>NC_060274.1:39111823-39711823 GCF_021613505.1 Equus quagga | reverse complement strand
ACTTTCAAGTCTTTAATGCATTTTGAGGTAATTTTTGTGTACAATGTTAAGACAACAGTCTAGTTTCATTCTTTTGCATGTGGCTGTCCAGTTTTCCCAACATCATTTGCTGGAGAAGAGTTTGTCCTTTCCCCGATGTATATTCTTGGCTCCTGTGTTGTAAATTGACCATATATGTGTGAGTTTATTTCTAGGCTCTCTATTCTGTTCCATTGACTTATGTATCTATTTTTATGCTGATACCATACTGTTTTGATTCCTATAGCTTTGTAATATAGTTTGAAATCATGGAACATAATGCCTTCAACTTTGTTCTTCTTTCTCAGGATGATCTTCAGCTGTTCAGGATCTTTCGTGGTTCCATACAAATTTTAAGATTGTGTGTTCTATTTCTGTGAAAAATGCCATTGGAATTTTGATGTGGATAGCATTGAATCCGTAGGTTGCTTTCAGTGGTATTGACATTTTAACAATATTAATTCTTCCAATCCATGAACATGGAGTATCTTTCCATTTATTCACGTCTTCTTCAATTTCTTCCATCAATGTCTTAGTTTTCAGTGTACAGATCTTTCACCTCCTTGGTTTAACTTATTCCTAGGTATTTTATTCTTTTGGATGGAATTGTAAATGGGATTATATTCTTAATTTCTCTTTCTGCTATTCTGTTGCTAGTGTATAGAAACACAACTGATTTCTGTATGCTGATTTTTTGCCCTGCAACTTTACTGTATTTGTTTATTATCTCTAATAGTTTTTAGGTGGACTCTTTAGGGTTTTCTATACATAAAACCATGTCATCTGCAAATAGTGAGAGTTTTGTTTCTTCCTTTCCAATTTTGATCCCTTTTATTTCTTTTTCTTGTCCGATTGCTCTGGCTAGGACTTCTAATAGTATGTTAAATAACAGTGGCAAAAGTGGGCATCTGTGTTTTGTTCCTCTTCTTAAGGGGATAACTTTCAGTTTTTCACCATTGAGTCTGATGTTAGCTGTGGGTTTGTCATATATGGCCTTTATTATATTGAGATACTTTCCTTCTATACCAGTTTTATTCAGAGTTTTTATCATAAATGGGTGCTGTATCTTGTCAAATGCTTTCTGTGCATCTATTGAGATGATCATGTGACTTTTATCCTTTATTTTGTTAACATGGTGTATCATGTTGACTGATTTGCAGATGTTGAACCATCCCTGCATCACTGGAATAAATCCCACTTGATCATGGTGTATGATCTTTTTAATGCATTGTTGTATTTGATTTGCTAGTATTTTGTTGAGGATATTTGCATTGATGTTCATCAGTGATATTGGCCTGTAATTTTCTTTTTTTGTGTTATCCTTGTCTGTTTTCAGTATCAGGGTAATATAGGCCTCATAGAATGAGTTAGGAAGCATCACCTCCTCTTCAATTTTTTGGAGGAATTTCAGGAGGATGGGTATTAAGTCTTCTTTGAATGTTGGTAGAATTCACAAGGGAAGTTGTATGTTTCTAGAAATTTATCCATTTCTTCTGTGTTATCCAATTTGTTAGCATTTAATTGCTCATAGTAGTTTCTTATGATTCTCTGTATTTCTGTGGTATCAGTTATAAGAGCTTCTCTTTCATTTCTGATTTAATTTATTTGAGCTCTCTTTTTCTTCGTGAGGCTAGCTAAAGATTTGTCAATTTTGTTTATCTTTTCAAAGAACCAACTCTTGATTCCTTGATTGTTTCTATTGTCTTTTTAGCCCCTATTTTATTTCCTTCCACTCTGAACATTGTTATGGCCTCCTTCTACCAAATTTGGGCTTCATTTGTTCTATTTTTAGTTCCTTGAGATGTAAATTTAGGTTGTTTATTTGAGATTTTTCTTTGTAGGCATTTATCACTATGAACCTCCCTCTTAAAACAGCTTTTGCTGCATCTCATAAGTTTTGATATGTTGTATTTTCATTTTAATTTGTCTTAGGTATTTTTAAATTTCTCTTTTGATTTCTTCATTGACCCATTGGTTATTCAGTAGCATGTTGCTAATCTCCATATATTCGTGAATTTTCTAGTTTTCTTCTTTTAATTGGTTTCTAGTTTTATAACATTATGGTCAGAAAAGATGCTTGATATGATTTCAATCTTCTTAAATTTATTAAGATTTGTTTTGTGGCCTAACATATGATCTATCCTAGAGAATGTTCCATGTGAACTTGAGAACAATATGAATTCTGTTGATTTTGGATGGAGTGTTCTGTATATATCTGTTGAGTCCCTCTGGTCTAACATGTCATTTAAGGCTGATCTTTCCATATTGATTTTCTGTCTGGGTGATCTATCCATTGATGTGAATGGATTATTAAAGTCCCCTACTATTATTGTATTGCTGCCTATTTCTTCCTTTAGGACTATTAATATTTGTTTTATATATTCAGGTGCTCCTATGTTAAGTGCATAAATATTTACAAATGTTATATCATCTTGCTGGATTGGCCCCTTTATCATTATGCAATGCCCTTCTTTGTCCCTTATTATAGTCTTTGTTTTAAAGTTGATTTTGACTCATATAAGTATAGCTACCCCAGCTTTCTTTTGGTTTCCATTTGCATGGGATATCTTTTTCCATCCCTTCACTTTCAGTCTGTGCATGTCCTAGTGTCTGAAGTGAGTCTCTTGTAGGCAACATATGGATGTGTCTTGCTTTTTAATCCATTCAGCCACTCTATGTCTTTTGATTAGGGAATTTAGTCCATTTACAGTTAAAGTAATTATTGATATGTATGTACTTATTGCCATGTTGTTAACTGTATTCTGGCTGTTTTGTAGTTTCTCTGTTTTTTTTCTTCTTCTCTTGCTCTCTGCCTTTGTGGTTTGATGACTTTCTTTAGTGGTATGTTTAGATTCCATTCTCATTATCTTTTGTATGTCTACTATAGGTTTTTGCTTTGTGGTTACCACAGGGCTTACATATAACTCCTTATATTTATAACTGTCTATTTTAAGTTGATAACAACTTAAGTTTGAATACATTCTAAAGCTCTGCATTTTTACTCTCTCCCCATGTTTAATGTTTTTGATGAGACATTTTGCATCTTTTTATCTTGCGTACCACTTTTCTAATTATTATAGTTATAGTTATTTTTTACTAATTTTGTCTTCAAAGCTTCATACAAGCTTCCTAAGTGATTAATCCACTACTTTTACTATATATTTACCTTTAACAGTGAGATTTATACTTGTATATGTTTATTGTTGCTAATTACTAGCAACTAGGACTGTTGCTGGTCCCTTTAACATTTCTTGTAAGGCCATTTTAGTGGTGATGAACTCCTTTAGCTTTTGCTTGTCTGGAAAACTTTTTCTTGCTACTAAAATTCTGAATGATAACTTTGCTAGGTAGAGTACTCTTGGTTGGAAGTTTTTTCTTTCAGCACTTTGAATATACAGTGCCACTCCCTTCTGGCCTGCAAAGTTTCTGCTGAAAAATCTGCTGAGTGTCTTATAGGGTTCCCTTTCAAGTAAAAAGTTGTTTCTCTCTTGCTGCTTTTAAGATTCTCTCTTTGTCTTTAAATTTTGACATTGTAATTATAGTGTGCTTTGGTGTGGGTCTCTTTGGGTTCCTCTCGTTTTGAACTCTCTGCGCTTCCTGCATCTGGTTATCTGTTTCTTTCCCCAGCTTAGGGTTTCTTAATTTTACTTGTCTCTCTGTGTTGATTTCTATGCATTAGGTGAAAGAGCTACCTCTCCCAGTCTTGAAGGAGTGGTCTTGAGTAAGAGATGAACCTTATTGTTCAACCCTGCCCTTCCTCTTGGTTGTCTCTCAAAGCTTTCTTATTGTCCAAGCAGCCTATTTTATTTTTAATAGCTTCCAGTAGTTGAGGGTGTGCCAAGACCTGTCAGTATCCCAAATGGGAGGATCAAGTCTGTATCCAGAATTAGGCTGATTGGAAGCCAGACCCTCAGGCAGCAGTTTTTAAAGCATTCAAATATATAGTGTCCTGTAGGACTGCAAGAGTAAGCCCCACTGGCCACCAGAGCCAAGAGGTCTAGAGGTGTCCTCTGGGCAGCACAAAAATTGGGGCTCCAGACAAGTGTATAGGCTGTTTTCTGGGAGATACTGGTAAGCTGTAGTGAGGCAGAGGGACAGTGCAAAAATAACACCCCCCAGCCTATGTTCCCTGAGAGCCCCTCCATAGGCCCCTAGATGTGCTCCAAACCTGAAGCTTGCCCCTCAGGCTGAAGCTCCAGGACAAGCAAATAGACATCTTTCACAGAAAGACTGAGGGTGTGTTTCAGTCTGCTAGAGGGCAGTGCCCTGGGGGTGGTGGCCTGCTGAGGGGTGTCTCTCTGATTGTTCCAGTCCTGTGGCACCAAGACATGCAATTCTTTCTGGTGAGCAGAGCCTGGTGATCGAGGAGCATCCCCTGGGTGGCAGCCGCAAAAACTGGGTCGCCAGATGTAAAAACCAGGGCACCAGACGTATGTAGAAGCTCCCCTGTGGGAGATGCTGGTGCTCTTGAGCATGGCTGAGGAACAGCAGAAAGATGTACCCTGCCGGCTGGAGTGAGGCAAAGGGGGAGTGCAAAGATGGAAGCTGCTGAAAAAAGAAGAAAGAAAAAAGGAAAATAAAAGGAGAAAAAGATGGTGCCTGCCTGCTTTAGCAAGGCAGAGGGAGAGCAAGAAGATGGCACCCACCAGCTGGAGCATAAAGATGGCTCCCACAGGGGAAAAAAAATTGGGTCTGCGGGCTCTATTAAGGAAGAAGGAAAGAGCAAGTATTGTGCCTGCCAGCCTCTATCCCCGTGGAAGTACACCAGCAGGTGCCTGTCCCTCAGTCTGATGCTTTGAAATTATCAAATGAGCCTGTTTCACACAAATTCTGGGCTCTTTTCAAAGGCTGCTTCTGCGCTGGACCCTGGGTTGGATTGTTCCAGGCCATGAGCCCTTTAAGAGCCTTTTCTCAATTTTCCTCAGCTCTGTGGATCTCATGAGTACAAGTTCTGTTGGTTTCCAAAGACAGATGTTTTGGGGGCTCCTCTATCAAGTGCAGGTCTTAAAAATTGGGATGTCCAATGTAGGGAACGATGAACTCTTTGCTCCTCAGGGAGAAGCTCTGGGTTTTGATTTCCCTTCCAACTGTGGGTCACCACACCAAAGGGTGAGGTTATGGTGAGATTGTGTCTCAGCCTTTCCTACCTACTTCAATGTGGTTTGCTTCTCACTTGTCTGATGTGCAGGAGTAGCTCCAATAGTTTTAAAGTTTTTTTTTTTCCAGGGAAATTATTCCATATGTAGCTGTAGACTTGGTGTGCCTGTGGGAAGAGGTGTGTTCAGGATCTTCCTACGTCACCATCTTCTAAAAATTTTAAAGTTATAAATCAAGCTAAGTTTTATGTAAAATATGTTTCATCATCCTGCTGAACAAATGTGCCTCCCTGAGGACCTGGAAAGCCAGGCTGGAATTCAAATTCTTGGGGAGTTCTGAGCCAGAACAGAGTGGGTGCTGGGAGGGCAGGCCACTTTCAGCCTGCTTTCCTTCTCTTCCCACCTCAGTCTCCATCCCACACTCTGAAGGGCTCTCACGTGCAGATTCAGGCTCTGTGGAGCCCCTAAGACAGCCACCTTTGACCTCCTGTCTGGCTTAGAATGGCACATACCTGCCATGTGCCCACTCGAGGGAGGAGGGACTCTGGGAAGCAGCTACTTGGGCTCCAAAGGGATGCCCTTCAGGGTCTTTTAAGCAAGAAGTGGAGTTCAAATGGGCACCAAGTGGCTGCTAGGTAGACACACCCCTTTGGTCCACATACTCTCCCCACCTTTTGGGGAGGAGCACCATCAGGGGAGGACCCAAGCAGCTGCAGAATCTGGTCTCTCTTCTCCAAGCATAGACCAACCATGACTAGAATGTTTGGTAGACCAGATTGTTCTACTTTGTAAAGCTAACTTCCTGTTGTGAAGAAGAAGCTGTGATTTTTGGCAATATTAATAACAACTAAAAATGTGATAGTTTCACAATTTAATGTCTTATTTCAAATATTTTTAACAGTTCTATTTTATTTATAATAGGTGCTACCAACTGCCTCAGGAAATTCACGCTACATAAAATTCTGTTCCCCAATACATGTTTTGAATTGTCTTTCATCGGTATGAGTCTCTTATCTTAAAAAAAAATCCTCCTTCAGATATCTTGTTAGTAAGTACTAATTCTTGGACTGTTTTATGTATTGTAAATATTTTTCCCAGTTTATCATTTGTATTTGCATATTTGTAGATCTAGTCATTAAAAAATTTGTATACATTTCTACAAATCTTTTTGTTGTGCAGTGGCATACATTAAGGGCCATATGTCAAATCACCTTCCGTTTCTCATCGTTCTCCCCCAAGGTTATGTATTCTCCAATGTTTTCTTCTTGGACTTTAAATTGTCCCATTTTTATATTTAATTATTTAATTTATTGGAATTTATTTTACTATATGTTGTAAAATAGTATCTAACCTTTTCCTCTGGAGCTTAACAAAAAGTTATAACTTACCTTGTTGACAAATTGCATTACTACTTTGTTTAATTATCATCTCCAATTAAAGTATAAAACACATAGAGACTGCATAAATCATAAAAACACAGCTCAATACATTATCACAAAGTGAACACAGTCACGAAAACGTCCTAACGGCTTGAGAAATAGAACATGGCCAGCACCTGGGACACCCCCACCACGCCTTTTTCAGTCACTATGCTTCTTCCTCCCCAAAGGTTACTGCTATAGGTATAAATGGACTCACATAATGTGCGTTCTTTTGTGGTGTACCCTCTTTCATTTCTTTCTCTTTCCTTATGCTTGTGAAATTCATCTACATTGTTGTGTTAGCATCTATTTTTGTTGTATAGTATTCCGTTATATTAATATACCACAATTTATTTATCCACTGTACTTTGCTGGACATTTCAGTTTCCAACTTTGGGCTAGATTGCTACTATAAACATTCCTGCACATGTTTTTTGGTGCATATATGTACACATTTCTGACAGGTATATACATACATACATAAGAATAGAATTGCTGGATCATATAGTAAATGTTTGCCAAACAGTTTTCCAAGTGGTTTTATCAATCTCCATTACCATCAGCATGAGAATTCCAGGTATTCAACATCCTCACCAATATTTGGTATTGTCAGGTTTTTTAATCTTAGCTCTTTAATGAGTGTATAGAAGTATCTTATTATAGTTTTAATTTTCACTTCTTTTATGACTAAGGAAGTTGAGAACATTTTCTTAGGCTTCTTGGCCATTGAATATCACCTTTTGTGAAGTATGTGTTTAATTCTGTTGCCAAATTTTCCATTGGATTCTTGTCTTTTTCTTATTGGTTTATAGGAGATTTTATGCATTCTTGAAAACAAACCCTTTATATTTATGTATATGTGTATTACAAAGTCTTAGTATAGTCTGTGACAACTTTTTCACCCTTTGTATTAGTTTCCTAGGACATATTACCACAAATTAACAAATTCCCAAAACTTCGCAAACTTAGTGGCTTAAAACAACAGAAATCTATTCTCTCACAGTTCTGGAGCCCAGAAACCCAAAAGCAAAGTGTGGGAAATGTGGGTTCCTTCTGGAGGTTCCAAGGGAGAATCCATTCCGTTACCTCTCTCCTAGCTTCTGGTGACTCCAGATGTTGCTTGGCATTCCTTGGCTTGTAGACACATCACTTCAATATCTGACTCTATTTTCACTTTATCCTTTGTGTCACTGTGTCTCTGTTTTCATATAGTGGTCTCCTCTGTGCCTCTGTGTCTGTTTCCTTCTCTATCTCCCATAAGGATACTTACCATTAGACCCAGGGCCCACCCTAATCCAAGATGATCCCATCCAGAGGTCCTCAACTCAATCGTATCCTTTGACATATAAGGTAATATTCACACATTCCAGGTGAAATGAATTTGGAAGAACACCATTTAACCACTACACCCTTGTAATTGTATTTCTTCCCTCATGATTGGAGCTTTTTTGCATCCTTTTAATGAAATATTTTCCTCCCCACCATCATGAAGATATTCTCTTGTGTAATCTTCCATAGAAGCTGCATATTTAGCTATATTATCCATCAGAAGTTGTTGTGCATGGTATTAGGAAAGGGTCAAATTTTACTCCTTTCTGAACGTATGTCCAACTGAACAAGGGACATTTTATTAAACAGACTACCCATTTAGCACTACTCTGCAGTGTCACTTGTTATAAACTAAACGCCCATAGATTATTGGGTCTGTTTCCAGTCTATCTCTTCTGTAAAATTTGTCCATCGGTCAATCCTTAGATCAGTCCCACACTATCTCAATTACTGTAGGTTTGTAAGTCCTGATACCTGGTAATGGAAAGTCTCTTTCTTCTTTTTTTGCAAGATTTTCAAGACTATTCATGGTTCTTTGCATTTCCATGCAAATTACAGAATTGTCTTAATTTGTCCTATCCTCAAAATGCTTGAGTTTTGATTGGGATTGCATTGAATCTTACATCGATTTTTGGGTACACTGAAATTCTGACTCCCCAATAGTGTTTTACATTCCGTGAAGGACGTTTACTTATCTTTTGTTATATTTATTTTTATGTATCAGATGTTCTTGATATGATTTTAAATGGCATATTTAAAACGTTTTTCAATTTCTGTTTGTTGCATATACATAGAACTACAATAAATTTTTTAACCTGCTTTCCACAGACTCTGCTACTTCATTTACTAATTTTAATGCTTTATCAATAGATTCTTTTAGATCATTACATACACAATCTTATCATCTGAGAATAGTGAGTTTCACTTCTGCCTTTTTAATCCTTTACCTTTTATTTCCTTTTCTTGTCTTATTTCACTGTCCAGGACATCCAGTACAATACTGAATAGAAGTAAAGTGAGTAGAAATCTTTAGCTGGTTCCCAGTCTCAGAAAGCTTGCAACATTTTACATTTTACCATTCAGAGATCTACTATAGGTTTTTTTTTTAATATTGGCACCTGAGCTAACAACTGTTGCCAATCTTCTTTTTATTTTTTTCTGCTTTTTCTCCCCAAATCTCCCCAGTTCATAGTTGTATATTTTAGTTGTGAGTCCTTCTAGTTGTGGTATGTGGGACGCCACCTCAGCATGGCCTGATGAACAGTGCCCTGTCCGTGCCCAGAATCCGAACGGGCAAAACCCTGGTCTGCCGTACTGGAGCATGCGAACTTAACCACTCGGCCACAGGGCTGGCTCATGAAGTTTTTAATGTTAAAAGCAGCCCTACTCTTCCAGAATAAAGCGCCACATTAGTAAGGTATTACCTTTTCTATATATTACCATATATACTAAGATTTTATTTTTTGTCGAGTTACAATATCAAAGTGTGACTGGCTTTATAATATAAATTGGGCAGTGCTCTCTTTGTTTATAATAGTCTCTTTTTATCATTTTAATATTTGCAAAGGATGTAGTGATATCCCTTTTTTCATTCCTGATATGAGTGAATATCATTGGTTCTTTGTTTCTTGATCAGCTTGCCAGGGGTTTATTAATTTTAGTAGTATTTTCAAAGAACCAACTTTTAGAATTGTTCATTGTCTCTATTTTGTTATTATCGTTAGTATTACTATTATGCTATTAGTTTTTACATTTAGCCATATTACTTAATTTTCTCTGCCTTTGGGTTTTACTTGCCGTTCTTTTACTAGTTTCTTTAGATGAGTACTTAGATCACTGCTTTTCAGTCTTTCTTCTTTTTCAATCTTTACGTTTAAGACTATAAATTTCATATAACCATGGCTTTAGCCACATTTGACAAATTTACTATGTCGTACTTTGATATGTTGGTCTAGGAGTAGAAACTCTTTTGGCACTATTTTTTATTTGCTGCATTCTCACATACACTTGATTCTGTTTCTGGACTTTCTTTTCTCTTCCATTATTGTTCTGTTTATTCTTCAGCAGTCCCACTTTGTTTTACTTTTCCTCACTTCAGAAGACAATTTGATGGCTCATAGAACAAGGCCCTCTTCAACGTAGTAATCATGGAGACTTGTCTTGGATCTTCTTGGACACTCATTCATGGGTATGAGCTTTAAAATAATTTTGTCAGGCTTTCTAAAAAAACTCATTAGACATTTGTTCTGAGTGGAATTTAAAATACAGATTAGGGGGCTGGCCCAGTGGTGCAGTGCTTAAGTTCACGTGTTCCACTTCAGCAGCCTGGAGTTCGCTGGTTCGCATCCCGGCTGCTGACATGGCACGGATTGGTAAGCCATGCTGTGGTAGGCATCCTGCATATAAAGTAGAGGAAGATGGGCACAGATGTTAGCTCAGGGTCAGTCTTCCTCAGCAAAAAAGAGGAGTATTGGCAGCAGATGTTAGCTCAGGGTTAATCTAACAAAAAAATACAGATTAATTTAGGAAGAGGTGACATATTACAATAAGTTTTTACATCCAGGAACAAGATATGTCTCTACATTTATTCAATAAATTTCCTGGTAAATCATTATCAATAATTATTTGCATTATTTCTCAATAAATATTTGTAGATTTCACATATTTCTTACTAACCTATTTATGAGAATTATTTCTAGGTATTATTTTCCCACCGTAGCACTAACTAGTTACTGCTGATGTATAGGAAAATTCATTGACTTTTTAATATTGATTTTTTAATTGGCTAACATTTAACTATCTGTTTGGTCTAGTCTTTTTAGTTAATTCTGCTAACTTTTCCAGATAAAAATCATATCACCCGCAAATAATGATAATTTTCTCCTTTTTGCTCTTCCCATTACTCTCCCTCCAGTTTCTTATTGCGGTGGTTAACACCTCTCAAACCTTGAGCACTGCAGTGACAGCAGGCGTGGTCTTTGTCCCGACTTTAATATGAATATTTTGGGGTTTTACTATTAAGTACAATATAGGTGGTAGATATTTATCGCATTAAGCAAGCTACTTTTTATTTTTGGTTTTCTAACAGTTTACTTTTATTTGGGTATTTTAAAATCAGGATGGGTAATTAATTTTACTTTTTCAGACTCAGGGATCTCACTTGCAAGTAAAACACAGTCTGGCCGATCCAGGGTAGCCCTGATCATGTCCAGGGATGGGGCCCAGAGCTGCAAGTTCCTCAGGAAGGGCGAGGCATCATCAGGATGACCCCCAATCATTCCATGAGCCGGCACAGTGAGATCACTTACCAACACCAGGCGACCCAGATGCCTCCCGGGCACAGCTGCCCTGCCACCCCAGAGCCTGGAAATAACCGCTGTCCCTGCCCCTAATTCTTTGCTTACCTATTTAATTTTGATTCAAACCTGGTGTCAGTGTGGTTGGCCAATCCTAGGCCACGTACTCATGCCCTGGATGCAGGAGAAGCTGGGAGAACTGATTTCATCTTCTGCTTCACGCCTATGCTCCCAAGGTGCAGAATTATCTAAACATACAAAGGTGGTCCTGGTGCTGGACAGTCACCCACGCACAGTCAAAAAGATGGCTTCTCCACTTTAATTGAAATCATTGAATGGGTTGTCTCCTTCAACCTATTAATGTGAAACATATACGTTGTTAGAGTCTTTACTGCTGCATATCTGGAAAGTCAATTCTCCTTGGCTACGATGCATTATTCTTTTAATACAGTCCTGGTTTCAACTTGTTCATACCTACCTATATTTATCATCAAGGGTGACCAGTAGTTTTTTTTTTCTGTGCGAACTCTGTCAGGGTTTTCAGAGCCATACAAAATGTGTTGGGAAGATTTCCAATTTTATCTAGGTCCTTGAACAATTCATGTAACAGAAGCATCATCTGTTCTTAAAGGGATTGGTCTAAATGATCAATAAAACAGCCTGGTCTAGTATATTTTGGGACAGTTTTTGACAATATTCCCAAATTTCTCCATGATTATTGATCTATTCAACTTTATGTCTCTTCTGGAATAAAGGTCTTAGAAAATGTCAAAGTTTAAAGTTAGTATGTTAAAAGCGGCGAGATGCCAGCAAGAACTGGCTTCTGCTCCATGCACTTGAGTGGTAGGGATTGCAAATGGATTGTTTTTAGAGGCTGTGTAAGAGAAGCCCTTTCGGCTTAGTGAGGGTGTCACACTGTTTGTCAAGTTCCCTGTGTTCGATATATTGAGAAACCGTCTGTCCAGAGCCTGAAAATGGGAGGTGTTTGGTTTGACATACTGAGTCAATTTCTTCTTAATTGAACTGCTTCGTGCCTGTTTGCTACCGTTCCCCAAACTCCCAGGCCTTGTCATATATTCACATCATCTCCCAAAGCCCTGAAAGCATTTACATCTGTTTTCCTTTCTTTTTTTTGAGGAAGATTAGCCCTCAGCTAACTACTGCCAACCCTCCTCATTTTGCTGAGGAAGACTGGCCCTGAGCTAACATCCATGCCCATCTTCCTCTACTTTTTTTTTTAAAGATTTTTAAATTTTTTCCCTTTTGTTCCTCCCCAAAGCCCCCCCGTACATAGTTGTATATTCTTTCTTGTGGGTCCTTCTAGTTGTGGCACGTGGGACGCTGCCTCAGCGTGGTTTGATGAGCAGTGCCATGTCCGCGCCCAGGACTCGAACCAACAAAACACCGGGCCGCCTGCAGCGGAGCGCGTGAACTTAACCACTTGGCCACGGGGCCAGCCCCCCATCTTCCTCTACTTTATATGTGGGGTGCCTACCACAGCATGGCTTGTCAAGCGGTGCCATGTCCACACCCTGGATCCAAACCGGTGAACCCGAGGCCACTGAGAAGCAGAATGTGTGCACTTAACTGCTGTGCCACCGGGCGACCATGTCATCTGTTTTCTTTTATGGTACATTATTTACAAGTGTTTTTTTAATGCTTTGAAAATTAAAACAATAATACGTGCATGTTATATAATAAGTCAAAGAGTACATTATGAACACATATAATGAGAAAGCTAATGCTCTTCCTGCTACGTCACCCGTCCCTGTGAGGTAACCAGTATTAACAGCATGCTGTGTGCCAGCCCTCCATTCTCTTATTCATACATACATATTTAAACACATATGCTTTCTTTGTATTGTGTTTGCTTTTACGGAAATGGAATCACACTACGCTCAGACTACAAATTGTTTTTCCTTTAAGGTTTTATTTTGGAAAATCTCAAACACACAGAAATAGAGAGGACAGTATAATGAATCCCCATGTACCCACCACAGAGCTTCAACAGTCGTTGATTCAAGGTCAATCTTGTTTCAAACTTTGCCTTCACCCATCCACCCCACCCCCATGTCTTGGCTTATTATTTTTTTATTCTGTAGCATTTTCCCCCAACATTTCAGCTTTAAACTTCTCAAACCTATTAAAAAACATTGGAAGGACGGTAAAATGAACAAGCCATCCACCCATTGCCTGGATTTACCAGTTGTTTTTCATCATTGAGAATATTTTATGGACATCCCTATATTTAGATACAACGTTATCCTTTTTCACCTTAATTCCTTGATACACAAACACACATGTATATTACTTTATATAATTACTCATTTTTATAGAACATTGTTGACGTGCAGAAGCAGGAGTTGGCTGGATGCTTAAAGCAAGGTGGCCAAGTTCACCCATACAGAAAGATTGAACAAAACACTCGCCAGAGTTAAAAAAAAAAAAATAGAAGCAGCAGCAGCTATACGGAACAGTGACGGAGGCAGGTGCTCTCCCATGCTTAGCTGGGGGAGATCCAAAATCCTCTTCTGCCAAAGGGTTTGCAGATGCCCAGCTTCGGGCCCAGGCAGCTGTCTATGTGGAGTAGCTTCACCCCTCGGGGGAGAGAGGGCCTGTGTGGGTACTGGGTCCTGGCCTTGGGCTCAGCAGACCTCTCCAGTGGCCAGTTGGCTAGCCAAAGTTTCTTTTAATACACTGTTGGAACAGTAAATAATTCCAAATCCAGCTATTTTTTTTTTTAAGATTTTTTTATTTTTTCCTTTTTCTCCCCAAAGCCCCCCGGTACATAGTTGTGTATTCTTCGTTGTGGGTTCTTCTAGTTGTGGCATGTGGGACGCTGCCTCAGCCTGGTCTGATGAGCAGTGCCATGTCCGCGCCCAGGATTCAAACCAACGAAACACTGGGCCGCCTGCAGTGGAACGCGCGAACTTAACCACTCGGCCACGGGGCCAGCCCCCAAATCCAGCTATTTTTAAATCTCTCTAATTGCCTTCTGAATTGGGCAAAGTTTACCACTATATTGTATTTTTTGGTCAATTCTCTTTACATTTCTAATAGTTTGTGCTTTATATACGTTTCCCAAAGTATTATTTGGCACATCAAAGTTCATGACAATCATAGCCTTGTTTTGGATTTCAGTTTTTATAAAAGAAAAATGATCCAACTTGACCCTGTCTATTAACAAGTAGCACAGCCCTTAAGAATAACGTTTCCTCTCAGCTTTCAGTTTTATGCTCAGAATGGCCACAGATGCATAGGACTGTGTGGCGTTTCTCTTGTCTATTCTGTGGTCGTACGTTTACTCACAGTATTATGTTCTATAAAGTTACCTGGACAGCGAATTAGTGAATCCGGAATCATTGTTCCTGGGGAAACATGGGGTGAGGTCCCTGCAGACCTCTGGTAACAACATTTTTGTCAACTGATCAAAACGTAATCTGGTTTTATGTGTATTTCTCTTCAAAGACACCTTATTTAACATATATTGTTGATTCATGAACATTGAACTCATGGCCAACAGCACTATAACTCATGCCTGAGTGAAGCTTATCCACATGCATATTTCTCCATAATGCACATCACAGCCTTTGGGCTGTCTAGTTTGGGACAACTAGGCAGCCCTTCAGCACTCCTCATGGGGGCCATTTTAAACAGAGAAATCACCATCAAAAAGCACAAACACGTGGAAGATGCTGCACCAAATAGACTGTGAAAAGGATACTTGTTAGGCTGCCCCCTGGCCAAGTGGTTAAGTTCGCGCGCTCCGCTGCAGGCAGCCCAGTGTTTCGTTGGTTCAAATCCTGGGCGCGCACATGGCAATGCTCATCAAACCACACTGAGGCAGCGTCCCACATACCACAACTAGAAGGACCCACAACAAAGAATATACAACTTTGTACCGGGGGGCTTTGGGGAGAAAAACGAAAAAAATAAAATCTTTAAAAAACAAAAAAAAGATACTTGTTTACAGCATAAGAACTGAAATAAGAGGGTAGAGCGTCACTTTATTCCCCCACAGCTGGGAACACGTGTGTTGGGCAACTCAGATTTCCCACTGCTCTGCACTTGTCCATGAATGATCTCGAAAGTGCTGTAAGTATTGATTTGGGGGTTACAACTAAATTTTAGTGAGTAGGCGAATTCTAACTTTGGAAGCAGCCAATAATGAGGATGAGTGTAAATGTTAGAAGATATTCTGGTCTTTCTGCTTTCATTATCGACCACATCAAGTCCATCCAACCCAACAAATGATCTAATGAAGCATAGACATAATCACATCATTTCCTTACATTTTCACCACTTATTGATCTCTGTTTCCTACAATACGTGCCCAGCAAACATGTCATCAGTACCGACCAAGTGTCAGACAGCATGAGACACAGTGGGATAGTACCAAATACCTGAAACTATACTTTTGGGTATATTAATGTACTTTGATGTGTGTTGACGGAATCCCCCACCCCCACCCCACAGATGCAGAGCCAGAGGTTGGATGATGAGCAACACCTACGGTCACCTGTGAGACCATCAACCCTGTCCAACTAACATTTTCCTGAGATTGGATTAAAGTATAATTTTCTCCAACCCTTCTTACTCTTAAGCTTTAAATCCATGAGGAGGATCTGATAAGATGATTTTTTGTATAAAACTATAAAATACCCAGCACGCAATATTACCAAAGTGCATTTTTAATTTGTTGGAACTATACCCACTTAAATGCAACTTGCCACTGTGATACCCCCATTTCCTTAATTTTGGTTACGTGGTGGCTGTGATTTCTGAATGCATGTAGAGTTTGGGGAGCAGTACCTAGCTTGAAAGGGCTACCGTTAGAAAAGCATCTCTGATAGACAGAGGGGCATGGAAGCTAGTTCCCCCTCTTGCAGGGCCTGGGAGCAGGGGATGGGATGGTTGCTCAGGTATCAGAAGGGAGTGACATTTGTGGCCCCGGGGAAACTAGTCACTAGACACCAAGGTGCCTGGACTGCAGAAAGACCCTTCAGTGCTGCACTACATTCAATGCATCGTGAGGCTTTAAATAGTTCATCTCTGGTTACTCTGGTTACTGATGTAGATCAAAGACCACAGGAATTATTCCAGACAGCACAATCCCCTTGGGACTTTTGTATGAGCCTAGAGCAGTCAGGGAGCCAGCACTGCAATTAAATTTGATTTGGAAAATGAGAAGAGATTATATTTCTTACATCTTGTATGATGGTATAAAATTCATAAGACTAAACTTGCCATGAAACCTTAGGCAGTTTACTTTGCCTTTTTTTGGGGGGGGGGTGCGGGGGCAGAGAAAGGCTGACTCTGAGCTAACATCTGTGGCAAACTTCCTCCTTTTTGCTTGAGGAAGATTGTGACTGAGCTAACCTCTGTGGCAATCTTCCTCTATTTTTTGTATGTGGGATGCTGCCACAGCATGGTTTGATGAGCTCTGTGTAGGTCCACACCCAGCATCCAAACCCATGCAGCCTGGGCCACTGAAGCGGAGCATGTGAATTTAACCACTATGCCACTGGGCCGGCCATTACTTTGACTTTTTAATTCTCAATTTCCTCATCTGAAAAATAGTGATGCTTACCCTGTAGGCTTGTGTTGGAGATTAGTGGTTGTATGTGTAATGTACCTGGTGATCAACTTGTAGGTCTCAGCCCACTGTGCTCAGTCAATATTGCATGGGGCTCACTCCTTCTGTCTGTCCTCTGAATTCTTGGTTGTTTTAAGGTGATTCTTGCTGTCAAGAATTTATATTTTTCCATGTTAATTTTTCCAGAAGTTTACAACCATGCATTTATGCAGGTACACCAATATTTTGATGGGGTTGTGTCATCATTTTCTCCACTCGTCAGTTTCGGGTCCCTTGGGTTGGCTGCTCTGCCATTTTGTTTTTCTCAATCACACCTTGGAATCCGCTCCAGATTTGCCCCCAGAATGAGCAGGGGCTGCTGTTTCCTTAAGGAAAATGACTCTTCCAACTTTATTTTTAGTTTCCGATTAAAAAGATATGTATAGATATAGGTATAGGTATATAGTGTATTTTATCAGTTATTTTCTTCATTTACACCTGAAATCTTCTTAAAAAGGGTTTAAAGATACTCACAAATACAATATCAAGAAAAAGATAAAATTATACTAAAAATAACCAGGTAAGGAAATATGGACAAAAGGAATATAGGCAGAGAATTGGGATGTCAGATGGTTTCAGTAAAAATATCGAACACCTTTGGAAAAAAATGTGTCAGACCTATATAAATATGGTGTATTAGTGGCTAGCCCAGTGGCCGAGTGGTTAAGTTTGCGTGCTCTGCTTTGGTGGCCCGGGCTTTCGCCAGTTCGGATCCTGGGCGTGGACATGGCACTGCTCATCAGTCCATGCTGAGGCAGCATCCCACATAGCACAACCAGAGGCACTCACAGCTGGAATATACAACTATGTACTGAGGGCTTTGGGGAGAAGAAGAAGAAAAAAAAAGATTGGCAACAGATGTTAGTGCAGGTGCCAATCTTTAAAAAAAAAAGTATATTAATAATAATCTTAATGATATTGTTATATTTTGTGTCAGATCATGGATTATTTTTCTTTGCTACCTAACCATAGGAAATGTGTTTTTTAAAAAAGTGCAAAGATAATGCAGTTTATACTAACTTCACTCTTAACCTCTTATACCCATTGACCCATAGAGTAATCATGACACTAAAATGAATTTGTATGTGTTTATTTATCACAGGAATTTAAAAAGAATATTAAACCAGGTTTTGACAGATCTGGGCCAACAGGTAAATCTTTGTTGAAAAAAAAACTATTTTAAGAAATGGAAAGTGCAAGGGAAACAGTAACTATGTCCTCAAAGCATTGATATTTTCAGAAAGAGAATATAAAAGATCATTTTCCATAGTTTTAACGCAGCAAATGCAATGCTCTCTCTATAGCTCTCTGAAGGTGCTCAGAGCACTGGCAATACAATTTCCAAAAGAAACACAGACTCTTCCTCCTCTGATGTGCTCGTATAGCTTCAGAGGTAAAATTATTATTTAAACAAGAAGTTAGTCTTTATGCAATGCAAATTTAAATTTCGTTTTCAAGTGTTCAACAATTTTTCCAAGAATATTTTGGAACCAAAAATTAGTAAATGCCTTTTAAAGTCAGACACATTTTTTAGAAAAACAAAGTTTCTTGCTGACTCTGGTTTGCATGTGGGATGCTGCCACAGCATGCCTTGATGAGCGATGTGTAGGTCCATGCTGGGGATCTGTGCCCGAGAATCCTGGGCAGCCGAGGCAGAGCACGTGAATTTAACCACTATGCCACCAGGCTGGCCCCTTCACTCCTGTATATTTTGTGTGAATTTTCTACAATAAACTTATTCATCCCTTGGGCAGTGGATTTCTGGGTTATTTCCAATGTTTTGAAATTTCAAGTGATACTGCTGTGAACATTTCTGCACATGATTTCTAGAACATATATTTCTGAGTATATACTTGAGAATGGAATTTCTGGGTTGCAGGAAACTCAAGTATTCCACTTTTGAAAGTAGTACCAAATTTACACTCATCAATGCATCCTTTGCTGTTTTCATTCTTTCACATCTTCTCTGACAATTGGTATAGTTAGAGTTCTTGAGTATTTATCCATTTAACAAAATGTGTTTTTGCTTTGTTATTTACCTGACTAAGCATCTTTTTATCTCTCTCTCTCTGTCTATCTACTTAAATAAGCCATTTTTAATTTCTTTTCTATAAAGCGCCTGTTTGTGCTTTGCCCAATTTTCCGTTGAATTATTTATCTTTCATGATTAAATCATAAGGATTCTTCATATTTGTAGATTTTAATCTTTATGTGTTGCAGTATCTTCCATCAATAATATGTGTTGCAAATATCTTTTCTCAGATCGTGGCTTATCTTTTTTATTGTGATGTCTTTTGACAAACAGTGTCAATTTAAATTTCTTTTTTTTTTTTTTTTAAAGATTTTATTTTTTTCCTTTTTCTCCCCAAAGCCCCTCGGCACATAGTTGTACATTCCTCGTTGTGGGTCCTTCTAGTTGTGGTATGTGGGACGCTGCCTCAGCGTGGTTTGATGAGCAGTGCCATGTCCGCGCCCAGGATTCGAACCGACGAAACACGGGTCCGCCTGCAGCGGAGCGCGAGAACTCAACCACTCGGCCACGGGGCCAGCCCCCAATTTAAATTTCTTTATCAGTCATTTATGTTAATGGTTTTTGAGTCTTGATTAAAAAATATTTTTCTACTTTCTTTTATATTTTATTTTTTGTATTGTGGTAACATTGGTTTATAATATTATATTAATTTCAGGTGTACATCATTATATTTCAATTTCTGTGTAGATTACATCACGTTCACCACCCAAAGACTAATTACCATCCATTGCCACTCACATGTGCCCTGAAGCCCGTTTTGCCCTTTCCTCCTCCTTTTTAAATTTTAACTTATTTATTTACTTATTTTTATTTACTTGTTTTTTGTACTTTAAAATCAGAAACATAGTGCCATATTTTCTGCTGAAAGTTTTAAAGATATGCCTTTTATGTACTTTTCATGTTGGTCATTAATTCATTACATTTTATGTATAGTATGAGAGAGAATTCAATTTCAATTTTTCATGTGGATAAGCCAATTATCTCAGCATCACTTATTGGCAAATCTACCCTTCTCCCACTGATGGGCAATTCCATGTCTGTCATATGTTGTTTTCTTATATGCATTGATCTATTTCTAGACTCTTTATTTTGTTGCCTCGGTCACTATGTTTAATTCTGCATCGAAAACTTACTTTAAAAATTAGCATTCTGGGGGCTGGCCCAGTGGCGTACGGGTTAATTTTGCATGTGCCACTTCGGCAGCCCGGGGTGCACTGGTTGGAATCTTCAGTGCGTACCTGGCACCACTTATCAACCCATGCTGTGGCAGGCGTCCCACATATGAAACAGAGGAAGATGGGCAGAGGTGTTAGCTCAGGGCCAATCTTCCTCTGCAAAAAGAGGAGGTTTGGCAGTGAATGTTAGCTCAGGGCTAATCTTCCTAAAAAAAAAAAAATTAGCATTCTGGGAAAGTCAAAACTATAGAGACAGAAGTCAGATAAGCAGTTGCCAGAGGCTGGGAATGAGGGGAGGGACTGACGACAAGGAGATACAGGGAATTTTGGGGGGAGGCAAAGGAGACATTCTATATCTTTTTATTTTTTTCTGCTTTATCTCCCCAAATCCCCTCGGTACGTAGTTGTATATCTTAGTTGCTGGTCCTTCTAGTTGTGGTCTGTATCTTGATCGTGGTGATTATACGACTGTATATGTTTGCCAAATCTCAGAACGGAACAACTAAAAAGGCTGAATTTTACTGGATATAAGTTTTACCTCATTAACCAACTTATAAAATTTTCCAGAATTTCCAAAATAATAATTTGATTTTTTTCAAAAATGGCTTCATTCTTCTTGGGTTTTTGCTTTTCTGTATAAATTTTAGAATCCTATTTTGACAGGTTTCACTGAAAATAAACCTGTTGGGATTTTGATTGGCATTACATTGAATCTATAGATAAATTTTCAGGATGTGACATATCATCCATGAAAACAGTATATTTCTCCATTTAGTTTTCTTATTTAATGTCATTTCATAATTAAATATCCCAAATATTTTAATATTCTAAATATCTAAATATTAAATGTTAAAATATTCTTTACAAAGCTGGGCTAGACTTTTAAGCTGTTGTCTCTTGTTCCAATCCCATCCTTCCATAGTCTGCCATATGATGCTGGGTTGGGCCTCTGCAAACCGTAGTTCTCCTTTCCCAAATGGCTTCTTATTAGGTTCTGCAATAAGGATACTGGAGGGAGGGCGGAAGACAAGAGGAGGAGGAAGCACCTTGACCTTTGCTCTGCTGCCCTTGTCAGTCTCGCTCTAGCAATGGGTCTTCACCAAGGCGGGAGCAGGTGGTTCCAGTTTCCAGCTTTGCTCTTGGCTCTCAGCTCCAATATAATTGACTCCCATTAGAGGTATAATCAACACCTGAGTGGTGCCCCCTTCTCAGGGCCCTGAGCCCCATTCTGTGGGTCCCCTTTTCAAAGATTCTGAGGCACCAATACCAGCCAAGCAGCTCCCTCTGACTGGGGTATAGAAATCAATGACTTAGGTCTGTTGATCTTATATCTATGTATCTTGCTCTACTCTCTTAGTTCTTAAGATTTGCATGTAGATTCTTTTGAATTTTCTATGTAGACAACCATATCATATACAAAAAAATGACAATTTTGTTTCTTATTGCCTATTCCTTATGCTTCTCTCTTTTTTCCCCTCTTACTCTGCCGGATAGGTCTCCAGTATAATGAGGGATAACAATGGTCATAGTAGATATCCTTGTGTTATTCTGGGTTTTAAAAGCAAAACTTCTAATGTTTCAGCATTAATAATTATATTTCCTGTAAGGGGTTTTGTAGGCATCATTTATCACGTTAAATAAATTCACTTATATTCATAACTTGCTAATTTTTTTAACATGAATGAGTGTTGAACTTATCAAAAGCCCTTACAAATGTATTGAGATGATCACATTTTGTTAAAACCTTCTTCTTGAAGTGAATTATACTTATAGATTGTTTTAATGTTAAACCATCTTTGCATTCTGGGAATAATTTATCTCACTTCGCTGTGTTGTATTATTTATTTTGTACATCACTACATTCTATTTACTATTAGTTGTTTAGGATTTTTATGTCTATGTTTATGAGTGATATTAGATTATAAATTTTTCTTTCTCATAATGCCATTTTCTGCACTTGGTATCAAAATTAATTGGGGAATGTTCCCTCTTTTTGATTCTTTGGAAAGTTTGTATAAGATTGAAAAGATCTGTTCTTTGAAGATTTTGTAGAACTTGACTAAAACCATCTGAGATTGACGTTTTTGTGGGAAGACTTTTAGTTTCTTTAATAGGTATAGAAATATTCAGGTTTTCTATTTCACCTTGAGGTAGTTTTGGTTAAGTTATAGTACTCAAGATATTTGTTTATTTTGTCTACATTTTAAAATGTGTTGGCTTAAATTTGTTCGTAGGATTATTTCCCTCTTTCTCTTTCATTCCTAATTTTATTTGTGCTTCTCTCTCTCTCTCTCTCTCCGTCTCTCTTTTCTTGATCCATCTTGTTACAAATTTGTCAGTTTTATAGGAATGCACTGCAATTCAGCTTTGATCTCAGTATTTGACCAAAATATGCGATTAAATTTCTGCTCCAATCCAGGCCTTTAGAGACCTAACTAGCCACATGCCTGTTTCGATATCATTTGTACTCTTCTGAATTTGTGCACAGTCAGTGATTATTTAGTTGCGTGGGTTCAAAACCATAAGAATAATGATAATAATAATATAGCAAACATTTATAAAATTTTCGTCATTTTTTCACTTTTTGAAAGGTGAACATAATGAACCCAGGTCATCTTAGATGAGTAGGAGCCAAAAATGTCCCAATTTCCAGCCAACAAAACCATTTGTATCATTACATTATCTCTGTATTGAAACTTGGGAACCTGCAAAGAATTGAAATTTCAGAAAAATCCCCAGATCTCAGATTCTTTAGCAAGCAAATTTGACTTTCTAAAACTCTTGCTTCTATTTCTGTCATAGCTGGTATTTTTTGGACATATCAGCCAGAATTTCCCCTTGTCCTAAGGAGCACACTGGATGCTTATTTTCAGAAGTCTTTCTATCTTTATCATTGTCATCATCATCAATAGTTAACTCTCATATGGCATTTACTATGTATGAGACACTGTTCTAAGCATTTTGGATTTATTAAATCATTTAATTCTTACAACAAATTATCAGGTAGATACGATTATTATTCCCATTTTCTAAATAAGTAAACAGAGGCACAGAAGGTAAAATAACTTACTCATGGGTCACGGGTGAAAGTGATGCAGCCAGGATTTGAACCCAAACCATCTTCTTCTGGAGTTCCTGCCCTTGATAGTGACCCTGATTAATTGCCACCTGGCACGTCTGACCCAGGTACCTCTGGTACCTAGTGCCAATATGCCTGAGGGGGGCCAAGAATTCCTCATAGTGATTGTATGTTCATAAACCATATTCTTGGGCAAACATATATACTCGTGATCAGAAATGGATTTTCTCCCTTCCAGGAGTCTGTATTGGAAAAAGAGGAGGTGGTCGAGATGACTCCACTGCAAGTTTCACGTGTCTATTAATGGTCTATCTGCAGATGAGCTCAAGGCGAATGGGGGTTTCAGATGACCAATCCCATCAAAATATGCAAGAGAGAAGTGAAGCTCGACTCAGGGCTCACATTTTTTTGAAATCTCCCTGTAGAATAGACTGAGCAGTGGCAAGGAATGTCGCACACTGGTTCCCATGTGCAGCTGAAATGCTGGGTACTGCAAAGGAGCCAAGAATCTTATAGGATTCTGAAGGGGCACAACAGTCTGCCTCAAGAGCCTAAGGGTCGACATGTGTACACTGCCACATTTCTTTCCCACAGCAACCTATGAAGTAGGCAGATTAAGCAGGAGACAAGGTCTATGGCTTAATGAGGCCCTAGAAATCCACTGCTTTGGAGGGACTGGGACTGGATGCCTTGGAATTCTTATTCAAAATGTTTTGGGAGAGGTAGAGTGTAGAGAAGAAGGATGAGGACTTTTGGGAACGTTTAACCGTAACACCCAACCAGTAAAGTTCTAGTCTTTTAGGAATTATGGGTCCATTAGTTTATAGACCTTCCTGAGAAACAACAGCTCTTCCCCAGTCCCATAGGTCCCCTCACCTTGGAAATGGGGAGGAAGAGTTGGGCTAGCTGCTCTGGCGTTAACAGATGCCTATCTACATGCGTCCATGCGCACACACACACACAGTGCTTTCCTTACTCTCAGCCAGAGACTTCCTTCCTTGAATTAAAAACCTGAGACTTGGAGTTGAGATTCTTATATAAAAATTTTGTCACAAAGGTAGGATGGGAAGTGGGGGAAAGCGGTGTTGCAGAAGCCAAGAAAAGACAGAATTTTATAATTTCTAAGAGGCTGGCCAAAATCCACTATAGCCAAGTTTCTGCTTGGACATGTCCTGAATATAGGACACTGGCTTTGGGAGTGAGAACGGGGTGACTTCTGACCCAGGCATTCTAGTGGAGGACCCAGGGCAAAGTCAGACGGTGCCCTATGGGAGAGTGAAAGTGGATCCACTGTGTGTAGGTTTCATTCACTCAGTCGAAACTGAGAACAAGAGTTTACCAGGAAAACAATAAGAAGGAAGGGAATTTCAACACGTGAACAAAGGTGTGGAGGCACGTGAGGGACCTTTTCCTCTTTTTATTTTTTAAAGTGGAGATTTTTTTTGTCATTGACTTAATACGAACTTAATATTCTCTCTTTCTTGGGAATAATCACTTTTTAAACCTTATTTTTAATTATGGAATAAGAGTAATAAGACAGGAAAAAAATTCTAGAGCCCCTGAAATTACTCTTTGTTGCTGGTCACTTATTCTGCTAACCTTGACCTCAGGCGCATCATTACGAATTACTGTAGCATGGCATGGAGAAAAAATATTTCCCAGTAAAGGATGCGTGTATCATTAGCATTTCATTTGAGTACATCCTTATGCTATGTAGTCTTGTTCCCTTTCAAGAGTGTTTGTGGTGAGGCTTCACTCGTGATCTGTGGTCCAGCTTTGTCCAAACAGCAATTCAGAGGGTAGAAAAATGGGATGAAGTGTTAACTCCCTTGGCCACCTATTCTAAACTGTTATGAGAAAAGCAAAGGCCAGGAAGAGGTGTCAAAGTAGCAGGTTTTCTAAATTGCCATCAAAGACAGTTCACAAATGCGCCTCACCAGGAGGAGCTCCATCGTCTTCCTGTAGGTTCCTCCCTCCCAGTGACAGCCAGCGGAAGAAACACGGCAACGTGGCTGTCCATTTGCCCGGATTGTCCAAGTCAGTGGGATACACAGCAGATCTGCATCACTCAAGCCTCAGTCCATTGTTTTTGTTTATAACCCTGAGATCACCCCTCAAACCCCCTCTAAGCTTGGTCTCTGCCCTATCTTGGGTCAGGGGGGAGTCTCTTCATTATGAGTGGCTTGCCTCATGAGGCCAGAATCTGTAAAGAAAAAACAGTCCTGAGGGAGACATGCCGAGCTTAAATAGTGTGGTGAACTTTCAGCCATTTGATGAATTCTGACCATATCCTAATTAGTCCTAAGTATACTTGAGACATCTTTTTCCTCTTTCTGTCACTCAATCACGTGGGTTTTTTTTCTTTTTTTTGAGGAAGGTCAGCCCTGAGCTAACATCTGCTGCCAATCCTCCTCTTTTGGCTGAGGAAGACTGGCCCTGAGCTGACATCCGTGCCCATCTTCCTCTACTTTATATGTCGGATGCCTGCCATGGCATGGCTTGCCAAGCGGTGCCATGTGCACACCTGGGATCCGAACCAGCTGACCCCGGGCTGCCAAAGCAGAACATAGGCACTTAATCGCTGTGCCACCGGACCGGCCCCCATGTCATCTTTATATTTATCTTGCTGATAAATATACAAGAAAGATACTTAAAATCCTCCAGGTGTGTATATCATACAAGACATACAAGACCTTCCTTCTCTTTATAAAGCTTCTTACTACATACAACTGTAGCCTTACGGGTATTTATACATTTCATACAAATTATTGTTTTTATTCTGACACAATAGGTTTCCGTTTAGAAGATGCCTATCTTTGTTTCCTTACAATCTTTTCTCATTTTTCAGACGTAGCACTTCCACAAAATGCCTTATTTAACTATTCGGTGGGGAAGTGGTAATGTTTAACCCTCTTGAAACATCTCTGGGTCAGACCTCAGCACCCGTGGTATCAGAAGAAACAAGTGAAGGTGGTTGACCGTTGTGGGGTGTAATTCCCTACAGACCGTGGCTTTCCTTTGTCTCAAGGCACAGCAGCCTAATTCCCATGCTGAGAACACCTTCTCAACTCCAGCTGGGCTCGAGAACTTTGCAGAAGATGACTTTCCACTGCCCGCAGGAGCAACCAGAGCAGCCGAAGCAGCCTGGGCCTTGCTTTGAAAAAATCTTGACATGATTGCTGTTTCCAAAACAGCTTTCCATTTCGTCACATTCTCTGACATCCTTCTGGAAGAGCCTGACAATCTGGGGTGCTCTCTTTTGTCTTCTTAGCCTCATGAAGGGTTGGGATAAAAGCCTGAAGGCTTTGCCTCTGAAAGAGTTAAAACAATCTGTAGGGCAGAACATCAAATCTCACTGCCTTTCCCTGACAAACCAGGCGAAAAAAATCAAAGCAATAAGAAGGAAGGGAAAAGGAAATGTCAGTGTTAGTAAATCAGCCAGGTCCTATACAATAATCCTCTTAAATCCATCCCTCAAGGTGGAAGGACCCCTCTTATCAGAGTTTCCAGTGAAATCTATACCAAGGTCTGTCAATCGTCTCATTGTTGATAATCCACATTTAGTCCTGTTTATCTGGATTTCAGGATCATCCTATGGAAATGATCTGCCAGTACAATTATAGGAGTACTTAGTAATTTTATCCCTTTACTCATTAATATTAATTAGTGCTTGGAGAGGAAAGAGGACAGGGAATGGCTTCTCATATCCAAGCTAATTAACTTTGTCTAGCTTGTATAAAAGTGAGAAAGCACTTTATTAAGAACCATAAGGTAAGTGCTCAAGGGACTTTTATTTTCTGCTTAGGCTAAACAGTGATGACATTTGGCTCTCTGTGAGCATCTGGGAATTGCCAGCAAGAATAAAAGGATTCCTACTGGAGAGAAAGACTCCAGTATGTTTTCCAAAGCATCCACTCATTGGGTGGTGACATAGACTGGATGTTTTTATGCTATTCCGGAAAATGAGGGTGGCTTCTAAGCCCCACATTGAGGACATGATAATATTACGAGTGACAAGGGGAAATGAGGGAACAGAAACACTTGTTACTTCTCTTTTAGTAATACAGGCCGGTAAGTTCTCCATCTGTACTGAAGCAGTGAGTTTGAACACTTTTTAATCTAATGCCAAAAATGTATTTGGTTTCCAGTTAATATCAGGAATAACTTTTTTTAACTGAAGATTTCATTAGACATATTCCCTATCCTTCATGAATAAAACACAGTAAGAAATACGTAAGGGTTAATAGCAATTAGAAGCTAAGTATTCCACACATCTTTTACGATAATGTTCATTGATTCATTTGTCCTTTTGACAAACTTGATTGAATGCCTACTGTGTACATATATTGAGCTCTAAAACTTTAGAAATATACAAAACTAAGAAAATAAGCTATCCTAGTTTTTCCTCACGTTTATGCTCTATGTTAGTCCATGTCCTTTGAGAAATAGACACCAAGACAGGACTAAACGTATGAGGATTTTATTGGGTGATAATATTGACAGAAATTGGAGAGGGAGCTGGGAGAAGCCAGGGGAGCCATCAGACCACATTGCGAGCCTGCCCCCCAACGAAGGAGAGAGGGAGGGAATCCTGGGTGGGAAGTGTTTCAGACCCCCCATGCAGCGAGCATAAGAAGATTCAGCAGCACTGTCATTGTCGGGGGTCCTTGAGAAACAATTGTTTATCAGGCAAGTCCCGTGTCTCCCCAAAGTGAGCCTGCTTCAGTGTCCCTGCTGCCCCCCGGTTCCGCCTGGGAACAGCCCTGGGAAGCATGACTGGCTCAGGCACAGCAATGAATTTCAGAACAAGTCCCTGGGCTCTTGGTCAATTATGCTCCTTGTGCTTAGAGGCTGCGAGATGCAGTGTCACGGCCGCCACAGGCTCTGCTCACATCTTTCTTGAAACATTACCTATTTTAATTCATCTTCCTGACTGAGAGTAAAAAATAGAATCTTATTTGTGGTCAAATCATAAGACAAGATGTTAATTTTCTGTTTTGTAGAACCAGATTTTGGAAGCTTTACCGTGAAATCCCCAAAATATCTAATTCTTCAGTCCAAGATCTAAAGATATTTGTGGTTTGTATATTTGGTGCTTGATTCCAACCTGACGGCAATGAAATGTATTTGCAAAAAAAGAGCAAAGCTTTAAATCTTTCATAACTGGAAAACATGCAAAATAAAGACTACGGAGGAAAGCTTCAGTGATAGTCTAATCATACTTTTATTTCTGCTAAGCATCTCGAGCTGGTATCATGGAATTGATATCAAAGTTGATACCTTTCTCTTATTGAAATCAAGGTCATTGTGAGTCTGAAGCATCTTCAAGCTTTGTTGATATCGTTTCCTTCATGATGGCAGTCTAATTTTAGGCATTGAGTTTATTGACCTTTGGCTGGTTTGGCGCTTGATTTTCTGTTGTTGCCCTTTGCTTGCAATAATTCTCTCTTCTCAAATGGCCTGACTGGTCTAAGTATTTGTTTATATTTTAAGCACTTCTGAAATAGAAGTTTTGAAGGCTGTGTCATATGGTGGAAAGACCATAGTCTTTGAGGTCAAGCAGACTGTATTCGGGTCTCACCTCTGCCACTTATTCACCGCCTGACATTAGACAAGCTGATGAACCTTTCTGAACTTGATTCCTCCTCTGTAATTTAGGGACAACAATCCTTACCTTGTATGTTGCCGTGGGAAAGAAATGAGGCAGCCACACAAGTTGACCCTGAAGTTCCCCATCGGGACTGTTGTGTTACCCAGAGTTTTTGCCTCCTTCCCACCTGGGATCACTGGAGATGCGTAGATCCCAAGCATGGCCAGCCAAATTGCCTAGGTGTCAGCGCAGCCCCTCAGCAGCTGGTTGCACAATGCCTGAGCAGACAGAACAATAACCCCTTGGCTTCCCAGGGTCTTGTGTTCTTGCCAGTCCTCCTTCAGCATATGTTTCAAGCACTACCCCGTCCTCTCAGGCCCACCACGATCCCAAGATTATAACAGTGGGAGGGAGTTTTGTCTGAAAAGGTCCAGGAGTATAGGAAGCAAGGCCCTTGAGGTCCCACTCACCTGACCTTGACCAATCTGTGGTCTACAGTCTCTGGGTCCCAGCAATGAAGTGTCTACGGGTGGCGTGATCCCTTCCCTTGTCTGGTTTCTCATTCGTCTTCTTCTATAAGCGCTTCCTCAGTCAAGGCTTCATATCCTTCATCTCCTGCTCTTAAAATGCTGATCACCCTGCTCTATTAACCACATTCTCTAATTTCCCGCTTCTCCACACCTCGATCTCGTACCTGCACAGGCAGAGGGTCCTGACAGTGCTGGGCACATATGTCACAGGGGCTTAGGAGTGCCCTTCTCCTGGCTTCCAGCCTCTCAGAAGAAGCCGTGCAATCCTGTGTGGCCTGAGCGTGACAGCTCTGCGGTGCTCATAATACGTCCCCATGTGAGATTCTCCTGCAAGCTGTTTGGTTTCTGAGACCGGTTATGTTGGATATTCCTGAGAGACTCTAAAAGACAGAACTTTTGCTGAAATTTTTTTTAAAGTTCTTTTCTTGCATCTGCAGAGGCATAGTTTTGTGTGCTTAGTCGTCAATGTGTTTGCATTTTCCTCTGTGAAGTCACAGAAAGAAATACCTGCTGAGCAAGGGGATGCTTCCCGTTTGCACAGATTACTCAGCCTGCGGTCTGTAGGGACTCTGTAGGTTGGGTGTTTGTTATATGCCTGCTACTTGTTTGGTTCCCTCGACTTTTTGTATCTAACAGAACACTGTCTCAGATGCAATGAGGGGCCTGGTGAGTCGAGGGGCTTCAAAGTGCTGGGGGAGGTGGCAACATCTCCATGCTCACGATGACCTGCACAGCCCAAGGGTTATTACTGATAGGGAGAGAGTTGAATGTTGAGGCCAGGACTAGGGTGAGCTAAGTAAACACTCGCCTTGGGTGCAAAGTTTGTAAATAATATTTTAACCCGATATTTTTGAAAACTCCAAGTGGATGCAAAAAAATCCATCGTGAACAAAATGTCAAAATTTGAAACGAAGAGAGGGTCCCTAATAGTGTTGTGCCAAGCCACGTCGCAGCCAGCAGCAAAAGGAAAAGCCAGCGATACCGATTGTGTCTTTATTTAAAATTTTTATATCTGATTCATCATGGATGTTTTGTATTCATTGATTTTTCAGAAAATTACATTAAATTACTATTGCTCTTCACTAGTGGGTCTCTTGTTACCCCTTAAACTTTGCGCCCAAGCCTAGTGCCTTGCTGGACTCAACGGAGTTCCAACCTTGCTAAGAGTGCTCATTTAGCTGCCTTTCATCTTTCATTTTGCTTCCTTCCATCTTCTGCCTACTGGTAGAAGGTGGTTATGGGCCAAGAGCCACAAAACTACCATATATCAGGAACTGTATTGAGGATGTTTAATATTAATTTGCATGTGATTTATTTTTGGCCTTGTAAACCAATCTTCTGTTCTACCAGAAATTGTTCAGGAGAAAATTGAATCATACCAGGGTAAATTGGTAATGAAAAAAATACATGATTTTTTAAAATAGATTTTGAAACTATAAACCTTCAGGGTGTTTTAAAATAATGACCTTATTTCTCACTGCAACACGTTTTCTAAGTGGAGCGATACGCATTCGTTTGGGGGATTATTGCGTGGTGGTGACTCTGAGGCACGTGTCAAACTCTCACCCTGGGTGTCACCATCAGGAGGCAGCCGATGAGTGTAGAGCAGCTGGTAGGAAGCACGTGCTTCTCCCTGTGCCTCACACTAGTGTCATAAGGTAGGATGGCACGTGGGGGAAGTGCACGGGGTTCACACCCAGAAGACATTGATTCCTTATTTGTCATTTATTACCCGAGTGAGCTTCAACTTCTCTAAGTCTTGATTAAATACATCCTTTCAACAGAAATAACTAGATTCTCCCCAGGATGGTTGGAAAGAACAAATCAAATCACAGGGGAAGGAGCTTGGTAAACCGCCAAAGGGCTCTATGAAGAAAACAAGTTCTTGCCTTGATCGATGCTCAACCACAGGGCTGATGAGGATCTGCTGCGAGCTGAGGTTGAATTCCCTGCTAGGAGCCGAGGGAGCATCTGCCAGCTCGGTTGCATTTGCAGTTGTAGTAAGTTCTTCTAATACACATTAACCGTATGAAGGGATGGCGAAAGGAAATCCTTAGAGGTCTTCAGTGAAAAGCTGTTGCTTATAAAATGCAAAGTAATCATAAAGAGTAGCTTCAACTAAGCTTCCCAAGAAAGATATGCAGACTTCAAAGGAACTCTAGCTAATTGTACAAGATTTTCATTGATGAGGCAGTGTGAAAATAGGAACATAAAGTGGAAAATGCTCCAGGGAGAAGATAATTGTTTCTTCAGGAAATGCAATAGTTGAACCATTCCTGGAACCAAAGAGACAATGCATCTTAACTAATTGGATTGGCAATTGCTCATCTTGACTTTAAAAGTGTCCTAGTTATTGGAGGCTGGAATAGTCTCTTAATACATCTAATTGGAAAACCAAGGAGATAAAATTATCCTATAGGATTTTCATCTGTCAGATAAGTAGACACCATTTTTGAAGAGTAATTAATTTTTAAAACCCCTCAATTCAGACAATATCGGATTGCAGATTTCATTGTCCGTGTATGGTCAGTGAGTGAGTAATGTACAAAAGCCTGGTCTTTCATTAAGCTGATGGCAATGCCTTGTGTCAAGGGAAAAATGTTCATTCTTTATTCACAGCACAATAAGATGTGTTATGTTTGAACACGAAGTTAGAGATGGATCAACTCCTATGTGTCAAGGTCCTTGATGGGCATTAGTTCAATCTTTGGAGAACCTCAAAGCCTCAGAAAAACTCTCCAATGAAACTGTCACAGCCATGAAGGAGAAAGTAGCCAGGGACTTCCTTCTCCTATGCACTCCTCCCAAATCCCAAAAATACAGGTCCTTGCAGTGAAGGGTTTATTTGGTGTTATGTAGTGGTCAGGCCTCCTAAAGTATTGGCCAATAATAAACTAAAATCTTGGTGGATGAGGCTATTTTTAAATGACATTGCTTATCAGGCAGCATTTTAAAAATTTAAGTATCATATAGAACCCATTAAGGGTAAGTAACAGATATCCATTATTGATTTAGATTATTTCAATTGTGCTGTTACTTAAAATACAACAAATATTGTGGTGCGTTGAGGATGCTGGGTTGCTTGGGTGATGAGCAAGCAGAGACTGGGGGTCTCTCTTCTCCCCTGCGGCCAGCAGCTCCCTTCCCCTGACAGCAGGGCCTGGGCTGCCCTTGCAGACCCCTCTGCAGACACTGGCACCCACATCCTGACTGCTGGTCTGATTATCCTCACTGACAAGCCTGCATTCACGTACTTGCCATGTAGAGAGGAGGACCCACATGGGGAGAGTCCCTCCATGGGACACAAGCTCCATCATGTGTCATTCAAATTGCCCTGGTCTGGCTTTCCTCTCCATGGGGCGATGGGAAGATGGCAGACCCCATGCCTTCTCACGTATTAATCCATCCTTGTTAGTTTTTTCTTTCCTCAGTAAAGCCTATTCCTCATCTCTTTCCTTGTGGACTTTGTCCCAGACTCTGATAGATGACAGATGGAGACTGTTGGGATGCAGTTTTTATGACAAATGTGAAACTAGGTATAAATGTCTTATGAGTTTGGCTCTTATAAAGCCAGAAAACTGAAATCTTATTTTACTTTATTTTATTTTTTTCGAGGAAGATTAGCCCTGAGCTAACTACTGCCAATATTCCTCTTTTTGCTGAGGAAGACTTGCCCTGAGCTAAGATCTGTGCCCATCTTTCTCTACCTTATATGTGAGACACCTACCACAGCATGGCTTTTGCCAAGCGGTGCCATATCTGTACCGGGGATACGAACCCACAAACCCTGGGCTGCCGAGAATCGGAACATGCGAACTTAACTTCTGCGCCACTGGGCCTGCCCCCTGAAATTTTAAAATTAATTGCACTGTTCTAGGCAACTACACACATCAGTGAAGAAGACAGACAAGATCCTCGTCTTCATGGAGCTCCCACTCTAGCAGAGGGAGACAGAAAACAAGAGTTACATTAATAAGTACCATTTATAGTGTGTTTGAAAATAAGTACATTTAAAAAAAGAGAAGTAGAAGAGCGTTCAGGGAATTCCAGGCCTAGGATGGGCCAGGTTGCTGGGTGAGAATGGAGAAAACGTCTAGAGAATGAAGGAGCCAGCAGAGCCGATATCAGGGGAGGAGCCGTCCAGGCAGATCGAAGGGCAGGGCAAATCCTCCCGGTGGGAATGTGCCTGGTTTGCGCAGGAAACGGGGAAGTCAGTGTGCTGCACACGGGTCAGTTAGGGGCGCCGGCAGGAGATGAGGGGGCGAAGTAGGAGGAAGATTTTAAACCCCAGGAAATCACTGCAGGTGCTTTGGCGTGTACTCTGTGGAATCAGGAGCCGCTGCGGCATTTTGAGCAAAGCATGACATGATCTGACTTGTAGTTTAGAAGCATCTCTTGGGAAGGATGGAGCTGCCTTCAACCGGAGTGGGGAAGCAACAGGTACCCAGGTTTGGGGGTGAGGAGAGATAAGGAGATCAGGTCTGACCTGATTAACTTTAGGACATCTGGTAGGCATCCAGGTGAAGGAGAAGTTGGGTACAAGAGTCCAGAGTTTGGAGCGGAGATAGAAATTTAGGAGTCGGTGAGTGTATAGATGGCCTTAGAGCCAAAGGACTGAATGAATGATAGACAAGGGAGTGGATGAAGCTGGAGAAAAACAGAGGACCAAGGATCAGTACCTGGGACCCTCACAGCATGGAGGACACATTCACTGAAATCCTACAGGAGGTCTCCGGAGAAAATTATCGGCCTGATGGTCCAAACTCCCACCATAGGCACACTGTTCCAAGCTATCGTTAAAGCACAGACATAACTTATGTTCTGCCGGAGAACTCACAGACCCCGTGATACATCTGTGGACCCTCACTGAAGAAATCTTGTCCCACAGAACTGAGTCATAAGCAAGATGTTTCTTCAAATTGAGACGTAATGTGATTCTATAACCATGCTCATGATTGACTTGCTCCAGAAGAGTGATTTTCACATTTACGCCCTTGTTCTACTTTATTAGAACTTATACTCAATATTCTACACCATAGAAAAAGTGGAAAATTTAGAAGTGGGAGTTGAAAAAATAAAGAGTTGCAATATTTTCCTTCCACGCCCCACTGGGATATATCCCACCCGCCTTGGGGCCCCCTAGCCTGGAGCAGTGGTGTTCATTGAGGTTCACACACTCTGGACTTGTGTGAAAACTTCCCAAGGGAATCAAATTCAGGCTTCAAGGTTCATATGAACTCTTTCCCCATACTGAATGGCCTGGGAACTCACCTGTGGTACCAACGCTTTCTTGCATCCCCATCAGGACTTCCTTTCACGCATCTTACCAAAGATTCACAGATCTGGAATCTCACTCTGGTACAGTGGCTCAAAGTATCAAAATCTCTAGGGCTCCAAGCAGAGGCACAATTGCAAATATCATTTAGGAAACTCACATTTAATGAAGGCCTCACAAGTTCCCTCCAACACATCTTATTAAGAGCTGCATTTCTAATAAAATTTTCTTTTTATGTTTAAAAATTACTCTCAAAATTCGTTGTATGGTTAAGGTATTTTGATCTATAATAATTCCTCCACTTAAAATAGAAGTTTTAACTTTAGAGATTTTTAATCAGAGAAGATTAAAAATAAATTTTAATTCATAGACATATTTTTGTTTTAAAGAAACTTGTAGCATAAAGAATAAAAGATTTGTAAGCATAAAAATTGTATTGGATACAATTCTATGGGGCAAGTGTGATAAAAATATGATTTTAAGAGGGAAATGATCGATATAAATTTTCTGGCTGGTTAAAAAGAAATGTTCATGTATTTTAAATATGGATGATGTTGGGTATCAAATTGTAATAGTGTTCATATCCATTTTCCATAGCATATTCATCACAGCAATGTAACAGTTTTATTTTAAAATGTCAACATATACAATATGTCAGAAATCACATCCTTTTCAACTATTTAAGATGAAAAAGTTTTAGATATCATCTTAAAAATATAAAAGAAAATACATCCTTTTCAAACTCTATTCAACGGTCAACATAAGTTTCAAATTTCACAGTGACTTGACAACTACGACAGTTTCAATGAGACCTACATCCAGAAATCTCATCAGAAATGGAAAACTAAGTTCTTCAGAAGCGGAAGAAGCAATCTGGAGTCAGCAAATTCTTTCTTTTGTAAGCTTCATTCCTACTGTTACTGACCCAAAAACCTTGATAAGAAGTGATAACAAATCTTATTCCTTGACTGTGGAAGACAGCGAAGAGTATCTCTCATATTTAACCCTTAACTCCAGTGATGGTCATGGTCCAGATGCATTTCTTACAATGAGCAGAGGTTTGTGAAATTTGTTGTCAATGAGTCACTACAGATAGTATTAACTCAGTGGCTTTGCACTCCCCCTTCACAAAGCCATGAAACTCTGAGTGTGATAGGCAGCCCTAGTGAAGGACAGTTGCAATATGAAGGTTCTTCCATATTGACATCTTGCTGCTACTGCCGCCCTCCCGCCCCAATTTTCACCTCTCCTGCCACTGGTTTTCAAACTTTGCTGGCTATGGTTGCCTCAGCAACTTCCTTGTCTGTTCCCCTTACCCCTTCATTTTGCATGAGAAGGGGGGTATTGGTTTCTTTTTCTCACTGTCATTATCTCCTCCCTTCTCCTCTACCACTTCTCCATTTTCTCCTCACTCCCAGTCCCCTTCCTGATCTCTTCCTCTTCTCCTGGCCAGCCTCTGACTTCTGCCATCACCAATATCTTTGTGCTGAGCTGCTGTGGGCAGGTGGACAGGAGAAGAGGGAGAGAGGTGTGCATAAAGGAAGCAAACAGTGTGGCTTCCTCACCCTGGACAAGACTCTGAACTGACCCTGGGAATGGGGTACATGACTTGTGCTTCCATCTCCTCTTCTCTCCCTGGGGACTGTGGCATTAGATGTTCATCTCCATTAGATGTTAGGATGAAAGAGAAAGAAAGGGATGACATGGTCCAAACATGAAAGCACACAGAGGTTGTAGTGGGAAAGAACATCCCATGACCCTTAACAAAAAATATTTGTTAACATGGTACATTGACTAGGCGATGCACATTGACTAGGTCTGTGATAGGGACTCTTAGGAAATGGAAAAGTTCCATATAGAAAGGAGAACACTCAAGGGAGAAGGCACGATAGCTTGAACATTGGTTAGAGGGCCAACATTCTTGAGCATGAGTGTGATTAGAATGGGAAATGTGTCTCCTACTGGCTTGGGGAAACAGGTCCAGGTCATTGCAGGTGTGACATGAGGGAGGAAAGTGCCCTGCCTACCACAGGAGGTGCAAGTGCACAGAGCATTCTTGATTGGCTTTTCCTAGCACTGGGCATGCCTTGGGAGAGGGACCTGGTTTTCATGAAAGTGTGTTATCGGGCCCTTTATCTCATCTCTAGCTTCATTTTAAGAAAGTTTAAGCATATTGTGCAGACACGTTTATTCAGGCTAAGTCATGATGCAGGATTCCTCTGGACTTTCCTGAAAATAGGCTAGTATCTCAGATCCTTTTCCACATGTCCCGTGGAAAGTGCTCTCAAAAATTCACCTCATAGGGTATTATGTTAAGTGAAACAAGCCAGATAGAGAAAGACAATCTCTGTATGACTCCACTCATATGTGGAAGTCAAACATGTAGACAGAGAACAGATTAGTGGCTACCAGGGGAAAGGGGGTTGGGGGGTGGGCACAAAGGGTGAAGGGTGCACCTACAACATGACTGACAAACAATAATGTACAACTGAAATTTCACAAGGTTGTCAACTATCATAATCTTAATAAAAAGAACAAAGAAAAAAAATTCACCTTATATACCTGAATATGTATTAACATTTGGCATACATCTATTCTAATTATACATGCATAAATATATGCACACATATATTTAGAAAATAGAATGTTTCTATGCTTCTTTAAAAAGTATAAAGATCAAAGGTCACAAGTGGCTTCCCCCTCTAGGCATGGAAAAGCCATTAATATGGGAGGGATAAGGGATAAAGAGGCAAAGTGCCAAAACTTTTGGTGAAGAAAAGCTGTGACAGAGAACCAGCCTCGCCTGGGAAACCACTAGCATCTTCCCAAGCCCTGCCCACTGGAGCCCACCAGAGGTGCAGTCAGAGAATCCCCTCTCCCTTAGCTGACTTGCACTGGGACATGGTGGTCCTGTCATCCCGAGTAAAGCTTCAAGCACATTCTCCTATGGAACATCATGAACCGTGCTCTCATTTGTGAGTTGACTTGGCTCAATGACCTATGGGTTAAATGACCTTCTGGGGCTTGCCTGAATGTATTTTTTCTTAAATGAAAAGGTTCATTTTGTATTACAACCAACTTAAAGTACAACATATTGTAACGAAAGATTTATTCTTTTCTTCTAATTTGTTATAATTTACAGTCTGGAATTATTTATCAATATTTCTCCTGTATTATTTTTATATATTGCAGTTTATACCTGAAATGCTTTAAGTAGTATCCATTCCATGTATGACTATATTGTGAATACTGATTGATATTCTGTGCACACGTATTTTTCCAATTTATCAGTTGCTTGATTTGGAAAATTATTGTCTTGAAATGCTAAATATTTTTCAAAGGATGTTGTTCTAGGCTCAGCAGTTCAAACTATGTTTTATGGAAAAGAATAGGGAAGCAGAAGAGTATATTGATTTCAGCTTTGCTTTCTAAAAGAGACCCAGCACAACACTAGAAATGCCAATTCATGGTTGTTTTATACAAAACAGCAGAATTCGGACGTTATAAATAGCCAAAGTAATTTTTCTGTGATTGCAAGGAGGGGAATCTTCCTATCTTATATTCTAAGAATATAATTTGATATCTGGGATTTAATTCCTGCAAGGTCAAACTATAATGCGTTATTTCTTTTTTTGAATTATTTTTAAACTTTTACATCAACAAGAACCACAATGCTGCTTTCAATAGACAAGCCTATGATTTAAATATGGCCACAAGGATGTTTATGTCAATTAATTTTTATTTTTTTTCTCTTAACAAAGTTGTACACGCTCATTGTAGAAAATTTAGATAAATAAGAATGGCGCATTTGCAAATAGAGAACTATTGTTTTCAATTTACAGGAACTATTTATAAAAATTTTTCAGGTCATAACCTTTGAGTACGATATGAAGAACTAGAATTAATTTTAAAAATAAAATTAGTTAGGAATTAAAAGTAGACACTCAAATAAGTCTTGAGTAAAAAGGAAAATTAAAATCAAATCACAGACTATTACATAAGACATTACATACTCAAACTAATAGGCTGTGGTCAGAAAATCCCTGACTTTAAACATTCTTATATTAAAACAGAAAGAATGCTTGGTTAAGCATTCAATAAAATAATCTAGGAAACAGAAATGAATAAAAGATGCCATAAAGAAGAAATTGAATTGAACCTTAATAACTTATAAACAAATACCCCTGGTGATAGAATTGTTTTATTAAGAGCAGGTAATCCCCACTGTTTTCAGTTTCGCTCACTGGAGGAGCGTTAGTAAGAGAAGTGGCTTCGTACCTTTAGTCTTGTGCTTTGGTTGGTCCCTCCGTTATTCATGACAATCACATCTTCATTTTAGATTCTGCCTCTGACTTCTGAAATGGCCCCCATTGCTCGGTGATTCCTTTTTCCTTCATTCCTATTGGTCTAGTATTGATATTGTCACTTCCGCTTTCTTTTTACACTCATGTGGTGTGTCTTTGTCCATTTCTTTAAAAATATTGTTCCCTTCAATCTGTTTTACAAGTTTCTTGAAAACAACATTTATGTAGATAGTGGTTTCCCAACCCAATTTGAAAACCATCTTCTTTTAAAGGTGGAATTTGACCCTTTTTTCACTTACAATTGTATTTCATGCTTCTCTGTAGTTTTGCTCTTTACTTTCCCTGTGTGTCTGGCTTTTTTTAGTATGTTATATTTTATATTTCAACGGATTTGGAAAATATACATTCTACTCATGGTCTATTCAAGAGCATCTTTCATTAAAAATATGAGACCCTTATTGCTCTGTTAATATCACCCATAAAGCTTCAATGCCTCGAATAAGATGAGGAATTTAGCTTGCTTTAATTTTTTTTCTTCTTTCTCTGCCTCCCAGATTGTGTTAGAATTATCTTGGACTTTAAAACTGGGGTGTTAAACAACTAGGTTTTTCACTCTGTAATTTATCTTTCAAAACAATTTTGATATCTTAATTACATACAGCCAGATAAACAGCAATTATTCATTAGGGACTTTATTTTGTGTCATTGTTATTGCACTTCTTCACCTCATTTACCTTCTTCTTGGGTGTTTTTAATGTGACATGAGTGTTTCACTCTGAATAATCGCGTGTCTCAGAACACGTTTATCATTTCCTAGTGCTGTGATAATAAATTGTCTCAGTTTAGAATTCCTGGCCACACTCTTTGTCCTCAAAACTCTGTGGATCTTGTTCCACTGTCTTGGCATGCTTCTAATGCAGAGAAGACTGGAGCCAAAGTCTATAGTTAACTTGGTTTTACTGCTTGTGTCCTTTATTTTTGAAAATCTGAAATTTCACCAGGATAAATTTAGGCATGTCTGTTTTAGTTTTCAAGGTCAAAACAAAACAAAACCCTAATTTTCTGAGAGCCTCGTCCATGAGAAGGCTCAAGAATTTCTTCTATTATTTCTTTGTGTGTTTTTCTTTCCTCCATTTGCTCTGCTTCTTCACTCTGAATTTTCTTATTCCACCTTTGCTGGTGTTCTAGTTCCCACCTCAGCTCCTCTTCCAGCACAGTTAGAAAGGTGGCAAGGTTGGGACAGAGACATGGAGAAAGGTCTATGACTTTAGGGGTCTCGCAAATTAGCATCACTTCTGGGCCTAGGTGGCCTCTTAGACCCCAAGAGCTCCTGAGATGGTGCTCAGTAGCTCTTAAGGAGTCTGGAGTCCCAGCAGGCACATCACCCACAAACTTGGGCTGTCTGTGGACTCCCAAGATCCATCTCTCAGTGGCACCTGAATCTCTGCGTCATGGATACAGTCTCTTCCTTTGTAATCGAGATCAAGCTGCTGACATTGGCCTGCTGTAAACAGAACTGGCAGTCACCATCTTAGGCAATTTCTTTTTCTTTCTTCCCCAGGGATGCATTCCATAAAGGAGAAGATTCTGGCCTTCTCTCCAGAGTTCTGACCACAGGTGGGCTCCCAGGGCTTCTCTGGCTTGCGCCTTCCTTCTCTGGGAACGTCTTCTGCCGTGCCAGCTCTCACTTTTCTTCTGGAGGGCTCAAGCCAGAATATTTTTACTATGAAGCGTTTGTTATGATTGTTTCCTTCCCTCATCCCACCAAATTTCAGCTTGTTGACCAGAATTCCTACTTTAGGTGATAGGAAAATTGGCAGGGGTCATGTTGCTGATTTCAGTTTTTGTTTGTTTGTTTTAACCTTTTAGGCAGGAACTCCATAAATGGTCTTTGTATGTGGCCTTCAAAATACTCTAAGTAGCTTCAAGAAACATGAATGGTACCCCCATTCATGGCCTGTGTGCAGAAATAATCCAGCAGTAAAGAAAATGGGTTACAGAACCAGTTTCCATTCCCTCCCACTGGGACTGGATCCTGCCTTTCCCAGCATCAGGAGTCCTCAGTCTTATGGCTCTGTGCTTTCATACACCTCTGGGGCTGCACCATGAGAAGCAAAATCTCAAAAGACCACCACATATTCATCAATTCCTATGAGGAAGAAAGGGCTGGCTCCCAAGCACCATCGAAGTCTCTCAAATCCTGCTCTTGATTCCTCTGCCTCCCCATCCACCTTGGCCATCCTCTTTAAGGAAGGATTTGACGCATTTGGCCCCACATCCACTTTGAGGAGTCCCTGTCTTCTGCTTGCCAACTGAGCCTAAGGGATGAAGGGTCCTTCTGCCATTTACAGATTATTTCTCTGCGACATCTTAGTTGAGCCCGCTCCCCTTTTGGCTGCATTTTGTCCACGAGTCTCCAATGGCTCCATCAAGAGATAGGGACTCACCTGGTTTGGCCAAATTCCACAACAGAATAGAAACCTTCTCACAGCTCCTGGCCTTTCAATAGTATTACAGTTTGCAGCTGTGTCCTAGACCTGCAAAATTAGTGTCTGGTTCATGTTAACTAATGAGTTGTAGGAACAGCAAATGTTAGCATGGGAGGCTGGCTGGGAACAGCCCACAGGACCTGGAACACCTACTCACATTCGTTTCTCCACTGACCTCCAATTATTTAAAAAGAATGTGACTCTGTTTTCCCTCTTGTCCTAAAATTCTCCTCTCCCTACCAGAGACCCATTTTGGGACAGAAACCTGGAGGCCAGATAATTAAGGAGCTTTGCAATAATGGAATTTTTGTTTTTTACCAACTTTCTGTAGTCTGCAGTGACTCCCACTCTCGTAGTGATGGTGCATGATGCTAAGTTTTGAATCTGCATTTGTTGATTGGAAGTGTTTCTAGAAAAACCTAGGTATCAACAAATGAAGCTAAAAGAATCCAGTGTGACAGTCAGTCGCCATGGAGTAATCCTAGTTCTTTAACTCTAAAAATGGAATCCTCTTGGGAAAAGAAAATGATAGTAAAAATTTCTCTTCCCAGGAGACTTCATTTAGCTGCCTCTGTCTTATTTTCTTCTAAGATTTCCCACTACCAGGCACAGTATTTTTCCTTCTTACCATTCTTAATAGCCTAAGGTAGTCTAATTAAAGAAATGGATCATTCATGTTGCTTTTCAGAAATCCTACAGTGAACAGGGTGCAGCAATTTCAAAATGGGTTTTAATGCATTGCATCCTAATTGTATGCAAGTACCGTGCAATTATATTGAGACACTCACAGACATTTCTTTCTTTTCCTCTTCAAAGAAAGAGCAAATACTGATTGAGCTATAACATGATTTGAGAGGCAGATATTTCACACAAATCGAAAAAAATTCTCTAGTAACATGCACCGTTCTTGTTTATCTGAATTTTCTTAATTTTCTACGGTGAGCATGTAGTCTTTTTGTTAAGAGAAAAGAGATACAGAAATTAATTGCAATAAAAATCCTTGCAGCCATCTTTAAGTCATGCGTCTGCCAATTAAAAGTAGCACTATAGTTCTTTACTTTTTGATAGAAGAGTTTGGAAATATTGCAATGAGAGAAATAGCGCATTATGGTTTTAAACTGTGAAGCACGCAGACAACCTGGAGTGCTAAAGATGGGAATCTGAATTCTGAATGCATGCTACAGAGGGGGGAGAATGTAAGTCTTGGAAGAAGATTCTGATTATATAATCCAATTTTTAACATCAGACATGCTTTTAGGTAGGCTTTTTCATTGAATTCATGAAAGGCCACCCCTTCTCTGGGCAGTACAGTGTCCTTCTCTTCTTCCTGACCTCTCGGTGTTGGAGGGTCTCAGCGCTCAACTGTGCAATCTGTTCTTTCTCAGCCAACAATTATTTCCTACATGGTTGCAATCAATTTCATGGCTTTGCTGACAGGTCTTAACTTTTAACTCCAACCTCTAACTTTGCCCTGAATTGTTGAGTCTTATAGACGTTGTGTACTCAATATCTCCAATTGGATATCTGAGAATATCTATACCTTCAGTTGTCAAAAACAAACCGTTTAAATAAACGTTAAATAAAAGTTAAATAACTTGTTCTCTTCACACCTGCTCCTCCCACAGTCTTCCCCACATCAGGAAACAACACCTCAGTTCATCAAGTTGCTCAGGTCAAAAACCTTGGGGCTGTGCCTGACGTTTCTTTCAAACCCCAGTTCTAACCCATTCAGTTGGCCTGACCTTCAGAACAAACCCGAATACACTGCTTTGACTATTTTGACTTTAGTCCAAACCACATTATTTCTCATCTGGACTATTACGATAACTTCCCAAAAATGGTCTTCCTGCTTCCAATTCTGTCCCATCTGTGGTCCATTCTCCACTCAGCTGTCAAGGGATCCTTCTAAAGTCTGAATCAAATCATTCTCCTACTTAAAACCCTACAATGACATCAAATTACACTTAAGATTTCAAATCCCTTATCAAGGCTGATTACATCTAACAAGAACTGGCCCCTGACTAACCTCCCCTGTTGACCTCAGCTCCTGCCAATTTTCCTCTTATTGATCTCTTGTGATTCCACCTACACAGTGAGGTTAGCTGTCCCTTTCGTACATCAGGCAGGGTTCTGTCTTAGAACCTCTGTTCTTCTCTTGGCCTGAAGATCTCCCCCATAAATTTGTAAGCATTCCTTTGTCACTTCTTTCAAGAGTTTGCTCTAAAATCACCTCCTCAGAGATGCCTTTGCATGTCCGCCTCACTAGGAAATGATCTCCCACCCTTCTCTATCCTATGTTTTTCTTCATCCCACCTACTGTTACCCATGATGGATTATACACGAGGGCAGAGACCTATCTGCAGAGTTCACCTGAATGCTTATCACCAGAACAGAATGTTGAATGAGTTATCATTTCTTCATAACAAATTTTTTATTTGAATTAATGTCTCCCTGATTCTTATTAGAAATAAAAATTATAGATTTTTAATACTTTTGTTTGTTTTTTGAAGCTTTTTTGATTTTTCAAATTTGCTTCTTTTATTTTATTTTATGTATTAATTTGTTTCAAATTTAAAAACTATATTTTTGTTATATCCGTTTTGAATAGGTATTACGTGTATGTGGTACAAACTTACAAGGGGTCAACAATGACAAGTCAGTCTTCCTAATGTAGTTTTCTCCTTCACTGTGGACACCCGCAGGGTCTTGTTCCAATAGGATACACCAATATTGTTGATTATTTGATTGTAACTTCCTCAACAGATTTCTCGCCCTGTATTGAAGTCTGCAGAAGGCAAAGGCTATCATTAAATTTTTAAGAGAGACACCAGCTTCATTGTAACAGTTCAGATCAGGAACATATAACTTTATTGTCTCATCATTGCATTTAAGTTGTAAGCCATCATAATTGTGGATCACACAAATAAAAGTAATAGCTACACTGGCTTTTATTATGTGTTAGTTAACTCTGTAGGGAGCTATAGACCTGAAGCTCTGCATTATCCTTGACTATATATATATATATATTTTTTTTTTTTTTGAGGAAGATTAGCCCTGAGCTAACATCCGTGCCCATCTTCCTCCACTTTGTATGTGGGATGCCTGCCACAGCATGGCTTGATAAGCTGTGGGTAGGTCTGCACCCAGGATCTGAATGTGTGAACCCTGGGCCACTGAAGCAGAGCATGTGAACTTAACTACTACGCCACCGGGCTGGCTTCTTTTTTTTTTTGAAATCTGCTCTTGTCTGGACAACTAGCTCTCTATGCCTGGTACACAACTGTTATTCTATGATCGCTCATCACCATCATCCTGGGGATTCTCTTTACTTCTCTTATATTGAATCTTGTGTTTCTTGTCTCCAATGAAGTCCTCTTCCTCGATTACATCCTCATTCTGATGGAGCACATCCTCTAGTAGCTTCCTAAGAAAAAGTGGGTGGCAGTTAAATTTTTTTGAGATTAAGCTTGTCTGAAAGTATCTTTATTCTTTCCTTCCCTTGGATGTCAGTTTAACAAAGTATAGAGCTCCAAGTTGGAAATGTCTTCCTGTAGAACCCTTACAGGATCCTTCCTTCATCTTCTAACTTCTAATGTTGCTGTTGAAAAAGCCAAAGTCATTCTGATTCTCATTCCTTTATTTATGAATTTATGACTTGTGTTCTCTCTCTCTATGTATGTATATATATATATTTCAGTCTTTCTATTTTTCTGTCTGTTTCTCTGTTTCTCTCTGAAGGGTTTTCTCATTGTCCACAGTACTCAGAAACTTTAGAATAACATGCTTGTTTGGGTCTAATTTCATCTGTTCTACTTCAGGTCGTATCCTTCTGCCTTGGAGAGATTATGATTTATTTCATTGACGATTTAGTCTCCTTTTCCATTTTTTTCTGTTCTCCCTTTCTGCAACTCCAATTATTCAGATTTTGGACACTATAGACTGGTCGACAATTTTCTCATCATTTCTTTCCATTTTTGAGTCTTTCTTCCTTTATTTTCTAGAGATTTTCTCACACTTCTATTGAATTTTTCATTTCTGCTGCCATACTTTGTTTAATTTCTCAATTTCCTGACTCCTTTTTTTAAGATCATCTTGTTCTTTCTCTATTGATTTAATATATTATAACACTGAGGATAATGATAACTTTTTAAAGGTTCTTTTTCCCTGGATAGTTTCTGTTCCTCTATCTTCCACATTAGCTGCTTCCCTCATATATATGACAATTCTTGGTGGTATGCTCAAGATTAAGAGAGAGAAGAAACAGCCAAGTGGGAGCGCTAAACCCGTGCTGGTGGGGTGGTACTTGTCAACCATGAGCTTCACGTTAAGTTTTGGGGGGGTGTTGGTTGGGCAACCCTTACGTAGATATTTTCAGATCTCTTCTTTTGGTCTGAGCATGTTCCCCAGAGAGGTGTCTTGCCTGAAAAGCAAAGGTCTGGCTGCCAGCTTTCTGAGAACAAAGAGTGGGTAGGAGGCTGGGAGGAGAATGTGACCCAGGAGGCAGCATTCTACAGACTGTAGTCCTTGAAGTCCCCTGATTTGGGTAAGGCTCTCAGCTGTCCTCCCAGTTCTCAGCACCTGTTTTACCTTCTCTAGGGTCTTTACCAGCAGACCTCTACCGGGGGTGGGGTGGGGTGAGGGAGCAGGGAGAGGCGCTGCTCAGTGACTGGAGTAGGGGATCCAGGGATGTAGGTGCGTCCAAACAACCGTGCAGCCCTCCTTATTTTAGCAGTGCCCTTTGCCCCAAGAGCCAGAGATATCGTGCTGGTAGTTCTCGAGCCTTTTGAGGATTCTGCCGTATAAATCAGGTTGGGCTCTCTGCAGAACCCCCAGTAAAGTACGAGTATATAGAAGAGTGTGCCTCTCGACACAGGCAATTGCTGAGCACGTGGTGCCTTTGTATGAATTAGCAAAGGGGCCTCTTCTTCTGGGCAGATATATCCCCACGCCAGGGAGCATTGCTTGGCTGGAGGAATGTGGCCAGGATTTCAGCTCCAACCTAGCGCCTGGACGGGGCACCTTTCCTCTGTGAAAAACCACACACAGTTACCCTGGTTCTCAGCTTTCTCTAGGACTGTTCTGTGTCCACCCAACTGGTTTCCTTGCATCCATTTTCCAGAAATATATTGCTATTGTTCCCGTCTCTATTCTTGTGGATTTATGTGTTCTTGGTAAACATCCTTTTTAGGTGATTTTAGCAGGGTTTTGGGAAGGAATAAAATTAAATACATGCATTCAATCCATTATTTAACTCAGAACCTTACTCCCTTTGAACGACTGGATTTTTCCAGGTCTTTATATTTCATGTTTGTTCACCATTATGTGGGAGGCGTTTGTGTTTGTTTCATACTGGGAATTGACGTGGTATCTGTCAAAAATGGTCTCAAAAACATTCGAACAGGCCAAGATGAAGGGAGAAGGCAAAGGTTTATGCTTCTTGCTGTTAAAATGAATGCACTTGTGACCATCTTTAAAGCTGTCTCTTTTGTTTAACTTTAGGCTTCATCTTGTCTTTTAAGAAGACAGTCCAACACATGTCTACTTCTCGGGCATAATTGCATGTATAACTTCATGTTGTTGCCTTGGTTTTGCTTTCTCTTTTTATTTCCCTCCTCCATTTTATTTTGTTTTCTATTTTCTGTTATGTATTCTCCATACTTTATTTTCTCTAGAGATTTTTTTACTTATAAGAGTGATTTTTTGATATATACATTAGTTTTAACTTCTATATTTAGTTGTTAATGTTGTACCTGCAACATTTGCATAAACTTGCAATGTATTTATACCACAATTTTCCTATCCTTTTTATTAGTTTCTCAACTAACTGGGATATGTTTTTGATAAATGTTTATAGGAAGGTTATATATGAGGTTTATTTCAGAATTATTTCATATGTGATAATATTTCTGCTGCCTTCTCTTGGCTTTGTTGTTGTATATCATTTAACATTGTGCAGGTAAAAACTGAAGCAAGCTTAATTTTTTTCCTTCATAGATGAGTTGGGTGAGACTTTTTTCCTATGCTGAAGTAGAATTTTTAATTTATATGTGGGGCTGTTGTTTTGGGTTTTTTTTTTTTTTTGAGGAAGATCAGCCCTGAGCTAACTACTGCTAATCCTCTTTTTGCTGAGGAAGACTGACCCTGAGCTAACATTCACGCCCATCTTCCTCTACTTTATATGTGGGACACCTACCACAGCGTGGCTTTTTGCCAAGCGGTGCCTTGTCCGTACCTGGAATCCGAACCAGTGAACCCCGGGCCGCTGAGAAGCGGAACCTGCGAACTCAACCACTGCACCATGGGGCTGGCCCCTAGAGCTGTTTTTGTGTATGTGTGCATGTGAGTGTTTGAATGCTTTGCTAAATTCTTTAACTTTGAAAATCAAAATTTCACTATGATTTGCTGAGGTCTCTTTTGATCGATGCATGGAGTAGAAATACAGATGACCAACAAAACTTAAAAGATGATCAGTCTCAGAGGTCATCGGGGGAACTCAAGTGAAAACTGTAACAAGGTACTTTATTCAGATTGTCAAGCATTATTTAAACTTTTTGATTGAAGTATAATATACGTACATATCCTAGTTGCACAGCCCGATGCATCTCCACAGACTGAACCCTGGTGTGCAACCAGCAGTCAGATCAAGAGCAGGACCTTGCCAGCTTCCTGGGCTGCCCCCTCGAACCCCCTTCACAAAGCAACCTACTTCTAACAGCCTCAATGAATTTTGAGTTTGGCAAACAATTTAAAGTTTGATGATATCAAGCAATGGCAAAATTAGAGGGGAAGTCGTCTCCTTCACAGTTGCGGGGGTGTGTAAACATGTGCGGCCATTTGCAGATGAGCTAGACAACACCCATGTCCTTGATTTCTCAATCTTCCTTTTATATCATTCATTTCGTACTGTCCTCGTCCTCTTTAACACAGGTTCGATTGTGTTTCCTCTTACCTAGTTATGATTCAGCCAACCAGCCTTTGCTACTGTACTGCCTCATAAAACAAGCTTGCGCTTAGAGACGACTCAGTGTTGACCTGTGGTGCCTCTCCTACTCATCAATTCGATGCCGCCTGCCAAATGTCCCTTGGCTCAAAATATCTTTTTCAATGCCACCCTGTCCTTCCGGTCATTCTTAATTCCATTTCTTATTTCCCAGACGAAAATGGAAATTTCTGCCAACTGGAAATAGACTTAAATCTCCCTAAAATGGAATAAAATGCAAATGATATCTATGAAGCATCTCCTACAGCATCTAACACAGAGTATGTAGTCACAGAGTATGTGAATTTCCTTCCTTTTCCCTTCTATTTAAAAAGCCTCACCCTCAAAACAGCTCTGTTCATCATGAAAACCCACACTGGGGCACTTACGTAGAGTATAAGGAATCCTTTTCTCTTTTAGAGGAATGTTAATTGGTGGGCCAAATTTTTAAAATAATATTTTTGTTTGTTCATTTGACAGTGAAAACACACTGTAAAATTGTCATTTCCTGCAGATTAATTATATTAAGGTATTTTCCAATTAGTAAAATCCTCATGGTGTTTTATATTCTGAGATGGGCAAAGAGAAGTGAACTGGTAGGGACTGAGAGCAAGCAAGGGGAAGCACATGGATGTGACATGCAGTGTATGTCACATGCAAAGGCAGAGCATGTAACTGTATAGGGCAGAGGTCGGAACGTGTCGGCTGGGCTATGCCAGGTATGTCAGTGTGGTGGCCTTTAGCCAGCTTCTCCCCATTTCCATATTCCTCTAATGGCTTTCCACAGCTCACCATGGCTTAATTTGTCTGACTTACCAAAATTATGCCACGGTGCCCCAGAAAATATTGACTCTGATGGTAGCCTAATTTTCTTGGATCTAAGAAGAAGGCTGAGAAATTGACACATTTCTTCAAAAACGAGCTGCTGAAAGATGAGGAAATAGTTGTAAAATTCATGAAATCGTTGGTAGTTTATAGACAGCAAAATTAAATGCCATCCTGCACTCAGAGAAGTCTTTTCTCCTTCTAGAGTTTAAATAAACATGCTAAACATTTGTGCAAGGATATATGCTTTGAGGTGTCTTTTGTTTCCTGATTGAAATAGATTTGTACTAAACTCTTTCATCTGCCTCTTGCTCCAGTTTCCCACATGATCCACAGCACAAAGCTTTTAATTTATTTAACTTGTTTATTTATTTATTACCAAAAGCTTACAGAATAATCTGCAAACAAATGTTCCTTTCAGAGATTGAGTCTTTAATCGTGGTTTCATTAGGACCTCTGCCCCATGGAGATAACCAACGTCTTGGAAGGATGCAAAGCTTTTTACAACAAGCCTTTCTGTCTCACTAGCCTTTATTTGTTTCACCATCATCACTAATGTTAACTGACTACCTTCTTGGCCCTTGATCTTCTGAGCCTCTCAAACACTGCTTGTGTAACCATGGAGACAGTCGTAGGACTCTGTGACTAATTGGAACTCAAGGGAAATTGGGAGCTCAACTTGGAAACAACTATTCTTTTTCTAACTTCTCTGTCTTCTTTTCTCTCCCGTCCCCTAACCACAGCCAGGCCCTGCAGCTCTGTGCGAGGGCCCCTGCTTGTTTCTCACTATACTTGGTTGCTCGAAGACCCTGTTCACTTTCTTGTTTTCTTTGGAAGGAGTTCACGACACACTACCCCAAATATGCTACTTTGGTATATTGATTATTTTGAGCTGAAGACACTTGAGCAACAGCAAATTCAGGGAGAGGCTTTCTTTCTCGGAACTCCCCTTATGTGCCTAAAGACAGATCCTCTGGAAGGAACTCAGTTGTCATAAATCCTCTTCCCAGAAGTTTCATCAACCAGGGAAGAGTGACTCATCCCAGGAGAGGAGACTAGACGTTGACACCCATCTAGACACACTTTGTCACACGTTATCACATCTCCCATCTGTTCTTCAAAGGGCCTCTTCATCTTTCCTAAAAATCATTTCCTCTCCCTTAAATTGCCTACCTACCCCCTTCTCTTCTTTTATTAAGATGGGTATATAAACTCTCAGATCTTACTGCTATTTTGTGTTCATTGTTTTCCCCTGTGATTTCTCATCCATGTAATATTAAAAATTAATAAATTTGTATTCTTTATCTCCTGTTAATCTGCCTGCTGTCAGTTTATTTCATAGAGTCAGCCGTAGAACCTAGGAAGGGAGAAGGGAAGTCTTTCCTCCCCCACTCTTTGATCCCCCATCCTGGTTAGGACATGTATAGTTCATATACACTTCAATATAAGATAATATAAGAAATATAAGAAAATATAAGATCTCCAATCTTCTATGTTCAGCTCTTTCTAGGATATTGCCATTCACGTGGTCTCATCTCCCTCACTTCAAATAAATGCATCCAGAACTGAACTTCTTATCTCCTCTTGTCTCCTAAAAGCAGTTTCTCTTTCCCATTACCAGGATGATTCTGGTTAAATTTTCCAAAAGACTGGTGACCTGATCTGGAACCAGAAAGCAATGAAGAATTGATTTTCTTTTGCATTGGTTAGAACTTGAGATTATGAGTTTCTTGAAGTCGGGAATTATTCTTTATGATTTGTTCCTCCCCTAATGCCTAGTAAAGTGTCTCAATGAATATCTATTAAGTGTTGACTGGTTCACTAAAATGCTATGCTAAATGGCCAAAATATTATACTCCCCAAATGCAATCAGCTATTAGCTAAAAATTGGTAAGAAAATGTAGATAAATCAGAGCCCACCCATTCTGCTACTATCAAAACAATTCTGGGTGCCTAGCTCACCGATGGTGGGTGGGTGGCAGAGTTTCTGGTCTCCACTGTCAGTTTTGGTCCTGTTTAATCAAACTTGTGGGGAGGACAGAGATAGAAATGGATCATACTTTACTAATCTAATTTTGACTGGTCCTTTGGGTGTAAAGAATAATAAATTAACCCCAAACAGTGAAATCCTAAGACTATCTTCAATCATGGCATAGTCACCATAGTACCTGGAGCAACTAAAGACTCTACAAAACAAAAACGACACCATCAGCCTTTATTCCAAAAATATTCAAACTTCCTTATAAATGTAATAATCCTGTGTGCATAATCATTTTGTACAAAACACCATTACTGGGACTGTGTATAGCCTAAATTCTTCAAAGGCACTTTTTTTCTGAGAAGGAATAAGTCTTTAGAGACTCCACTCTGTGGTGATACATGAACTCCACTTTGATGCAAGAAAAACATCAGCAGAGACTTACTGAGAGGTTCGCGAGACTAACACCCCTTCCTTTAAGCGTTACCCTGGAGTCCTAGATAATTAGTCAACTGTGCAAGATTTTCTTCCAGGTTTACAAACTAGCTATATTGCCATCCAAGATTAGAAGACAGGCCAGCAGAATTAGGGCTTTGCTATTAGACAGCAATGGCTTGAATACCTAGGATGACTTAGTTAGGAAGACGCCACAACTCCCTGGTGTGAAGTCTTCAATGGAAGGGATAAAATGTGACCTGCTTTGGAAAATGACTACCTTTTCAAATGATTGTTGTGAAACCTATTTATGATATTCTTTGTTTAATTTCTTCCTGCTTATTGCATTTTCTTTTTCTAAGCCTGGAATTAACAATTAAATGTGCTTTGTTGGCTATCGTCTAAAATGGTTTTCACTTAAAACGAGTTCTGTCTCTAACAATCATGAAAACTCTGTAAATAATTCTACTTTATGAAAACAGCATGTCCTTAAAGCTATTTTTCCCTGGCAGTTCTGTGTAGATCTATGTCATTCATTCATTTAATTAGCCATTAAATACTGTTGACATTATTATTATTATTATTATTCAATTATTGAGCACTCACAGTACGAGGAACAATGCTTGTGCTAAGAGGGATAAAAAGATGAATAAGAAAGTCTACAAAGAACTTAGATTCTAATAACAGAGTAGAACATAGAGCAAAATAGCCACAATAAAAGCAGAGTATTAGAAATGTCCCCTGCCCACCCACCCACTTTACAGTGGTGGGCATCTCATACTTTATACACAGCATTTGGCTCTACCCATTCCAGCCACCACCACTTTGCACATGAGGGAATTTTTCCACCTCCTCGGACTACCCAGGCCCTGAATCTAGACCTCATTTCCAGTACAGAAGAGCATTGTTCAAAGTCTTTGTATCCAAGTGCGCATGCCCTCATTCTGCTATATTTCATATCCTTCACCCATAGATGGATCTTAGAGGCGAGTTCAGTTCTAAAGAAGAACCTTTATTGCTGCCCATCTGGCTCTATAATGGAGGGTCCACTTACCCTTCCATCGTAGAATTGGGGTGCAACAGTTCACTGCAGTTTCTACCCAGAACACCATTCTACTATTTCTAACCATTCCATGGTAACCGTGTTCCCCCTCCCACTTCTTTTAGCGTCTTGGATCAGCACCACTATACCCTCTGACATGTCAGGGTACAGCACAACACAAATGCAAATGGGCAAAGAATTCGGGGGAGATAATCTGAATTGAAGACCTGGCTAATGTTCCTCCTGATATCAATGCATACCTGCCCCACTCTTTCTGAAACCATGAAAAGTGCTAGTAAGGAAAATATAGCTTCAGAGAAGGTATAAAAGGTGTCAATCTTGTGGCATTTTACCTTCCGCTACCTGCCAGCATCGTGGCCTTCAAATCCTTTATCCACAGCTTCCTCTAGAACTCATCCACAAAGAGACCAAGGTGAAATCCCAACATCCCATCTCAACAATACGAAGGACAGAAATAATTGGGTACGTAGGGGAGAAAGATGGGACTCTGGCCAGAATCATACATTCAGTTCTACTGCCAGTGGCAAGGGAAAGGATGTGGGCTGGAAAAATTGTTATTGAATCTTCCCATCATCTCAAGAACGGCCTACAATGATCAAAGCAGTTGCCCTGGGTCATCCCTAGCACTGGTCAGAATGTGAGGAGAGCGGGTAGTGGTGGTATCTGCTCTATCAAGGCCTTTATTGTGGACTTAGCAAAGTATTCACGTCTCATTTTCCCCACCCCTCACTGAGCCTAGATCTGCCAGGTTTGATTCTCCTATCATTAGTAGTTTCAACTCCTTGATTTTAAACTCTTGTTCCTTGCTCCACATAGGATCTGGGTGCTTATAGTTTTATTGCTCTTTCTTCCCCTCCTCCAGCTTTTGTAATCAGCTTTCCTACTCTTTCTGGTGGTTCCAGCACTAGAGTCTGAACTCATGCCGTCCCAAGAGAGGACCCCCAGCCCTGGTTTCTGATTCTCCAGAAGCCCTGCCCCTTTTCCCTTTGGGGTTGTGAGATTGAGACAGGCAACAGGTAACAAGGAGCTTACCAATTGAAAGTTTAAGGACAGAATTGTTGAATCAAGGCAGTACTAGACAAGATGAGCTAAGATGCATTAGCTTCTGCAACAGTGACAAACAGCCCCAAGAAATTTTGGTGGCTTACAACAACAACAACAACAACAACAAAAGCATCTCTTGCTTAAGTTACGTGAGCTCTATGGATCTGCTTCAGTTCTGCTGGCATTGATAAGCTCTTCTGGACTCTGCCCAGTTCTTGCACCCAGCTTGAAGGAGAATTTTCTGTGTGAGACCTGTTATTCTTGCAGCAGAGGGCACGAATGCAAGAGAGCCTGAGCCAACCCATGTAATGGAAAATTTCTTGTGAAATAAAGCTAATGTCATGGACATTTGCAACCCATTGGCAAAAGCACAGCTGAGCCAAGTCCGGATCACATCTCCTCCTTCCCTGGGATGTGGGGCAGGTCACTTAAAGCAGTGGGGATGCATAATCCTACTTCAGAGAAAGAGCACATATTTGGAAACTATATTATAGGAAATATACGTTAGGGAAGGGGAGAGGGAGAAAGGGTCCCAGTTACTCAAATGGGGCACAAAGCAGGGTTTTGCCCATAAGGAATAGACAATAACTCAAATACTAATTTTCAGGGTATAATTTTTTTATTATAAGCAATAGATATCTAGCTCAAATTAGCTTAAATAAAAAAGGGACCTAATGAGTTCACATAGCTAAAAGTCCAGATGTAGTTGAGGCTCACAAACGTCTCCAGGAATCACTTTCTATCTCTTTCAGGGAGCCTCTTTTATTCATACAGTTTCAAAATGGCCTCCAGAAGTGCCAGGCTTACAGTTTATCAACTTAAAAACCCGAGTGGAAAGAAAAGTACCCATTTACCAAGTGTTCTAGAACAATCCTGAGGTTGACACTCTTGTTCTGATTGCCGGGCTTGTTTCATATGCCCTAAACTAGTTCACGTGTCAGGAAGGATGCAACAGCTACCTAGGCCTGGGTCACACACTCACACCTAGAATTGGAAGGAAAGTCTGCCACACCTGAAAACACTTGGGTGGGGATTTTGGAGGAGTTCTCGCAAGGAAATCTGAGGTGCTGAGGTGAATGCTGAGGGTCCCACAGGCCATTAGGGAGAACTGTTGGTTAAAGTAAGTTTATTCTTGCTAGTTAAGGGAAGACACAAAGTCTCACCAACAAGGAAAGTTGCAGCAGGATTTTTATAGGGCTGGCGCTAAGGAGGTCAAGTGGAGCTCTGGTGATGTTGGGTGGGATTTTGGAAGTGAGGAATGAGTAGGGCAAGTGGATGGCACTTTGAATAGGTTGGAAGACATGAAGTGGGGATTTTCCAGTAAATTGTTTAATGGGACATCTTAGTCCTCCTCCGAGACTGATTTTTCCAGAGCAGTTGTAACCACTATGGTGGCTCTTGCTTGGTTGCAGGGTACAGACTTGGTAAATCTCCATTTCTGAGTGGGAGCTAGATGCCTGACTGGTCAAAAGAGGAGATGATCTCTACACTGGGTCATCGTGCCAGCCTGAGGCCAGTCACGGGGCTGACTTGATGCCAAGGCACTTGGATGACTAGTCCAAGCCCTATATCCCTCTTGCCTGAGGACAAGCTTAGGTCAAGAGTTAGGTGAGCATGAAGATTTTGAGCTGTAGTTATTGAAAAGGTTGAAGGGCAGTGCCTGAGCAGATCACGTGAGGGGTGTGTCTCACAGTTGTTCCGTGGGTCACTGGAATCTCCTCACAAGCTTCCAGTTTTTCTTTTCGTTCCTGAAAGCTATAGACAGCATTGCATTTCAGGGGGACCAGGAAGAAGGTTTAGGATGCTAGAGAACAAGACAGAGTGGATGGTGGTGGAGAGGAAAAGGAAGAGAATGTGTGATCAAGGAGGCAGTCAAGCCTTCCTTTTAAAATGTCCTGGGGTGTCACTATATGAAGAAGGTTAAGAGTCAACACATTTGAATGAAATACCACATCTACTTGCGTCCAACAAGCACCAAATAATTTCTTCCTCTTTCACTCATGTTAATGACCCTTTTCCCCTAAGCAGATTCACAAATGGGTTTTAGGAAACTTGAGAAGTTCTCATTAATTCTTATGAGTTCAGAAAAATTCTCAATTTCTATGTTCAGTGTTGCATCCCCTAATAATTTTGGTCTGATGAAACAAAAATCATTTTTCTTTCTTCTCTGACTGCCAGAGAATCTTAACAAAGGGTGCAAAGAAATAGGACTCAGGCCACCCCTGTGAGGTAGAAAGGATCTTGACAGCTACCACGTTGAGTGAGCAGCCTCTCAAAGGTGCCCTTCTGCGTTTGCACGGGGTCTTAGGCCTCACTTCCAAAGCCCTTTGTTTCCTAAATCATTCCTTTCTTTCCCGTGCTTTTGGAAAACTATCAACACAATCAATTTAAGGGGCTAATGGCAGAAGCAACGAGACTCTTTTCTCCATTTTTCCAGAGCTCTCCAGATGGGGGTGCCTCATGTGGGACAATCATATGCCTTGATCGTTGACAGTAATGATTTGGTGAATTGCACCATAAAGTCCAATCCAGAATTAAAAGCAGTCTTCTAAAGAGAGATGAATTTTTAAAAGGTGTTTTTCTGGTGTTTAATGATAGGCCTACGTAAGTGTGAGTAAATTAGGTTCAAATTTACAAAACTCAAAAAAATCCGGCAAAATATCCTTCGCATTTCTCCTCATCTTTGAATACAGGAGCCATTAGAATTGTTGTGTCCGTACTCTGCTTCGCTCAGCACAATAGGTTGCGCTAGCAACTTGAGTTTATTGTATTCTGCTAATGTGTGCAGAGTTTGGCACCTGTTCACTTTCTAATAAGGGCACAATGAGAAATGATTCTTCTCTTGTGCACTGTGCACAGCATATTCCGCTTGGAGAGGCAGAACGGGGGGCCACTGTTTCCTTCCTCATCCGTAGCTAATCAAAGAAATCATATTCCCTTTCCACTGTGGTCTTTAATAAGACCGACTGGCTGTTTCTCAAAGCTAAAAGTAGAACGGGCATCTGTTGAAAGAATTAACGAGATTACTGATTTTATTTTTCAACAAAAATAGAGCTTGTAGATGTTGGAAAGCAAGACACATATTTGGTTTGGAGTATCATTAGGATAGGTTTTTCTGTCTTCAGTCCTTTCAACAGACATCTATTACACATCCAACCTTCTGATTGAGCACATGTCTCTTCTGTAATTTTAAGGAGGTATTGGAGCCCCAGTTGTGTAAGCTCTGCTGGCCAAGGGAGCTATGAAAGGATAAAGGGAAAAATTAATGAAAATAACAGAATGACGATGTACTAAATACATTTCATGTATTATAAATACTTCATAATACGTCCACTGTAAATAGTAGAAACTACTTTGATTAGCTATGAGCGGAACTAGAGGAAGCCTTGTAAGAACGGATTGGAAAATCTTAAAGTTGACCAGATGTCTGTGACCCCTGAGGGAGCCATGCTGCTTCTTTCCTCCCACTCCAGGTGGAGAAGGAAGGGTGCCTGAAGGTGGGTGATTTTCTCAGGGTCACAAGAAAGCATAACCCATTGCTCTCAGCCCGTCTGAACTTTCCTTTGCCTCAACCCAAGCCTAACTGGCAGGGAAGACAACCACCCTCCAGATGGCTCTTTGTCAGAACACGGGCAAGTTCTTTTTTCTTTACGTCTGGGGCTCCTCCTCTGTAGAATGAGCAAGTTCTCCCAGCTGGTCCCTAAAGCCCCATCCAGTTCTAAAATTTGACTACTGTTTTTATCTAGGGACTTGCCCTCTGAAATAACTCATGATGTTGTTACCTTTTAATACCCCAGGAGAAATGAAAGACAATTATTGTTAAGCCCCTTTAAAGATGATGAAAGAAAGAAGGAGGAATTAATTTTATACTTTACATGTAATAACATAACGTTAATGAAATAACTAGAAATAAAATAGGAATTCACAGATGATTTGACTTCAGGTCAGTTTAGCGTCTGGCTTTAGCCAAGTGAATGCTACAAAAGGCAAGAATAGACTTTGGAGTCTGGCCAATGGGAATCTGAATTCCGGTTCCACCTCCACGTGACCCCAACTTACGTTCCTCCTTGTTTGGGAAGTAGAGACTGCACCGCTCAAAGAGTAGGTGCAGGACTGAAATGATTAAGCCATGTAACTAGTGTGATCCTTGGTGAGCAGTAGTCCTCAGCAAATCTTTGCTTCTCCCGTAAGTACCCTCTCTTCTTTCCGTTCATTTCATTAGCCTTTCTAGCGGCCTTCCCGGTAACCTTTGAACCACAATTGTGTTGTAATAGTCCTAGTCCATTATCATATTCTGATTTTGTGCCTGACCCCGTGATAAATCCCTCACCTGCATCTCCTCTTGTAATATTTACAAAGCCTCCATGAGGTAGACACTATTCTTACTGCCTTCATTTTCAAATAAGGAACCTCTGTGTTTAAAGATGTAGAATTCCCCAAGATCACACAACTAGCAGGCCCCAGGATTTGAACAAAGCTCAGTTAAGCACTAAAGTCCATGTAATCATCCACCACTCTATAATTTCTTCTTTCCTTTCTTGAGAGGCATAGAATGAGAGACTATCGTTCCCTTTCCTAGTGCAAAAAATATCAAATTAATACTAAATCGACTGAACTGTCATCCTTGGTTTTATAACCTAGACCTGAGACAACGGGTCTTCATGGATGACAAATGTCCAGGCAATCTTCTGTTTCTTTTTTCTTTTAAAGATTTTATTTTTCCTTTTTCTCCCCAAAGCACCCTAGTACATAGTTGTGGGTCCTTCTAGTTGTGGCATGTGGGACACCACCTCAGCATTGCCTGATGAGCAGTGCCACGTCCGCACCCAGGATCCGAACTGGCGAAACCCTGGGCCACTGCAGTGGAGTGCATGAACTTAACCACTCAGCCATGGGGCCGACCCCAATCTTCTGTTTCTTGACTTTTAGGTAGTATTTGCAGGGGCTGCTGTCACTGAACAAGCACACGTATTCCAAGGGTTATTTGTTACTATTTTGTCTCCTGAGATCATATCATCTAAACAAAATGTACATTAAAGATAGAGAGAGAAAAAGAAATTGCAATATAATTAGTTATTATGCAAGATATAGGCTCTTTGAAAATTGAATGCATGTTGAGCTTAATAAATAGATACGTACTTTCCTTTATTGCTATTATTTTGAGTACTAAATTCTTACAGGCAGCAATGAAGATGAAAACACATGTGAGTTCAAAGATTTTTTTTCTGGATGGATGTGCATTATTACTTGAGGACTTGGGAGTAAGTTTCTTTCTAACTCCAGGAAAAAAAATTTAAAACATTTTTATTTTCCCTAGACTGCTCTGCATTAAATAAGTAGAGTTATTTTCTTTAAATGTAGCCTTTGCATAATTAGAGGAGAAGGTGCAGTAGAAGGGCAAGCATCTCCTGGGATAGCATGATAGCACATACTTTAGCACCAGACAGACCTGTGTTCCAAACATTGCTTCACCCCTACTAACTGAGTGACCATGAAATTTCACATATAAAATTAGCACAATTATTCTTAGCATTGTTGAGAGAACTAAGTAGGCTTCAGGTTAAACCTGGGGGCTCAAACACACATTGCTACCACTACTCTCTCCTGCAACCCCATCAAAATGGGAGCAACAGAGTAAAAGCATATGAACCTTTAAGGGAAAATAGAGCAGAAAAGAAAAGGATAGCAGATGAGGGATATCAACATATTTCTTGGAAGATGAGAAGTGGAAGAAAAAGCAGAAACTTACCTAGCAGAGACAGTTAAATCCCATGTGTATAAAGAAGGAGTGACGAATAAGAAGCAAGTAGACTGTGTCACAGAACTCCTGAAAGGCCCAGGAACTGGAGGTATGGGTGGGGAGGGCACTAAATACAGGAAGATTTATTAAGAGGCTTTGTAAGGAACACCTAGACCCATAAATCTCCTCCCACCCCCACACAGCTGGGTGACTACCCTTCTCCTACCCCAGTATGAGAAGGGAAATGTAGTCTCTGAAGGAACTGAGCCCAGATAGTGAAGAACTCAGAGGCAACAGGTGCAACAGAAGGTAACTGTGAGGGGCCCACTGCAGCAGGAAGATTAGGTGAAAGTCTCTATACTGAATGATGATGCCAGTATGATTGATATAAAGATAGAGAGACACAGTTAGAGGATGTAAGATTTCATTAATGGCAAATATGAAAAATTAGAGAGAGAATTACATGAGCAGAGGACAATCTGGCATGAGCCCAGGTAGAAATCAAGGCTTCTTTGGATTCTAAGTATTCTCTAAAAGATCACATGCAACTGCTGTTATCATTTGCCATGTTTGAGGTAAGGATTCCACCAAGCTCAGGATGACCCTGTTCGCCTTCTTCTAAAGGGTTTACTTTTCAGAGACCCCAATTCCATGCATCAATGTTTTGCAAACTGCTTAAAAGTCCAGATGATCACCAGGTATAAGGCAATACTGCAAAGCAGCCCCAATATATCCCTGAATTTTTATCAGAAGACTGGACAAATTGAAGTTCATTTGTCCAGTTAGCACACTTCAGCCTGCAAGGTCCTTTCTGAAGCCACCCTCCATGAAGTCACAAGTGTCCCTCCAGATTACTCCACTTAGAAAGTAAAAAATGACAAGATCTAACCACCTAAAGAGATTGTAATCAGTTTTTATATGCTTCATTCTTAAATAACAATGCCTAGTCCAGGAGAAGTAGTCTTACAAGAAAATAATTCTCTAACTAAAAATAAGGATAAAACCAAACAAACAGAAAAAAGAGATTGACAACACAAAGAGCATGAGAAAATTACATATATGTATGTGTGCACATACATGTGGGTGCAAATGTGTATGCATGATCCATACGGAGGTTTAGAGGTAATTCAGATAAACTCTTATGCTAAAGAGAATCAGAATGCTGGGGGCAAAAATATAAAAGCTGCTTGACTGAACCAAGGAGATGAAAGAATTGTACACTGAAAACAACAAAACATTGCTGAAAGAAATTAAAGAAGACATAAATGAATGGAAAGGCATTCCATGTTCATGGATTGAAAGACAATATTGTTTAAGTGTCATTTCTACTCAAAGTGATCTACAGATGTAGTGCAATCTCTATCAACCCAATGACTTTCTTTGAAGAAATAGAAAAATCCATCTTAAAATTCATATGAAATCTCAAGGGACCCCAAATGGTAAAAACAATCTTGAAAACAAGGAAGAAAGTTGGAGGACTCACATTCCTTGATTTCAAAATTTATTACAAAACTATAGTAATCAGAACAGAGTGGGATAGGCATAAAGACAGACATATAGACCAATGAAATATAATAGATAGCCCAAAAGTAAACACTTACATATTTGGTTTTGACAAGGGTGCCAAGACCATTCAATGGAGAAAGGACAGTCTTTTCAGTAAGTAGTACTGGGAAAACTGGATATCCACATGCAAAAGAATAAAGTTAGATCATTACCTTATGCCATATCAAAATTGGGTCAAAGATCGGAAGTAAGAGCTAAAACTATAAAATTATTAGAAAAAGACATATTGGAAAAACTTCATGACATTAGATTTGACAACAATTTCCTGGATATGACACCAAATCACAGGAAACAAAATAAAAAATCGATTGGACTTCATCAAAATTAAAAACTTTTATGCATCAAAGTTACCATCAACAGAGTAAAAAGGCAACCTACAGAATAGGAGTAAATATTTGCAGCTCACACATATAATAAGGAATTAATATCTAGGATATATAAAGAACTCCTAAAACTCAACAACAGCAACAAAACAGCCCAATTCAACAAAAGGGCAAAGGATTTGAATAGACATTTATCCAAAGAAGATATAAAAATGGCCAATAAGCACATGAAAAATACTCAACATCACTAATCATTAGAGAAATGCAAATGAAAACCATGAGACATCAGTTTATATCCATTAGAGAGTCTATTATAAACAACAATAACAACAAAAACACAGAAAAAAAGTGTGGAGAGGATGTGGAGAAATCAAAACTCTTGTGCATTGCTGGTGGGAATGCAAAATGGTGCAACCATTGTGGAATACAATATTAGGGTTCCTCAAAAAGCTAACATAAAACTACTATATGATCCAACAACTCCACTTCTGAGTATGTACTCCCCAAAATTGAAAGCAGGATCTCAAAGAGATATTTACAGACTCATGCTCAGAGTAGCATTATTTACAATAGGCAAAAAGTGGAAGCGAGCCAAATGTCCATTGATGGGTGAATGGATAAAGACAGTGGTCTATATCTACAATGGAATATTATTCAGCCTTAAAAAGGAGAGAAATTCTGATACATGCCACAGCATGGGTGAACCTTGAAGATATTATACTAAGTGAAATAAGTCAGACACAAAATGGCAAATATTGTATGATTTCACTTATACGAGATACCAAGAACAGTCAGATTCATAGAGACAGAAAGTTGAAGGGTGGTTACTAGAGGCTGGGAGGAGGAAGGAATGGGAACTTATTTAATGGTACAAAGCTTCAGTTCTGGATGATGAAAAAGTTCTAAGAATGGATAGTGGTGATGGCTGCACAATAATACGAATTCTCTCAATGCCACTGAATTGTACACTTAAAAATGGTTAAAATAGCAAGTTTTATGTTATGTATATTTTACCACAATAAAATAATCTGCTTGAAGTTATGAGAGGCATGACCAGAAGGCGAAGATTACTAGGTCAAGTCTGAGAGAAGGCAACCAAAACCAAAACCATAGCCAAACCAAAACAAAAAACTGAAACCCAGAAATCAGAAGGATGAGCCCACCGTTTAGGACATCTTTCTGCCCAGGGACAATTGTCAATCCAGAAGAGGTAACTGAGAGTCTAATCAGCATTTTTCACAGCTTTGTGGAGTGTGAGAGAAGAAAGAGTTCAAAAAGAAATAAGAATTCAAGACCATTACAGGTGAGGTCCCTGGTCAACTCTGCATGCTCTGGGTTTAGGTCTAAAGGATTGTACCCGAGGAGTAAGGGAGAATTGGAAGTAAGCTATTGTGCATTCAGATTGCATCCCAGCTTCAAATCATCTGAGTGGCCTGGGAAATAGCAAATTCTGAAAATGGAATAACAGGAGTCTAGATTGCTAAGACTCCACAGAGACCTGGAAAGAGCCAATAAAAATTATCTGGAGGAAAATGACATGACTCCATACCTCAAATTACTTCTAAAAATTTTCAAATACAATTCTTGGAAACCTCCCCTAACAAAAAAAGAAATGTCACAACAGGAGTCACTACTACATGAAGGAGAACCAGTAGAAACAACAGACAGCAGAAACAGATCTGCAGAGCTCCAGACGTTGCAATTATTAAACATAGACTTTAAAATAATTCTTCTTATTATGGTCAAGGAGCTAAACCACAGGATTAAATATTTCTGCATAGAACTAGAAAACGAAAAGTAATATGTATTTAAAAAGAACAAAATACAATTATAGAAATAAAAACATAATAACTAAAATTAAGAATTCAATGCTAAGGTTCACAGAAGATTAGAAAAATTTGATGAGAAAATTAGTGAATTAGTTAAAAGATCAGAGGAAAAATATCCAGAGGAAAGCATAAAACAAAAGGATGGAATCCGCAGAAAAGAGAATAAGAAACATAGGCAATACAGTTACAAGTTCTAACATATCTAATGGCTTTGAGCTTTCCAAGACTGAGGAAAAGCATTAATTCACAGATTCCAGAATACCAAAGAAAACCCAAGCCAGAAAAATAAAAAGAAATCCATACCTAAAAATATTGGAGTAAAACTGGGAGTAGGTAAGTGAGGGGAGAAGGGGAATGAAAGGGAAAAGGAAATAATAAAAGCGATCAGAGAGATTACACTCAAAAGAACAATGAAATCTAAAATTAATTGTGCAATATCTTTGATGTTCTGAATCCCATTTCACAGCAAAAATGTCCTTCAAAGCTGAAGGTAAATTAAATATATTTTCAGACAAACAGAAGCTGAAATAATTCTTCACTAACAGACCTGACCTACAGGGAAAACTAAAAGATATTCTCCAGGCAGAAGAAAATTCATCTTAGATAGAAAGCTTGAGATGCAGGAAGAAATGAAAATGATAAATATGTAGATTAATCAAAACAAATATTGACTGTATATTATTATTTTTCATAAAGTTTATGTTGTAAGCAGAATTAAAATTGCATGACAGGAGGAGATGAACTGAATTAAAGTGTTTTAATGTCTTACATTGCCCAGGAAGAAGGTAAGAGTGCTGAGTAATGTTAGACTCTGATGAGTCAGTACGCAGGCTGTGATCTCAGGAACAGCTGTGAAAAGAGTCACACGAGTGCCTATCCAGCCAGCTGCCAAAAAATGAAATAATTTTTTAATCCAAAAAGATGTTGAGAGACAAGAGAATATAGAAGTAGGAAACATAGAAATTATATAGCAAGGTGATAGATTTATATGCAAATGTACCAATATTATATTCAATATAAAAGAATGACAACTCAAATGAAAAGACAAAACTCGTAAGACTGGTAAAAAAGCCTATACGCAATTTAGGGAGGACACATCTAAAACACAAGTATACAGAGAGATTGAAAATAAGTGAATAGAAAAAATATTTCACGTAAAAACAAACCAAAAGAAAGTTTAAATAACAATATTAATATCAAAGTAGACTTTAAGGCAAAAAAAATATATCATTAGCTAGGAGGAGAGGCACCTCAAAATGATAAAACATCTGATTCACCCAGAATACATAACAATTCTAAACATGTATGTATCTAATAACATAGCATTATAAAATATAAAAGAAAAAGTGGGAGAAATATAAGGATAAATAGACAATTAGTGGTAAATGACAAAACAAACAGACAAAGTATCAGTAAGGATTTAGATTTGAATAACACAATCAGCAAATTAGATCTAAAAGATATAAATATATAGAATACTACATCCTATAATTGCAGAATGAGCATTAGTTTCAAGGGCAAATGGACCACTTAGAAATATTGATCATATATTGAATCATAAAGCAAGTCTCTACAAATTACAAAAGATTAAAAGCATACAGTATCTTCTCTGACCACAAAGCAATTAGGACAGAAATAAATTTTAAAATATAGTTAGAAAAACATCACATGTTTTGAAATCAAGAAAACATTATAAATAATCTAAAGGCAAAAAAGAAATGCAGTAATAAGTTAAAATTAAACTGAAATTAAAGAGAAAAGAATAATGAAACTCAGAATATATTTCAAGCCAAATGTTCATGAAATATTCCATATCAAAACCTGTGGAGGGAAAAGCTGTACAGAGAAGGAAGTTTTTAGCTCTAAATGCTAAAAAAATAATAAGTAGCTACCTCAGTAAATCAGAAAAAAGTCAGCTAAATACACAAAAGAAAGTGCAAAAAGTAAGTAATAAAGGCAGGAACAAACATTAACAAAATAGATATACAAACAAAATCAACAAACCAAAAGTTTTTCAAGTTGATTTTTATGGAACCATATTATCCATAGAGAAAAGTTCACATATCACTAAATAGACAGCTCAATGAATTTTCACAAGGTCAACTTTCTTGTTAGCAACACCCAGATCAAGAGAGTCCTAGCAGCACCTCTGATGCCCCACCGTGCTCCCTACCATTACTACTCCCACAAGAGAAAATACCACCTGGACCTCTGACTCCATAGATTAATGTATCCTGTTTTTATTTATATTAATGGAGAGAAATTCATTTCTTTAAGATGAGTAAAATTGATAAGCCTCTAGGAAGGCTTAGCAAATTAAAGAGCAATCACAAAAACTATAAAAGAGAGCAATTACAAAAATAGCAAATGTCAAGAATGAGAAAGGTGACATCACTACAGTTCCCACATAAATAAAGGCAATAAGAAAATATTATTAATATCTGAAATGTAATGGGAAATTTTTTTAAAGTTGAAAATTAAAAAAACAGAAACAAGAAGAAATAGATACCTGAATAATTCTGTAACTTACAATGAAATTGAATATGAAATTAAAACTTTTCAAGAAAAATCACAAAGACCATATGACTTCAAAGGGAATTCTTCCAAACATTTATGGATGGAATAATTCCAATCTTAGATAAACTCTTTCAGAATATAGGAAAAGAGTAAATAGTCCCCAATTCAGAAAGACAAGCCCATCATTTGGGACATCTTTCTGCCCAGGGACAATTGCCAATCCAGAAATGATAGCCGAAAGTCTAAGCAGTATTTTTCACAGCTAAAAATCACTCATTTTCACCAATGCAAAAATTCTAAACATGGTATTGGCAAACGAAATTCAGTGAAATATGAAAATGATGATACATCAAAACTAACTTTGTTTTTTCCAAGAAAAAGATAATTGAACATTAGAAAAATCAATCAGTGTAATTAGCCACATTAACAAAATAAAGAAAAAAATCATGTAGTAATCTCAATAAATGAATATGGTAGATTGGTTTATTGATCTCAGTTCTTCACTTGCTTATAGCAATTACTATGCCTACGTTCTTGCCATTGCTCATTGTGGACTTGACCTTGTGACTTACTTTGACCAATATGATGTTAGTATAGTCATATGCCACACAATGACGTTTCAGTCAATGATAGACCATATACATGGCAGCGGTCCCATAAATTAGCACCATGTAGCTTAGGTGTGTAGTAGGCTGTACCATCAAGGTTTGTGTAAGTATATTCTATGATGTTTGCATGATGATGAAATCGCCTAAAGACACATATCTTAGAATGTTTCCCTGTCGTTAGGCAATGCATGATTGTAGATGTGATATGAGAAAAGACTTAAAATGTACTTGAACTGTTAGACTTGCCCTCTTGCACTTCCACCATCATCATGATAAGAATATGGCCCTAGGTGGCTTGCTGTTCCCAGAAGAGTGAGAAACATAAGGAGCAGACTTGAGCCCAACCCATGGCCTGGTGGTAAGAGTTGCCAAACTCCACAGAGTCCAGCAGATCAGCTGTTCAGTTGCCACAAGCCACTGAATTTTATTGTTAAACAGCACTGATATAACACATGAAAAGGATATGGTAAAATTTAACATTTTGTGATAATAAGAACTTGTAGCACACTAAAAGTAGAAGAGAACTTCTTTAGTTTGATGAAGAAAATCTACAAACACCCAGAGCTAATATCATACTTACTGATATGATGGATATGTAAAAGTCCAAAACCATCTATAGATAAATTACTAGCATCAATAATGAGTTTAGGAAGATTGCTGGATACAAGGCCAATATACCAAAACTAATTGTATTTCTTTATACAAGCAACCCAGGTAGAAAACATATATATAGCAACACCGTATACTAGCAACATCTTATAGAAAAATAGAATTTTAAAAAGATGTTATTTACAACAGCATCAAAACTAAACAATTAGAAATTAATCTTTTTAAATGACTTGCCAGAGTTCTAAGCAAAAATTTAATAAAACTTTATTGAGAAAGAATAATAAAACCTAAATAAATAGAGACATAGGTCATGTTCATGAAATGGAAGACTCTATATTGCAAATATCTCACCAAAATTGATATAGAGATTCAATACAAAATAATAAAAACCCCAAGACATCGTTTCTGTGTGTGTATGCCTGGATGAAACTTGACAATGGATTTCGAAATTCATATGAAATTGCAAGAAGAATTTGGGAATACTTGCGCTATTGAATATCAAGACATAAATAAAGTTGTGGTGATCAAGGTAGAGTGGAACTGGTGCATGTAAAGACAAATAGACCAACGTAACAGGATCAAAAGCCCAGAAACAGAAGCATATACACATGAACACTTGATTTATAACGAAAGTGGCACTACAGAACAGAAAGCGAGGACAGATTTCAACTAATGGCTCTGGGTTATTTGGATATCCTCATTAAACAAAAAGAGAAAACTTGACTTTGCCCTCACACCATCTACAATATCAATTCCTCGTGACTTTTAACCAAAATGCGAACCAAAAAACAATAAATCACAACATAATTAGTCATCGGGAAAATAAACATTACAAACCCATAAGTGATTTTCACACTCCTAGAATGGCTAAAATTAAAAAGACAAACAAGAGTTGGTGAGGAGCAATTGGGACTCTCTCACACTGCTGGGTGGAGTGGGAGCTGGGAGACAATAATGGCAAACACTTTGACATTCTCTACTAGAGTTAGGATATGCTGACCCTATGACCCAGAAATCGCATTCCTAGGTATGAACCTAACATAAATATGCATCAAAAGCGAAAGGGATTCATACATTGTAGCATATTTATACAATAGAATGCCTTAAAGAATGAAAACAAATGAATTCATGTGTAACATGGATGAACTTCTCAAACATAGTGTTGAGCAACAGACTAAAAATAACATTTACAGTATAATTCCAGTTACATAATATTTAAAAAAGAGAAAGCCAGCCCTGACGCCTAGCAGTTAAAGTTTGGCACACTTTGTTTTGGAAGCCTGGGTTTGGTTCTCAAGCACAGAACCACACCACTTGTCTGTCGGTAGCCATGTTGCGGTGGTGACTCACAAAGAAGAACTAGAGTGACTTACAACTAGAATATACAACTATATACTGGGGTTTGGGGGAGGGAAAAAAAAGAGGAAGATGGGCAACAGATGTTAGCTCACGGTGAATCTTTCCCATCAAAAAAACAAAAGAAAAGAAAGGCACAACTAAATTTAGTTTTTAGGAACGAATGATAAGATAGTATAACTGTAAAGAAAACAAGGAAATGTCTACCCTTAAGGGCAGGACAGTGGTTACAATTAGGGGATGTGAGGAAACTGCGGCTGGAGAGGACTAAGTCTGAGGCTATTGAGGTGGCTAACAGTGTTCTATTTCTTTCCTAGACTGGTGGTTACAGGAGGTTCATTTTATAATAATTCATTAAGGTATATATTGCTTATTTATCTACCTATTTCTATGTGTTATTTGGCAAATTTTTTAAAAGCTTAAAAAAGAAAAAAATCACAGAATAAAAACATCCTTAAGAAAACAAAAATGTGGGGCTGGCCCTGTGGCTGGGTGGTTAAGTTCATGCACTCCGCTGCAGGCGGCCCAGTGTTTTGCTGGTTCAAATCCCGGGTGCAGACATGGCACTGCTCATCAAACCGTGCTGAGGCAGCGTCCCACATGCCACAACTAGAAGGACCCACAACGAAGAATATACAACTATGTACTGGAGGGCTTTGGGGAGAAAAGGGAAAAAATAAAATCTTTAAAAAAAAAAAGAAAACAAAAATGTGATTTCCAAAATTATAAAAATATCCAGGAAAATAAAGCCCAGTATATATCCTGGAAAGACAAAGTAATAGAAAACAGAAAAAGAATAAGATAGAGGATCAACCTTGAAGGTGTTGCAATAAATGGTGAGTAGATTCAAAAACAGAAAAGAGAGAACGTGGAGGGGAACACATTAGCAAAAACCAGTAAAATATTTTTCCAGAATGCGAGGACATGGTTTCCTAGCTAACAAGGACCCCCACAAAACAGCCCACACCAAGGGTCATAATTGTGAAATTTAGGAACACAAGAGGTGAAGAGAAGATCACAAAGTTTCCTGGAAACAAACAAATAAAATGGGTTTGTAAAAAGAGTCAGGATTAGAATGGCCTTGTGCTTAATGTCAATACTGGAAGCCTTCAAGTTTCTTGAACATTATTACCAACTTCTAATTTTACACCAGCCACATTATCAATCAAGTGTGAGGGAAGAATAAAGACTTTTAGACCTGTGAGGACTCAATTTGCTTCCCTTGTATTCTTTCTCAGAAAGAAACTGAACTCTATGCTTCCTAAAATGAGTTAGTTAGAAAGGTAAGTCATTTGATGCAGAAGAGAGAGGATTCAAGATGGTAGAGTGAGATTAATTTCCGGAAGAGGATGAAGGGAAGAGCCAGGCCATCAGCAGTGCATCACACAGGATGGGGCAGGAGGCAAACAAAGGGAGCGTATCTGAAAGAACCCAGGGACTGGTAGGTTTCCTGGTTGGTGACTGATGAATGTATTGAGGAATTTTAGAGCTTTCTGGATGAACTTTGGCAAGATTTAACAACAGCATATAGAGAATTAAGCAAATGAAAAAACAAAGTAGTTATTAACTCCAGGAAAAACAAAGGTATACAAGAAAGGAAATGCAAGCATAGTGGATAGCTCAACCATGAAAGAAAAATAATTAATAGATTTAACCAGATATTGTGCGAAACTGTATTGAGAGATGAAACGAGGCGAAATGAGTGGGGGGATGGTGGGGAAGGGTAGGAAGGCTGAAAGGTCTAAATCTTAATATTGAATATTAGGAAGTCAACCAATAATGACTGACCTTGTAAAGCCAAGGAGTAGGATAAATATGTCATTTAAACATAAAAGCTAAAGTATAAAACTTCCAATAGAAAACCTTTGCAACTTTGGGATAGGCAAAGATTTCTTAGATAGGATATAAAAAGCACAAGTTATAAAGGAAAAAAATTGATAAATTGGACTACAATAATATTGGCCAAATTCATTTTGTCCTGATTACTGTAGCTTTATAGTAATTCACGCCATCAGGTAGTATGAGTCCTCCAATTTTGTTCTTTCATAAGGCTTCTTTGGATTTTCTAGGTCCTTTGCATTTCTGAATAATTTCAGAATCAACTTGTCAATTACTACCAAAAATAAGCCTTCGGAGATTTTGACGATTGATTTATTTTACTAAAAATATATTAAAGCTCTTGACAATCAGTCAAAAAAATCTAAGTTCCATGTCTGAGTTCTTTTGTTAACTAGCCAAGTAACATATTTGTCAATTGGGGGGTGTGGCTTAGTGGTCAGGATGTGAGTGCCATGGCTGGACAGCCCAGGTCCCAATCCTGGCTCTGCCATTTACTAGCTGTGTGGTATGTACAAGGCATTTAATTCTCCACAGCCTCATGCATAAAGACAAAAATAATAGTGCCTAGTTCATGAGATGGTTGCAAGGTAGATGAGTTAGTGCATAGAAAATTCTTCGGTCAGTGTCTGGCATGTACCAAATACTATCTAAGTGTCTGTTCTTATAATCACACCTATTTTTTCCTTACCTCATCCCAGAATTTATTTAAAGTGGCTTACAATGATACATAAACTATATCAACATAGCCTAAATGAAAAGTCAGAACAAAAGCGAAGAAAAAATAATTTGTACTAACAGATTCTGAATTTTCCACAAGTTGCGATTAAAGATGTTTTTCTCCCTCATGGGCGTTATACTCATCAAGAATTTTGCATTTCTAATTTAGATACAAGGATATAAGAGAAAGTAGACCCAAGAGAAGCAGAAGAATGAACAAAGCCTGCAAGGAGGTCCGGAGAGAAATAGAGCCAGCAGACGATCCAGAGTAAACCTGGGCTGGGGGGGGGGGGGGGGGGGGTGTCACGGGAAGTGAGAGGGGCGTCCGGGAGTCACTTTACACACAGAGCTCCCTCTGAAGAATTCTACCTGGGGTAATAGGGAGGGAGTGAAGGCTCTCGAGAAAGGAGCTCGCATTATTCAGAAAATTAACCTGATTTTGGTCCTTATTAATTTCATAGTCAGAAGTTTAAGAGTCATCATGGCAAGATCCAAGTAAACTGTTGTAGAAAAGCAAAACAGAAATGTACAATAAAACGAAGGGAAGGAAAGTTCTTCTCTTAGTAGGATCGATCATGCATAGCAAGCTGGCTATCACTCATTTTCAGGAATCTAGGTCTAAAATAAATATGTCCTTTGGGTAACTTCTTCTGAGAATCAAATGGAAATATTTTAGGGTCTCAGAGCTCCAGACTAGACATTTTTCAAATAATTTCCCATGGTACAAATAAATTTAATAGAAACAGAAGGAGCCAGTGTTCCTGAGAAATTACTTCCTTTTTTCATCCTTCTTTGCAATCACTGTTGCAGTAACCTGGGAGACATTCACCCTACAGGTGCCGATGGCCTGGGGTGCTCTTGCTAGCACTCTCTATTCCTGGATAGCCGGATAAGTTCACAACTTCGCATCAAATCATACCTGGAACAGAAAACTCCTGGAGACAAGGGACGTTTATCGCCCTGAGGGTGATCTGCGCTTCCTCTAGTTTCCTTGGAGCAAGCAGCGAGGTGATGGCAGTTTAACCCTCACGCGGAGCAGTGACACGCCCTCCTGGCTGGGCATTACATCCGCTGAGGAACCCAGGGTGTGGAGGCCTGAGCTGCCTTCCAGGTTGACTGAGCCAGAATCTCGAGGGTGGAGCGGAAGTATCCCGCAACTCTGCTCACTCCCGGGGTGATTTACGGGTGTCCTGCTCACAGCATTATTCCGGGCTTCCCTAAGAACAACCTGCTGACCGCATGTTCCAGCCGATAGAGCCCGCTCTGTTTTTAGCCAATACTTTTATTCCCTTCTAAATTGTAAAAATAATCAGATTTTCTCTCTCAAATTTCATTGGGATGTTTTTCGATAGCAAACCAGCTCTGAGGCACGGAGGCTCCTGAGCATGAGCAAGTTCAGTGAATGGGTTTTGTAAGGTGGTTAATGTCCAGGTGAATTCAAAGCAAGATTTTGGGGGAGAATAAAAACATTTCTTGTCCTTCTAAAGCACTATAAGTAGACATTTCAACCCAGATTGTTCTAAATTCATGTTGCGTTTTTTGGTGATGCTTTTAAAAAGATAAAATAATAAAGAAATAAATGAAAGGGAAGCCATGTTAGCCATCTGTCTCGATTCAGCCTGCTGTACAATGAAAGGCTGAACATAGAGAAGAGTGCATTGAGGTTGGAAACCTATTACTAATTCAGGAGCAAGTGCATTAGGAGGCACTTCAGAGCTCAGACCCGTCAGATGCTATTAAGGAGCTGCACATGGAGACAGCCTTTTCATAATTCATGGGACAAGTTCCTTTTCTTTTGGGGGAGAAGGTTTCCTATCCATAGAAAGTTGTCCTTGTGAGTGAATTGTTAGGAATACCAATTATGTGCTTGACTATTTAATTCTACAGATCCTCTTAAAGTCGTGAAAGTATGTAACTGATCAAAATCTGATTTCGGCATCTTTTTACAGTATTGTTTATCAATAGCTCCAGTCTTGTTAAAAGTTGGTTGATACAAAATAAAGTTGATTAGGAATTTCTTCTTTGATATTCAAAATAGCTCTAAGGCCAAAAAAAGGAAAAAAGAAATCATTGAAGTATTAATGCTCCAGCCATCCCTCTCCCTTTAAAATACTTCTAATTTTGATTCAAGTAAAGTGACATTTATTTTTGAATCAGTGTTTAATGTTCTCTTCTTCCTGACTTACAATAAAGAAAAATTTCCAGCTAACACTACAGTTGAAAACAAGTGGCTTCACTTGCAATCAGTTCTTATGTGTTTAAAGATGTTAAAAAGGAAAAGGAGTTGGGGTTTGGATTGGGATTTCTTGTCCATAAATATATCTTAATGTATCTGTTTTAAAAAAATATATTTCCCGGGGGCCGGCCCGGCGGCACAGTGGTTAAGTTCACACGTTCCACTTCTTGGTGGCCCGGGGTTCGCTGGTTTGGATCCCAGGTGCAGACATGGCACCACTTGGCATGCCATGCTGTGGTAGGCGTCCCACGTATAAAGTGATGGGCATAGATGTTAGCTCAGGGTCAGTCTTCCTCAGCAAAAAGAGGAGAATTGGCAGTAGTTAGCTCAGGGGTAATCTTCCTCAAAGAAAAAAAAAAAAGCAAGAAGCAAACAAAACAAAAATATATATATTTCCCATCTACTACTAAGAGTTACTGAGTTTTAAGTGTATATTTGCTGGAATTCAGCCCAGTGCTTGCAGTATTTAAGTACATGTTCTCATATAACGTTAGTTCAGTTCACAACTAGATAGGGCAAAAAAAGTAAAAATTTTAAGTGGAAAACAATGAAAAGTTACTTCATCTCTGAGATTAGAAAAACTCTAAATATTAGATCTTGTACCAGTTATGACATAAAGGGACTGGTTTCTTTTCTCAGTGTAGGAATAATTCTAGGAAACCAAAAGGAATACTTATGGAAAGTTCTTGGTCCTCCAAAAATTTATATTTGGGCATATTTCAGTGAAATATGCCCAAATACTCTTAGCTTTTTATATCCAAGAGTGTTTTTTTTTTTAATTCTGCTTTTGAAACAGACATGAAAATCAATGAATGTAATATAAGACCTCTGGAAAGCTGAGATCTCTAAGACTTATTTATACTTTGAGAATTGAAAAGCTGGCATGAAACGGGGAATTTGGGCCATGGCTTCTCCCTGGGGGCTCCCAGTGGTGTGACCTAGAAATGGTCATAGCAAAGGATCTGCGGATTTATGGTAGAGAGAATCTCCCAAGGAGACTGAAAGTAGCAGTGCCTCCCTTTCTACCAAAAATGTTAAAGGAGTCAAGATCCTTACGTAAGAGGGCGAAAGTCAGCATCCAGGAAGAAACAGTGGTTTTCCTAAGAGATTCCTAATAGTAAACATTGAGTTTTGTTTGCCATCCAAGTCCGAAGAGCAGTTCAGGAGTTCAGAAGGGTAACTGGTCTGAAGATGAAGCCTGTGTATTAGACCTTACATTGGGATGCTTTGAGATGTGAGAGGACCAGAGATTCAAGACGTAGATTTGGGATATATTCCATCTTAAGGGAAAGGAGGGGGAAAGACCCAGTGCCAAGACTGGCTTCTCCATGGCTTTTAATGCAACATACATTTGACTCTCAGTACAGAGATTTACTTGAAAAGTTGAATTCTTTTCTTAATATTGGGTGGTGAGAATCTCTAAGGGCTGCTGTTAATCACTGTTTCTTTGGGCTTAAAAAAACCCCCCGACATTTCACACCTACTCCCACTACGCAGTGCACAGTGTAGTAAATAATTTAACACTGTTTCAGCCAGGCGTTTTTCTCCCCTCTCCTCATTACCATATCCAATGTTGAATGACAATTTCTTAACGAGGCAAGATTACTCTCTATTTCTTTATTTCTTCACAGTTCTTGAGAATAGAATTAGTTTTTAAAATTTAAACAGTTGAATGGATGCTGTCTTGATACAGTTTTGCAAGTTTGAGTTATAATGATATTGGTTCCTTCAAAAGACATTTTCTGCATCTGATCCAAGATTAGCTTATGCTTCAGCTAACATTTACCAGATTTTAATAGAATGCTTTTTTAAAATCTGAAACACTCAAAGGACAACGATGATTTCAAATCCTCTCTTTAAGGCTAAGTTATGGAGATGGAAATTATTCAAATCCTTAGTATGGTGGTTATATTTTAGACCTTATATCCACATGCCACAGCAGCATAAACAAAGGCAAATTTGTGATTTGGGGATGGAAGCCTATCTTTCGCTCTGTTGTACCTGATATTTCCAATTTGCTATATCTAACCATTGGAAGAAATTACTCTCTGAAGGGAGCATGATAGTGGGGCCAAGAGATGGAGTGAGATTGGGTCTCTCAGATTGGGGGATGGAAGCAGGAAATTGCTACCTGAAAGAAAGAGAGAAATCAGAGAATGGAGCAGTTGGATATTCCAGGGTCCATAAAAAAAATCTGGGGACCAAATACTTGAAGGAGGAAAGGTGGAGTGGAATCAAAGATTAAAGCTGAAGTTGGAGTTTGGGAGGCAAGAAAATGTGAATGAGTGATCAGGCGAGGGGTCCTGAGCTACTTTCTGGAATAATGCTCTCTGCAAGTCTTCTTTGATGCCTCTAGCTAATGTCTCCTCTTTTAAATCTCCCTATTAGAGTGTTTTTATGGTGCAACTAATCGGGTGCTTTATGATCTGTTGGAGGTGTACTCACCTCGCCAAATCCACAGGGTCTTTGGTCTTGTATCTAAGTGAAGGTAATAGGGAGATAAGAAAACGGGCATTTACTGAGCACCTGCTATGCAGTAGGCACCAGCTGAAGTACACTTATACATTATTTAATTGTCCACATTTGACAGAGGAGGAAACTGAGGCTCGCGGTCATGGAACTAACGAGCAAGTGAGAGAGCCAGGACTCAGGTCACTCCCCTCCATGGTGTGCTTCTCCCAGCACCGTAGGCCAGTGCAGGCTGTGAGTGAAAGAGTGATTTCTGTTTGTGGGTCCCTTCTGTTGTCGTTCTTGAAACAGAAGGAGACACACGAGCCACAGCTAAGTCCCAATCGCTCCCAAGTGGACTCTTCAGCTTGTGCATTATGTGGACCCGGTTTCTTCCTTCTCCTTTTCTCAGAGTTTTGATGATCTTAGTTGCTCTGTAGCATGACCATTACCCAGCAAAGCCAAGGCAGGACTGAGGAGAACTCTGGTGTGGATTTTACTCTTCGTTGGGAGTGCTGGAGGAAAGTTGTAGATAGAAATTATTTGCATAAGTTAGTTTTATGGAATAACTTTTTGACTTCATAGAAGCTCAAAATGTCCTATTTTGAAGGAATCTATGAGATCACCTATACTATCCATTTGCCTCCTATTTCCTATTACAGATAAAAGTGACCTATGAGATACACTCTAGAGATCCCTGGGTTAGAGGCGTATTGTTATTATTTATTGCAGAGAATGTCCTTTTATCTTTTTTTTTTTTTTACATCTGCATCATTTTAATAAAGGAAGGGAAAAGGCCTAGTATGTAGAATGCTTTCCTTTTTGGCAGTGGAACCTTGAGAGGTAAATATTTAGCAAGGATTTCTGCTAAACTTACGACTAATTGCTTCCAACTTTGGTTAAATTTCTGAGTCCTCCATCAAAACGTCCAAATGGGAAGTCATTAGGCGCATTCGTTCCTCGTTCCAAGAGCCAGGATGTGCTCTCCAGACCTTGTGTTTTGAGTACGAAGGGCCTGTGCAAATTTGCAACATCATTTAGAACCTTCTGAACTTCTCATCCCAAAAGATACTTTCTCTCTGTGGCCTCTCCAGGCTTCCATGATCATTATCTGACCCCAGGCTCTGTCTCCTTCATAACCTCTCAGATGATAAAAATGGCACTGTCATCTTTGAATGCCAGGAAATAAAATGAAAAGTGATGAGAAATCTCTGCCAGGGAGGTTTTGTTTTGATGCTTTCTTCCATCTTCCTTCATCTGCCCATGAGGAAAATGAAGGCAATGCTTTTATCAGCTTTTATTATCTTGATTTATAACCTTAGGTCACAATTAAGAGGTAAAACCTAAAGGCATAGATTTAAATGGTGCCAATCATGCTCTCTCCATTTCATTCTTTTCTCTCTCTTTCCTTTCTCTCAAAAGGATTTCATTTCCTCATTCTTCATAATCGTGTGTAGACCTGCCAGCATAGAGAATGCGTCATTGGCTCCCTTGTCTTTAGTTAATGCCACACTTTTCTGCCTTAACTCTAGCTCACAAACTATACATTTGTGTCATTACATGCCTAGTTTGCACACATTCAATTAGATGTACAATGTGCGTCCCATAGTTTGAGCTGATTTTGACGAGAATTGTGATGAATGGCATTTAGTAGCTTTAATTTATCATCCAGAAATTTTCATTTTCCAACATCACTCAGGGAATTAAAAGAATAGCAATTAAGCTGACCTATTGTGCATCTTTATTCTGTTGCATCATTTCACATTCATTATGGTTCACAGTACAGAATGATGATGTTCATTCATTCATTTGAACGAGTTTCCTTGAGTGTCTTCTATGTGCTGGATACCAGTCAAAGCACAGGGGAAAACAGTAAGAAAATAGGCAAAGTCCTTGTTCTCACGAGGCTAGTGATCAAGGGGCAGAAAGGATAACAGACAAGTAAACTATCCACTTGTGGTATATCCAGGGGGTAACACCAGGCTGGGCAAGGGGCTCATGAGGACAGGGAAGGGAATTGAGGTCGTAGTAGTGAGGGAAGGCCTTTCTAAGAAGGTGACCTGGAGCAGAGGCCCAAATGAAGAGGGGGTGCATGTTATGCAGCTACGAGGCAGCCTTCCAGGCAGATGGAACAACACATGTCAAGGACCCCAGGATGGAGCAGGGTTGGCCTGTTTGAGGAACAGAAAGGACACAAAATCTGGAGCACAGTGAGCAATGGGGAAAGTGGCCGAAAGTAGGCAGCTGATGGACAGATTTATGTAAGGCCTCGTGGGCCAAAAAAAGCAGCTTCAATTTCATCTTGATAAAGACGGGATGCCATTGGAGGGTTTGGAGCAGACGGGACATTATCTGACCTTTGTTTTAAAAGAGCTGCTCCAGCTGCAGTGAGGAGAATGGATTATAGGGGTAACTGCAGAAATCAGGCAACCAGTTATAAGTTATCACAAGAACTCAGTGAAGTATAATAGGGCTTGGACCAGGATGGGGGTGGCGGAGGAGAGACAGACAAGGTTACATTCATGCTCTGCTTTGCAGGTGCAGCCAACAGGCTTGGCTGACAGACTGGATATGCTGGAAGAGAGAGTGGGGACAAGGATAATTCCAGGAACTGGGGATGCACAGCTAGATGAATGAAGTTGGGGCTTACTGAAAGAGGGAAGCCTGAGGAAGGAGAAGATCAGAGAGAAGGAGAGGAACTCAAGAGTTCTCTTTTGGACATGCTAACTTAGAGAAGGTTGTGGACAAGTTGGTGGACACGAGGTTCACAGTTGAGGTTAGGCTGAAAATGTGAGCTGAGTCTCTTTTGGCATCTATATATCATGTTAACCTTAAGTTGTCTTTGTTTATGTCTGAAGTTTAGTTCCTTTCTTTTCTTCTCTTCTCTTATGCCCACACGCCTTTATTTCCCTTCATGGGTACACTTTCTGAACTCCCCTGCCCCAAACCCACAAAGCAGATATTCCCAGAGCATTGTATGTGAACTAAAGAACTCCTTGGAAAAAAAGCAATTCTTCCTTTCCAAAGCGTGTCTTGATTACCCCCTCACATGCCACACACACAGTATGATCAAGAGCCCTTACATTTTGAGAAATGTGAAAGATTCTTACTGAGAAAAATAGTTGCCTATAGAATAAGGGCTGAAATTGTCAGGCTGGCATTTAAATTCTGCAATGATCTGACCCCATCTCACCTCTTCAAGGCTCCATATGTTCAAACTCGGGTCTCAGATCCAACACAGGGCACCTCTGGAACTCCAAGAGTTGGTCTAATCTTCCCTCAGCGAGAATAGGCCATTATTCCCAAACACCCAGGGAGAGCAGGTGGCAGCAGCATCGAAGGAAGAAACACGTGAAGGGAGCTCGGTCGCAGAGGGAAAGGCCCTCAACTTGGAGGACACAGATGGCCCAGTCCCTGGAAAGGTGATCTCTGGTGCAGGGAGGAGCAATTTCACCACTGCTCAAACTTGAGATCCAGCTTCCACGTTGTTTTGTGAATGTGAAGCATCTTGTTCCTGAGAAGAGGGGTGCCATAAATTACAGAAGTATTTGGACCACTGGAAATGGGACTCCCCACCTCACAATGATCACTCATTAATAAGTTGTCATTCTTGTAGATTAGTCTTATTTGCTGCATAGAGCTGGGGTGGAGAGTGGTCTCTGGAACCCATCTGTCCTAGTGTAGGAATCTACCTATACTAGGTCTGTGATGTGGGAGAAATGACTTCACTGTAACTCAGTTTCCACACCTGTGCAACCTACTTCAATGGGTTGTGTGAAGATTAAATGACTTCATATGAATAAGGTACTTAGAACAGTGCTGAGCCCGGAGTCCGCACTCCACTGAGAGTTACTGTTACTATCACCCGTTCACCATTGCTGAGAATCTGACCATCTTCGGGTATGAAGACAATGCAGTCTAACTGTGAGGCTGCAGGGGAAACCCTGACTTAGGAATTGACTCAGCCTTGGTGGTGTTCTTGAGAGGTTCTGCCAGTGAAATGCCACCTCTCCATACCCTTCTCCTCTCAGATGCCATCCTGACCCCATCAGTGCAGACCAACTCTCTTTCTTCATGTTTCCCCGAAAAATATTTCATCATTAGTTATCAATTACTGTGTAACAAATTATTCTGAAACATAATAATAAATAAATAAATAAACATTTATTATCTTGCAGGGTCCAGAATCTGGGAGCACCTAACTGGAAGGTTCCAGCTCAGGGACTCTTCTGAGTGCAGTCAAGATGGTGACCAGTCATCTGAAGGCTTGGCTAGGGCTGGAGGACCCACCTCCAAAATGGCTCACTCACATGGCTGTTGGTGGGAGGCCTCAGTTCCTTACCACACAGACTTCTCTGTAGGGCTGCTTGAGCGAGTGTCCTCGTGACATGGCAGCTGACTTCCCCCAGTGTGAGTGATTCAGCAGAGAAGGAGGAAGCCATGATGCCTTTTATGACTAGTTTCAGAAGTCACCTGCTGTCATGTCTGCCACACTCCATTTGTTAGAAGTAAATCTCGTGCTCAAGGAGAGAGGAATTAAGTTCCACCTTTTGAGAGGGAGACTGTCAATGAATTGTAGACGTGTAGTAAAACAACCACAATTGGTGAGTGAGACTCAGGGCTAGTGAGTTAGTACAATATTCAGGATGGTGCAGACTCTGCCTCCCTCATCTTTAAAGCTCTTATTGGTTTGTAGAAGCTTGGGCCATCTACCTAGGTTACTCACTAAAAATTGTAAGAACCCGGCTGAGCAGCATTTTGTGGTTGGCCCAAATCAGACCCTTATGAAGAACCCTGACCACAGACAAGTCTCTGGAAGCACACATGGCAATGGCATATCTTGGGGATAGTAAAGAAAGCAGCTGAGTTCCTGTGAGCCTCTGATTACCTGACGGCTATTGCTCTGTATGCAACGCGTGGAAACTCGGCCCCTGTAACTCTCAGTATTAAAAGGTTTTTTCTTCTCAGTCATGAGACTGAACTCTGTAAGATAAGTCTTGGCACTGGTGGAGAGCTGCGCTCGGGATTTTTAATTCCCTCATCTCCAGCTGATCTCAAATGCATGAGGGAAATAAATTCTAAGTAAATGATGGAGCTCACCCATCACAGAATCATCCATGTAAGTTGCAGAAGAGTCTTTACCAGCATGAAGATGCTTATGTAATAGTATTAGAAGAGAAACAAGCAAGTTATAAAATGGTATATACGGTGGATCCCTTGTTCATCTAATAATTGACTATAGCTTCATATCTGCACATAAATCTATATTTACAGATCTACGCTTAGAAGCATATGCACCAAAATATTAATGTTGGTTAACAGTAATTATTTCTGGATGATAGGATTATGAGGGACTTATGTTTTACTTTTTTGTTTTTTTCAAATCTAATTTTTCAGTGATAAGTATGTATTGTTCATTTTATAAAACAGTTATTTTTTCAAGGAAGAACGTCTGGGGACAGCAGCCAGAATATACAGTGGAAAATATGAGGACTTAAGTTATTATCTTAGGAACTTTAAAATCTTTTAAGGGCAGGATTTAAAACCTTGTTTGCATCCTGATCCAAGCTAAAACACAGTAAATAGACATTTTTGAGTCAATCTGGAAAATTTGATCATGAACTGGATATTAGATTAGGTTGGGCAGACTATGGCCTGATGCCTGTTTTCGTAAATGAAGTTTTGGTAGGACACAGCCTCGCTGGCTCATTTGTATGTTGTCTAAGGCTGCTTTCTCTCCAGAACAGCAGAGGTTGAGTAGTTACAACAAAGACCACAGAACTCACGCTGCCCGAAACAGCTACTATCTGGGCCCTTACAGAAAAAGTTTGCTGACCCATTGCTATTTGAAAAACATCTAAAACCTTTGGAAATGCCAACTGAATAATCCCTATTTATGTCACGTGGATATACATGTACATGTGTAGGATTTGTTTTACAATACTTCAGCAAAGGAGGAAAAAAAGCAAAAAAGGATAGACGAGACAAAATCTTGGTAACTGTTGAGGCCAAGAGAAGACTATATGGGGATTCATTGTATTGTTCTCTCTGCATTTGCTTGAACGTTTTATGCAAAGGATACAGATCTGTGTTTACTTTCAATTAATTACTATGCGTGATGGATTGTCTGCCAGAATGCCTGCAATTACCCTCCTCCTCGTCCCTCACCCGGGGAAGGGAGAAGCGCCTGCATACCTCTTACGGTGGCATATTACTCATGATAAGAAGGAGAACTACTGATAACAATGCTGATGAATCTCGAGTTCATGTTGCTGAGTGAAAGAAGCCTAGACTCAAAAGGCTACACACTGCACGATTCCATTTACGTGGTATTCTGGAAGAGGAAAGCTAAGCGATGGAGAAGAGAACAGTGCTTGTCAGGGGCTAAGGGATGGGGCGGGGCTGACTACAAAAAGGACATTTTGAAGACATATGGGAACTTGTCAGTATCCTGACTGTGGTGGTGACATGATTTTTGACCTCATCTTGGGGAGTTAGTTATTCTCAGTCCTTCACCAGTTCTGCATTAGGAAGAATATTTTCCTTGGGAGAGGCTGACACCATAACCCTCACTCTCTAATGAGGTGCTGCCCCCGAGAAGTTTCCATGGCGTTACTATATTCCTTTTGCTGTGCACCCCCCTCCCCATGGCGACTGTTCATTCACGGCTGGCCTCTGTGGCGCCCTCTCCTCACCATGCCTTGCTTCCCTTTCAGTTTGCCTGATAAACCTTGGTCCCAGGAATGGAGAGCCTCGTGTGCAGAACTGTAGCTTCTCACTCAGGTGTCCCCTGACCAGTTGCTGAAATGCTTGGTCTAGTTCTTAAGGAAAAGGTGATTGAAATAAGCTGAAGGAGCTGTAGCTCAGAGGGTGATGCCAGAAAATTAAAGCAAGATCTGTCCTTTTTATAGCCTAGTACCAACAGCAGCAAAGGTGTATTTACCCTGGGAGGCAGAGGCTGGGGTGTAAGAGAGAGTAGCTTCACACCAGGAGGAGGGTTGACAAATGAACAACCAGGATCATGTGGGTGATGACCAAAGTGGGCCACCAGGGGCCCTTCCGGGTACAGCAACCACGACTAGAAGCACTGAGGAGTCTATGGAGCACAGACGGGGTCACAAGACACAAAAGAGGACTTCGTTGGTGTCATGGAAGATATGCAAACTGCTCTGGGATCCTGCTGTAGGAAAAGAAGAGATAGAGCTGAGGAAGACTCAAGAAGAGGATCCCATGACTGTGAAAATCACCTCTAATTGTACCCTGTGCTACAGAACCAGAAAATGTGGCCTCATGCCCAACATTTGCATGCAAGTGCGTGATGTGATGGATACTCTCCTGGCTACCGTCACACTCAGTTTCACAGTGGTTCATTGAGATTGGGTTCAATCTTATCCTTGCTCTGTAAGCGGGGGAGGTGGGGCTCAAATGTCAGCTCCACAGGAAACAATCTTTATCACGTTCTCTGAGAGAAGACGTGTGTTCCGCCTGCAGCTGCTCGGAAGCCCTCCCACCTCTCTTATCATCTTCCTTTTGTTCTCTATTCTGTGTCTTCCCCTATAATTATTCCTAATTCTGGCCTTCTGTACCATCCTTTCCCCATCATCCTCTGGAATCCCTTATGCCATTCTAGTGAACCTACCTTTATCCTCATCTTCTTCAAAGAATATTCTCTCCATGTCCACGCCTGGGCAGCATCTCATTCTTCCAGCTCTATGTTGTTACTTCCTCTTCTTCCACAGGCTTAACCACCTCCATGTTTGAACTCTGGCCACCAAACCTTGTCACCATGCTGCAGATCCCTGGTCACTTTCCTCATTCACTGAGGACTTAGGCAGCGAATCTGCCAGCTCAAAGCCTGTTACATCACCGGGAAACTTCAGTGTTCTTGTTTGAGGCCCACAAACATCCTAGGCCCATAACATTTGTTCTCTGAATCCTGTATTGTCTTCGCCACCACTCCCAATTAGCCACCATTCCTGTGACCATACTCAGCAATGGGGATGGCAAATGTGTGGCACTATTGCCAAAACGCCCATATCCTGAGATCCTTGTGAGTTGGTTATTTCATTCTTTCCCGTGTCATGGACAGGGCCGTAGGACCCTTCCTAACACAGTGCGAGAAGGGTGAATCTTATCCATAGTCTTATGCCAGCTGGTTACCCAGAAATGCACAATGCCTGTGGTCCTAAATTCCAGGAAACTATTCTCTCCCTCTTTTTACCACCTGCTCTTTAAACTCATTGAGAGCTCCATCATTTCATCTGCCTCTTTCCGGGACACTTGGCATCCTAGTAACCAGGTCCTGCTGCTGCAACTATCCCAATATCCCCAAACTAGGATGGAACCAAGTCCCTTTTCTCTGTTCCCATCTGGTTTTACTTAGTGCAGCTGGGAGTGATTTCCACAATCATGCTAAAAAAAAGCGTGGTCTCCAACATCAACTGGTCCTTCAATGCCATTTGGAAATCCTTTTATTGCCATATTTTCTGCCTGGCTCATTTTAAATGCCCTTCTAGTATTTAGAAAATTTTATAATTTGCGTTCCCCCTTTCCTAGCCTCCATTACAACTAAACCACGGGCCTATGACCTCGGTGTCCCCAGTTTGGTTCATCCTTGTAAGATCTTGATTTGGAACAAATCAAGCAAAGAAACAGGCACTTTGTGAGGCATCAGTTTGACTGGTGAGGGTAGTAGCAGAAACATCTGACTGTTGAAGCTGGCAGTGGCTACAAGGCTGAGGAGACATAAGTACCCCCAGCCCCGACCCCCACTGCGAGCCAAGGTAGACACAGTGGGGGATGGGAGAACATTTCCTATATTACATTGTAGTAACTTTCTTTTTTTTTTTTTGATGAGGAAGATTGGCCCTGAGCTAACAACTGTGCCAATCTTCCTCTATTTTGCATGTGGGACGCCACCACAGCATAGCTTGATGAGCAGTGTGTAGGTCTGTGCCCAGGATCCAAACTTGTGAACCCTGGGCTGCCAAAGCAGAGCGTGAGAACTTAATCACTAAGACACTGGGCTGGCCCATGCAGTAAGTTTCTTGATTGCCCATAATTTATCTTTACAATCTCTATCCTTCTATGCTTGGCTTACAGTAGGTGCTTAATAAATTTTTAGCATCAGTGACTTGCCCAAGGTCACTCCATAGGTAGAGGAGCCAGATGTCAAATTCGTTGTTCTGACTCTAAAGCCACTAATCTTTCCAAGACATAATTGGCAGAACTACTTTCTGGGTCTGACTCCCCCCCTTAGGTCTGGGATAAGTGGCGATGGTTGCTTGCAAGAAATTACTCACCTCTCTGCTTCCCTGCCTCTAACTCAGCAGCAGGCCAGGTGGGGCAGTTGCAGAGGTCCTGGTGCATTCTGTGTTTGCTAGAGGCATGATGCACCGTGCCCTCTGAAAGGAATAGCTGAACTTGTGTCCCTGTGAGAGACTGGATCTTGAGGACACAGTGAATGAGAACAGGGAAGCCTGACTGGTGAGCAATGAGCAGGGCTCGGAGGCTTTCTGAAGCCAAGGACAGTTGCAGGTGAAATGTTCAGGGTGACAGAAAGTGGCCTCTTCCATCCCTAAGGAAGGAGCAGTACCAGCTTGACATGAGAGCAGCTCACTCCTCAGTCGTTTCAAAAGTACTTTTACAGGAGAGTTCCTCAAGACTCTACACGTTGCCCTGTGAAACACATGTCAGAGACGACGCTCTCTGTTGGCCTTCCATTTCTTTTTTCTCCATTTTCTTTTTCTTAGTACAAAACAACCGCACTTCCTAGGACCCTCACTTCTAAGTGGGGTCGTGTGACTTGTTCTAGCGGGGGGAGTGGAAGCTATGCATCCACCTTCAGGCTGGCCCCTAAAATCTCCTTGAGGTCCTCCCATCCCCTCTTCCCTCTCCTCTCCCTCCATGGGTACAGGTGAAGATTCCGATATCTGGAGCCACTCGATGGAAGGGACCAGAATGCCTGGGTTCACCACTCGGAGAAGAGGCACCCTGGAGAGCTGACTGACTCTGTTTCGAAAGCAGTTTCCCCCATCATTTTCTTTCATCACACCTTGTTCGTTTCCTTTCATGGTACTAATTATAATTTCTAATAGTACATATTTCTGTGTGTCTATTTTTAATTCTCCACTAGATAGTAAGCTCTGTGTGACTGGAGACTGTGCATGTTTCGTTTGTCACTGCAGAGCCCCCAGTCATCACAGCACATGGCGGGAGGTATTAGTTGCATGAATGAATGAATACGTGCCAGCTTTGGTAATTAGCATAGCAGAGAACAAAGATGAATACAATGAATTAAGCAGTAATACTGAGACTCAGTCAAGTATACAAATAAGGACAAGACCAAATGCAACATAGCATTTTTTTTTTAAAGGAACAGAGTAAGAAGTCGACCTGAGGGAGCTCCCAATGGCCAAAGCTGGAACAATTTGAGCAACAAAAATAAGTATTGGCTTATAATCCTAAATATAAAATAAATATCCATGAGTCCACTGACAGAAATAAATGTTGGAATAACTAAATAAATGGGAAGAAGAGACAAATCTCACATACAGAAGAATTCCAAATAATCTATGTAGGGAGATAGAGTCTAAGTCATCACCCCTTAGGTGGGTATGCTTAATGTCTTGCTTCCAAAGAGTAGAGTATGAAAAGAGGAAAAAAAGTAACTCAACAGTGGGGGAACCTGGCAAAAATCAGCTCAGCCAAGTGACCAAGGTTCACATTATCAGTGACGACACACGTTGAAAACATGTCCTTTTGACGTGATGCGATGTGATGAGAAAGACACTTTATTCCTGCAGTCTTCCTTCTGAAGACCCATAAGCCCGGTCTAACCAGGAAAAAAACATGAGAGAAACCCTTTTTGAGGGGTATTCTACTCCTCAAATGTCATCAGAAATAAGGACGGTGAGAAATGGTCACAGCCTGTATTAGTCAGGATTCTCCAGAAAAAAAGAACCCATATGCTATGGTCTGAGTGTTTGGGTCCTCTTCAAATTCACATGTCGAAATCCTAACCCCTAAAGGTGATGTTATGAGGAGGTGGGGCCTTCGGGAGGTGCTTAGGTCATGAGAGTAGAATCCTCATAAATGGGATTAGTGTTCTAATAAAAGAGTCCCCACAGAGACCCCTCACTCCTTCCGCCCTGTGAGGACACAACAAGAAAGCACTGGCTATGAACCAGGAAGAGGGCCCTCACCAGGACATGACCACACGACCACACTGATGTCTTGATCTCGGACTTTCCAGCCTTCAGAGTTGTGAGAAATAAATTTACGCTGTTTATAAGCCACCCAGTCCAGTCTGTGGCATTTTGTTAGTGCAGCCTAAACAGAGTAAGACACCATATTTACAGATTTATTACAAAGAATTGGCTCATGTGATTATGAAGGCTGGCAAGTCCAAAATCTACAGAGCCAACGTTTGTCCCAGTTCAAATCCAAAGGCAAGCAGGCTGGTGTAGAACCAAGAAGAGCTGATGTCCCAGTTCAAAGGCTGTTGGGCAGGCAAAATCCTTTCTTACTAGGGGGAACTTCAGCCTTTTGGTCTGTTCAAGCCTTCAACTGATTGAGTGGGGCCCACCCACACTGTGGAGGGCAATCTGTTTTACTTAGTCTGGTGATTTAAATGCTAATCCCATCCCAAAACTCCCTCACAGACACACCTAGAGGATTCACTCCCAGGTTTTGGAACCAAAAATAGAAAAAGAAAAATCCCACCCAGAATAGTGTTTGACCATAAAATTAACCATCCCAGAATCTAAGGAGGCATGATGACTAAATGTAAGGCAGTGTCCTAAATAGGATCCTGGACCAGGAAAAGACATTAGGCAAAACCAGAGAAGTCTGAATTAAGCACAGACTTCCATTAATAACAATGTATCAATATTGGCTTATTAATTATGACAAGTGCACTATACTAATATAAATTGTTAATAATAGAGAAGACTGGGTGAGGGGTATACGAGAACTCTTTGTACTGTCTTTGCAAATTTTATGGAAATCTGAAACTATTCTAAAATAAAAACTATATTTTGAAAAAGTGATAGAGTGGTTTCTATGTAGGAAACACCATATCTGTAGATGAGTGGTATCAAGAAAGGCTTCATGGAGGAGGTGGCTTTTGAAATATACATTTCAGATGCAAGTGGGCATCAGATTATGGAAGTCCTTGCATGTCAGACTGGCAAGTTTTTATGCATGAATGTCTTAAGTAGAGCTCTAGCTATAGAAAATTAGATCAGAGAAAGAGTGGGGAAAGGGAGACCAAATGGAAAGATTATTGCTGGATCCAAGGGAAGGTAAAGAGAGACCCAACGTGGTGCCAACTGTGGGAACAGAAAGGAGTTGGTGGTTTTGGGAGACACCAAGGAGCAAATCGACAGGATTTAGGCGCTGGATATACTAAAGAAGAATTCAAAGGACTTTAAAGAATTTTCAGGAATTTCAGCTTGAGTGACTTGAAGGATGGTGGTGATCCTCGTGAGGGTAAGACAAGAGCAAGAGCAGATTTAGAGAAGAATGAGATGGCAAGTTGCATTATCTTCCGACTATTGTGGACAGGATCCCCGGAAGGCCTTGGGAAAGACGCATTTTCTTGGGAGGGTGCCTCTGGTTGGAGACGGAGGTATCGGAGTCCTGTCAGAGGTGGGAAATGGCTAGAGTCCTGGGTGTAGGAGGGAAGGGGGCTGAGGACAGGCGCTGGAGGACACAGCCTGTGAGGGGAAGGCTTGTGGAAACCAGAGACTTCGGAGGAGAATGAGGAAACTGTGATGTGACGGAAGCTCAATATAACCTGCCTGCCCCCTTCCTGAAGAAACGAAGCCAAAGAAAAGAAAAATAACAGCCCCACAGGATACACCGTAATTGATAAACCTAAACCGAAAAATTGAGAAAGGAGAAGTTAAAGCCTACTGGGAAGGCCTTTACTGTTAAGTAAAAGCGACCATTGCAGGTATGGTTGACAAATCTAATGCAAAGGCAAAGAATGATTTGGGGGAGGGGGCAGCTGTTATATAAAGGAGGGAGGATTACAAGAATAATCTAGAACTATAAATTGCAAATAAAATGAACAAAGATTGAATCACAGAAATAAAGGTACACTTATATTTAAGGAATAACAAAAGTTATTGTTTTATCCTAATATATGTTTATTATTTACTTGATACGCTTAAAAGCAAATGGTTTTAAGCATGATTTCTTCTCTCATTCCTTTTTTTTTCCTGCTGGTGAAGATTGGCCCTGAGCTAAGGTCTGTTGCCAATCTTCCTCTTTTTTTGCTTGAGGAAGATTTGCCCTGAGCAAACACCTGTGCCAATCTTCTTCTATTTTGTATGTGGGTTGCCACCACAGCATAGCCAGTGAGTGGTGTAGGTCTGTGCCCACGATCTGAACCCGTGAACTCAGGCCGCTGAAACAGAGCATGCCGAACTTAACCACTACACCCAGGAGCCAGCCCCCTAAAGCATGATTGCTAACATCTATGTTACCTCAAAAGAGAAAATAAATGATACAGCCTGTGCAAGATAGAGACAAATTATACAGCAAAGAAGAACAAAAAACAGAAAACATTAAAGAAATCAGAACTATAGGAAAATATACCAATTTGACTCTAAGTAAGAGTCAATTAAAACTGTTAAAATGCAAAAATATCAGATTAGGCTAATAATTCTAGTTTAAAGGAACACAAAATATTACGACACAGAAAATTTTTAAAAATAGACAAAGAAGGGGCTGGCCCAGTGGTATAGTGGTTAAGTTCCCACACACTGCTTTGGCAGCCAAGGGTTCACAGGTTTGGATTCTGGGCATGGACCTTAGCACCACCGCTCATCAAGCCATGCTGTGGCAGCATCCCACATACAAAATAGAGGAAGATTGGCAATGATGTTAGCTCAGGGCCAATCTTCCTCACACACACACAAAAAGACAAACACATTAGCAAAAATGGTAAAATGACATATAGACAAGGCTGTTCATCATGACATTATTAATAATGCCAAAGGCAGCCTAGTGACCAATGTCTATCATCAGGACACTTGTTGGATGAACTCTGGCACAGCCACACAGTGGAGCATTGCGTGCCTGTTGGGCCTTTAGCAGAATGAGGGTCTCTCTCCTGCTGTGGAGCTGTTCCCAGGACATATCGTGGAGCAGTCATTTAGGTAGGCTCTCTTTCCGTGCCCACTTGAATTTAGCTTTTGCCAACAAAATGTGAGTGGCAGTGATATGCTCAGCTCTGCGTGGAGTTAAGAGGTAGTGCGTGATTCATTTTTCTTTCTTTTCCCTCTGCTGAGGCTATGCAATCATTCAGCCAGCGCTTACTCCTTTAGCTTGGGTCCCAAAGTCAGGATGATGGTGAGACAAAGCAGAGCTCCTAGCTGACTGGCAAAGGGCATGTAACATGAGGAGACGTGAACCCTGTTGTATAAAGCCATTGAGACTTTGTGTTAGTTTGTTTCTGCAGCTTAACACAGTATCTTGACAGATACATAAACTTGTAGCCAGAAGTAGGGGACTGTGGTAAAAAAAAAAGAAATTGTGGTATTGTCCCAGCAGTAAATGGTTCAGAAACTGAGCAGAAGCTGGAAGAATGGTGATCCATGCTATGCAGTGGTGAAATATTTAGTCAAAGAGGATAAAGGGAAGAGAAGGGCCTTGCAGAGGTTGAGCCAAAGAGTCATAAAAGCAATGGCCTGGGGAGCCCCTGCAGAGAGCAGAGCAGTCCCACTCAAGGACCCCAGGGTAGGGGGTCCTCACAACAGCCCCCCAGTGGAGTGTCGGCGTTGTTACAGAGACTGCTGTGTTCCTCCCATTCGTCCACTCTCCAAATGGAAATGTCTGCTGTGATGATCTCAGTCCATCCACTCATGGTATGCTGTTGGGTGTCTGTGTGTGAGAAGGGGGATAGAGGATGAGATAACTTGTCTTTTGGTTCATAAAACTCTGAATCCAGGAAAGCAGATCAAATGTGAATGGATACAACCACTTTAGAGAGCTGTTTAATAGGTAAATACAAATATGATATGAAAAAGAAAACAAACTCCCATCCTATAACCTAGCAATTTCACTCCTAGATAAAAAATGCAAGAGTGCATATAGCCACCAAAAGACCTGTACAAAAATGTTCACAGTGTCTTTATGATAATCCAAAATAAGAAACAGTCCAAGTGCCCATCAATAGTAGAATGCATAAACAAATTGTGGTATTTATACAGTAGAATAGTACTCAACAGTGTACAGGAATGAACCCCTACTACATAATAACGTGGGTGAATCTCACAGGTATGAGGTAGTGAAAGAAGCCAAACATAAAAGGTTGTATACTTTATGATTTTACTTCTATGAAGTTCAGAACAGGCAAGCTAATCTATAGCATAGAACAGCAGCTATCTCTCTGGTGGGGTTATTGCCTGGGAAGGGGCACGAAGAAATCTTCTGGGGTGCGAGAAATGTTTTGTTACACTTCAACAAAAAATTTAAAATAAAGTGAAATATAAACGAAACAAGAAATGCCACGTCTGGATCTAACGTAGAGACACACACCCGCCCCTCTGGTGTGAGGGCTGGCACCCATGATCCAGAGTCTGGACTGGGAGACTAACGCCAGGAATGGGTTAGCATCCTCAGGTTACATGAGTGCATTTTGTACGCAGGAAAGAATTTGAGTCAAACATTTAGTGCCAAGAAAAGTGGGCTGTGATAGTTGTTACGGCTGTTTACAGATGTGTTGGCTCTCTCTTCTCCCAACCATGCAATAAAATTGAACTTCCTTGCCCACGTGAAGTTCGCTACAGCCATGATACTTTCTACAGCCAATGAAATGTGAGCAGCAGCGTGGTGAGTCCCTTGAAAGCCAGGGCCGGCTCTGCCACGTTCTTCCCTCTGCCACTGTGACTGGCAATCACCAGGCATAGCTGCTCCCTCAGCCCAGGCCAGAGGGAGAAGGACAATGGCCCAGCAGAGACCCCACTGCCCAGAGAGGGGCATGGACTGTGAGATGAGAAATGGACTTGTTTTGTCTCAAACCACTGAGATTTCAGTGGTTTTAGCATAGGCAGACCCTAGCCTATCTTGACAGAAACAACTATTAAGTAAAAAAGGCAAGTGCCAGGAAACCTATATTTCTATGCTTCCTTATTTGAAAGAAGGGAGAGGAATATGAGCAGATATATGTATTTGCTTACATTTTGAAAAAGAAACAGTGGAAGAATAAAGTAAAAACTAAGTTTTAAAAAATTATCAATAATGAAAGGGATGAAGCAGAGTTAAGAAGATATGGATGGAAGCCAGACTTCTCTGATTATACCTTAACATACAATTCTCACTTTTGAATCATGTAATTATCTTCCATAGTCAAAACACAAAAGAAAATCAAGAGAGGTGTCCTTGTAGTGACGGAACCATTTAGTATCTTGACTGTGATAAAGTTATTTCGAGTTAAATACACACACACACACACACGCTCAAGAGTGCAAGTAAAACTGGGAGAATCTGAATAAGATCCACAGATTGCATCAATGTTGATATTCTGGTTGTTCTATTGTTTGACAAACGGTACCACTGGGGGAAACTGAGGAAAGTGTATGCATGATCTCTCTATTATTTCTTACAACTGCATGCAAATCTATGACTATTTTATCAAAGTTTCAATTAAATGTCAAAATAAATCAAGAAGAATAAAAAGCATTCCCTAAGTCTTGAAAGCAAATTGAATGCCACCATCCAACTGTATTTCAAGTTAGTGACATAATCATAGGAAGAACACAATTATTTCAAATAACTTTAGAACATAGTATTTTGATTGACTAGCCTTAGTGAAATATATTATAAGGGCAAATGAAACTATAAGGAAATCTTAAACTTCATTGAGTAAGCTTATCATCATTAGTAATAGTAGTATGGTTTCAGAATAAATTTTTCTAAATTGTTATGTTAAAGCAACTAAGTTACTGTGTTAATTTTGTCAGGAGCCAAGATTTTCAGCATTCAACAACAAAGCTGCAAGTACAGAATCAAAAAAGTTAAGTAAAAGTCGAGTAGCATTGCATTAAAATGAAAATAACACTATGAACTCCTTATTTTCTTTTCAAAAGCTACATCTTTCTTAGTTTTTTCCACTTAAAAGTCCTGGAGGCAATGACGACCTGGGAGCAATGAGCACCCTAAGCAAACAGATTAGAGTCTCTAAAGATTATTCACTCCTCTCAGAGAGTTTTTGCAACTGTGGTCACCACAGCTCCCCTTGGAGTCACACGCTTGAGTGTTGCCTTTGCTCCCTGAGTCTAGACTTGGCCACGTGACTTGATTTGGCCAATGGGACATTAGCAAATATGATGAAAACAGAGGCTTGAAAGCACTTTCTCCTTGAGATTTATTTTCTTGCTTCTCTTGGGAACTCTGTGACCACCACCATGTGAAGAAGCGCAGGTGAGCTGACTGGATAATGGGAGAAACACGGCCCTTTTGCCCCTGGTGCCCTAGCCAACAGCTCACCAAGGGTCGGCCATATGAGCAGGACAAGCTATGTGAATTATGGCATTAGATCAAAGTGAAAATGTGGGACCCTTTGTTCAGAATACCAATAATTTCAAAAAAGCAATAGCAGAGCACTGGGAACAAGTATGAGGCCTTCAGAGCATGGAGCCCTGTGTGCCCGCAGAGGTCACAGACCTAGCCCTGCATGTGAATAAGGCCACCCTAGATTATCCAGCCACCTGTGCTGCTTTTTCAGGGATGTATTAGAGGGTTCAGCAGAGATGAAGTGAGCTGTCCCAGCAACCCACAGAATTATGAGCCAAAAAATTGTTTTTTTCTGCTGCTAAGTTTTGAGACGGTTAGTTGCACAGCAGAAGCTATCTGACACAAGAACTCCATGGGCTCCTTGGAAGAAGGGTTGATTCCAGGTCTGGGGCAGGAAATATACAAGAGGAGACTAAGACTTTTTTGCCTGAAAACAAGGAAGCTCTCAAATACTAACGTTTAAAGTATTATGAACGAATGTCTAAAGAACATAAAACAATTATAAATAAATATTGAAATCTAGTTAGTAATATCCACAATGAACTATTTAAGGCGAAATATACTCATGTATGAAACTTACTTCAAAATTCATCAGAAAAATAATAAGGATTAATGGAACAGTATAAGAGGGATAGATGGACACAAGTGACAAAGCAAATATACTAACACGTTAATAGTAGTCTCTAGTAGATGGTTATACAGATGTGCACTGTAAAATTCTTCCAATAGTTTTTATTTGTAAAAGTTTTCATAATAAAATCTGGAATAAAAAGCACATAGGAATCAAAAATTGATTGAAACATTAAATACATAAAACCCTGTGTATTCATAATGATATTCAAAAAATGATTTAAGACTGATCACCATTATTGACAGCTGGGTCACCAACTCTATCTGAAAATTGGCCAGTAAAGGGAAAGAATTCCACATCTATCCTTCCTTTCCTGTATGACCAATATTTACTCTCATTGATAAGGACAAGTTTATCTGTTTGTTTTTTTACAGGATAATTCCAACTAATCAAAGTGAATGGAGTGATAGAATTAGAAACCCACTAGTTCGCAAATCCTAATGAAATAATTGATTCAGGCAAACATCATCAATAGGTGAAACCCTTAGATGAAAAGTTAATGGGGATGGCAGTGGAAAGATCAGATTGTCACCACTTGAACCCCTGACCAGACTTTGCATCACTGAGAGTGGGCCTACCACACATGATGTGCTCCTGATGTAATGAATTAAGAAGGACACATGACCATCTATGTATTAATTGCACCAAATACAATTGAATCTGCCTCTAATCAAGCTTTAAGGCTGACTTCCTGTTTACATGGAGGGGTACAGAAAACAAGCTAAATAACATCAAAAGGAAGTAAACACAAAAATTCAAAATGTAAGACATTCCACAGAACAACTGGTCAGTGTCTTCAACAAACCAAGGCATGATTAGCACATTCTAGATTAGCAATGTGTGGGAGACCTAATGATGAAGGGTAGTGTGTGTGCTTGGTTGTTTCCTGCCTCAAACAACCCAACTGTAAAAAGATATTTTAAGGCAAATAGAGAAATTTTCATTGGTATTGGGCGTTTGAGGATAACAAGGAATTACATGTTTTGTTGGATGTGGTGATAGCATTGTGGCTATTAATAAAAATGTCCATATTTGTAAGGGTAAAATGATAAAATGTCTGGGATTTGCTTGAAATACTTTAGGAAAAAAGGAAATTAAAAAAAGTAAAGATGAAGTAAGTATAGCAAAATCTTGATACTTGGCATATGGGGGAACTTTTATTATGCTCTTTTTTTTTTACTTTTATGTATATTTGAAAAACTTGTTCAAAATGTAAATAGCAGTCCCCTAGACATTCAGGTGAAATAGCATATCATCACAAGAAATTTTTAAATATGCAAAATACAAGGAGAGAACTTCAGAAGCCCAATTGTCATGGGAAGCTCTAATACATTACTCCTGGTCGATGACAACAGAAAAAAAACATTTAGATTTGACTAATTTTATTATGGTTTGGATCAATGGGTATTTATGAAATAATAAAGGCAAAATTCTGCTTAATGACTTGGACAAACAAAAGAGGGTAAAATCTACAAATAAGTAGAGAAATTGCTTCTTTTGAAGAAAGCATCATAACATGGAAACACATCTGTAAAATGTACTCAGTGTTGGTGATGTCACAGTAAGATGAATTTTCACACATAAGCCTGGGGAATTGTAAACTCACTTTAATAACTGTAAACATTTAATTATTGTGAACTCAAATTGTCACTCATTTTCATTTAACCCATATCGTCTTATGTATAAGATAGAGAAACGGGTACAGATATTTTGATCCCAGCATTTTGACACTAAGAAGTTTTTAAAGATATTCCATAGAGTAGTGTTCAAAGTGAACTCTGTTAAGTCCATTTAATTCCTTGATCAATTTTCTATCGACCAGTGCTGTCCAATAGGACTTTGTGAGAGGATAGAAACGTTTTGTATCTGTACTCTTCAATACGTAGCCAGTAGTCACACCCGGCAATTGAGGACTTGAAATGTGGCTATTGTAACTGAGAAAGCGAATTGTTAATTTTATTTTGATTCATTATTATTAATAAGTTAATTATTAGCCATTATTAATTTAAATTGAAATAGTCACATGTGGTTCATGTCTACCACATTGGACAAGACAGCTGTAGTCAAACCATTACCAATTACTTGAATATTTATTTTTATTTTGCTAAAATAATTTTAATACAGATGAATTATTTTCCATTAGTATTTTAAAATAAATCTTTGATTTATTTGGCTTTATTTGTTTCTATCAAATTTTACTCATTATAGCTTCTGCCACTGTGTGGTTTTTGAAGTCATTCTTTCGACCAAGTTGACTTTTTCCTAGTAAAAATGTTAAGATCTATATTTTATAAAGAAGACTTAATTCTTCAATTAATTTTTATTAGAAAACAAAATTTAAGGCCCACTCTGGTGGCTTAGTGGTTAAGTTCAGCACACTCCATTTTGGCGGCATGGGTTCAGGTCCCAGACACAGACTTACACCATTTGTCTGTCAGTGGCCATGCTGTGGTGGCAGCTCGCATACCAAAAGAGGAAGATTGGCAGCAGATGTTAGCTCAGAGTGAATCTTCATCAGGAAAAAAAAAAATTATTTTTGCAATTTCAATTGTCAGTTTTATTTTAATGATAGTTTTTAGAGTAGACATCGTCATTACGAATTGAATAAAAGACTACTTGTTTATGATTATTTCTTAGACTAAGAAAATTGTGAGAATTTTTATGAGAGAAAAAGATATATAAATAACAAGATAAACATATAAAAAGACACAGAAGCAGAGAAACAGATGTACACAGGGTGAGAGATGACAGAGAAGGACATGGCAATGTGGAGAGACAGATATAGAAACAGAGGAAAGAGAGCAGGAGCTGTAGCATTCTAGGCCTAAAGTGTGCAAACAACGTATAAAAGGAAAGAGGAGGTCCCTCCTGGAAGCTGTCCCAAGAGCCAGAAGTTCTTTCTGGAAGTCTTCTGGAAATCTCCCCTTACACGTCATTGGGTCACATGTGGAATCTCTGTAGCCAGGAGAATGCCATGATCTGATGGGCTCAGGCTTGACCATCCTTTGACCATCCCTGAGCCAACTTTGTGTTCAAGCATGAGGACGTGATCTTAAATTGCTTAAACTAGTCAGACCCCAGCCCTGGCATCCATGTGAAATGAATGGTTGCTCCCTCATGGGGTTTGGGTGCAATGGCGGCTTGGAAGATAGGGTGGATGATCCCTGTTTATGCCTGTTGTCCTGGTATAATTATTAATATATCCCTCTATTTCACTTTCAAAAGTGACTTGGTTTGGATGATAAAGTATATGGTAATCCTAGCATTAGGAGAAAATCACAAGGGCTATTTTATTTACTACTCTTTGCAGATACTGGTCCTGTAATCATGGGAAAAAGTATTGTTATCTCCAGAAGTTACAATGAGAACATGTCATTATCTCAATTTTCAATGAATCTTGGTATTTATGTTGTTAAAAGAGTCAACATTTTTAAAAGTCAAATACGCTTGGGATTATGGTCCAGGTAGATAGTTCCAGACCCACCTTGACCACTCACTAGCTTTGAGATCTAGTCATTCTAGGCCTAAATTTCCTGAGCTCCCAAATGAAGCCATTGGACAATCATTTCTTTTCAAGCTCTAACAACCTATTCTACAATAAATATCCATTCGCCATCTGGGAGGCTGGCCAACTTTCGTTCTATAGCATTAAAAAGTGCAGCTTTAAGATTAGCATATGCCAATGCTAAGGAGGCAATGAGGCACACAGAAGAAAGAGCCCGGGCTGGCTTCAGACACCAGCTCCCCTCCAGGAGCTCCGGGCCGTGGGCAAGTGTGTGATGTATTCGCTGTCTCTAGACCACAAGGCAGTCTGTCACAGTGATAAAGTCCCTAGGATCTAGGAGTAGAATCAGTTTAGGCTCAGATTTTAGCCCCCTCGCTGGTTTGACATTGGCAAGGCTCTGCTCTTGCACCTCGGTCTACCTCACGGGGTTGCTTAATTTTTATTGTGAGGCTCCATCCCACCAGGTGACAGACACAACTGCCAGTTCAGGGTTAATGGGTCTCACCCGCCTACTACACACACATCCGGCACACTGCCTTTCCCAGAGATGCCTTTCCTTCTTCTTCGTTAGTTTTTGGAGGGCATACCTACTGGTGTGTGAGAAGAGATGGGGCAGGCAGGGGCTGGGGGGCCCTCTGAGCAGCCATCATCCTCTCTGGCCCTTGGTCTTCTATCCACGCCACATGGAGCGTCAATCTTGGTTCCTGTCTCCCAGACCCTGGCAGGACCAGACATTCTGTGGTTCTCCACGATACTGCAAAAGGCCCCATCTGCATAAAAACACCACACAGCTGCTTCTTCCTGGACTCTTTCTGCCTCCCCGGGGCTCCACCCAAAAAGCAAGATTCCAGTCCCCCCACCAGGGACAGAGTTTGAGGCTGGGCTGCAGGGGGCAGGGCACAGGAAACTTTCTTAGACTCCTACTCTCCCCTCTGCTGGCCCATGGCATTTTATCTATTCTCTGGGGCAGGGACTCCACCTACCAAATAAACACGTGCCTTCCCCAATCTTATTTCCATGACTTTAGTTCTTTGCTTTCTTCTCGAAAGGCCAGGATTTTGAAAAGCTTTCTTTCTCTCTCTCTCTGCTTTCCCTTCCTTGAGAAAGTAAATAAAATGCTCTGGCTTTCTGGATCAGATGGAGGCCAAAAGACACAAGGAAATATCACAGAAAAAATAGTCAGTTAAAATTTTACAGCAATATACGCCATATACAAAGTTAATAAGTAATCTATGTACAACACTCTGCACTGTGCCTCGTGCATTGGACCCACTCAACAAACCGAAGCTGCGATGATTACTATCTGCTCTACAGTGCTACTTTAAACATTGTTTATAATATATGCAAAATGCTTGACATATAATAAGTGATCAATAAATGCCACCCGTCAGATTGAAGAAAAGTGGTTTTGAGCTTAATATAAAAACTAATATTGGTTTGAATGAGGAAGATAACTAGAAATAATAATTTTTTAAAAAGCTTTGAGAATTTGTCTTTCCATTGCTCAGTTTTACCCTCCATAAACCACATCCTATGCTAACTCAAAGTATATACTTAACTGCCCTTGGCCTCTATTCTGGAAGATTGTATCAGCAAAAATAACCATTAGGCCTTTGGAATGACACATGACATACAACACCGGCCATTAAATCATCAATACATTGGGCTGAATGAAATTATTTCCTTCATCTAAATGTAATGGCAAGAAAATGGGAAAAGGAAAATTATAGATGGGGCTGCGGTGAGGGTAGATTCAGAGACCTAGGCTTCTGGGCATGTTCCAGAAAAGTATGAAAATGAATCAGGCATCTCAGATTTCTTCCGGTTTCTGGGGCTACTTTCGTAAATAGGATGTGTCTGCTGGAAATGGAAGCCACTCTGGTTAACTAATAGGACACAATCCTATTGCCATTGCCAATGGTTTGGGTCAAGGACACTGGGTTGGCCCCTGTAACTAATGTGTGGGACTTATGTGAGGAAAACCAAGGAACCTTAATTAAGTCTAGGAAGTAAGATTGGAATAATCATAGAAAAATACGATGTTGCTACGTAGAAAGACTAAATATGCCAAATTCATTAAGTTTTAGGCTTAACATTGTCCCAAGTAAAATTCCCATGAATTCAGAACTGGAGCAAATGATTCCAAAGACACTTTTTAAAAATAAATATAGAGCTAATTTTTTGAAACAGAAAGAGTAATGAGGAGGTGTTCCATTCACTATGGAGTAAAAAGCATTCCAATGTTGCAATAATTAAAACGGCATTGAACTGGTTCACGAACAGAAAGACGGATATTAGGAAAGACCGGCCTGAGACCGACCCTCGCATATGTAAGAATTTATAATGCAAATGTGTGTAAATAACTTAAATAGTATTAGGGAAATTAGTGAGGTACCTGAGGGAAAAAAATCATGTTAAGACTCTGCCCATCTATCACATATCAAAAAATGGAGTAAAGAATTGCAGATGGAGTAAAGAATTGCATGTAAAAACACATCAAGTGATAGAAAAATTGAAGAAATTATTTTGTTAATCTGGCAACATGAATAAGGTTATAGTCATAAAAATAAAATCAAAGTAAGAAATTCCAAAGAAAAATTATAATACATCTGGCTTCCAGCCTGAGATTTCAAAAAGAGTCAAGCTGAAACTGTTGTTTCTTTTCAAAATCAATTTTTAGTTTCTCCCCATAAATATTATACTTACTCTTCACTCATTCTTTTTAATGAGCAAAGATGTTCCTCTGATACCAACTTGGTGCAACATCGTCCCACGTCTTCCTCTTGGTTTAACCCTCAGGCGCTATGTTAGAGGGTGCATTTCTTTTTCTAATAGGAGTGATACTTGGGCCCCATCCTCTTGTTTCATTAAAGACAGCTTGCTCTCTGTCTCCTTCGTCATTTTGTCAAGAGTCTCCTGTTTTACTGGATAATTCCCATGAGCATAAAGACATATTTGATCTCTCAGTTTTCAGCGCACACCCACACACACACACACGCCTGCCTACACACACAGGCCCTTTAATCCGCTATCCCCCTCTAGCTATTGCCTCATTTCTCTACTCCCCTGCAGAGGAAAACTTTTGGAAAGAATTGTCTAGGAACACTGCCTCCACCTTCTCAGTCCATCCACTCTTCAGCCCACTCCCATCTGGCTTCTGCCACCAACAGTCAGATGAAATCGCTGTTGTCCTGTCACAAATGAATTCCATTTGCCACAATCATTGGGCCCTTTTCTGTCCTCATGCCAGCCATTGACAGAATGGATAACTCCCTCTTCTTGACACGCTCTCCTCTCTTGGAATCTGTGGCACGACATTCTCCTGATTTCCTCTTCAGTTTGGGTTCTCTTCTTTTTGTTGAGTACTTGCCCTGCATAATCTCATTCATTTCCATGGCTTTAAATACACTCCATCTGCTGATGGTTTCCAAATTTACATACTCACATAGCCATTCGCTTTCTTGCTCTCTCAGCTTGGATGTCCAATAAGTATTTCGAATATAACGTTGAAAATGGATATCTTGAGTTTCCCCCATAACCTGCCTTCACCTCACACAGGCTTCCTAATAAACATCCCCTGTGGTGCTCAAGCTAGAAACCTAGGAATCTTCCCTGATTTCCCCCTCTATCGCATCCTTACAAGTCCCATCTATTCTGCTTCTGAAATATCTCAATTTCCTCTAGTTCTCTCTATGTCCACTGCCACCTTCCTGGTCGGTGCTATATCATCTCTGGCCTGGATTACTGCCAGAGACCCTTGGCCTGTCTCCTGAGATTCAATCTTGCCCCCACCCCGCATGCATTCTCTTCGCAGCATCCCTGCCTATCACTCTAAACCAAATGCCACTCAGGACTCAGGGTATGTTATAGGAATAAAGTCAAGAGAGGTTGCTTATGCATCGTATGATGAGAAGGAAAGAGAAATCAAGAATGACTAGGGTTTTGCTAAAGCAGCTTCAGGAGAGGTGATGACTTTTATCAAGGTGGGAAAGTTTGGGTCAGGTACAGGTTGGGCTGATGCAGATGGTCAGGAGGGGTGATCAAGAGTTTTCAATGTGCTAACCTGAAATGTCAGGTAGCCAAGCAGAGGTGCTATAGTTGGATAGAGATACTAGACAGGATAGATATTTGTCCAATGAAGAAGTTAATCAAGCTAGGCTACCAGACAAGGAAGTTTAGGGAAAGATTTGGAAGAGTTGTTAAGCTGTGAGGCGACATCCTAATGGAAATCTGTAGTACTATTTGGATATACAGGTCAGATCAATAGCAAAATTAGACCTGGAAGCTTAGACCTGAGGGTCGGCCTGAGAGTTTGAAGTATGGAAAAGATAAGATGGAGGGGAAACTTCTAGGAAAAAAAGTATTTTCATGTCACATATTTTATTCAAAATATAATTAGTTTGAGTCCGATGGGAAAATGTTTAGCATCATCTCTGTCTTCTACCCACTAGAAACCAGTAGCACCCCCCCAGCCCCCAGTTGTGACAATCAAAAATGTCTCTAGACATCTCCCTGTCTCCTGGGGTGGGGCAGGAACGGCCCTCAGTTGAGAACTACTGGATTAGAAGAATGGCGATGAGAAAACCGGTACTTCCTTTTAGCCGCTGAAACGCTACTATTCGAGAATATTGAAGAAATACCTACAAAGGCAGTAGCATTCTGAGCTTTTATCCAGCAGAAAGCTCTTGAAAGGATTTGATAATTAAGGTGGCAGCGTGCACCTCAAAGGTGTAGGGTGGGGAATTAAGAGGGTCGTGGAGGGGAGCTCCTGCAGGAGAGCCACCCTGAGCCCCGGGGCAGAGGACAGAAGGCTGAACCCCTTCGCTCCGCCTGCAGATCCCTCCTTCCCCCGCGGGAATGCTGTCCGCCCTCCCCAGGGGACCGCGTCTGTAGAAACAGACGCAATGTTCCAGCATTGCTGGCCCCGACGGGCGCCGATTTCGTTGGAGACCTCGTGCAGTTCACCTGCTGCCCCCTAGCGAGGCGGCTGGGGGCTGCCCGGTCCGCTGTGGCCCCTGCCGGCTTAGGTTTCCAGGCTGCAACTGTCAAACTGGCTCTGAGCTTGAATAAGAGCGCCCCGAAGATCAGAACACGTGGGCCTCCTAGCTTCCCTCCCGTCCTTGCTCCAGATTGCATCCCTAACACTCACTGGCGACTTCACAAACGTGGAGAAGGGGAAGGCACAGGAGGTCAACGGGACAGGAGAGGAGCAGGGCAGGGTGACAGAAAGGCACGGGCCACTGCGGGAAGGTAAAGATAGCCCCGTGAAGAGTGGCTCGGGCAGCCCCTTGCACCAGGGACGTGCTCTCCGTTGCCCTCTGCTGCAGAAGCGAGTGAAGACAGCGCTGGAGGAGACAGCGTTCTGTTAGAGGCACAGATGAAAATGTTATGCGCCAATATAGGCCACGGAATGACACTGCTCCTTACGAGTTGCAGCTAAAGACAGAGCATCTATTTTTGTGTATGTCAGGAAAAGAAAAGCTAATCATAGGCTGCAGAGTTCCTTAGCACAGATTTAGAAATACTGAGGGACTAATGCTGCCCCTGAAACATGACAACTGCACATGCGAGGGCGGGGCAGGGAGAGGAGACACCTCTGAGGCCTGTTACAGTGATCCCCACGCCAGGAGAGTCTGAGAGGCCCTGCTCTCCTTTCTTCTTCAAAGAAGCAATAGGGAATTTAAAAGTCACACCACACAAATTGTGAAAATAGTATTCATATTTTTAAAAGATTTATCACAATTTCTTTAAATGGGGGTCACCCATAGTACACAAAATATTTTTGATTTACCAAAACAATTTATTCACAAGGTGTGTATGTGTATATATATATACGTACACACACACACACACACACACACACACACAGAGCATAGAACAAAAATCCTCATGCATGTATCTGCATGTTTCCTCTGAGTTCAGGTTTTGAATAAAGGAATTTGAAGAAAGGAGAGACATGACTTGACCTGTTCTGAAAAGATTCTGGCTGCTGGGTTGGGACTAGACTAAGAAGGCCAAGGTGGCAGCAGGGAGACCACTTAGTGGGGGGCTTCGGTGTTCTAGACAAGATGATGGAGGCTCTGACTGGGGTGGTAGCAGCGCAGTGGTGATGACTGGGAGAGAAGAGATTCTGAGCTGGAGATACCGACTTTCAGACGTCTGTTAGACATTCGACTGGAGATGCCAAGTAGGCAGTTGAATATGAGTCTGGAGTTCAGGGCCCAGGCCCAAGCCAGAAATATCACATTGGAAGATCTCAACATATGGCTGCTATTTAAAGCCATAAGACTGGAGGAGATCACCCAGGATGGAGTCTTGGGCACTCTGAAGTTAAGAGGTTGGGGAGAAGAGGAGGAATCAGTAAGGTGCCTGAGAGGGAGACTCAGTGAGGTAGGAGGAAAACAGTGAAGCCAAGTGAAGACAGCGGGAGAGGAGCAATCCATGCTGCGAAGGTGGTCAATAATCTCTGCTACACATGGTTATGACTCCAAGAGCCTGAGGGGTGGGGTGTGTACTTACTACACTGTGGTAGAAGGGGGGTGGAAAGATTGACCAGATCACGAGGACACCAGAGGGGGTTTAATTAGGAGCTTGGTTTTGATCAGGGGAGTGATATGATCAGAACTGTGTTTCAGAAATAATGGTGTGACAGTGTGGCCTTTAGAAGCATATACACCATGGTGGTGTGGTGGTAGAGAAATGATTTTTTTTTTTTTAATGATTGGCACCTGAGCTAACAACTGTTACCAATCTTCTTTTTTTTCTGCTGTATCTTCCCCAACCCCCCGTACATAGTTGTATATCTTAGTTGCAGGTCCTTCTAGTTGTACGAGAGAAATGATTCTTAACTTTTTGCTTATATACTTTGAGTTGCTTCATCAACTTCACTGAAGATGTGTTACTTTTCTAATTTAAAAATTAAATAAAGCTAATTAGAAATACGAGAAGACTGGAAACTAATAATTGGAAAGTGCATTTTAACAGCTCAGGAAAGATGATTGGGGTAAGAATAAGGACACTGGCAGGGAGATGGAAGGAAGTCAGACACTTTAGATTTTCAGAACCTGGTGCTCTGCTAGGGACTGGTTAAGGAGACAAGCAGGAGGGTGGTGCTATCGAGCTCAGAGGGCACGTGCACCTCCTCACCCACCTCTCCCACTACAACCTAACTTGAGCCCCTCCCTCCAAAAGTGCCTAGCAAGTGTCTCCACATCCTGATGTTGTAGGGTTGACAGCAAGGACGGGGTTCATTTCTAAGGCTGACAACATGAATGAATCACTTGCATAAATCATTTAATTCAAACTCATGATGCTTTTTTTTTTTCTCAGAGTAAAAACTAGAGGTATGAAGCGATAAAATATAAAGGTAACTTTGAGGGGACAACCTTTTCAAAAAAAGGGCTGACTCTCCCTTGTGACATGGCTTTCCAACAAGAACTAGACATCTGCTTTGGCTAACTTGGGGAGGCATTTCTTAATGTCTCTCTGTCCATGAATAGCACAGACAAGTGACCCTGCCCACATATTCTCACTAGGTCTACCTGCACGTACAGCTTTCTGCTAATTCAAAGGACAAAGGTGACGAACCGAGGGGGACACTTTGCAACCTGCTAGAGTCAACTGAGATGCCGAGTAGGCAGTGGAAGAGATTCAGGCACTTACCTTGTTAGCCTTTTTTTTCATGAATCACTGATTCCACGTCAAGTATATCGACCTTACGTTTGACATACAGCACTTCCAAGGCTTGTCAGAGTAAGAAATGATTATTGGCAGAGGATTGTCTTAATACGAATATTCAGATGACCAGTTCTTCCAGAATCTCAACTTTAAGCTTGGATTGAGCACAGCCTTGAAAGAGCTGTTTACTGGGATTCCAATACTTAGCAAGTTTTAAAGATTTGCTTTTACTGAATTGCACTGCAACATCTTACTGGTCTATACTGTGCCTTATGAAATTGGTCATTTTCCTTCTAGCAATGTTAACATGGATTAAGCATCACAGAATCCTCGCTATAAAGCCCCACGGGAGCAATGTCCTCAGGCCTTGGTACCAAGATAGTGGCACACTTCTGGATTATGTGTCTTACCTCGTGGAGACTTATCTGTGTAAGTGCTTTCCAAGAAAAAGACAGCTCAAAGTTGAATTTGCTGCCTAATTTTAATAAGTATTCAGGTTATCTTGGCATGCATTTTGTTTTAAATATATCCCTGAGCCTCCCTTACATATTTACCTTTGTGTTTTCATAAGCTGTCTTACTTTTATTCTTTTAATGAGGCAGGAAAGAAAACAGCAAACCTTGGGCTCAGGGTAAACACAGGAATGGGGGAGGGAGAAAGACACGTGAAATTAATTGTGTTAAGTTAAAGGGCCACTGCTATAGAGATAAAAATGCTAAAATATAAAATAAACTAAGAGGATATACTGGAAGGAAAAAGCAATACAACATCCTTAGCACATTTTCTGTGTACTACTGAATTCATTCATAACTCCTTTTAAAAACCTCTCCCCCAAAACTATAATACAAATCTCATGAGCCATGCAATGAATTCTGGATGTCATTTTGACTTAACGTAAAATGTCAAGAACCATTTCTATCATCTAAGTAAATTAACATAACACGTTCCGTAGAAAGTGAATTCCACCAAAGGCCACTTAATTTGCTAAAATGAAAAACACAGAATGAACTTTCCTTACTGCCACAACTACCATCTTAAAAAACAATACCAGGATTCAAATAAAAATCTATTGCTAGGCGCTACTTAAACGAAGATATCTGTGTTAAGTATCTTGTGTAAGAACCACTGGCAAACAAACAAAACCAGAGCCAAAACACATACTTCTTGTGATGAATTTTAAATTATTTGTTTTATTTTTCTGTCCTGGAAATGTTATGTTCACTTAGAAGAACCTTATAGTATAACGGAAACAGACATGAATTCACCGAGTGTCTGCACAGACATTTTCAGAGTTTACTCATGACATATTCTTCAAATTCCCCATACAAAACTAACTACTTAGAAAGAATTGTTTCAAACTAGATTGATGATTTAAAAACAAGCACAAAATCAACATAAAAACAAGAATCTTCCACTCTTTCAGGAGAAACATTTCATGTGAAATTATCCTCTTTGAACATCTTTGGTGTCAATTCTGGGTGAACCAGGACGGTCGCTTCCTGTCTCGTTCGATGATCCTCTTGCCCTGATCTCGCTCAGACGCTGCCTCTCCCGTGTACAGCACCACAGTCTCTACGTTAGGAGCCTTGAAAGGGCCGCCTTCTTGTTTCCCTATGTGTCTTCTGATTTCTGCAGTCTCCTTGCACACCTTCTCATAGCAATAGCCACAAAGGACATGTTTCTGTTTCAGGTGACCACACTCAGGACAAACATCTATATTGGTCTTTAAAAACAAACAAACAAAAACATATTTAACAAGAGGCAAAATAATGCACAAATCATCACTGACAGGAGTGATGCTTATACTTGAATTTTCTTGGAATGTTCATGATACTTGAGGTCATAGACCGTCTAGTTCAACCTCACTTTAATAGGGACACTGAGGACAAACGACGAGTTTGAATTAGTAGAAAAATTGGACTAGAACTCAGGTCTACTGACTCTGAATCTGGTACATTTTTACTTAAACACAGTGGTCATACTATGAAAAATGGTACTCTACTCCCCACCTTCAAATACTAAGCATATAATAAGGATTCCATCACCACGATGGGGAGATCCCTACAGGCAGCATCTTAAACAAGAGACTAAGGAAAAGGGAATTACTTTTTCTTTCAATCTATCCTGGGGAAAACAAGATGACAAACACATTACAGGTTGGCTTCCCCCGATTTATCAGTATAAGTCAAATTCCTGTATGAAGTATAGTTGATAAATGGTGTTATTTTTCTTGTTATGCACAAATGTTGATTATCCCTTAATGTAAAACTCCCTTGTTATGTACAATTTGGGGGTATTTTAATAAGTTTTATATATGTCTATCCAACTTTAATAAGACGATTATAATCTCTAAAGAAACATATCTTTTTGATATGTTCTAAAGGTAGTTTTGAAATATAAAGAAAAATGGTAAACAGGAGCATCAAAGAAACTCCAAACACTTCATAAGATTACTATATGGACATCTGTGAGGCAGATGTCCATATATTAATTATTAATAATTACATTACAATTATATTAATAATAAAGTAAAATTATTTTATTAAAAATAAAAATAATTATACTAATATATTATATTTATATTAATTAACAAAAAGAATTTCATTTTCTGAAAGGAACAAAAAGCCTTGCAAATTACTTGCCTTAGCAACTTGTCACTTTACTCTGCTACAGAGGAAACCTGACTGCATGTCCAATTGGAGGTATAGAAAATAGAGCCACAGTCAGCTGGTGCTCTTTTCCTGATCAAAGGCCCCAGCATAATATACACTATGAGGTAAAAAACAATTCAGTGGAGAAAATGACTGCGCAGGATAAGAGTTGTTCCTTTCCCTCAGAATAAATGGAGTCAGGGAAATCATGTGATAGATTGGTACAAGACCTCATTCCTAAAAATCTTAAATTCTCTTAACCAACTCTATGAGTTATTGTTGTTTTAATTAATGAAGTATTTTTCGGTTCCAGATTTTAAGTCCCAACTGTGACTCAGTAAGACTTTTTGGTTTAAGTTCTAAGAGTTTGGTTTGATACTAAATGTGGAAGCACGTGAAAGTCAATTCTGTGTTCTTGCACTGCTGTTGTGGAATGCTACGGAGGAAACCATAATTCAAAGCATGGCTGTTAAAGACATAAAGTAACAGATCAAAGGTAATAAACACTACAACTTTTGTTTGTTAGACCAATGAAGAGAGTGTACGCATGGCAAGGTGGGGCAGGGGAGGAATCTGGAATTGTCTGAGGACAGGAACACACACAAAAAAGTTTCAAGAGACGAACGTGAGCTCAAGAATCAGACCATCAGGGCTCACTCCTGACTCCACCACTTAATTCTTGCTGCCTCAGTTTCTTTATCCTAAAAATTAGCAAAGCAATATTTACTTTGGAGGGTTGTTGTGAGGATTTGACAAAATAATTCACATAAAGTACTTAGATGCATCAGAGGCACTCAACAGATATTAGCTTTTATTATTACTTCTCTAAGTATTTTCCTTCACAGTATTTTATCAGACACCATGAAGAATAGAATAAATATGTAAGGGCTAGTAAAACCCAAGATCCAATATGTCTACTGCTTCCGACTTTAATTTTAGGCTCTGCCATAGTTAAGAGATTTACTCACATATGGTTCAAAATCACATAGCTCAGGACTGGCACAGTTCACAATTCAAAGTCATGTAGGCTTTTCATAACCTGGCTCTCTGTCCAGACTCCAAACTCCCTCCTTGACTGTGTTCCTAAATTTAGGCTACAGGATAGGAGATATACATACATAATAAGAACACTGTATTTTATTTAGGGCAGGGAAAAGCAGACATAGAAGATCTGAGAATAATTTACCCATAGGCTATATGAACATACCAAGATACACCAATGCAGCGGTGGGCATGAAGAAAAGCACGCCTGCAAAAATCAACGTATTACCTTAACTTTAATAAGCTTCTGAGGGTTTCTTCGCCTACACCGGTTAACTTCAATGCTGCGTCTGCTTTTGGGAGCTGCCATCCAAAAGATACTACCCAAAAGGCTGGAAATCTCCTTACTTCCATTGGTATCATTTGCTGGTTCTGTAAACACACCTGGACCTTGGACCACTAAAGCTGGTCCTACAAAAGAAAACATGCAGATACAGAATCGGTTTCTAGCTTCTAAATGACTATTTATAGATGTCATTCTCCTTAACAATCAACAGTGACAGGCCAACAGACATAATACAAACAGTTAATTTAGAATATTACATTCAATAGACATTTACAGAAAACCTTAGCTATGAAATATACTAAAGCTCATACATAAAGCAATCAAGGAACACAGAATTTTTTCTTAGAAGCACCTGCTGAAATGAAATCAGTGAAATTCTACCAAGAGTTTCTCACCTTATGAAAAACAGAACTTAAGGGTTTAGTAGCAAACATGAATAAAAGTCTGAAAGGCACCTAATTTAAACAAAACAAACAAACAAAGCAAAAAAAAAAAACCAAAAAAACTAAACCACTCAATTGTCCAGTCTACTTGGGGGCACTACCTAATTATTTTACAAGTAAATCTAAGCTTGAAATTCCCAAAATGCACTTCCGACCTGCACTGAGATAACTGCCTATTGGCTCTTTTTTATTACATTCAAACTGAGTTAGCTCCTTTGTTACATAACGTGGTGGCCCTTGAAGTCACTTAGTTCTTCATAATATTAAACTTGATTCCTGTCTGTTTTCTAAGGAAAACAACTAATTCACCACTCTCTATTTACGACTATCAACGCTTCACTTCTGTTTTTCTGTCTTGTTTATAAAATCAGAGTCTTTTCCCCTCTCCTTGCTACTCCTCAGACTTGCAATACTTCTTTTGATTTTAGGAACTCTTAAAACGATACAGAGCCGTCTAACACTTGACAACTGATAGTCCTTTTCAATAGACCTGAAAGCGTCGCTAAGCATAGCCCAGTGGTTAACCGCACGGACTCTGGATGGCCTGGGTGACCTTGGAACCTTTCTGAGCCTACTTCTTCAGCTGAAAAGTGGAGATACTTAATGGGACTGTTGTGGAGATTATCCCAGGAAGCACACGTAGAAGGCTCTGGCATACAGTGGGCTCTCTGTTCACACTGTATTATCACGTGCGGAACCTTAGAAATCGAGTAGAATGTAAACGTCAAAGCAATGACAATCTTAACATCCGAGACACTTCCAATTAAAATTAGTTCCCGGGAGAAACACGGGGATCAGGATTCAAGTGCACAGAGTTCAACCACCACAGGAGGACAAATTGCTTTAGGAAGCGGGAGGCCCCGAAAGGAAAGACAAGAGGATCCAGGTAGTGGCGGCCCTTGATGTCAAGCTAACGCGCTTGAGTTACAGTCTGTGTACGAACGGAGCAATCAAACGACTTTTTCTTTTTTGCGGGGGATGGGGAAACAAAAGCAGCTGTCTCTTGCATCTAAGCAAGTCAAGGTCTGGGACAACGTCCCCTACGCGCGGGCGCGGATCACAACGCGGGAGGAGGGCACCGTATGCGCTGTGTCCACCACGCTGCCTGGGGTCCCCTCATCCAACCCCTTCTCCACGGCGGCCTTCTTTACCTACCCCACGGAGGACTGCACAAGCCTGGCTGGCTCTGCTGAAGTTTCCGCTGCAGCCGCTCCCAACAGTTCCGGAGGAGGCCCCGAGCTGCGGGCCACGGCGGAACCACCAGCACCAGCATGGCCGACGCCATCTTCCTCGCCCGAAGAAAGCTCCCACCCATCTGCTGGGTCCAGCCTCTACCTCGAGCATGCGCACTGACGCAGAGTCAGGCGCCCTCCACTCCTGGAACTACATCGCCCAGCATGCCCCTGGAGCGGCTCCGACTCTCCTCCAATCACAGAGAGAGAAAGGAAGGAGCGGGGAGGGGAAATGAGAAGAAACCAGCCGCAGTGCGCATGTGTGCGGAAGTGCTTTGGCTCTTTGGGTAAAGATGGCGGAGCGCGGTTACAGCTTTTCGCTGACTACATTCAGGTATGGAATGGGCCCTGGAGGTCCTCCGCGTAGTCGAGATTGCAGGAGCTCTGCCGACTCGCTTTTTTCCGTCCTGGTCTCTGGCTTGGTGTTTTCGGAGGGCCTGTTAGGAAGTGGAGGTGGGAATGCGGCTTTGCAAAGTCATTTGCCTGGCCCGCCCGGGGTTCCGGGAGCCCCGGTCCCGGGAGGCCGCGGGACCTCGGATCTGGGGATCCGGGGCGACCTCGGAGCTGCGGGAGGGTCAGGCCCTCAGCCAGGATAGGCTTTCGCTTTGGAGACTAGAGAAGAAGGCAGTTTTGTATTAGGTTCTCCGGCTGTCCCGTTCAGAACTTAGGCTATCTTTCCTGACCCAAGTAGGCCTGATTCGGGAGCTTCTGGACCTCGGAATCTTGGTCAGATCTGTGGGATCCCTTTTTCTCGAAAAGCCTCAACTTTACAGTTGGGTTTGAGTCTTAGTCTCCCTTTGGCACTGGTGTCTTTGGAAACCTCCTCCTCCCGCTTTCGGTTTCTTCGTTGCTCCTACTAAGGAGCATGAAGTCTAAAAATGAAAGCGCTAATTTTTCTATGGTGAGCCCTAAACTACAAGACTACAGTTGCGTTTTGGCCATTTTTTTTTTTTTTTTGGAGGAGTATATGTTTTAAAAACATTGTAGGCTTTTCTGTTTTAGAACAAGAGATTGAAATAATAAGTATAGTCTTCAAAATACAATTGAGATGAACCATCGTCCCCAACGTGAGGAAACTGTCATCGAAGGACTTAAAAAATCGACCAGGAAGGATTCCTTTGACCATTTTCTTGCGGATCAGTAATGCCTCGTGAAGTTAAAATGCAGTCCCAGCTGACGGCGGAAGGCAGGCAGGATCTAACTTGTTGAGTACTTTGTGTGTGGGATGCAGCTGAACCTCTCCGTCTCCTTCCACTACCTTGTGTGATACACGTTATCTCAACATCTAGCGGTGAGCTCACCACAGCTCGGACACATTGAACAGCTTGTCCAAGGTCATCGTGTGTAGCGGAGTTAACATTCAAACTGGGTTCTCTCTAATGACAATTAAAACACTTCCCATAACTTTGTCTTCTTAAAATGCTAAAATACCTTCCTTACTCTTGGTTTTCATTAATAAGTATGCAATAGTGTTTTTTTAACTCTCGAGTGAAATTAATTTAATTCTGTAATAAAAGATCTCATCACATACAATTCCAGAGTACAGGCTGTGCCCCAGGGAGTCACTGTTCATCTTTGAACAAAGCAAGTGTGTTCCCCAGAGATATTTGAACTAGGTATTAAATAATAATTGACAGCTGGTTAGACCCAGAAAGTCATGATATGATTATTGAAATAGTGACCATTAAAGGAAATCAAGGACAGCCTAATTTTTTAATTTAAATGCCTATTGATGTTATTCTGGTCTAGTCACCTACTTTTGTCGTTTAAGAGTGTTTAAACTGCTGCCTTTGGGCTTATTTCTTAAATAGATCTGATATGTCTCTGTCAGTCAAAAGCTTTCTGGGTTCCTGGTACTACGTTATGTGCTGGAATCCTGACTGAACAGATCTTATACTTCGTTGAGGAAGACAAATAATGTAAAAATAATTCAAGTATGATGACCCTTAGCCCAAGAGGAAGCACAGGACACCGTAGACCTGAATAAATAGCATTCGACCTCGTCTGGGTGGTCAGGGCAGCTTCCCTGAGGACATGACATTAAGGATTGGAGGGTGACCAGAAAGAGTTCACTAAGCAGTAGGGTAACACATTCCAGACAGAGGGAGGGGCTTGTCAAGCATGTTTTGAAATCTGAGTAGTCTGTGTGTCTGGAGCAAGGTGGCATTGTCCGAGTTGAGACTTGAGTGACAAAGGGAATATCCATAATTTGATGAAGATAAAACACATGACCTTCTGAAACTCAAGATTATCTTTTTAGTAGGAGACTGGAGATATAGACCTGGCTGTGTCACTTTAGACAAATTACCTTCACTCAGGGACTTTTTCTTTATCTATGAAATAAGAAGCTTGGTCTGCAACGTTTATGATGATTCTAACTCAACTTGATTGAAATAAGTATGACTTAAAAGGCCAGTTTGAGACTAGCATTTGACCAGCAAACCCATGGAACCAGATTTGTCAAGTATAACCAGCTCACGACTTCTAGAAATAGTTATATATTATATTGAAAATACTTTGTTTTGACTGACATTTAGGTCTTACATCATAGGCCATGTGTACTTTCTGAAATGTATGGCTTCCCCACATGAAATATATGCTATTGCTTGGGTTTTAACAAATACGTACATGTTCTTAATAATATTACTATTCAGTGTTTACGTCAGTGCTAATTTTGTGCCAGGAACTTTTATAAGCATCACTTCATTTGATCTTCACAACCTTGAAACAGGCAACTACTGTAGTACTATGATCCCCATTTTACAGATCAGAAAACAGACAGAGGTTAAGTAACTTGCCCAGTCACAAGGTTGGTAAGTGGTGACAGGCAACAGTGATGCTGCTGCTTTCAGTAACAGACTAGGAAAAAACCACCAAAGGAAAGAAGTGCTTCACTGTGAATATGTTCACATCTCCTGGTAAACTTAGTTTCTGTCCAACTTCATAATAAATTCCAAAGCTCACCTTTTCCTTGGTGTTTGATTAATGCTTTTGACCTATATATCTGCCTTGTCTCAGAGATGGTCCTGTAACAAATGTTTGAGAATGTGTGAATTTACCTTTGTTTCTTTTTAAGCCCGTCTGGTAAACTTGTCCAGATTGAATATGCCCTGGCTGCTGTAGCTGCAGGAGCCCCTTCAGTGGGAATTAAAGGTAATTAAATGCTTCATTCATTTCAGATCCCTGGTAATAGTTATCCCAACATTCTTTTGGAATTAATTAGTAATTAATTTATAAATAAACAGCCGTGGCAGCATGATTTTTAATAATTCTTTTTGTTAATTTACAGGATTCTGAGGTTTAAAGAAAGTAATAAGCTTTAGGTGATTAAAATTTGTTTTCAAAATGTAGTGCCTTTATGTATTAGTTGTGATAATCCATAAATAGTCTTTCCCATTCAAAAAACTGAGTATTCTTTTGTTTTTCCTCTGATTATATATCACTATTCTCTGGTGGAGAATCCTTCTTATAATTTAGAAAAAGTTAATTTTAAAACTTAAACTAGAGCCAGCCCTGATTGCCTAGTGGTTAAAGTTCAGCGCTCTCCCTGCTTTGGTGGCCTGGGTTCGGTTCCTGGGCGTGAAACCACACCACTCGTCTGTCAGTTGCCATGCTGTGGTGGCGGCTCACGTAGAAGAACTAGAGGGACTTACAACCGCAATATACAGCTGTGCACTGGGACTTTGGGGAGGGGGATAAAAGAGAGAGGAAGATTGGGAACAGATGTTAGGCCACGGTGAATCTTTCCCAGCAAAAAAGAAAATAGCCTATCTATTAAAAAAACCCAAAAACTTAAAGATATTATAATTGTTTCATATCTTAAGACCCTTTAAGAAGAAAGTCTGTATTATTGATTTTAAATTTCATATTATAGGAAGAGAAGGCCAAGTAGGCAGAATTCCATTACTTTAAAGCATGTGGACTCTCAGGTGTCCTAGAATGTAATACCTTTAGCTGTTGGGATTTCTTAGTGCAGTATAGATGACCAATGAAGGGAGAAATTGATATCCCATTCCTTAGGTAATTTTGATACAGAAATCCAGAAGAAAAGGTTTTATAAATAAGAGGAAATAAAAGAGTTTGGGTGAAATGCGTTCATGATTAGAAAACTTGAAGCAGAGTCTTTAAATGACTAAACATAATTTTTTTTTTTAAAGCTGCAAATGGTGTGGTATTAGCAACTGAGAAGAAACAGAAATCCATTCTGTATGATGAGCGAAGTGTACACAAAGTGGAATCAATTACCAAGCATATAGGCTTGGTGTATAGCGGCATGGGCCCAGATTACAGGTACTTTATCCTATTTCTTGTTTTTCTCACCATCTCATGAATTGCCTGTAATCTATACTTTGAGTAGAAAAATTGAGAGGTGTCTTTTCTTTAATCTCCCAACTTGTCGTTTTTGTGTTTTGTTGAGCAGCAGCAGCATCATGAGCAGTGGGATTTAGTTTGCCTCTATCGGACAGACTGAGGGTTACTTTAAGGACTCAGCGTGACTCCGTTGTAAGAGGAGATAGATGTAGCACTGGTTCCTCTTATCTCTATGTAGTGGTTTTTCCCTTCTGATTACGATCCCTCTTCTACCATCCAAGGGCTGGGCTTCAAGGGCTTTGCTTTTGTCAAATGAGTTTTAAAAATGGTAAAAGCAGTACAAGTTATAGTAAACTATATAAAAAAGTCATCAGGCAGCAAAAGGAAGCATCACCGTCCAGAGTTAACTTCATTATGTTTATTTCTGTTCTTTCTTAGCAATGGGACAAAATTCTTAAAGGCCACAGAAAGTTGCTCAGTATGGCGGCCAGTCAGAATCCAGATGCTCATAGAGTCACTCCCTTTATATTTCACAGGAAAAGAGAGAGTGATCCTGTTACATCAGGGTACCAGCAAGTTGAAGGCAATAGATCATTTTCTGTGTTTATCATTTAACAAGTGAAGGGAGTATTATTACTTCATTCTTGATTTTGTGGAACACGATCATCTGTAGAGCCAAATTTCGCTTTAATGAATTTAAAAGCAACAGTGTTGCTGGAATGGGGTCAGGTGTCACTGCGGTGGATCCTGGTCCTGCCCTATAGGAGGGATACTGCAGTGTGCTCCCACTGACACAATCAACTGAGAGGGACAGCACGGGAGTGTGGTACAGAGGGATAACGTGCATGGTTGAGATCAGTAGTACCTGAGCAGGTAAAGGATCCTATTTGTCTTGCTAATATATTTGATTGTTATATAGTATATTTTTAGTATCTTTTGACAGATTTTGTGTTTTTTAAGTCATAGGTAGTTTCTTGCTGTTTGTTAATCTCCATTAAAAGGTACTCTTTAAAGTGCAGTCTATAGAAAAGATTGAGGCAGAATGAGGAAAAAACGCCTGAAATTGTGTGTGTGTGTGTTTGCTGAACTGGGATCTAAAAAGACAGGGTGGCTGCCCTTGGGATAAGGTGGCACAGTCTTGAAGAGGCCATAGAGGGAGATAAAGCTCTCCTGTGTATGTATGCTAAATCTGTTACTGCTAAGCTAACTGGTACCCCTACTCCCTAATTTTCTTTCTTTTGCCTTGTCCATCTGCTATGGCTCAGTTCCTCTGTGATGCTCTGATATTTTCTTATAAATTAACTGGAATCAGATGACTGACTTTGAGCTGATAGCTACTCTTAAAGAGATACATGTAAAAGTTGAGCTGTACGTATACGCCTCTAGGAGAATGAATCTTAGGTGGTAGAGCATCGTAATTTTAATGAAACCTCCTTACTTTCTTGTTTGTCAGAGTGCTCGTACATAGAGCTCGGAAACTAGCTCAGCAGTACTATCTTGTTTACCAAGAACCCATTCCCACAGCTCAGCTGGTACAGAGAGTAGCTTCCGTGATGCAAGAATACACCCAGTCAGGGTAAGTTGATTTTATTACTTGAAATGTGTCCTGAATTAGGATGAAAAAGTCATTTTAGAAGAATAGATGTATAAAAAAAGAGGACCTAACTATTTTTCTGTATTTGCTTAACAAGTAAAGAAAATCACAATGATGAATACTTGTGATCTTAGAATATTTTCTTAAGGGAAAATATTTGAATGTTTTCTTGCTGTTCATATAACAGCAGAAAGCAGCTTCTAGATAGACAAAGTCCTTTTGCCAGTGATTAAGTGCTTCTTTTCAGGCAAATAGTCATTGCTGCTTCCAAATTTGTATCTTTCCAGTCAGAAGTGATGGTAAGCACATGATGAAGGCAATCGTTCTTTGACACATCCATATTCATGTTAATTCTCTTGAGTTTGGGGTGAACATGGAAAAGGTAGTATAAAGGTTGTTGCTGATCTGTAAATCCATTGGAAAAGCTGCATTTGTCGTTTTGTTAGGACACTTAGTGTTACTTCACACTTATTAACCTCAACATTTGTGTCACTCCATTTACCAAAATGATTTGACTACTGTTTCTTAGTACCATAAAGAGAACTCATTTTGACTTAATTTGTTCAGAAGGGTGTTAATACTTTTTAAGGAACTTACAAGTCTAATTCAGTTTACCTGATAATTTGCTTTACTTGAGATTATTAATAAATTCTTACCCTAAGTTGACGTTAACACCATGAAGATGCCAAGTAATTTTCATTTTCCTTTCTTCAGTGGTGTTCGTCCATTTGGAGTTTCTTTACTAATTTGTGGTTGGAATGAGGGACGACCGTATTTATTTCAGTCGGATCCATCTGTAAGTATCATTGGATGTCTCTGAGGGCTTTGTTAAAGTGCTCTTTGAGTATGTAATAAAAGCAATAACCATAAAAATTTTAAAACTTAGCATTATTTCTCTGTTTCATTTGGGCTTCAGAGAGTATAAGTAGTGCATATTCATTTGCACATTTAAAATGTTGGTAATTGAGTCCTCTGATGTGGAAGCTACATTAGTCCTGCCCTCTGTTCTTCTGTCTTGTTCATTAACTTCACATACTTGAATGATTGTGACTCTTCCCGCACACACATTGATGTAACTGTCTTGAATTCAGTGTTTTGCAAAATGAGTGAGTGGTCTGCTCTAAAGCGGAAGATTGGTATCTGAGTTAGAAGCTGTTCATAGAGGATACTGCTGCTCCTCATCTGTCTCATTTGCTGTGAGGAGAGCCGGAAGAAAAAATCCATGAGTAGGAACTGATCTTCATAGTTTATGAATCATTAGATAATTGCAAGTTCACTCAATTCAACTCTTAAATGATCTAACCTTGTAATCTGAAAAGGCAAAAGAAAAATATATGGTTGTTACTTAAATCAGAAAAATTAAATATTTTGGAAACTTTGACCGTGTCCAATACCCCATCTCTGAGCTTCTGAAACTAAATGACAAGCCCTCTTACTCTCCTTTCCAGTGGGTAGCAAAAGCCACCTTCACTGGAATCCAGGTCTCATTTTTTGCCCTTTTTTCCCTGTTGTATCTAAAAGACAGTTGTTTCTTTTAAGATATATTTGATATGTGTCTTTCAGTATTTTTTGTGTGTGTGCACGTGTATTTTTTAAACAGATGAGGCCATGTAATATATAACATTGTAGCTGCTTTTATTATCAAAACCTTTGAGGCTGCCAGCCCTGTGGCCAAGTAATTAAGTTTGTGCGCTCTGCTTCAGTGGCCCAGGGTTTCACCTGTTCAGATCCTGGGCACGGACATGGCACCACTTGTCAGGCTACGCTGAGGCAGTGTCCCACGTAGCACAGCCAGAAGGACCTACAACTGGAATATACAACTATGTACTGGGGGGCTGTGGGGAGAAGAAGAAGAGGAAAAAAAAAAAATTGGCAACAGATAGTAGCTCAGGTGCCAATCTTTAAAAAAAAACCTTTGAATATTTTTAATGAAAAGCTGTCTCTGCTTAATTTGTTCACTAATGATGATGAAGAGTTGCTCACCATTTTTCAGATACATATGACAGATTGTTAGAGCCCTCCAGTCCTCATAAGCTGAAATAATACTCTTGATTATTTGCTTTAAGTTAATCTCACTTTCTCTCAACTGGCTTTTTTACATAAATTGTGTACAGTAAATTGCACCTATTTAAAGTGTACAGTTTGATGAGTTTTGATGTATGTAAATACCTGAGAAAACTATCACCACAATCAAGTACTGAACTTTTCCATAACCTCCAAAAGTTTCTTCATGCCTCTTTGTTATTTATCCTTTTAACCTTTTAAAAAAAATAACCTATGTTGTGACATGTTCCATTGCATTCCAGTAGATATTCTGTGACCGTCTAGAGACAAATTATGGAGCTAAAACATAAATGGCAGGGCGAGATGATTAGATTAGTGTTTAAAAGAGTTTTTCTTCTTCCCTTCCTGATTAGGGAGCTTACTTTGCCTGGAAAGCCACAGCAATGGGCAAGAACTACGTGAACGGGAAAACTTTCCTGGAGAAAAGGTGGGCTCATGGCGGCTAGATTGCTCAGCAAACTTACTTTATGGTTTTCAGCTCTTTTTAATTAATACCGTGAGTCTAAACAGATGTGTTGTTACTACTCTGTATTTGAGCCTAGTTACAGATAAAACAAACAAAAAACTTCTCTCCCCCCTGGATCCCTAGCCTTCAATATACTAAGGGGTAATATTATTCACTTCTGAAGAACTTCTCTTTCTACATTCATATGGTTGTTTTCTCAATGTTATTTTTACTTCATTTTTCTTACCATCTCAAAAAAGAAAAAAAGACCATTGGATTTGGAGTAAACATTTCGGGAGGAAAATTTTTAAATGATTTAAGTGATAACAGTTTACATTATGACAGTTACAGAAAAAAAATTGTAAAGCCAAATACTTGGTTTGATGGTAGATTAAATATAAGATGTATGTGCTGGATAAAAAGTGGAGCGCTGTGTAAAAATCTTCTGTCCCTGCCGTAGCACAGCAGATTGCTGTCACTTATTTCCAGCTGCATTCTAGACTGAGCATTATTACTACAGTCCACCCAAAAATGCCCTACATTTTGAATGGGAAAAGTTTGTAATTGACTTTAACCAACAGAAAAACCTTCTCAGTACATTTTTCACATAATATTAATGTTAAGGTTACTAAAAACTTTTACTTGGGATTAATTGGTAAACTTAAATATTCTTAAGATCTTAAAGTACTTTCTGTTTCCTAGTACATATTATTAGTGAATATTTTGAACATTTCACATGATGTTATAAGAACAAACATAAGAAATTTTAGCAAAGATTCAATTTCTCTGCTTATTTTTAAAAATTAATATAATATTGCCACCACCTTCCGATTATATTAAATTATTTATACTTAAGGACGTTTCCTGAAATAAACTCACGTTAAGATTATACTCTTCATGATGTTGGCATGCACACCAAATAATTGTCAAGTTTTCATTTGGGGACAGCTATCTCAATGAGGTGACTAAAAGAATCTGTAACTTAGTATTTTTAAGAGTGTTTTAGTTGTTTAAAAGATCTTAATGCTGTTGCTTTCATTGTGTTTAAGTAGTCATGAATAATGTAAATAGTGCCATAAATCATTGTTTTCTTCAAAAAATTCTTTAGATATAACGAAGATCTGGAACTTGAAGATGCCATTCATACAGCCATATTAACCCTAAAGGTTAGTTTACTATCTAACAATTGGATTTATAATGATTTTATAATTAACTGCTTAGAAAGTTGACCCTTTTTCCTCCCTCTTCGATAGGAAAGCTTTGAAGGGCAGATGACAGAAGATAACATAGAAGTTGGGATCTGTAATGAAGCCGGATTTAGGAGGCTTACTCCAACTGAAGTGAAGGATTACTTGGCTGCCATAGCGTAATAATGAAGTGACTGAAAAATCTGGAATTTCAGATGATCTCTGTACTTAAACATGTTTAAAGTATGTTTTGTTTTGCAGACTTTTTGCATACTTATTTCTACATGGTTTAATGGACTGATGTTTTTAAAATGACACTTATAAATCATAATAAACTGTTAAATCCAACTTCTAGCTTTTTAGGAGTTAGTAAAATTGCAACATAATTATGTCCTGCTTTTTATCAGTTGATGTCTGGAAACTACATTGCAAAGCAGAATGGTGAAGTCCCTCTTTAGTCTTCGTGCAATTTTGGTTAAATCAAATCTTGTTACCCTCTTGACTACCAGATACTGTCTGTGCTTCAGTAGAGCGAAATGCTGATTTGGGTAGACATGGCTGCTTTCAGAGCTGGGAGGGTCTGCAGGCTCCCATGGATTCATGAGACACGGTAGGAAGCATAGGTGTGTTTTAGGCACCATTAGCTGTGGATCAGTGAGACCCTAGGATGCTCTGTGAGCCTGCGCTGGGGCTGTGAAGAGTGCTAAGCCAAACAGTCTCCTATTGGAGATAGATTATGTAAGTAAATAGAAAGTGGTCTGCTTCTCGTTGGTTTCTCCATCACAGTTAGGTAAATGTGTTTACAAAGAGCCCCCTAGATTCTACTAGACCTTTTTAACTCGAGGATGAACGTGAGTGCTGGAAGCAAAATACTTAGACTTAAGCGTCAAAACTATGGCTTAAGGCTCTCCCTCGTTCGTGTAGTCTCAGTTTAATCAGAACCTTCGCTGCACATGAAGTCCATACAAGCAAGCAAATAATGGGGTGTCTGAACTCTTTTCATTATATGTGAAGGCATATAACAAGGTGCTTAGTTTTGTTTCTGTGTTTTTTAAGGCATCCTAGGATAAGAGAAATCATGTCCTTGGTCTCGCTCACAAAACATAGAGTCTGTGAACATAATTATTCTTATCAACAAAGAGATAGTAGGCATTCCCATGATTTAAATGTAGCTCAAAAGATTTTGATTAAGATTTAGCCAAATTTAGGGGAAAACAGCCTTATCTTGGAGCATTTTTGTCAGAATTCCCAGTTCTACCCACTATTACTCTATCACCCCTATCTAAAATTATAGGTGACAGAAGCGTTATTATGAGAGATGGGAGACGCCGACTTGACCTCTATTTCAAGAGGTTTATCTTGAAGTCTTCCTCTAATAATCATTCTTGATGGGCTTTTGGTATGTTGGGAATCCAGCACACTAGAACAAGAGCGTACTGGGAAAATGGAATGGTTTTTGGAGTCAGGTCTCAACTCTTCGCTTGCTGCCTGAGTGACTGCACAAGGTAATTATCTCAGAGGATTTTCTAAGGGCTAAATTTGAGAAGACAAGTGAAAGGCCTGACATGGTTAATCGGTAAGTACTCTAAGTTTTAGCTCCCTTTGAATTTGCTTAGGCCCTCTGTAATGTCCAGTGTTAAAAAACCAGAGGATGCCAGAAGTCTATAAATCGAAGGGAGCAGTAAAGGCCTTTATACTTAAGACAGAAGGAAAGCATGTGGAGGTGCTTACTGGGTGCTAAGAGTAAGTCCTACAGAATAAAGGGGGAAGATTAGCTGAAGTTGATTTGTGTCTATTCTCTGTCTCTTGCCCCATTAAATACAAAGCCCAGTTCACTGAAGTTGCCCAGAACACTTCTCCCTTTGTTCTCAGTTTATTCTTTTCATTGACCTTAAAATTAAGCTGTTGCTTTTTGTCCCAGTTCCTGGGAAACTCAGTTCTTTCGTCTCACAACCCCCATTGCATGCGTCCCTAGACGTTCGAAAACTCTTCAGTCATTTCTAGCCTGCGGATTCTAGCTGCGTTTAATCTTACTTAGGTTTCATAATGCCCCTAATGTTTGTGGCCCCTCTCTATTTTTGGTTCAGTTTATATCTTCTTACTCTTAAAGATTTTACCTCCACTTGTTCTTTCCTTTCTCTTTTCCAGTTCCTCATTGAACCTTGAATTTAAGTTTGCAAAACAGTTATAAGCAATGAAACATGGAAATGTTTAAACTTCACAGATGTGGGAGCAGGAGGGAGTCAGAAAGGAAAGGGGAAATACAGAAGAAGACTAATAGTGACCTTTATCGAGTGCTGATTCATTGGGCACTGATTAAGTGATGAGGGTGATCAAAGGACTTTTCATTGATGGCTCAATTATGTGCATGGACTGAAACTGCCAGTTCTCAGTCTTTGACCTCACCTCTTTATCAGGTGTCTCCTTGCACTGTAGGCAGCTCTCTCAGCCCTCGTAAAGAAATGCCAACTGATACTCAGTGAATTGCCCGAGAACCTACAAGAGTTGGTAGCTCCCTTGGTTTAGAATTCTAATTTCCTGAAACCCAGTCCAGGGTCCTGTATTGTCACATTCCCTTGCGTGGTTCCTTTAATTCAGACCCTGCTCCCAAGGACCTTATAGAACCAGCAATACCTGGCTGCCAAGAAAGTGATAGCTTCCTAAACATGAACATATTTTAAAAGTTAGATAACTTTAACCCTTTATCAAAGGCCATGTCCCTGAGTTTCATCACTTGTAACTTTTTTAGGTATTCTATCAGGTACGGGCCTCCACGTTTCATATGGTTGTTTCTGATTCCTGAAGTGTAGCCACCATGTAAACTGACTATTCTGCACGATGAGAATTTAGAACTCTTACACCGCCCCCACTTCTGCTCTCTGCATCAATGTAATTAGATCGCAGTGTTCAGTTTAAAAGGTGGTTATGGCTGTGTAAGTATACTATGGTTATGTTTCCTAAATTTTCCTAGAGGTGATACTGCCTCACTTTTTTGTTTGCTTTGCTGTCTGTGTAGCTGTCACTAATTTTTCCCAGTTACAACAGGAGTGTAAAACCCTCTGCGTATTCTTCATGAAATTAACAGTCCTTGCCCCAACCCTCCAACCCTCCCCTCCACACACCATTCCAAGAAGTTTCTCTCTTGGAACCCTTTGTCTTCCTGCTCTAATCCAAGCTAGTTGCATGTTTGAAACTATCTTTATTGTCTCTTTTTTGATTAGCTGGGTTTAAAAATTCTAGGTTAGAAATAATTATCTCCACATTTTGAAGGCATTACTCTAGTCCCTTCTAGATTCCAGTGTTGCTGATGAGACGCCTAATGCTAGTGTATATGTGTGATGCTAAATCTTTTGTTTATAACTTTTCCCCCTCTGCAGCTCTTAGGATCTTTTATCTGCAGTGTTCTGAAATCTCACAAGGATGTGCCTTTGTGTAGGTTTCTGAATAACTGTGCTGAGCGCTCAGCCCCTTTCATAGTAGAAACAGATTTTTCACTTTTGGTTAATTTTCTAGTATTTCTTTGAGAAATTTCCTCTTCATTTTGTTTTTATTTCTAAAACTCCTATTAATTCGATACTGGACCCTTTTTTTCCCCCTGTGTTTTTCATCTGTCTTTTTATTCTACTTTCTAGTAGATTCTTACCCACTCTTGCTACTTTTCTATTGATGTTTTAAGATTTGGGATATCATTTTTAATTTTGAAGAACTCTTTCCTATACTCTGTCACCTCTTAAAAAAATCCTCCTCTTGATTCATGGCTGAAATATCTTTTATCTGAGGATGCTAGTTAAAGAATAATTTTAAAAACCATTTTGTTCTCCTTTCTGTTTTTTTCAAATTCCAAACAGAAAAATGTTTGAAGGTACTGTATTTGTGAGTTGTGAGTCCCGAACCTACTTACTGGGAGATGCTGAGTATCTGAATGCTGAAACCATTTCTCCATTGGCTTTCATGTGCTCAGTTTCTCCAGAGAAAAATAGGGTTGGGAGAGGCCGAGCGGGGCGCGAGGAGGAGTGCCGGCGTTCTAGGAGAGGCAGAGAAGAGGCCCATAGCATTTCATCATGTAGTAGGAAAACTTCCACTCCTTTCATGTGTCTAGAACCTCGCTGATTCCCTATCTTTAGCATGATAAACTCGAGTCTTCTGCCTGGGGAAGGATGGGTAACGGCTCAGCTGCCCTGGACGGAAGAGAGGACTTGAGTGTCTGTTCCTTATCCAGGCTTAAGCAATGCCCATTTTCACTTCTGCCGCTCTGCTCCTCTCCCTTCGGCCTTCCAGGCACCTGCAGCTCCAAAGCCTTTCTGGGCTTCTGCTTTGTGAGTGACTTGATGCAGACAGTTTTCTCCCCTCTGCTAGCTCCTCCAGCTGCAGAGGCTGCCTGCGTTCAAATAACCTCTCTGTGGCGGAATAACCTGTGAAATGTATTTACCTTTTAGGTTGTTAAAAGGATTGAGGAAATTAATATGTGAGAAACACTTAAAACAATGCCTTCCATATGGTAAGCATTGAATAAGTGGTATTATTGCTGTCTGTCTTCCACAAATGTGTTGACATATCTCTTGTGCAGTCATCTCCTGTGTTTTTGTGTGGTTTGTGTGTGTGTGTGTGTGGGGGGGGGGGTATTCCTTTTTCATCCCTTTACTGTCATTTAAGTAGCAGCAGGTATACACAGGATTCGTTGTAATTTGAAGTCCTCTTTGTTAAAATTAGTCTTGCTTTATTAAAGCCCTAACCTTTCTGGGTGACTGGACACTCCACTAGGCTAATATAAAGCTCCCAGCTCCTCGGAAGCCACCGGATCGTCTGTCCTCCTCGGAAAGGCAGCTCATCTGTATAATGTCACACTTTCTAGGGAGAGCCCAGGATGGTACAGAGGAAGGTGCTTTGGCTCGGGGTCAGAAATCCCGGCCCCAGCACTTAGCACTGTGTAACTGACAAGCCTCTTCAGCCTGTTTCTTCCTCTGTTACAATAAGCCAAAATTTTTTCTAAGACTGGCAGGGCCTGGTTCCCGGCAGGGGTTTGAGTTTGAGAGCAGAACTGTGTGCTTGGGTCGCAGCAAGGCGATGGGGCGCAACCGGGAGATTTTCTCCGCCAAATGCCGCCCCGGCTCCAGCCCCAGGCAAAGGCCAGTCAGGATTAGGTGGGGGGGCCCTGCGAGCTCCGCCCCTCTCCTCCCGGGGACCGCGGGGCACGAGCCGGAGCGGCCAGGCGCCCTCAGCAAACATGGCCGCCGCGCCGGCGTCCGCCCGCTGGGGGCCGCGCTGCCGCCTGGGAATCGCGGGCCCGGCGTCCCGCGCGGTCACGTGACGGGGCGGTGCTCGCGGCGGCCTGCGGAGTGGGGGCCGCCGGGCGAGCTTCCCAGGGGGCCGGGCCTCGCGCGTGCACGTGCCCGCTGCTCGCGCTCGCCGTCCTGGGCGCTGCCGGTGAGGAGCCGGGGCCGCGGGAGCGGGGGGAGTCGGGGGAGCGGGGCGCCGCTGCCGAGGCCCCGGGGGCCGGGCCGGCCTGGGGGTGGGGTCGGCGGGCCTGCGCCCCTGCCGAGGCCCGGGTCTCCGCGCCCGGACGTTGGCCGCGGGGCTGCCGGAGCCCGAGCTGCCGAGGGCCGGCCGGGCAGGCGCACCGGTCAGGGCGCGAGGGCCGATTTCCTCCCGGAAGGCCGCGGGCGCCCGGGGAGTTCATGCCTCCTCGGGCGTCTCCTGAGTGGGCGCGGGCGCGGCGCCGGGGGCTCCTTCGGCCTTTCCGGATGTGCCGGGTTGACGTCCAGTGCAGGGACGAGCCGTCTCGGTACCTCGGCGGGTGTGCCGCAGCCCTGGGCCGTCACGAGGCGGCCGGGTACCCGGGCCCCACTCCTGAACCGGGAAGGGGGAGACAGGCTTCGCGTGCTCAGTTGGGGGGACCGCTCTGCCTTTGGACAATTTGCTAACCAGCTGGTCTCTGGATGTTTTTTTAATCATTTTGTCTTTACTTTCAGAGCCTTGTATCAAAATTTCCTTATAACCAAAGAGTAAGGCCGCTGATAGGGAATTCCTTATATAGCAGATTGCTAACTCCTGTATTGTGTCCTGAGCTGGGGCGTGCTGTGGACCCCATGATCTTCACACTGAAGACGTGAAGATCTGAAGTGCGTCAGAGTCCAGCCTACCTAAAGAAAAGTTCAAAAGGATAGCCATCATCTTCTCCTTAGCTGCCAGAGGAGGCAGGCACTCCAAAATCAGACTTGCAGAAGCCCAGGTTCATAGGCTCAGTCTCTGTAAGCTTTGTGGCTAGATTGGTTTCATAATCCTCAGAGAAGAATTGCCGTAATTTTTGAGGACTGTTTCAATTTGCCTTGTTCCTTTTCTTTTTGCAGGGAAGAAATAATGCTCTCAGCATGTCTGCACACTCCATGCTCTGTGAACGAATCGCCATAGCCAAAGAACTGATCAAGAGAGCAGAATCACTTTCTAGATCAAGGAAAGGTGGCATAGAAGGGGGTGCAAAACTGTGTAGCAAACTGAAGGCAGAATTAAAGTTCTTACAGAAAGTAGAAGCTGGGAAAGTAGCTATTAAGGAATCCCATTTACAGAGCACTAATCTAACACACCTAAGAGCCATAGTGGAATCCGCTGAAAACCTGGAAGAAGTTATTAGTGTTCTTCATGTCTTTGGTTACACAGATACCTTGGGAGAAAAGCAGACCCTTGTGGTGGATGTAGTTGCAAATGGTGGTCATACTTGGGTGAAAGCCATTGGTCGAAAGGCTGAAGCTCTGCATAACATTTGGCTGGGCAGGGGCCAGTATGGGGACAAAAGCATCATTGAGCAGGCTGAAGACTTCCTCCAGGCCAGTCGCCAGCAGCCAGTGCAGTATAGCAATCCGCACATCATCTTTGCATTTTACAACAGTGTCTCCAGCCCCATGGCAGAGAAGCTGAAGGAAATGGGCATATCTGTGAGGGGAGACATCGTGGCCGTTAACTCCCTTTTAGGTCACCCTGAAGAGCTGCAGCCCAGTGAGAGCGAATCCGATGACGAGGGCCCTGAACTTTGGCAGGTGACCAGGGTAGACCGAGAAAATATACTGGCAAGCGTTGCCTTTCCAACAGAGATTAAGGTCGATGTGTGCAATAAAGTAAATCTGGACATTACTACTTTAATCACATATGTGTCTGCCCTCAGCTATGGAGGTTGCCACTTTATCTTCAAAGAAAAAGTCCTCACGGAACAAGCAGAGCAGGAGAGGAAGGAGCAGGTTCTCCCACAGCTGGAGGCATTCATGAAGGACAAGGAGTTATTTGCTTGTGAATCTGCTGTCAAGGACTTTCAGTCTATTCTAGATACCTTAGGAGGACCTGGGGAGAGAGAGAGGGCCACTGTGCTAATTAAGCGAATTAATGTGGTGCCAGACCAGCCTTCTGAACGTGCCTTGAGACTCGTGGCCAGTTCAAAAATCAATAGCCGTTCATTAACGATTTTTGGGACGGGAGACACCCTAAAAGCCATCACGATGACTGCCAACAGTGGTTTTGTCAGAGCCGCCAACAACCAAGGTGTTAAATTTAGTGTGTTTATCCATCAGCCCAGAGCACTCACTGAGAGCAAAGAGGCTCTAGCCACCCCCTTACCAAAAGGCTACACAAATGACAATGAACACTGATGCTCTCCTTTAAATACTGTAATGGGAATAAGTTATTTATACCAAAGGCTGGGTCTTTCCATCTTAATTGGAAGGAAAAAGAAGTTCTATAGTAAAAATAATACTTAGAACTCTTAAACCAGTGGAGTTGATTGAGTGTTTCATCTGTAAAATATATAATCTCCTGAAGTAAAAAAAAAGCACTGGAGATGACCTTGCTTACCAAACTGTATGCATTATAGCAATTAAGAGCGTAAATGCCTCTATATAAGGCTGTATCACAATACTTTGATTTGTTTGGTTCAGTAGGGCTACAATCCCCCTACTGATAATTGCATTTTCTGGGATATGGCTACACTGCATCTTGCATTAAATATCTGGAGAAAACTGAAGCTTGTTTTTCGTTATATTGGTTTATCGGTTGATAGGAGTTGAAGCTGGAAGGTAATAGTTTATAATTGATTTTAGATTCTAAAGTTATGGCCATTATTAATGAAAAGAATCTTATTGCTATGTCAGGCACAATCTGGTGGATGTGTTCCCAAAGAGTCCATTCATATAGAAGGAAATAAAGTGAGTTCTGATCACATGAGTCTCCTGAATCTGTTGATACACTTGTGAAAAGAAGGCCAACAGTCACACTACTATGAACCTAGGACATTAAAGGTAAAATACTGATTTGAATAAATTGAAAAAGAATGTATAAAACATTTTAAAAGAATTCAGATTTTACTTTTAAGGACAAAGAGTCTCCATGTTGCAAGTATTTGAATTATGAATACTACCTTGTTCCTTTTGCAAGTGACAGGTGACGACTGCCTTACCTGACTTTCATGAGATAGTGGTGGGGGAGATTCCTTGCCTGTTGCATGACCCAAGTTGTAATTAAAAAGAAATTTTTATGTCTCAATTGCATTAGGTGCTTTATTAATTTGCAACAAAGCAAGGAAACGAATTGGCTAAGTACCTATGCATTCACCACGTTTTAAAAATTGGTAAATTGAGCCTTAGAGCTTTAAGTATTAACTTAACTTAAGCTAAGGGTGGGAGCCAGTATTAGAACTTGATTTTGTGTCCTCACAGCCTGATTTCTTTCTCCTCTGCCAATTTTCCTATTTTGTGAGAAGGGAAACTCAATTTCCAGCCACACTGTTGGGGAGGTGGAATTTGATTATTGGGGTCCATAAACACCCAGAAATGAATGTGATATTAAGTGTCTGGGAAGTTCCTCTTGGGAAAGATTCTGTTACTAACTCAGAACACGTTTCCTAGGGGAGAAGGCCATGATTGGGGTTCCAATTTAGTGTGGAGAGGTATATTTAACTTGTATCGCAACTGAAATTGTCTAGTGTTAGAAATTGGACTTAGGTCTTTTTGAGCTCCCATTAAGGAGTACCAAGCATTATTATAATAATTTAGTGTGAAAGATGAATAATTGATCTTTGCTCTAAGGAATTAGTCTGAAATGGAGGTAAACAACTCAAGTGTAATTAATGTAAAGACTAAACTAGAACTAAACTTTAAAAGAATTATGTTTAAAAGACTATGGGGACAGAGTAAGGAAGGAAGTCTTGTATGGGGTCAGGAAGTCAGAGAGGAAGTGACATTTGAGGGTTTTTAGTGGGAGATTTTACAAGATGCGTACAGGGAGTGGATGGAAAAGTGCAGAAGCGAGTGTGAATTCGAGGGCCTATTCAGAGTCGAGGCTCACATGGATAGTTTATAAAACTGGAGATGAAGCTGGAAAAGTAGACAGTTCTCTGAAGAGTCTGGCATTCGAGAGCCATTGGCAATTCTTAAGAAGCAATGGGCAGTGACCAGCTTGCTTAGGAAAACAAAAACCTGTAGTGTGGAGGAAGAATTAAAGGAAGGAAAGATGAGACTACATAATGGCCTTGGGTAGAGCAGTAACGTGATGTGAAGTCACGGGTGTATGCTACATTTCTTCAAGGCAGAATTGACATATTTATTCATTCGTTCATTCACTTAATAAATAGTCATTAGTGTCCGTCACGTGCCAGACACGGAATGAAGGGCTGAGCTCTCAGGGAGTAGCGGGAAGAAGGTAGCTTGCTGTCCTTGCCCACTGTGAAGTGATGCCCAAGAACTTAGAATCTGCCAACCGGACTGTGTACAGCACAGCAGTCTTTGAGGAAGCTGCTTCCTGAAGTGGCCATAGCTGGGCCACTTTTTCTTATGTTTAGATATCAATCCCGTTGCTCTAAAAAATAATATGGAGCACAACACCATAAGTACTGTGAAAGTATTTAACATGGTAAGATGTGTTCCATTTACTCCCCCTGTCTCTGTCCCAAGATGAGAACTTTGGCATGCTCTTGTTTGGGGACAGGGGGTATATCCCAGTTTGTGTACTAGCAGCCTGGTCATCTCAGATCGTTACTGTATTGGGAAGGGTTTCAGATTCGTTTTATGTTAAAATCCAAGGAGGCAGCCTTAAAAAAGTTGTAGCATGGGGCCAGGCCCTGTGGCATAGAAAAAAAGCTGCAGCAAAAATTCAGTTTAAGAATATACACGCAAACATCCCAGATAAAATGGGTCCCAGTCGCCCTGTGGGAATCTTGTTCCCAAGAGGATAAAAGGCAGAGATGAGTCCCCAACCTTCATATGAGGGACTCGGGGCTTAACCTCCATGCTGGCTAGAATCAGAGGCACGAGGCCTCCTTGAGATAAAGAGGTAATCCCAAGACCCCCACATGAAGCCAGGACAGTTGAAAGGCCAGAATATTTTACGTGATACTGTGTTCCTCATTTTAATTACGCCAGGGACCGTATAATATCTGGTTGTTCCACTGTTAGTGATGTTAAGTATTGTCCCGTGAATAAGGTGGTGACAGCCAGAGCTTTCCATTGTAAAGTTATGTTTTTCCCCTTGGGACTAGTAAATTAATAGGAAGTAATATTTTTGTACGAATGTGAATACTCAGCTCCTCACTGCCCTTTCACCTCGTGATTTTAGCATGCGTTGAATCTGAATCAGTTATTTCATTCAGAATGACAAAATGATGATTTCCCTAACTGCCATTTCCTTCACACTTATTAGCTATCATTCTTCCATTACAAAGAGCTTCCCCTATGAACTGAGGCCATGTGGTTCCCATGTAATACAGCTCTTTCTGGAGTGGCAGGATATATCCTTAATTCCTCCTCTCACAAGTGATTTTTAGAGTAAGGGGTTGGTGTAATAGTCACCTCCAATAGCAGCAGTGAATTTTTTGGAAAGAGATTCTATTTGTGAGTACCATATCAGACTTAGGAATTACATACTGTCATGCATTGCTTAACGACAGGGGCACATTCTGAGAAATGCGTTGTTAGGTGATTGCATTGTTGTGCGAATACCATAGAATGTATTACACAAACCTAGATGGTGTAGCCTACTACACATCCAGGCTGTATGGTACTAATCTTATGAGACCACTATTGTACATGTGATCCAATGTTGACCAAAATGTCATTATGGGATGCATGACAGTATTCAAATGTGCCCAAATCAATTACACTTATTATTCTCTTTTTGTTATAATGATTTAATTCATTTTATTTTATTTTTAAAATAAGGCTTTTTTTTTTTTAGAGCAGTTTTAGGATTATAGCAAAATTAAGGGAAAGGTACAGAGATTTCCCGTATGCTCCCTGCCCCGGCACATGCATAGCCTCCCCCGTTATCAACATCCCCTGCCAGATGGTACATTTGTTACAACTGATGAACCTACCTACATTGACACATCATAATCACCCAAAGTCCATAGTTTACGTTAGACATCACTCCTGGTGGTGTACATTTTATGTGTTTGGACAGATGTATAATGACATGTATCCATCATCATGATATCACAGGTATCACAGAGTATTTCACTACCCTAAAAATCTTCTGTGCCTCCTCATCCCTCCCTCCCATTCCAAGCCCCTGACAACCACTGATCTTTTTACTGCTTCCATAGTTTTGCCTTTTCCAGAATGTTATATAGTTGGAATCATCCAGCCTTATCAGACTGCTTCTTTCACTTATTGAGGTATATTGGACATACAGAATCGTAATATATTTAAAGTGTATATGGTAGTGATTTGATATATGTGTACATGGGAAAGGATAACCCCCATCTAGTTAATTAACACACTATCACACATATTTATTTTTTTGGTGAGAACATGTAAGTTCTATTCTCTTACTAAATTTCACTATATTATTAACTATAGCAACTATCGTCACTATGTTTTAGATTAGATCCTCAGACGTTATGCATTTTATAGCTGAAAATTTGTACCCTTTTACCAACCTCTCCCTATTTCCTCAACCCGCAGCACCTGGCAACCACTTTTCTACTCTCTATTTCTATGAGTTTGACTATTTTTTAGATTTCACATATAAATGATACCCTGTAGTGCTTGTCTGTTTCTGCCTGACTTATTTCATATAGCATAGTGCCCTCAGTTTCCACCCATATTGTTGCAAATGGCAGGATTTCCTTCTTTCTCATGGTTGAATAATATTCCATTGTGTGTGTGTGTGTGTGTGTGTGTGTACCTCACATCTTCTTTATCCATTCATCCATTGATGGACACTTAGGTTGTTCCCATATATTGGTTATTATGCATAATGCTGCAATGAATGTGGGAATGTAGATATTTCTTCAATATCCTGTTTTCATTTCCTTTGGGTATATTCCAAGAAGTGAGATTCCTGCATCATAGGGTAGTTATATTTTTAATTTTTTGAGGATCCTCCATATTGTTTTCCATAGTGACTGCACCAATTTCCATTGCTATAAACAGTGCGTAAGACTTCTCTTTTCTCTCTCCACATCCTTGCCAACACTTGTTATTTCTTATCTTTTTCATAATAGCCATTCTAATAGGTGTGAGGTGATATTTCATTGTGGTTTGCATTTCTCTGGTGATTAGTGTTGTCAAACACTTTTTCATGTACCTGTTGGCCATTTGTATGTTTTCTTTGGAAAATGTCTATTCAGGTCTTTTGCTCATTTTTTAATCAGACTTTTGTTCTTGAGTTCTTTATATATTTTGGATATTAAGCCCTTAACAGAGATGTGATTCACAAGTATTTTCTCCCATTCTCATTTTGTTGATGATTTTCTGTGAGATGCAGAACTTTTTTAGTTTAATGTACTCCAATTTGTTTATTTTTGCTTCAGTGTTCTTTGCTTTTGGTGTCAAATCCAAAAAATCATTGTCAAGACCAATGTCAAGGAGCTTAGCCCCTGTGTTTTCTTCTAGTAGTTTTATGGTTTCAGGTCTTAAGTTCAAGTTTTTAATTCACTTTGAGTTGATTTTTGTGTATGGTGTAAGATAGTGGTCCAGTTTGAGTCTTTTGCATGTGGCTGTCCAGTTTTCTCAAAATCCCTTAGTAGAGACTGTCATTTCCCCCTCGTATATTCTTTTGGCTCCTTTGTCTTAAATTCATTGACCATATATGCGTGGGTTTATTTCTGAGCTCTCTATTCTGTTTCATTGATTTATGTGTCTGTTTTTATGCCAATACCATACTGTTTTGAATAATATAGCTTCATAATATAGTTTGAAATCAGGAAGAATGATGCCTCCAGCTTTGTTCTTTCTAGGATTGCTTTGGCTATTTGGGGTCTTTTGTGGATCCATACAGATTTTACCATTGGTTTTTCTACTTCTGTGAAAAATGCCATTGGAATTTTGATAGGGATTGGGTTGAATCTGTAGATTGCTTTGGGTAGTATGGACACTTTAACAATGTCAATTCTTCCAATCAATGAGCATGGAATATCTTAACATTTATTTGTGACTTCTTCAATTTCTTTCATCAATGTCTTATAGTTTTCAGCATACAGATCTTTCACCTTCTTGGTTAAATTTAGTCCTAGGTATTTTAGTCTCTTAATGCAATTGTAAATGAGTTAGTTTTCTTAATTTCTCTTTTATTAGTAAATAGAAATCATTATAACTTCACATGCAATTGTAAGAAATGATACAGAGAAAATCCAGGTACGCTTTACACACTTTCCCCTATAGTAACATCTGGCAAAACTATAGTATAATATCACAATAAGAATATTGACATTGATTATATCAAGATATAGAATATTTTTATCACCACAGGATCTCTCATGTTGCCCTTTTAGTTATTATTCTTGTGGTTTAATTCTGTGGATGTTGACTGGTAGAAATCCCTTCGAAGTCCCTGTGTCCTTTTGACATAATCCCGTTATCTTTGGTTTCTTCTTTTCTGAACAAACAAGATTTCTCAGAATTACCTGTACTTTCCTACCAGAGGGATCTGGAATCAGCTGTTTCTTCAAGGAGACTTTAATAGCCAATGGCATTTCAAAATAAAATTTTGATGGCGAAGCCTACTCATCAATACTTTGTTGTCATTTCTCCTGGCCTTTCAATGCACAAAGGTGGAAATGTTTATATGTTTCAAAGTACTTAATTATGTTGGTATCTTCAACTCAAATCAGCATTGTAAGATTTTTGCTTAACATTAATTTTAAACTCTTTTCTCTTGCTCTGCAAATCTTCTTTCCTAACGTAATTTCTTGTTTGATTTATACTATGGTATATATGAAAACTTTTCAAAACACTAATATTACTGATTACAATAAAGTCCCTAAATGAATGTAAACATTTCTTCTTCTCATTACATCCCATAAGGATATATGGTTAAAGTACTGTTTTAAAGTCATATAAATATTTTTTTCCTTGTGAGGTTATGTGACTAATTTGATGTACAGTTAGGTTCATGGGTATGAGTTTATTATCAATTTTAGTGTTTTTTAAACAGTTTTATTCTTTAATATATATAACATTTATGTAGTTCAAGAGTAAAAACTAGGGGCCGGCCCTATGGCTGAGTGGTTAATTTTGCATGCTCGGCTTTGGCACCCCAGGGTTTTCACTGGTTTGGATCCTGGGCGCGGACATGGCACTGCTCATTAGGCCACGTTAAGGTGGTCACATGCCAAAACTAGAACACCCACAACTAAAAATATACAACTATGTACTTGGGGAATTTGGGGAGAAAAAAGCAGGAAAAAAGTAAAAACTATATTAAAAAATGTCATCAGAAAAGTATTCTTTCTGGATCTTTCTTTCTACCCCAACATAAATCCATTTTTATTCATTTCATAGTTTCTTTTCCTTCCTTCCTTCCTTCCTCCCTTCCTAAATGTCCTCTCCAGGCCTAAATTAATCACTTATAAAACAGAGAGAGAGAACTAAATGAATTATCTTCAACTTCAGTCAGTGGCTCCATTGTTTCAAGTTTTTCTTTTCTTTTTCCAAACAAGGCGAGTAGAGAGGTGGTTTCATGATCTGACATTAACCCCTGAGGATCCACTAGTCATTTGTGAGCCCCTCGATGTGAAAGACACTGTTCCTGATGCCAGGAAGGCAAAGGTGAACGAGGGTGTCTCAGGTCCAGTCCTCATGGAGCTTTATGTATATCCCCATAATTCTATTCTCAGGACTAAGATGTGATCGTGCTAATTAGTCCTAACATACAATTCATAAATCCAGCTGAATGAATTGCTCTCCATTTCATGAGATCAGGATACTTAGGAATCAATTTGTGACATGGATGTATTTTCCTAACCGTCGTGCAATTAAGAATGCTGGAGATAAAAAGCACTGTGGAGGTCATATTTGCCCAACCCATCTTATAGGTGAAAACAGTTCTAGAGAAAGGGTCAGAGAGCCAGAATTCAGTTTGCTAGTTACCAGCTCTTCCCACTGGGAGGCAGCACAACGTAATGGTTAGACCTTGGCCGTGGAGCAGGCAGGCCCTCATCTGATTCCTCATTTACCCCTCTCTGTGGGAGCCCTGGGCCAGTAACCTAACCTCACCAAGCTTTAGCCTCCTTATCCATAAAATAAGATAGTATCTATTTCATAAGGTTGTTGTGAGGGTTAAAATGAAATAAGATACCGTATGTACACCATTTAAAGCAGAATCTGGCACAAAGTAGAGGCCTAGTAACCATCAGTTCTTGTTAATTATACTTCCTGTACCTTTTATATGTAATTGCTTTTAATTTTCATACTAATTATTTGGTCTTGGAATAATTTGTACATTTGCAAATATACAATATAACATTTATAATAAATATACTATACTGTACTATACTATGCTATACTATACTATAATATATATGCTACACACACGTGTGCACACGCACAAACTTTCGGAACCTTTTCTTTCGCATCACTTGACCGTCTATCAATTTGCATCTCAACTACTTTTCATTTTGAGAATTCCAATTCCTTCTGATTGTCTGAATCCTGAAACAATTGCTCCCCTTCCCTTAACTGCTGGTAATGATTCTGGCAATAACTCAGACATTGCAAGTAGAAGACCATGTGAGGCTTGAGAATGACGCTCCATGACCGTACACTGCCCAGAACAGGAGTGCTAACAATTTTTAAAGAAGTCTCTTTTCTGTTTCTGTGATGAAGAGCACACCGGTTTGGGATACCTTTCCTCTGTGTCTGTGTGTACTTTGGGCGGAAGGTGTGGCGTTGGGAGGCTGGAACTTTTGTGGGCAGGTAAATTGCATGTGGGGGGAAGTTTCAATGCTGATGGCATACAGTTCCAGCACTCCTGGGTGTACAGACAGATCTTGGTCCCCAGATTCAAGACTGGTCATCTACACATATGCCGCTTGCCACCTGTTCACCTGATTCTGAGTTTTCCTCTGACCAAACACACTGGAGCCCTCGAGGAAGACAGTGATGGGAGGGATGATGAAGCCCCCTACTCCGCCAAGGTCACCTGGAGAAAGCAAGGAGAACTATGTGACATTTAGTTCTTAAGGACCAACTTCAGTTCTGATTCTAGTTGAAGTTCTTGTCTTTGTTCATCCTTTTTCCTTACCTCATAAGCCACCCTAAATCCTTTTCTCAATCGAAGTGTTGGTACAAGTAAAATAAGCCCCTACTAAATATTCTGTGATTTTAATAACCATCAATTTGTTATTTAAAGAGATGTATGACAAAAGGAGTGAATCATACAGTGTTGCCAGCAGAGCATTTTTGGATGTGATGTGTGATTCTATTTTCCATATTTTACCATGAATAATACGAAGGAAGTGAAAATTTTTGGTACATAAGCAGAATTTGGGAGGGGGGAACCATCTCACAATATTTATATTCCCTGTGTCATTTTCAGACTTGATGTCTGTGTCGTCAGTTCTAGTTTGCTCCATTATTAATACCACCATCTGGTGAGATTCTAGTCCTCCTGGCATTTCTGCTGTTGAAGATTCTTGTGATCTTAGTCCATGAAAGAAACAAATGGGCAATGCGTGAGTTGGGACCAGAAAGTAAACTTTGTTCTACTGGCTTACGAGGGTGTCTGTGCATTCTCTGCTGTTCCTCTTCTCTTTCTGTTTTGCACAATGTGTACCGAACTAAGGGAACATATCATACTCTTCCATGTGATTTCTAGAATACGGAACATTGATTCAAAAGAAAACAATGTGACAGTGGGACAAGGTTACAACCCTAAAGAAAATCCTGCAGGAAGAAAATCAGATGGGAGATGCTAATAGATTGTACTCATTTTTGAATTTCTGAGAACTGAGTTGGGCCATGGTTTCACTACAGCAGAGTGGTTGTTTTTCTTTCCACTTTATCGAGGATAAGATGGGAGCCAAGCAGAGTGGTGGATTAGAAAAGTGCATGAATGAAGAGGGAAAACCAACAGAAATAAGCTAATCAAAACAAAAGCAAAACTCGAGCTGGAAAGCCAACCAAGTGTCTCCACGTAAAGTTAGGGAGCAGAGTGTGCTCACGGGCAACGGAATCCCCAGGTAGGTCTGTTGTTGGTGTTTCCTCAGTGGGGTCCCTGGACTCCGAGCAGCTGTCATCCAGGTTAGTAACATTGTTGATGTCTGATTCCCAGATCAACTCTTGACTGGTCTCCTCAGTAGAGAGGGGTCCCTCCGTGGTTGCTTCATTTTCAACTGGCTCGGTAACCACAGTGTAATCATCTGCTGAGCTTTGGCTAGGTGGAAAGTTATTTCTTCTGTAAGCATTGGACTTATGTTCTCACGGGGCAAACTTCGAGATAACTCTGAAAAATAAGTGACACGTGGCTCTATATTAGATTGTTTTCTTCATTCTGCTAAGTTTATCCCATTTTTAAATCAAGGCAATTAAATAAGAGAAAAGGGACAATGACAAGCTATTTTAGGAAAAATTTGCTTTCCCTTAAGAATCATGCCTGCATCACAATGATCCAATTAAAGCAAGCCCCTCTTCCCTCCCTTTGGCAAGAACTGCTCTTGAGCTCTAAGTATTGATACAAGGTGATCAGATAACCAGGTCTGGAAATTAATGAATTTGTCAAATCTGTGCATTGTAAGGCAGTTGATACATTAAATCAAGGCATTGTCTTCCATAAAACCAACATTGGTATTTGAAAGTTTCAGGAGAAGAAATCATCTTTGCTACATCTAGAAATCAGCAGAAATATACGGCAGTCAACCCAACACAGTTAAATTTCACCACAATTTCCCTCACGACCCTTGCTTTTCCTTGCTCAAATCTGTCCAGACAGTGGTTTAGGTGACTGAAGTGTTCTGTGCCTTGCCGGGGATGGGACTGTGACAGGCCAGCAACACGGAGAATGAACTTTTCATTAAGGAAGAAACAAAGTCACAGTGAATAAATTTTCTTATCAATGAACTCCCAAGTGGCAAAGTAGAGAACGACAAAAAGTTTTCAACTTCAGAATCAGCATAGCAAAATACAAGCTGGCAAAGACAAATAAAGATTAAATTTACCTCGCCCCCTTTACTGATACCACCCAAATCAGAGCTGTTAAACCCAAAAGGCTCAAAATAATGCCTCAGTGTTTTGGCAAATGTTTGAAAGTGTGAGGAATCGAATGGAACTGAAGCACATGGCAGCTAATTGAGTCAGATTAGACGCATTTAATGAGACTCTTGTCCTTTAGTATTAGTTTTCTCCACCCATTTTGAAATGTTGCTGCATGCATGAATAGACTTTGTAAGTAAAAGTTCAGATTTCTTCCAGTTCCATCACCACAGAAAAATCTGGAAGTTTCACTTAGTTCCCACACAGAAGAGCTCGGGTGAGGTCAGAGGGTATGAGAGGAGAGGTGGCCAGCAGGATGGCAACTACAGAAAAGGCCAGGAGGGGGCGCAGGCCAGGAGATCAGGGCATCCTCGTTGGTGCTGCTCTAGGATGCCCTGGATGGAGCAGCAGTTCACCATGGATGAGGGAAGCTGAGCTTCCAGAAAGTCTGCATTTTGCCTCTGCCTCCTGTGTGACCCCATCTCCTCAGGTGTAGGTGACAGAGGTAACCACTCCCCGGAGGAGTGGGGGTCAAATGAGCTGTGCCCATCCAGGGCCTGATCCTGTCACAGGCTTGGTGAACAGGGCCTGTTCTCTGCTCAGACCAATGACAGGTGGGGCATAATCCAAAGACAGCAAGGCCCCATTTTAAACTGTATATTTTTCCTGTAAAAATTGATTTCTAGCACTTACGGAATCTACACAAGGTTGGAAACTGGACACAGACCATTTCGTTTTTAATCTCTGGTAATGGCCATTGTGCCACAGTCCTGATTTCAGCTATAATTTTTAAACTAAAAAGAAAAAATTACTAGTAAATGATAATGACAGAAATAATCTCATTCAATGTAAAAACCGATGCTATAATTCCACAGGTTTTCTCTTCCCAACACTTTTGTGGGGCTGGCTACTCAAGGAGGCACCAGAGGCAGAGGATGATGGAGTTCTCATGACTGTCCACTTCGCCCCTCCTTCATGCTCTCCCACTTTTGCTCCTGCGTATTTTAATCACGAGAAAGAGGTGTTGGCCATTAGAAGTCTGCGTAGCCCCTCTCAGGAAGGTGCAGTCTGCATTTCATGTTGAGAGGCAGCTGTAGGATTGAAGACAGCACCAGAGTTGAGGATCACGTGTCATGCTATAACAGGTCGGGGCTAGACCACTGCTGAAACTATGGTCAGACCAGGGAGTGAGAGCAGACTATCGGATAGGAGCATCTGAGCTGACGTGTATGTGTGTTGAAGAGGAGGTAGTATTTGATATTATGCAATTTGCTATTGATTGCAATAAGTAATTATAATAATTAAAAGTCTAATTAATACATACTCCAATAATTTAAAATTACCTATGATTCTAAAATCTCATCTAGAGCTCATTGCACTGTTGAGGGGGGAAAACAGATTTGCAAAGCAAATTAATAATGTGAAAGGGAAGAAAACCAACAGGATGTGCTGGGCATAGTGCCAGACAATTTCCTGTCCATTATCTCCTCTAATCCTGACTAAAGCTCTGTGAATTGTTATTTTTATCCATTTTTTTGTAGATGAGGAAACTGATGCTCGGAGAGATAACTAAAGTTAATATTGAGTTAATACTGAGTGGAACCTGAAGCCCATGGCTTGTAAGTCCAAAGCCTAAGTCTAATCATTTTAAGAATTATGGACAACCACCTGTTTTCAGACGCTAAGTCTCTATGTGACAACACAGCAAGTACTCATTACAGTATTTTAAAACATGGTTGATAGAAAGCTAAGGTGTCTGGCAGCCAAAAGTCAACTAGAATGTAAAAGCACTACTTTTTGAGGTCTTGAACATAAATTCATTTGCTCTGAAAATGTCAGCTTCTCTAAAGAGTTCCCTGTGAGTAGGAAATGAAAAATTCATATTCAAATTTGGCAGCAACTCAGTTCAGGTGCTGGACTAGGGACTTAAAGATACCAATGGTAGGCGAGAGGGATGGCTGCCAGGAATTATCTTGCTCCGGCAGCTGATAATTGATATCGTGCTTCGTTCATAACGTCTGTGACCTAAGTCAGCCCGGGCAATCATTCATCAACTACCTTTCCCTCCACCTTTCCTTAGTGGGGCATGAGGGAACCACCTCCAAATTTATCCTGTCTGGGAGGATGTGTCCGGAAGGCAGAGGTGTGAGGGAGATAGATGAGGTGTATCTTTTGAGCTCAGTCTTTATTCCCACTTCTTCTCTAAGTTGGATATTTCTTCCCAAATCTAGTGAATAATTTCTCCTGCCTTAGTAGCACTCCTGAGGCCACCTCCAGTGTTCAGAGCGTTTCCTCATCTGCTGCAATGGGGTTGCCCTCCAAGGACAGCAGGCTCAGCCTCCTGTGTGCCACGCCCCTCGCACCCTTCCTGAGTCTTGTTGGATCCTGTTGCCTTTGCAACCCAAGAGGGCAACGGCCCAGGGTCAGAGACACGCATTTAAAGAAGCACAGTCCAACGGACGGGAATCACAAGAGAGGACATTGAAGGAATTCAGTTCTTCAACCCTGAAGCACTGTGAATACCTCTTTCTGACCTTCCCCAATTCTTTCACACATGGCCAATCCACAGTCCTTCATTCTCCATGTTCCACCCTCACCCTCCTGTCTTCTACTCTTTCTCCACTGGCTCTCACTGTCTCTCCCATTCTCCTTCAATCTCAGCTCTCCTCCGCTTTCTCCTTTTTCTCTTCTTGCTGCCCTTCCCTGGAACCGGTCTCCTGGGGCAGACCTTCCCAGTTAGCCCAGGGGAGGCTGGATGACAGCGGGATGGAGCGTTGGATAAGGGCATAGAATGGGGAGCTGAGGCTGATAATGGCATGACTCTCTTAGGCAGGCAAGAGTTGGGCAGCTTGTCAACATTCTCCAGTTAATGAATCTATTGACAAAGGCCTGCTGGCAAAGCCCCCCTGCCCCTTACCTAGCTTAGCACTCTCCCCACCGCCATGGCTGTCCCTCTGGCCTGATGGGTGACGGCATGGTCACAGCAGGGCTGGGAGCAGAGGTATGGTAGGAGCGAGCCTCCCAGCACATGGGTCTTGCCATGCGGTGTCCACCTTCTGTACCTCCACGCAGGGCCAAGCTTTTCTAGCCTAAATGCTTAGTGGGCAGATTCCTCTGCTAGTTTCCTTTGTGTGGGCAAGTCTGTACTTGGAAATGAGATTTTCAAACTCAACCTATTTCCAATGCCCATAGTGTAGAGGGCCTCAAAGTAATTCCAACTTAAAAATCTTTATCCTCCCTTTTTTTCTGATTACAAAAGCTTAAAAATGGACAGAGAAACAGAAACAGGTAAAATAAGACCTTGAAAGTTCCCTTTTACTCTCCCCCTCAAGGGTATTTTTTGTCAATTGTTCGGTTATACATCCCTCTATACGTTCATCTCACATGTGACGTTATCATTATAAAAGAGGGAAGCATTGTAGCTATTGCTTAGCAATTTGGTTTCTCCCCCCAGTTAGAATACATATATCTTGGGCATGAATCATCTCCATTGCAAAAACCTTTCTTCAGGCATCCTAGGGAAAAGGGCCAATTTCTTCACAGCAAAAAAATTTTGTTTTTTTCCTGTAGAAGTGTGCCTTTTCCTTTTTAGAGAAGATTTTTGTGTTATGTAAATAGAGTCATTTCTGGGGGGTTTCACCATCACGTGGTGCTGACTGAAGACCCTGTACATCTGACCTTTATCTCTAGGATAACGAGGCCTGAACAAGGATAAAGTAAGAGCCTTTCTGAAAACAACTCCCCCCACCATCCCCAGACCCAGTGGACTCCCATTTCTGAAAGTTTTATCTTTTCTTTCCCTGAAATTTTAGATACCATTAAGAAATTCAAAACATTATTGTCTGCTCTCAAAGTAGCAATATATTTTCCATAAAATTTGTAGCAATTAATAGACATTTGTGTGATCATTAAATATTTCAGGAAGGTAACATTCCAGACGGGCTGCTTTGTCACATACATTGAAAGAATCCGTGAGAATTCTGAATGGAGCAAAGAGTCAGCATTGTACCCAAACCATTTTTGATTTCCTTGCTGAAACTTTTGTTATCTATTCAATCCAATCTTGCTGTCACTTAGCCTGTGAGATTGTTGCTGATCATGCCGATTCTGTCAGAGAAATCTCCTCCTTAAGAGGTTACTCAAGACATCTTTAAATAAACCAAAGGAAAGTTGAAAAGGGCATGAAGACGGGCACTGTGAAATGGCTCACCAATCAGCCATCTGGGTTACGGATTCAGGATATGTGAGTGAGGGAGTCTGGTTTACGAGTACTTTATTTTTCCTTTGAAAGATTATTGTTGACATCCCCAGCCCCTAATGTGCATCTGATCCTTCTAGAAGATCTCAGTTGTTGGGGGGTTTGTCTTGCTCCGTAGACATAATAGAAACCCTTTAACTCTTTGAGTGGCGATGTCCATGCTCTGACCAGCCCAGCGTGTCCTACCGAAAGGTCTCACATTTCTCTCTGCTCTAATCCCATCTCACACCTGGGAAAATACACACAGCCGCATCCCTACCAGCGGCTTTCTTATCACAATATTTTAGTAGGGTGTCTGCGGAGCCGGGCGCAGCAGCTACAGCTCTTCACCTACAAATGAACCGGAGACCCTCCCCCATCGCACGGTCCCTCAGGCTCCTGTCTGAGCACAGCTGTCTCTGCTTCACTGAGAGGAAACAGGAGCTGCGCCAGACGTCCTGAGCGGCTTCTCAGGAACTTCAGCCGGGAGCTTGCCAGCCACTGTTCTGTCCTCGTTGTCCCAAATACCATGGCCCTGCCTGTGTCGCTGGTCTTATCGGAGACTGCTTTGTGAATGCTGTCTCTTTATTCCTTCAACTGCCCACTGCTTTGGGAAAGGAGACAAGCAAGTGTTCCTCCAGTGCATTTTTCCTTTCTCCAGTCTCTCCTTTGCACCCATCAAAGTCCCTTGTTTCACAGCACGTTGTTACCTTCTGCAGCTCTTCTGGTTTCTGTGTTTTGAATGTCTTCTCAAAGCCTCTTGAAGGTACTGTCTGCTCCCGGGGTCTCTGCGCTGTCCCCTAGAATTAGTTCATTTCTCAGCGAAAGGGACAGAGAAGTCACAGCCGCACTAGAGGTGACCAGGTCAGATGGCTCCCTTTAACAGACACGGGGCTCTCGCAGCAACGCACCGAGGGCTCAGGACTGTCCAACTCAGTTTTCAGGTGAGGAAGCTGCAGCTCTGGGCGGGTGAGTGACAACCCCACAGTGACAGGGTCCTCAGTCACGCTGCTGGGACTGGCGACTCGCTCCCCTATTCCTGCTCACTCCATTCTCACCGCCTTCTGCAAATACAGCTCTGCTGAAGACACATAAAACCAAGGCGGGATGGGAACATTTGTGTTACAGAGAATTTTGAGTTCAAAACACATATATGCTTCAGAAATGATGGAAATGTACATGTGTCTCTAAATCAGAAAATTCACCAGGAATGTAAGACTTCACCAAGTGACACTTTCTATTACTTAAGATGTGTGTATAGACAAGGGTTTGTTTTTCTAAGAATTAGCTAGAATTCTTTTCTACTGTAGACAACACCTAGAAAGATATCTTTAGTCTCTTAATTATAGATTTCTACTACTCTGACAATTTCCAAGTTCCTGTCACATTTAAAAGCATTATAATAGATATTTTTGTTTTTGAAAATTCAAATTTGGAACATTGTCTCTAAAAGTGCCCTGTTTTACTGGTTTTAGCCAGGTTTCATAGTTAACAGGCATTAATATATTAAAATATATAATTCTGTTTATTTTTATTTTTCAAATTATAAAAGCAATGCGTGTTGGGGCCGGCCCCGTGGCTGAGTGGTTAAGTCTGTGGGCTCTGCTTTGGCAGCCTAGGCTTTCACCGGTTCAGATCCTGGGCGCAGATCCCGCTCATCAAGCCATGCTGAGGTGGCGTCCCACATGCCACAACTAGAAGGACCCATAACTAAAAATATATATATATATACAACTACGCACTGGGAGGCTTTGGGGAAAAAAAACGAAAAATAAAATCTTTAAAAAAAAAAGTCATATGTGTTATAAGAAGAAATTCGGAAACTGTAGAAAGTAGAAAGAGCTTTGAAACATCCCATAATTCTACTCCCATTGTTAACATTTTATTACTTTATTCTAGTCTTTTGTCTTGATGTTTAATACTATATATGTAAAAAGTATATTGTATGTAATATATATAATTTCTATGTAAATTTCATATATATGAGAATCACTGTGTATATGTGTATATATGGTAATTCACACATTTCTAATACTAATAACATTAACAATAAAATTACCCAAATGTTATAAAAATATAGATAGGAAAAAGAGTTAGTTTTTAAAATAAGGAAAATGGTTAAAATGTTTGAGTTTGTCTTCAGATATAAGTAATTATACTGATGAACTCAAATAGCTATATTTAACATATGATAGAGAAAAGTTGTACTTAGTACAGAAGTATAAATATATGCATACCAGAAACTTAAGGTGGAATGTAAATAGTCTCTATTTACAAAGCACTGTGTTCCAAAAGTTCATTTGTAGATGGTGCTCAGACATCAGAGATCGGAACTGGGAGCCCGAGAATACCTCCCCCGAAGAGGGGTGGGTACTTCCATGTCCAAACACTGGTTGAGGGCCCGGGGTTGGCCTGGCCCGGCTCCAGAGGTAGAAGCAGGTGGAAGCGAGGAGCAGGCAGAGGACGCTGAATAGAATAGGGCTCAAGGGAGGGTTTTCTCTGTGGGCGCTTCTCCTCTTTGCTTTCCTCCTTCCCTCCCCTCTCTCCTCCTGGCCGCTTCTGAGCTCAGCACTGAAGTGGTGGCGGTCAGGGAAGGCAAATAGAGGCAGGGTTTCCCTTCCTTCTGTCCTGTCATTGTCTTCTCTCTTTCTTCCTCTCCCCTTTTCCTACCAGATCAGCCTACGGGAGACTCAGAGTGCCTGCCCCAGGACCCAGGGATTAGGGCGAGAGAAGAGCAAGGATGGTGACAAGCAAGGACGGTGGTGGCGAGCTTGAGTCTGCAGATAGGCAGCAGGGTGGGGCACAGGGAAGAGACCCTCTTGGGCTTCGGAGAGAGAAGGGGGGTCATTTAAACTGCCGTATGTATGCAGACAGCCACTGATCTATAAGGCGCACGTGCGAATTGTGGCAGACAATCCAAGCGAGTCACCCCAAAATCCTGGTCACATCAGTCAGTAGGGACTGAAATTAGTAGGTATATCCAGCTCCAGGAGGTGAAAAGAAAAATGCTAAATTCTACAAAGTACAGGGAATCGAGGTATTATTCAAGAAGTTGAGAGCAAATTGGAAATTTCACAGATTTAGAAGAAAGTGACTCAGACCTTACAGACTGACTGAGGAAATTTTAATTGGTTCTTCCTCAATGGTTCTCACACCCCCAGCCTGCTCGCCATTTTCTTTTAAGAGATTCCGGTGTGTCATCTTTCTCGGGTTTAACGTTCTTGTTCATAGATGCTTCCTGTCATGTTTGGCCAGATGACACCAAGTAATTAACTTTGTCCCAATTAACTCTCCAACATCACTGAGGGCCCCGGGGGGTCAGCCCTTAAGTTGTGTCACAAAGCATCAGAAAAAAAATTATAGTGGGATAGTTGAGGGAAAAAAAAGTTAAAACATTCTATTATTTCCAGATTCTCCTGAGGGTGGAAGGAAGGTAGGGAACAAGTGGTGATGTGGCCTCGCAGGAAAAATTACAGAGCTTTTGGGTGAAGAGGTTCACTTACAAAGTTGAACTGAGACAGACACAGAAAATGCAAAAATTATTGAAATCAGGCATGAACAGCCAATAACTCTTTCCTAAGTGCCTACAATGTGTTTAACGTTGTTCCAAAGATATGATACAAACTGTGAAGAAATTGTCCCAAGTAAATCTTCCTAAACGATTTGGTTGGTTTTATGGTGTTGGAAAGAAAAAAGCATCTTTACTGAGTCTCCGTTCCGAGGCAAGCAGATCTTGTTCTTGGCTGGAAAACTGAAGTGAATAAATAAAGTTCTGAAACAGTGAGGCCTTGGGGAAGGCCAGGGAAACTGCACTGAAAAATCCGACAAACATGGGTTGTTTTGAAGCAATGGTTCAGGCAGCCTGGCCCCAGGGGGCTTGAGGCCCAGCACTGAGTTTGGGTCTCAGCTCTGTAGATCTGTACATTTAGTCTCATCTCCATCATGGGCAGAACTGCCATAAACAAATCCACAAGAAAACGATGACAGCCAGGGATGCTCAAGTCCTAGTCTTTATCAAAGATTATGGCTGTCAAGCTGGCCAGAGGGCTCTCGTCAGCTGATTGCTTGGTGTCAAGGAGGCCCTGACACCCAGGATGCCCAGGACCCCTAGGAGTCCTGGGAACGAGGGATCCCTACTTAACTGGATGCTTGTCACGACTCATGCTGTTCCCTGGAGAGGATCAGAAGACAAATCTGGCACCCTGACTGGCTTTTCTATTTGTCATTCCTTCGGTTCACGCAGCCTTTCTCAAGGTTAGCTGGAGTCCGTTTTCTTTTCTGTTGGGTCATCTATTTCATTTCTTAGCTTCTCCTGATTCCACCTGGGAGGTTATGCACCTTTTAGAAGCACAGATGACACGTTTCAACAGATCTGTTTTGTCTTTACTAGTCGACTCTCAGGTCTGGGGCTGGGCACGCCTCATCCCCAACCCTGGGGACTGATGATAAGCAGCATCATCATGGAGGAGGAGATTGAGGCCGGGAGGCTGTACTTTCTCTAAGGACTGAGAGCAGAACTGAGCAGGGGTCAGGTCTGCTGCCTCGCAGTCCTGCATTCTCTGCCCCACATGACACTGTTGCTCTGAGAAGGCCAGACTGGAGGACGGCGGGTTGCACTTCCACTGGCTTTGTAGAAAGCGCTTTCTGCCGAGCAAAGTTGATAAGCTCTGAGGAAATGTTGGGAAAGCTCTAATAAGCTGGTTTCTCTCTGGAGACTCAAACACAGGGAATCAACATACTACAAGGTAGCTGGGCTTCAGGGCTCATCAAGGCGCAGTTCAGGTGCGTGTTTCCATGGATGGGGGCCCCAGAGCCTTCCCAAGGAGTGGGAAGAACCCAGAACAAGAAATTATGTACCAATATGCTCTATTCTTTTCCTAGAACAGGCGCACAATCACATACCCCAAACCTTTGCAGTCAGATGTATTTTGGACTTCAGAATATTCTGGATTGTAGGAAAAGGCATTACAGCATGCATTATGTACCCCCTAGTGGTGTCTGGGCAGCACTTTGTTAAAAAAAAAAACCACATTAATATTTCAGCAATGAAACATATGGTCACATTAAGTGGGACATGTAACGTGTATTAATAGTTTTTTCTCAGTCCAGTCCGCGTTCTGCGGCCACATGAAATTATGCTTATGTGGTTTTAAGGGCATTGTGAGTCTCAGAACTTCGGATGAGGAACTGCGGACCTGTGTTACTTTTTATGTGACATTTTAATCCGGACATATTTCTTATCAGTAATGACCTGCAAAAGTAATATTTTCAAACATTTGCATGAAAAAACCCCAACATTTGTAATTCTAGCCTGTTTCTCTCCTTTCCATCCTATGACATTGGTTCTCAAACTATATAGTACATCAAACTCCTCTGGAGAGTTGGCTACACGTGTTTACTCCTGGGCTCCACACCCAGGAATCTACATTTAAAATCAGATGATTCTGATGCAGATTGAATTGGACCCTATAAAGAGGCAACCTTGCCATGTGTTGCTCTAAAGTGCAGTTGACAGGCCTGGAGCAAAGGGGCATCCTGCAGAGGTCACTCCATTTCAGCGGCAGAAGATGTCATATGTCATTTGTGCGTATTGAATACCACCCACTCCTGGCAGTAGACCATGCCTGGAGGAGCTTGTCCCCAGTCTCGCTGGGTGGCCTAGCCAGGCAAGGACCCGGCAACCAGGATCACGAGGAGGCAGCTCAGTCTCAGAAGGGGAGAGAGGGAATGAACGCTGGACTCCTACCCTGTGCCAGATGCTTTTCAGAGGCGGAGTCACTGAATAATTACAACAGTCACGCACAGAGAGTATTTCTCCATTCTTGCTGGAGAAATAAGATCAGAGAGGTTAAGTCAAGTCCCATTGCACCTCTGTGGTGGGATTCAAGTATTTTGGGTCCAATACCTCTATCCTTGTTTCCTTCCTTCTCTCCCCTTCCTTCCAGCTGCAAACACAGAGACTTGTGTTAATCATACTCCTCCATTCATTCTCATCCTTGGTCTGTGTGAAGAAGTGAATGAATGAGTGATCTTCCTTGTTCCCCATCCTCACTTGCTTTTCCCTCCCTCCCACATCACCATTCTAGTGGTCTGCAAGGATCCTCATGAACTCTATTGTGCTGTCTGGCATGTATGTGAGTTTCTAGGAAACTATGCTAAAGCCCTTGTTTTGGTCTCTACTGTTTTCACTCAATACTTTTTTAAACAACTATCCGTGTTGCTTTAGTGACATTTGAGTTATTGTTTCCAAATGCATCTGTCATGTTTACTTACTCATTCTACTGTGATGGACTGCTAGGTTGCCTCCAATTTCCATGACCTCCGCTAACAGGATAAGAATCCTGGTGCGCTTAAGGTCTGACCCACGAGAGTTTCTTGGGGGTACATCCTGGGGAGTGGGATTTCTGGATCCCGGGGAATGAGCATACTCGAATTCCTGAGGGACGGTACCCTTTACTGTCCCTACCTATGCCTACCTATGTGGTCAATGAGTGTGTTTTCTCTTTACTGTACCCTATGATCTGGAATAATGTAGAAGCCCACTTTCTAGAATGGAGCCCAAGCTCAGCTGTTGGCTGGCAGTGTGGAAGTACCAGTTGGATCCCTTCAGATTAAGGTCAGGAACAGATCCTGGGGCCAGCTGAGTCTGTAGGTGGCTCAGGCGGCCTCAGCTGGAGGAGGGCGTATACTTGAGGCCATTTTCTCACCTGGGGCTGTCCTCGATCCACTAAAAGAGGCTCTCCGGCCCTAGGATCTGTGTTTGTCACAAGCAACACCCCCCTCCCCGGGCCGTTCACCTCCCCTGTGATTCTGCTACACATCACAGCTCGAGAACCACTAGGTTAGGTCAAGCTTTAAAAGAACAGAAATAGTTAATCTGATGAGGTGGAACATTAAGCCATTAACTTTCTTTCATCATCATTATTATTGTCACCATCAGCACCATAACGATAATAGTTTAAGAGCAAAGAAAGCTGTTAAGCTGCTCTCTCTGTGCTAGGCACCCGGCTAACCAACCCCTCACTCCCCCTAAAGTCCAATTTACTTCTTATAGGAAACTACATCTGAGTATCACTCCCACTGAGATGGAGACCCTGCCCGGGGAGATAACGGTCTCACATACGCCCCCAGGACACCAGGCTCCTGGGCCTCTAGAGCCCAACTCTAGTCCCTCTGTGCTGTCTTGGATGAGCTCCCTCTGAGATGGAGGTTTGTGTGTCTGAGGAGGTCTACTGGGGTGTGCCCTTGGGGGTCAACATCATGGGGGAGGGGAAGAAGTAGGATTGGGTAGAGGAACGAGTTAAAATTTGATACGGTCACAGCTGAGGATTGAGGAGGGGCAGCCCTGCAGAAGTGCCACACACGGGGCAGGGGGGCCGGGTCTCTGTGCTCTTCTTCATTATGGGGTGTGAGCTGCTTCCCGAGGGGAGCAGCACTTTAGGTGGGGCAGCTGCTGTTAGCCCAGATCAGTTTATGAGGAGGTGCTCATGTCAAAGAAAAACTAGAGCTGGACAGGAGTTAATGTGGTAAAGACAGATTTTATTCGGGACTATTGCAACAGGGAAAAAGAGACCTCAGTATATAGTGCAGAATACAGCGTGGGCAAGAGAGGATTTCTAGCCAAGGGGCAGGGTCGGGGGCATTGGCTGGAAAATCACTAAGAAGAAACATCAAGGTAAGGGGGGACTCTTGCTAAATGGAGTTAGGATCTTTGCTGAAGGCAGGCCAGGGTGATCAGACACAACCTGGGGGATGGTGGGGGGTGAGGAATCTGATCAGATGTTGACGGTCTGGATTTCTTGTTAAAATGACTCAGCAGATTTTGTGCTAAAACTGGATTTTATAAGGAAGCGCACCGAGGGGTCAAGGAGAAGTCTCAGGAACCTGACTTGGTCAAGCAAGTCAGTGTGGTCAAGTTTGGTCAAGCAAAGAGTCTTTGTCACTCGCTGCCTGTGTAGCCAGCAGTGGGGCAGAGGGAAGGAAGACTGAGTCCGGAGTGGTCGGTCCCTCTTTCTCTGCTGAAGTCCAGCCCTGGGCTCTTTCTGCTGTGTGAGGCCCCCCGTTCATTTATGTGGATGGCTGTGCTCTCCAATAAAGTCAAATTCTTTACATTCTTTATTTTCCAGGATTCTTCTCTTTGTATTTGGACGCATCAATAATTTATTATGAAACAGAACAAAGTGTCTTCACTCTTTTACATGTCAAAGAGTTTAGTGGAAATCACCTAAGGCATTTGCAAAGCTGGCACCTAGGACCATAGACACACATAAAATATCCAAACCTTTTGGAAATATTATTATTGAAGATTTTTTATTGTTGTTCCCTTCCAAAGAAGAATAATTTCTTTGGAAATTTCTTTTTCATTGCTATTAGGATGGGAGATCTGGATTAACACTTAAGAGCGTATCAGACCTGCAGAGTAAATGCTCTTACAACATCCCGGCTACATCTGCCTCTTTGGGCCAAAGGGATAAGGAGGCGCCAGGCCGCTTCTGTGCTTTAAGAAGGCACGGCTTGTTGTAACCTGTATTGGCCACATGGGGGTGCTTTAAGCCTTTTTTGCATCGCCCACTCGTCCTTCTAATATTAATAGCCCAGGCGCCAGGACTCGGACCACGTTTTGACCAAATGGATAGCCCCTCGGACAGGATCACAAAATCTGGTCGTGTGAGGTGGCCCTTGTCACTAAAAATTAGTGTCAGTTTAAAGTTATGTAGGAAGACAATGCAGACATGGCAAGACTCCCTTGTGGAAATGGCTTGTGTGTAACAGCTGAAGAATTAAATTTGCAGGGCTGGCCCAGTGGTGCAGCAGTTAAGTGCACATGTTCTGCTTTGGTGGCCCGGGGTTCACTGGTTCAGATCCCGGGTGTGGACATAGCACCGCTTGGCAAGCCATGCTGTGGCAGGTGTCCCACGTATAAAGTAGAGGAAGATGGGCATGGATGATAGCTCAGGGTCAGTCTTCCTCAGCAAAAAAGAGGAGGATTGGCAGCAGATGTTAGTTCAGGGCTAGTCTTCCTCAAAAAAAAAAAAAAAAAAAGGTCAAATTTGCAAATAAGCCCCAGATTGCATATGTTCTATTTTACAGGATCAGTAAGTATTACTTGTCCCCACATTTCAAAGAAGGAGAAAGATGCTATTTTATAGGAGCCTTGAGCTTTTCTAAAACTTTTTTATTATTGAAAATTTCAAACATATATGGAGAAAATAGCACAGTGAACCTGATATATCGTTACTTATTCATACAAATCATGTACAATTGTAATTATCGATACCTGGGCAATCTTGTTTCAACTATACTCTCTTCAAAGTTATTTTGAACCAAATCTTCTCATTTCATCTGAATACTTCATTATGTACTTCTGAAGGACAAGATGCTCACAATACTATTGTCCACCCAAGTAATTAACGTTGATTCCTTAATATCATCAAATATCCAGTCAGTGTTGACAGTTCCCTAATTGCAAATTTTTTGATCGTATGTTTCAATCACAGTCAACATATAGTCCGTATGTTGTATAATAATATTTCTCTACATCTTTTATGAACCAAATGTTCTTTTTGTTGTTGTTGAATAAACCAGGCCTGTCTCATCCTGGAGGATTTCCCACACTTTTGATCTTGCTGTTGACTTCGGTGTTATTTCACATTTTCCTACCTCCTATAATTCCTGTGAGTTGAGAATTTAGACTTATAGGCTTGGTTAGATGCAGATTACCTCTCAGATCATTACTTAGGTTCATTAGTACTGAGCAGTTGCAAAATAGTGATACCTTGATTCTTTTTCTGTTTATCAGCTTGAATACGTCTATAAAGAGACATTACCCCTCATCAACTACATGGCTAGCTTTGGTTCAAATCGCATAGAAAAGATAGGAGAAATGGTTGAGGATTTCTCTTTATTTACCAATTTCCTCAACAATGTGTGAATTCCCTAGTATCCAACAAAGGTGATCCATAAGGTTTTTGTTGTTTCGTTGTCATTATGAATTCACGGATTTAAACATATTTGATGTATTTCAATCCGTTGCAGTTGTGGTATCTTTGCTTGGTGGGGGCTTATTCAGGTTGATGTCTGGGTCCTTTTGTCACGATCCTAGTTATCACCGAGAGCTTTGTTGCTAGTTGGTATGGCAAGATGGCCCAGGCTCACGTTGGACTCCTGGTTCCTTTGGTGAGAAATGGTATTTAAGGACCATGATCTGGGTGTGCCAGACAATTTATGAAGAGGAGCTGCTTTGCATCTCTTGAGAGTCATGAGGAGAAGGGGACCAGGTGTCATCAACCCACCTGTAGATCTGCCTCATTTTTTTCTTTGTATGACCAGCCAATGCTGCTGAGACAGTGCAGTCAGCAAGGGATGGAGGACTGCTACCGGTCAGTTCTGCACAGGACTTGTTTGGGACTTGTTGGGTGCACTGGTTTCCTCTGGGAACCTAAGAGGAGACTGACTCACAGATGCTACCTTGACATTGTGGGAAGGAGCAGAGCCTTGGGCTCGCTAACACCTCCATTCGGTCCATGGCCAAGTTATGGAAGGTCTCCGAGCCCCAGTCTCTTAATCTGTAAAATGGAATTAATAACATTTATACATTTTTATGGGGATTAAAATAGATGATCTTTTCTAGCTAGTAAATTTAACCTGTAAAGAGCCTAGTACTAGATACACATTAAATATCAGCATAAGCAGTTAATATAGACTATTGCCTTACACCCCAACACAGTAAATTGGGCATGATCATTTTAACCCTAGCTGGGAATTAGATACTCCACTCCTAATTAAATCAAGCATTGTGCTGCTGTGAAAACAAACAAACAAGCAATGAAGAAGAGGTCTGGACAAGGAAGCAGGTGAGCTGTTTGCTGATCTGACGTAATCCGTTAGACTGAGGTCGAAAATAAATTTGTCTTTAGATAAACTTGTTAAGATAAGTACCTTTCCATTTCTCCTCTGCCAACAAGTTAGTTGTAAGCATATAACAAGCCTTCAATTTATAAAATCAGGCAGGAGTCCATTTCATAAGCATTAAGCTAAAAAGGGCCATGTCTTGGTGGAAGGGCACCAGAGACCATAGGCCTCCTAGAGTCTCTGACATGGCGCCATCTTTGTTCCTGTGTGGTGATCTGGGAAGGCACCTTCCTCAACCCCTGCTTTTTCTCTCTAGTATTGCCCAGTGACAGTACTTCCTTACTTTCCAAAGTCCTGTTCTTTGACCCTATTTCTCACACTCACAAAAATCCCCAGAAGTGGGGCCGGGACCATTGACATGGAAATACCTCTATACGAACTCAAGCCTGGGACCAGCACTCCTATGCCTTTTGGGGAAAAGAAAAAAATCAAAGATTACAAAGGAAGAAATGAATGCAGGTAGAAGTATTCTTGTGTGTCACATCATCAATATGCAGATAATATAGTCCGAGGCTCAGTATCATAGTCAGGATGAGTTCCCTCGACTGCTGGACCCTCACAGTACTGTGTACACATAGCTGTGCACACTTACCTCACCACACGGCATTCTTTGTTTCATTGACTGAAGGCAAGGACTATTTTTTTTAGCGTTAAGTGCCTAGAGCAGCAGGTGTTACAGAAAAGCTTAAAGATACTTCTTTAATGGTGGTCACGGGTCTGTTAAGGTTCCTTCAGAAAGACATGTTTTCATTTTAAAATAATATATTCAAATTGTACAAAATTTGAATTTAGAAAATAGTGATAAGAAAAAAGATAAATGATAATCTATCTCATCATCTACATAATTACTGTGAACGTTTTGCTCTTTTTCTATACATAATGAAATTTTAGAAAATATAGTTTATGCATTTTCTATATTGTATTTTTCTAAACCTAACATATCATAAGCGTTATGTTGTTACATGGTTATTATAATCATATTTAAATAACTGCACTATTTTGGACATTTAGTTTTCCATTTTTCTGATATAATAAATAGTACTATAATAAATATGTTAGTGCATATAATTTTAAAATGAATTTTGAGTTATTTCTCTATGAAAAAGTTAAAGATGTGGAATTTCTATACTAAAGGATGTGAATATTTTTGTGGATTGTGACATATTGTCCAATTATTTATAAAAATTTTATATCATCTTATAGCTTTATCATACTCATGTATAAATATCTGATTCATTACACCTTGATGAGATGTGGGTCTTTTTTTTAAAAAAAAATGCTTTTTATAATAATATTGTGTGAAAAATGGAATTGCGTCTGATGATTGTTGAGGGTGAGCATTTTTTCATTTATTTCATTATTTCCTTTTCATTTATTAATAGCTGTGTTTCTTTAGGTTATACAATGACGTACCTTGACTAGATCTGAGCAATCATCTGCTCCTGTGTCCTTCAAGCTTTTTTAATAAACAGCAGTGTGCCTTTTTCAAATGAAACTGTACACACTCCAATCTCTAGAATAGGTTCAAACGCAAGCGCTCTGGTTGGAGTGGGAGTCGAGGGCCCCCTAAGCCCTACTCCTCAACTTTCCCTCAACCCGTGAGACTGCTCTACCAAACCCTAGGCCTCTGAAACAGTTTGCAAGCCACCCATTTGCCTCCAGCATAGTCTTAGGCCATTGGCAGATGTCCCTGTGGAACCTCTGAAGATGTCCTTCAGTGATGTGTGGAGCCGCTGCCTGTGTGTGATCTGGGAAGGAGCAAAGTGCCATAAGGGCTGCCAAGGACCATCCACAGAATCCCTTTGGGGAGGTAGGCAAGGAGTGGCGTTGTGAACGTGTGTGAGGGGGTGGTGCTGGGAATATTTCTGTTGAGGAGATGTGACCTTTCTCTAATAGAACAGCCTTTGACATGACTAAACACTGCCCCTAACATTGATATCTAAACATCTATGTTACAAAGGGAAACCACAAAGGGTGTAATGACTCACATACAAAAGGACCGTGGGGTCTCTTTAAGTGACATCTTCTCAGGAGCTTATTTGCAGATCATTAAATACTTAATAGAGGAAAGAAGAAATAATTGATGTGTTCTGGGCCACTGCTGTTTAAGTAGCAATCAGATATAAAAACAAAGTGGATCTGAACTTACACTGATTTATGTGTCTCATTTGGAAATTTTGCCTTTTACCATCCAGGGAGCTAAAGAATGAAACCATGCAGTTCAATATCTAGGTACGTGCCAATCTCCAATAGGTACGTGTCTCTCCAATCTATACACACCGGTTGGTGTTGCCTATGCAGCGCATCTTCAATGTGCGTACCAGGCTCCTGGGGATCTTGTTAAAATACACACTCTGATTCAGAAGCTCTGGGGTGGAAGTGGGGCATCATCAAGTCTAACAAATTCCCAGGGGGTGCCAATGGAGTTGGTTTCTGGACCACACTTTGAGTAGTGAGGGGCTGGGGAACCTTTCAACAGATTAGTAAGAGTCAAAATTTCCTTCATCTTTCCTCTCTTGGAACAAATTAGGACTACCTTTTTTTTTTTCCCGTACAGAGAATAGCATTCAAAAATTAGAATCACTCACTCAAATTAAACAAACAGATACCACTGACTAACCAATTAATCGATAAACTAACCAAATACAGGCAATTCAGGAAGTTTTTCTGCTCCTTATAATGCTCTCACGCTCTTCTCCAAATCCCACGTTCATACTTAGCTCTTCACCTCGTGGGGTTAGACACAAACAACTCACAGAGCTAACGAGCCGCTCGATGAGCAGGTATTGAGCACACTGCGAGGTTCTGGGGTTTCTCAACCTCGGCACTATTGACATTTTGGACTGGTTGGTTCTTTGTTGTGGAGGGCCATCTTGAAGAGCATCCCTGGCTTCCACTCACTAGATGGCAGTAATGTTCCAGCTGCCCCCTCTCCCACTAGCCAGAGGCTGGTTCCTGACAAAAATGTCTCCAGATATGGACAACTGTCCCCTGGGGAATGGAGATTTGGCCCTGGTTGAGAACCACTATTCTAGTCTATTCATGGCTCGGGGAACAAACAGAAGAAACTTTTGAGGAGAGCAAGGAAGAAAGCAACATTTTTTGATTGCTGATTCTCAACACTGACAAAGTCAGGGAGCGGGCACTGGGATCTCTGCTTCAGCCACTGCAGAGTAAGGACAACTGCACTTCAGGATCTTCACTGGCACCTTCCGAACTTCGTATGGTTGCATCTCACTGGTGGAACCCAAATCACTTGCCCAACTCCAGTTGCAAGGGCGTTCAGGAAGTGCGGTGGTTAGTTTTTCACCTCTGCTGCAAAGGAAGGCTCACTGGGAGAGTCTAGAACGGACATAGAGTATTCCAGTCCCAGACGCACCCCTCTCCCAAGCCTCAGCCTTCCCAGTAGCGACTAAGCCTGGAGAAATGGAGCTTCGGCTACAAAAAAGGCCCATTAAAGCTTTTTATAAACAGCAAGGCAATTCTCCTGAAAAGCTTTCACATGATCATCTTCTTCTCTACAAAAATAATTATAGTTCAGTAAAATTAGGATTAGTAGAGAAATAGACAAGTCCTATCTAGACATCTTTCACTAGGCTCATTTTATGGCTGGTTGTTTATGATGACAAACTGGGCAGACATTCGATCATAGAATGACCTCCCAGCCTGGGAGCTCATGAAAGATGAACAGTTGTTGCTAATGCTTATACAATGCTTCCAATGTGCCAGGGACTATTTTAAGGGCTTTTGCTATTCAACTTATGTGAACCTAAAACAACTCCTGCATAATAGCTTTTACAGATGAGAAAACTGAGGCAGTGAGACCTTAAGTGTGCTGCCCAAGGTCACCCAACTAGGAAACAGCAGGGCTGGGATTCCAACTCACAGAAATCTTGTTGCAAAGTCGGTTTTTAATAACTATGCTATAAATAGGATTCCATTAGACAGCATCTTATTTATAAAGGCTATATGGTCCTAACAGGGAGAATATGAAAAAAAAAAACCAAGAATCTGTCAAGTTCAAGGTCTTTACAGCTTGTGAAAAGACATTTAAATATTGTAGGAAGGGAAGAAATGGAAAATCCAGCTAAGTGATATAGCAGCATGAATGGGGGAGTAGCAGATTTTCACTGAGAAGAATTCACCCAGATGTAACTTGTGCCTACGATACATAGTCTTTCTGTGATGTCAACCCCTTCACTATGCTATGAAGTCCCCGTTAATTGTATGTGTAGTTGAAGGTGGCCCACTGGTGTCCTTGGCTGGAATTTAGTCATCTTCTTGCCTGATACCTCTAGCTGTTAAGAACTCTAGCTGTTAAGAAGATATTCCCTGAATTTTGGAGAACAGTGTAATTACATTTTAGGTGGTTAGCATCTTCTAACCAAAAAAAAAAAAAGATTTAGATTAAGTTGAAAAATATTAACAGAATCAAAACCCTTATGTTAATATTTTTGTAATAAGGAATCTGAATAGGTTTATAAGATTTGGTCTCTTAGAATAGCAGTCAATCTTGTCAATGAATTAAAAATGTGCAATTTAGTAATTGATTTAAACATAATTTCTGGGTTGAAATTATTCCAAGGTAGTAAATGATACTAGGTCATTTACGAAAACCTAAACTTATTTATTTATTTATATTTTGTGAGGAAGATTGGCCCTGAGCTAACATCTGTGCCAATCTTCCTCTACTTTATGTGGGATGCCACTACAGCATGGCCTGATGAGCAGTGCTAGGTCCCCGCCTGGGATCCGAACCTGGGAACCCCAGGCTGCCAAAGAGGAGTGCAGGAACTTAACCACTATGCCACCAGGCCAGCCCCCTAAAGTTCTTATTGTAACTTTCATTTATTAAATATGTAGTCTAATATTTATACGTTTAGGAAAAGGTTGTTCAATCAGACAATTGTGTTATCTAAATAGGAATCGATTGTCTGAAATTTATAAATGCCATTATACATATTTGAAGTTTTAAAATTGTTTGTAAAGTACGAGCAAACAGGAACCAAAGCCCCTTTAAAAGTGATTGTTCAAACTTTTTAGACATATATAGAATAAGATGTGTAGACTGAACTTGAAAGTTTAAGGAAGAACTAAATGTTTTGAATTTGTAACTTTAGTAAATTGAATATCGACTTTTAAATAGCAAAATAAACCTCTGATTAATCCTTTCTGTCTCAGGCACTCTCCTTGAAGACGTTATACCTCCCCCAGCCCCACATGCAAAGCCTGAAATACAGTCACTGAAGAAATAGCAAAAAGGTTCTTGGTGTAACCAACAGGAAGGCAGATGAACTTAGAAAAGGACGGAGACAACCCGTATCCTTTCTCTAAATTAGGAGTCTAAGCTTTTCAATACGAAAGGAAAAATCAAGTGGGATATTTTGATCAATAAAGTATTTCAACACTTTTGCATGTCATACCCTGCTCTCTTCTTTCAGAAACACTTGGATGAGTTTCGCCATTCAAAGATCAAAACGGCGAAGCAACTCAATAGCAATTATGAAGTCGATGTATTTCACAATAGACTCTCTAACGCTGCCTGTAAACGCTTCTCAGAATCTTTCCTCATTTACTCGTGCAAAGTGAGGCCTTCAACTTTGGTAACTTCAATCTGAGAACAGGGCTAAATCAATCCATTACTCACAAAAATTTCAGAATAAGACTTTATCCATTTGACTTAGAATGTAATTGTTGTTTTAGTATAATTGTTTCCTGTCTATTTTACAGATTTTGGAAACTTCCAAATATAGGACTGGTTTTTATTAACAAAATAAACAAACATATTCAATGGAAAAATTAAATAATATATCGATAATAGCGATATATGAATATTCTTCAGTTATAAAAATTAATGTAATTCCAGAATTATATATATGAACATGGACCTATTTCCTCACCGAAATTTTGAAAATTCCCATCTTCTATGCATGTGCATTTTGGTTTCTTTTCTAGAATCAGGGCTGGCTCTCGGTCCAGCCTTTATAAGAGGTGGGGGCGGGGTGGTCATTGGAGGAGGCTTTTGCCCCATCTGGGTTTCAAGTTCTTCATCTCTAAAGGGAGGGGATTAAAGATGACCTCGGAGGGGGTGTCCTGGCACTCATAGGATACTGTTCTGGGGTTTAAACTTGGTTTACTATTCAGAAATAGTCCCTGTTGGTGGCAAAAGCAGTGGAGAAATGTAATGACACCATTCATGGCTATTTGAGGAGCCACCATTTCAGTGGCACAGACTTTTCCGCAGAGCAAAGCTACTTATCCCTGGGTAAGAGGCCGAACCTTAGTTTTCCATCTGTGAGATGGCAGGATTCACAGCTCCTCGCGGGATTCAGTGAGGGGGGCCTGAGCACACCGTCTGAGTCATGGCACGGTGCTCAGTACTATGACAGTAAGGAAGAGCCACCGCCAATCATCAAGGACAGAAAACTGGGGCCTGGTTCGGCAAGACTGGAAGGTGCTCCAGTGCTCCGGTTAGCAATGCCAAAGCTCCCCTTTCCAGAAATCTTCTCCCACTTGCTGTTGTCCCCAGCTCCTCTTTGGATTAGATACCAACGTCTTAGGGCTCATTTCTTCCTTTGCTCCCCTCCTTCCTCTTTCTCTCTAAGCTGTGGTGGACTAAGCCCACAGGTGGCCTGTAACTGAATTGTCCGGGGCACTGAGGAAGCTGAGGGTCCTTGGCCTCAGCTAAGACGTGGCCGTGGGACCAGCTGCTCTTTTTAAACAAACGTTCCAGCTGATTCCTAGTGCTCCACACTTTGAGTCATTGCTCTAGGTAAAATGCCTTCACAATGTTAAATATAAAAGAATACTTAAGAGGGATACATGGCTTTAGGCCAAAAGAGTGGAGCTTAACTTCTGCATTTCAGGCCTAAGGGAGAAAGCAGGAGGGCAGTAGAGAGGGTGTCAGAACTCTGGAGATTATACCCCAGGCCTTCATCACCTTCTCCGCCCACTTGCAAAACCAGCCTTCCCAGACCACTGATTTCTGGCACCCTCCGCCCCAGCAAGCCTGTTTCTGAGGTTAAAGTGACCTCTTAAGAAATGAGTTATTCAGGAATGACAAATCTTTCAGAAGGCGTAAGCCAAAATCTGCGGTCGAGGTGGGGGTGTGGAGCAATTACTAAACTAAATTTTTAATTTGAGTACGCTGACTTTACAACTTTGCAAAATAAAGGGCTTGATTTTGTGTGTGTGTGTGTGTGTGTAGTGTGCATGCGTGAACAAGTGTGTGTGAGTGAGTGGTAAGGGTGAGCGGGAACCTGTGGAGTGTGTGTGTGCAAGTGTGTGTCTTGAGCGAGGTGTGCCTATGAAGGTGTGGCGTGTGTGCATATGTGTGCAAGTGTGTGACTGTGTGTATGGTATGTGTGTATGGGAGGGGTGTGTGTTGACTGCGCGTGCGCGCCATGTTTTAACCTGTGCTGAAGCAGCAGTTCAGTGACGGAAACCTCCTGTCGAACCATAGAGCAGCTTGTTTTCCTCCGAACCGCTCGGACCTGGCTGGCGCTTGGAGCCAGGATCACTATCTCCGCCATAGAGAGCGAGTTCATCCTAATAAACACCATCTGTAAGGCTGACGGATTCCTGAAATGAGCTTTAGTTTGGGTTCCTATTTACTCTAAGTTCCTAAGAAGCATCTTTGAGTACATAGTGTGTATTCAAAATGCTTTGTTTGGAGTAAGTTGTAGGATGGAAGAGGTGATTTGAGTGTTAAATCTGGAAAATGCTGCATGATGTCTTTTTTTTTAAAGATGTTTTTTAGAAGCAGCTCAGGCTACATCAGTAGCATTTTCTGCCCTGGCCAAAGGCCACTTGTTCCTTTTTCTTCTGTCTTTCCTTTCCGAACCATCACCCATCATTCCTGGCATTGCTAATGGAGCACGTATGTGCCATCCTAAAGATTCCATGAGCTTTGACTCAGACCTGCCAGGCAGAGTGTATTGTATGCTTCTAGGGCTGAGAATGAGGAGCTTTGGGGCCAGCAGAGGGCGCTTTCTATCCAAATTGGAACTGCCCACAAACATTCAGCAAGGATTCATACTCTCTCTCCTTTTAAAACTTTAGGAGGAATTTTCAGGCAGCCCAGCTAAACTTGAAATTCCAGCCTGGCTTTGTGCATCAAATGGCATGTGTCATTCCATATCTGAAGCTTGTATGTGATGTTTCTTATGAGCACCTTCCATGCGGTAGTTTGCCACTGAGGGAGGATGCCTACCATTCACCTACGTCTTGACTTCAGGTTGACTTTCCAAATTCTGTTTCAGCGTCCTGCCCTCATCATAAAACCGTGGTGTGAGATTGGACTCTTGTTGAACTTTCTTGTTCTTTGTTCCTTCATTTATAAAACAAGGCTGCTACAACCATGTGGTAGAATAAACAATGACCTCAGCAATATAATACAACTCAGTGCTAGAGCCAAAACCGGGATCAGAGAATCACAGCAACTCAAAGCTGGAAGGAGACCCCGGGAGGGGGCACCTGATCCAAGCCCCCATCTGAGGGAGCAGAACCACTTTGAGGACGGGAGGGCGGTTTTGACTTGGCAGGAGTCCCAGGATTCAGGATTGCAGCCTATTGTTGTAGAGTATATTGGGTTTCTGCAGCCTTGTGTGTGTGACTCTGAGGAGCCCGTTTTCGACTGCAGGGAGAGTAAAAATGAGCTCTGTGATGTGGCTTGTGCATGAACCCGCGTCCTTCCCTGAAACACCACCACTCCAAATAGGAGCAGCAGTGGCCGGCCTTACTCTCTTTCTGCTCCATCTGCAGAATTCTCTTTTTATGCACTCATTCATTCAACAAATACTTTTCAAGCTCTTCCTGAGTATCAGTTACTGTGCTACAAAGTGAGGCTGTAGCCACAGCTACATTACCTTTGCACAGCGTACAAAGAACACTGGGGTGAAGGCAGCCAGTTTGACCTCCTTAAATGTTCGCCTCTTTCCATTTCCATGAGTATAGTGTTCTGAATCTCCATACTCCACTCTGATCCCTATAAAGTTACTGTTTTGTTCGTTTTTGATGGTAGCATTTCTTGTAATTCACAGACATTCCCAACTCTCTACCTTGCAAGCCCATGGGAGGTTTGCAGGTCCTGGCTCTTTGGGGTTGAGTGGGGCCACGTGACTGGTTCTGGCTAGTGACCTCTGAGTGTGATCAGTTTTGCTTCTAGGCCAGAGCATTCATTACAGGTTCCAGATCCTTCAAACAAGAGTTCTGGAGAAGGGATGGCAGCTGTTCCTCAGCCAGGCCTGCTAAGTGACTATAATGAGCCTCCTGCTCACTCATAGGGGCCATGTGTCCTGAATGAGAAATAGACCACTGGGCTGTTTCTTACAGGAGCCTATCCCGATGGCTTACCCTGTTATAGAACATAGCAGTTTGGTTCCTGCTTTCTCTGGGCTAATCACGAGGATAGATTCATTTCTTTATTCATTAATTCAAAAATAGATAGTGAATGCCTCCCGTGCGTCAGGTTCCATTCTGGGGAGGCAGCATGAACACAGTCAATAATCTGGCCGTTCACTGAGCTTACCTTCCAGTGGAGAAGAAGAGGGGTGATCACAATGGCCTCCAAATAAAAGCAGAAACGCAGAGCCCAGCGGGCTTGCCGTTACTGAGACTGTTCCTGATAAATCCTGGCGTTGCGGACTATCGTGCAGGAGACATGCGGGTGACAACACCAGAAACCCAAAACTATCGTCCAAGTGGAGTGTGCTCTAGGGAAACCTCACAAAAGACTAGAAGGCCCGGAGCGTATGACCTTGTTGGGGACCACTGCTGAATGCACCAAGGTGGCTGGTCAGATGAGAAAAACACCACGAACCCCTCAATCAGTCACATGGATTCTGAGGAAATTCGCTTCCGCCAGCTCCTGCTCCCACTCAGCTCCATCTAGCCGATTCTTTTGCCACTTGGGCAGAGTCAGGAGTTAGTAGAAACAAAAGGAAAAATAGTCTTAGAGGCAGTAGGAGGGACCATCTGTGAAATGTGGGGTGGTCCCTTCCCACCTTTCCTCAGGCACAAAGGGGAGAATCAAGGTCACAGAGAATGAAGACAACTTAGAATCATCTTCCGGTGAAATCCCAGTCCTCTGCTTCCTGATTTCTATGGTCTTGGGCAAGTCACTTACCCTCTTTGAGCCTCAACTTATTCCTCTAAAATGAGGATAATAGCTTCTGTACAGTGTCACTGTGAAGATGAGAGTGCCTGACCACACATGAGCACTCACTGGTAGCCATTATTTTATGGAGGTAGAATGTTCTTCTCCAGGGGTGTTAGGATCTCTTGTCTCCTTTTTTATACACAACACTTCTGAAGAGGGTGGTGGAAAGGAGTTCATCCCCCAAATAAGAAACATGCACACGGTCTACAAAATATCACCTCTTTGTTATTGGTCATGATGGTTATTTCTTGAGATATCCACTTTCTACTGAACATCAACTTTTGAATTTCAAATAAAGAAACATTTGTAAGGATGATATTTGATTGAACTTAGATAGGGCGGGCCTTTAAATACCTGGATCATGAGGATTCTGAATGCCAAGTTCTCGGTTGTATTTGAAACTCATAATTAAGAAATACTTCTAATGGTACTTATTAATTGGTACCTTAGGGAGCTAAACATCTAGCACAAGCATTTAGACCTATCTCACTTATAGTTGTGAATTCTTAAGGACTGACGTAAGCCTGGAAGTTATGAACTTGTGACTGCTCATGTGTGTTGCATTCTGCTAGATCTGTGGGCTGCCCTTACTCAAGAACTCAAGTTGGTTCTTAAGTTGATTCTGTATGGGAGACACCTCAGAATCAAAATCCCTAAGCAATCATCCATCTGATCAGAGTTCATGGTAGTTTATGCATGAAAATAACCCTGACCATTTGCTTTTTCTATTTGGGGTGTTGGTCAAGGAATGACCACATTATCCTTGGCACATTATACTGTAGAAGACCTATTGCTTTCTAGAAAATGGTTTCTTCTTTTACATGTGCCGTGAGAACATACGTAGGTGTCGGCGTTTGGTATTTTAGATGATGAATAATAAAAGATACAAAACCAAGTCAATGCTTTTTGTCATCATTCTAATGGAGTGTTGGACATTATGGCTATAAAGCCCTTAAAATAACTGAGTAAAAAACGAAAAACCCCCTTTGTGTTCAACCACAGCCAGTTAACTTCCTTACATAAAAATGTAGGTTTTTTTATTAGGCTACAAAACTATTTCCAGCAAATGAAAACCAAATGTATACAACAAACGCCCATGTCGATTTTCAAGCTTGTGCCTCAATGGCCTGCGCCTTCGGGCTCTGGGACAAAAGTGTCCATGTCTCCCGCCTTCCTTTGTGCCATTAGGAGGGAATAAATTACATACCTGTTGAGAACATGTTTGTGTCATTGTGTTAAATAAAGGATCAATTAAAATAGCCCCAAAACATTTTGAATCGAATCATTGCAGTGTTTGGTTAAAAACTACCAAAATAAATACATGGTCATTAAGCTCCTGAATACTTACTATAGAAGAGTACATTTCTTTATAGAGATTAATCTTATTTTTTGATAATCTTGAAATTTGAATATCTCTGATTTCTTAAACTCTGATGAAAAAGATCTTTGAATCTCAATCACCAATACTAATGGAATTTAATGCTCTAAGATTAAAATTTCCCCTTTAAATCAATAGGAAATACTTTCTACCACAAAGATCTATGGGGTAAGAAATGGATGTGAATATGACCAGAACAGCAAGTAATGAAAGAGAAGAGTGAGATCCCACAAACACATACACATACTCTAGCCCACTCTCACGTGAACATATCCACATGCCCAGACACCGACTTGTAAGGCTAAGTTTAATTCATGGCAAACATCAGATGGTTTAAAATTTTTATTTTCAAAGTTGAGAAAAATGATAATCAATAGCAAATATTTTGAAGAAAGTATCTTTGGTTTCCCTGTGTATTTCCCGTTGAGCCCTTCCTGCTCTTTTTTACGAGAGTAGATTCGTATAATGTTATCTTCTTGGCAAGCTAGGCTGCTGTGGCACACACGGTATAACCAATAAACAAGCAATTAAATGCCCTATTATAGAGGGAAGCGGGCCTGGCCATAATCCAACAGGAGGCTGCCCTGTCCTCTGTATTTATTAGACTCCCCATTACCCTTGTTCACATTAGGCTTAGTAAAGGCTAACAGAAGTGTCAAAGAATAGATTTGTTGAATACTTGATGCCTGTTTTTCTCGCCATTAAAACATCAGCTCTGATTAGGAGGAGCAGTGTATCTAGCAGGAGACAGAGCTGGAAGGAGCATTCGGTGGCGATTTCAAGTGCACAGATGTGATCTTTGAACAACAGAAAATCAAATGAGCTGAAGCTGGACCAAACCAGATGTAGAGCCTCAAGCTCGACCAAACGAGCTGTAAAGAGGCGGTTGTTCTGCTGAGGTGAAGTGATCCAAAAGTTATCCATTTGATGGTGAATTTAATAGGACTTACCCGGCCCATGCAATGCATCATGCTGAAGTTAACATCCCTCTTTCCCTAAGATGAGAAAATCATCTCAACACAAGTGTTGTAAAGGGATGCAAAGAGGATGACAATCTGTCATCGCGTTAGAGACGCAGCATCTTGATGGGTCCAGAGTTTGGGAGGCACTCACGCCACAGGCTCACACACTCCTTTATCAGCTCACCCAGAGGTGGCACAATTCAAGGGAAGTGATTCATGCCAACCCCAAATTTGTAAACCAGAAAGACAATGTTTTTCTGGTAGAGTCCATGACCCGCTCTTAGTATGAATGTACCTGGGAACCAACTTTGTTTTCAAGGAATTGCTTATTAAGCCTCAGATGGGAACAGCCATTGTGAGAAATCTGCCACACGGGGGCCTTGTGAACTGTCCCCTCCTTCATCATAGCATGCACCTTTCTAGAGATCAAACTGTGAGCCCCAATTGTCTGTCTCACTTGACTGTCTCGCTTGACTTGACCTGTAGAACCATTGACAGAGCTCTACCTGTCTTATCATACTGCCCGTGAATAAAGCCCCACAATTCTGTTTGTCCCCTTTGTGTTTGCTCTTTTTCAGCACAGTTTACTTTCATGGCGTGTTAAAAATCCTGTTGACTCTGTGTCCCAGAAGCATTGAATTCTCCCTGTGGCGTATGAATTCAGAGTGGCTTCTGCCTCAGGCTGGCTCCCTCCCATATCTAGAGCAGCGTTACACTCAGATCTGGCCTCTCACCAAGGGTCTGGAATTCTGCTGCTCTTTAGATTTGCAGCCTGAGTGAAGTGAGCACATATTTGGGTAATAAAAAGGAGGGCTATCATGAAGAAGTCCTGATATAACTATTTTGAAACTGCTGTGTTCATTTTAGATTGTGTTCTAAGATGTTCAGAATGAGGAGGGTTTTGGGCTCTTCAAGAAGAGATCTCTACTGGAGAAGGATGAAAAGATTGAAGCTTGAATGTGGAATTTAATTCCTACTCATCAGGAATGGAGGAGGGGGTGGGAGCAGGGAGTCAGAGACGGTGCCTGTGAACACTCAGGAAATGAAAATCACAAGCGAGTTGAATAGAAGTCAGCACAATGTGGGGAAGAGAAGCAAGCCAACTTTCCCCTTTGTTTTCACTTCTGATCTGGCAAAGACTCTGATCCATGGTGAGGAAGGGGCCAGGGAAAACCTATTTTAAGGCCTTCCCTAAATTCAGCCATTTATTGATGAAGATAAGCAGTAACCCAATGATGTTCATGTGCGTAATAATTGCATGCTTCAGAGAAAGCCCTGAACCAGCTTATACTGAAAAGTAACAGGCTTTCCTCCCATCTTTCTCCCTCCCAAAGCCTGTCCTTCTGAGGCAACCACTTCTGACCCTTATTTTGAGTCTGTTCATATTTCTAAATAATATGATTTTATACTGATAATTATACTCACAATATAAGTTTATACTGATATTTCTTAATTAATTGGCTTTTGGCATCATATATTGCTTTCCAGTTACCTGTGGGATACATGAGGTTTTAGCCTTCTTATTCCTCTTATCCAGGAAAGTATTTTTGTTTGTTTCTTTTTTAGTATATATTTTTATTTACGTTCTTTAATTAAACTTTTAATTTTGAGATAATTGTATTTACCTGCAGTCCTAAGAAATAATTCAGAGAGATCATGTACACTTGACTCAGTTTCCCCCAATGGTAGCATTTTCAAAGGTGTAGAACAATATCACAGCCAGGACATTTACCTTGACACAGTGAGGAGATAGCACAGTTCCATCACCACAAGGATCCTCATGTTGACCTTTTATAGCCACACCACTTCCTTCTCATGTCACTTCTCCATGCCTATAATTTTGTCATTTCAGGAATGTTATATAAATGAAATCATGAGTATATAACCTTTTGGAACTGACTCTTTTTCATTCAGTGTAATGCCGTGGAGATTCATCCAGGCTTTTGCATCCATCAATAGTTTGTACTTTTTATTGTTGAATAGCGTTCCAAGGTATGGATTTACCAACGTGTGTTTAGCATTCATCCATTGGAGAACATCTGGGTAGTTTTCAGTTTTTGACAATTATGAATAAAGCTGCTATAAACATTAATGTACATATTTTTAAGTGAACATAAATTTTCATTTCTCTGGGATGGGAGAAAGAATTCAGCCATTAAGCATAATGTTAGCTGTATGTTTATTGTAGATGGTCTTTCTGGAGTTGACAATTTACCCTCTATTTTAATTTTTCTGAGAGTTTTTATCCTGAATAGATGTTGAGTTTTGTCGAATACTTTGTCTGCATCAATTGATATGACTATGTGATTTTTCTTCTTTAGCCTGTTAGTATGATGGATTACATTGTTTGATTGTTGGATATTGAACCAACCTTACATTCCTGGGATAAAGACCATGTGCTTGTTGTATATAATTCTTTTTACATATCACTGAAGTCTATTTGCTGCTATTTTATTAAGGATTTTTGCATCTAAATTCTCTTAGTTTCCTTCATCTGAGAAATTTTGATCTTCTCCTGATTTCTGAAGGATATTTTTGCTGAGTACAGAATGCTGGGTTGACAGTTGTTTTCTTTAAGCACATGAACAATATTGTGCTACTTCCTTTTGACCTCCATTATGTTTGATGCAAAATTTGCTGTCATTTGTATTGATTTTCTCCAATAGGTAAGGTGTTATTTGTTTTTGTCTGACTGCTTTCAAGATTTTGTCTTTGTCTTTAGTTTTCAGAAGTTTAATTGTTTGCATCTTGGTGTGGACATTTTTAGTTTATCCTGTTTAGGTTTCCCTCAGCTTTTGTGGATTTGTGTCTTTTGCCAAATTTGGGACGTTTTCAGCTATTTTTTTAGTACTTTTCTTTTAGTTATTATCATTATTATTTTTTGCTGAGGAAGATTAGCTCTGAGCTAACATCTGTGCCAATCTTCCTCTACTTTTTTATGTGTGGGTTGCCACCAACATGTGGCTGGTGAGTGGCGTAGGTCTGCACCCGGGATCCAAACCCAGGGACCTGGGCCACTGAAGTGGAATGCACCAAACTTAACCACTACAGCATGGGGTCAGCCCTCTTTTTCAAATACTTTTTCAGCCCCACCTTTTTTTCTTCGCTGCTTCTGCAACACTGATAGCATGAATGTTAGGTCTTTTGTAGTGGTTCCATAGGTCCCTGAGCCTCTGTTACTTTTTTTTCCCCAGTGTATTTTCATTCTGTTGTTCAGATTAGGTAATCTATTGTTCTCTATTCTGGTTCACTGATTCTTTCCTCTGTTTCCACCATTATGTTGTTGAACCCATTCACTGAACTTTTTATTTCAGGTATTATATTTTTCAGTTCTAAAATTTCTTTTGGTTCTTATTTATATCTTCTTTGCATTTGCTGAGACTATTTCTTTGCTGAGGCTTTCAATTTTTTCATTTGCTTCCAGCCTATTTGTAACCACTCCTTAAATTATTTTTATCATGGGTGTTTTAAAATGTTTGTCAGATAATTCTAACATCTATATCATCTTGGTGTTGACATCTATTGATTTTCCTTTGCCATTTAATTGAAATCTGGAAATCTTCATATTATGTTACGAGACTCTGGATCTTATTTAAACATTTTTGCTGGCTGTACTGGGTTGAGTAATGTCCCCCACAAATTAATGCCCATGCAGAATATTAGAATATGACCATACTTGGAAATAGGGTCTTTGTAGATCTAACCCTCTAGTCCAACGACTGGTGTTCTTACAAGAAGGAAATCTGGATGCAGAGAAACATGGAGGGAAGACTATGTGAAGATACACAGAAAAAACACCATGTGACATGGGAGGCAAAGGATGGAGTGACGTGTCTACAAGCCAAGGAATGTCAAGGATTGCTAACAACCACCAGAATCTAGGAAGAAGGAAAGATCCTCCTCTCAGCCTTCAGAGAAAATGTGGCCCTGGTGACACCTTGATTTGGGACTTCTAGCCTCCAGAACTCCAAGACAATCAATTTCTATTGTGTTAAGCCACCTAATTTTGGTAATTAGTTACAACAGCCCTAGAAAAAAAATACATTGGCCTTCCCTGACACCATTCCAGCAGGAGAAAGGGAGGTGTTACTTCCTTATTGCCAGCTTGAGGTAGAAATCTAGGTTTTCCACTTGACGCCCAAGGAGGGGGAGCCCCTTGTTACCGCTGAGCAGGAGTGGGAGTTCTGGCTCTCCTTGTGGCCTCTACTGACACTGCAGTGGTGTTACCCTTTTCCTGCTGGGTAATGGGAAAATTCCTCTCTCTCCTCTAGGCCTCTTCTGACACCATCCCAGCGAGGAGGAGGAGGGAGTACATTACCACCAGCTGGGGGCACTCCAGACTCCTTACATGGGATCCACTGACACTATGGCTGGGCAGGGGTTGGGGGATCTTGTTACCAGCTAATGCTATGAAAGTCCTGGCTCACCACTTGGCCTTCTCTGATACACCATGGCAGGCATGTTGGAATTCTTGCTACAAACCCATAAGGATGGATGTTACTCCCCACTCTGCCTCTGCTAACACAGATGGGGTGGGGCCATAGGTTTTCTGTGATGTTTGGCTGGAGTAGGATGACTATTTTCTATACATTTTCTCTTTGGCTAGGCTGCCTCTTTTCTGGTCCTCTGATTAGAGAAAGCAGGTGTTTTGGGGGGCTTTTTTGATCTGCTCCAATTGGCATTTTGGGGTTCCTGAATCCTTCATCTCCAAGTCTGGGGTTATAAGGCAAAAAGAAAACCCAGAGATGTCACCACCATCATTCCTCCAGCCCTGTAATCCCTAACTGGTCTGCCTTCTTTTCACATTTCAGAGTCTCCTTTTGTTTGTTTTATATATAATGTCCAGAGCTTTTAAGGTTAACGTAGCAGGAAGAATTGGGAAAATTACGTCTACTTCATCTTTCTAGATGAAATCCCCCCAATGTATTTTACATCGCTACTCTGAGCTCCACTTGTAAACTCTGCAATTTCAAACAAACCTTCATTTCTTGTTCATCAACCAGAGACAATAGCTTTTGAACACCCGTTTTGTCAGAGGAGCACATTAATGCTTCCAAGTAAGGCATCCCTTAGCCAGCCAATCCCATCTCTCCTTACTCCTTTCACTTCCTTCTCTCTGTCAGCATTACCTTTGTATAGATAAGATTCATAATACTGTTTTGTTAACATGATTGGGACTACTACGATTTCTCTATAGGTTGATATTAAAATGTAAAAATCAGTGAAAGTATTTTCTTACTATTATGACTATGTAAATGTTGCTTACTGTAAGCCTAGTAACAGACTAGGGTTACATTTCCTTCCTTATGGATTCAATATCATAACAACTTTGCCATTCAATGGAGAATATTCCGTGTTTAAATTTTAAATATATTCTCCTCTGCTAGCCTTCGTTCTTTTTAGCACTCCATCAAATTTTTCTAAGCTCCAAATTGTGCTATCTCCTTGCTCCTTCAATGTCAGCTAGTTTCTTTCTATATAACTCATGTTCTGGATTAGATCTACTTTTTTCCTTTTTGTTTTTGGTTTTCTCCTTATTTTATTCATTTGCATCTTCCACTAAATTCCTAAGGGGAACTTTCTGAGAACTTAATATCATTTAGAGTTCTTTCTCGCAGACAGCAGAAACTTGCTGTCAGTATTTTAAGGAAAAAAAAAAAAAAGGAATAACTGGAAGGATAGTGGGATCTCAGAGAACTGATGTCTATCCAGAAGGAACCAAGAAAGCATGAGTCAGGAAACATAGCCACAATCTCCATAAGGAGGAACATCTTGGATAGGATGCCTCTGGTACTACTGCTCTTGACATCACCGTGAAGAGTTGGTTTAGTCTTTGCGTTCATGGTTCAATGGAGGAGTCATATTGGTTAAACCTTGATCATGGGCCCATACTGTAGCATATATCAGGTGGCATTAAAAGGAGGGATTAGCCCTCAGCACTGTTTTTCACAACAAAGTATCATCTCTTTTATTTTTAAATATAATGTCTTTATATCCAGTAGCACGCTTGTTAAAAACAATGAAGTATTTTCATCTGTGAAAAATGTATTTATCAATAAAATATACAGGAAAGTATAAAAATTTGTAGCATAAATGTAAACTAATCAATTTATATCCATTACCTATGTTATAATTTACCTTGACTTTTTGGTTATAGTGTTTTGAATTATTAACTAATGCAGAAATATATATTTACAGGAGATTCTCAAAAATAATAATTCTGTTTAATAGTTACTGTCGTACTTCATCAGTATTTTCTCTGCAATTTGAATCTAACTCAGGAGATAGACTGGCCCTTGGATGGCTGTTCAGAGGTGGTATTATCTGTGCTTTTTTTTTTTTTTTTGAGGAAGATTAGCCCTGAGCTAACATCCACTGGCAATCCTCCTCTTTTTGCTAAGGAAGATTAGCTCTGAACTAACATCCGTGCTCATCTTCCTCTGTTTTATATGTGAGATGCCTGCCACAACATGGCTTGATAAGCAGTGCATAGGTCTGCGCCCAGGATGCAGACCAGTGAATCCCAGGCTGGCAAAGCAGAGCATGCAAACTTAACCACTACACCACTGGGCCAGCCCCTGTACAGTATTTTTTTTTTTTTGAGGAAGAGTAGCCCCGAGCTCTTCTGCCAATCCTGATCTTTTTTGCTGAGGAAGACTGTCCCTGAGCTAACATCCATGCCCATCTTCCTCTGCTTTATATGTGGGACACCTACCACAGCATGGCTTGCCAAGCTGTGCTGTGTCCGCACCTGGGATCGAACTGGCAAACCCCTGGCCACTGAAGCAGAACATGCGCACCCAATTGCTGTGCCACGGGGCCGGCCACCCCTGTAAAGTATTGTTGATGGATGGATTTTTCTGGTTGATTTCTTGAACATCTCATATAAGTAGTATCAGATATACGATTTGCAAATATTTTTCTTCCATTCTTTGCATTATCTTTTCATTTTCTTTATGTTCTCCTTTGAAGCACAAAGATTTTTAGTTCTGATGTAGTCCAAATTATCTATTTTTTCCTCTTGTTGCTCATGCTTTTGGTGTCATATCTAAGAATCTTTTGCCAAATCCAAGGTCATGAAGATTTACCCTATGTTTTCTTCTAAGAATTTTATAGTTTTGGCTCTTACACTTATGTTTTTGACCCATTTTGAGTTAATTTTTGTATATGGTGTGAGGTAAGGGTCCAAATTAATTCTGTCCAGTTGTTCGAAACAACATTTGTAGAAAAGACTGCTCTTTCCCCTTGAATGATTTGGCACAACTGAAAATCAGTTGACCATAGACACATGGTTTCTGGACTCTCAATTCTATTCCATTGATCTCTCTGACTATCCTTGTGCCAGGAGCACACTGTTGGTTGTCATTCCTTTGTAGCATGTTTTGAAATCAGGAAGTATGAATCCTCCTACTTTGTTTCTCTTTTTCTTACTTTTTGGCTATTCTGGGTCCTTTGAAACTCCATATGAATTTTAAAATTAGCTTGTTAATTTCTACAAAGACGATAGCTTGGATTCTGGTATGGATTATGTTGAAACTGTCTGATGGGTTCTTAAATGCTAAAATGCAGAGGTTTGAGGCTCCAATCCCCATGGTAACTTCCCTAATTCTCCCAAGAAATTTCATCCTAGTTTTTTTAAAAAACTTTTATTGTAGGGGGCCAGCCCAGTGGTGCAGCAAAGTGCACACATTCCGCTTTGGCAGCCCAAGGTTCGCCAGTTTGGATCCCGGGTGCGGACATGGTACTGCTTGGCACGCCATACCGTGGTAGGCATCCCACATATAAAGTAGAGCAAGAGGGGCATGTATGTTAGCTCAGGGCAGTCTTCCTCAGCGAAAAGAGGAGGATTGGCAGCAGTTAGCTCAGGGCTAATCTTCCTCAAAAAAAAAATTATTGTAGCATAAAACAGACATAAAAAAACCATAAAACAAATACGTAGCTTAATGAGTAACAGAGCAAACACTCTTGAAACTATCACTCAATAAAGAAATAAAACTTTACTAGTCACTCCAGAAGTCCCTTCATGTGTGATTGGAAATTACAGCCTTCCCCCGGAATACGTAACCATTATCCTGACTTTATATTAATCACTGCTTTACTTTTCCTAACAGTCTTATCACCCTCATATGCATCTGCAGAAATTACAACATAGCCTTGCCATTAAAAACTGGATATGTTTTTAAGTCTTTTTTAATCCATAAGTCACTCCTCTGTCCCTTTATTTTACTTACAATTTATCTGTTGAACAACCAGGTATTTGATAGAAGTTTATCACAGTCTAGACTTTGCTGATGACATTCATCTGATGCGGAGTAAAAGGTCCCTCTCTTCTTTGTACTTCTTGTAAATTGGTAGCTGGATCTACAGACTTGATCAGATTCATATTTGATCCCTTTGGTAACACAATAAATTGGTGTTACGTTCTTTCATCAGGAGGCACAAAATATACGATTGTCTCTCTTTTCGTGATGTTGGTAGCTGTTGGTGCCCAATGCTTAACTCTATTAATTCACTGGATAGCAACAATGGTGATATTCTGATTCTATCACTAGGTTTTGTTTCTTAATTAGAATACTTTTATAAAGGGATGTGTTACCTCGTTTACTACTTGGTTACTCTAACATAATTCTTATAGAAAAGGAAGGATAGATGCTAGATTTTTTCCTTTTTCCAGTTTTCAAAGTAATGAATTTATTCCCTGTCTTCTTCTAAGGAAACCAATTCCTTAGAATTTTTAATGATTTTAATATTATTATAAACTCAAAGATTTAAATACATTCTGCGAGTTTCAATCAATCGCAATTGTTATCCTTTTTGAAGCCCAAATAGTTCCATGTTTGGCCCAGGAGAGCCTCTTCCAGTTGGCTTCTGAGTGCATTTGACATGACCCTCACGATCTTGAATAGCTCGCTCCTTGTCTGTCTGATAAGACGCTTCAGGTTTGTTTATACATTTCCTGCCTGGAACCTGGAATCAGCCAAGAGGTTCTGGTTTCTTTAGCAGGAAACATTATTTTAAGAAAAAATTTGAACGCTCTGAATAATCATTGCTTCTTGGTTGGTCATTATATTTAGTCCTCTTTGCTGGACAGAGCTAGAAATTTTTATTCTATGTGTGAGGGTTTATCAAAGACAAATTTAGAATTAGTTCTACAAGTAACTACATATTTACTATTCACCACCATGCCTTATGTCAATGTCTCTCTAGTATTTGGCTTCCTGAAACTTATACTCAATAGATTTCTCAAAGAGATTTTGGGAAAATTTTCCTTGAGTTCTTACACATCATTAAAAGTTTGTATGTGCCCTTTGTGCTTGCAAGTGAGTTTTAGGGATATAAAAATCCTTGACGCACTTTTTTTCCATGAGTATTCTTAATATGTTACTTAATTTTCTTCGGTCATAAAATATTACTGTTGAAAAGTCTGACAATAATCTATTTTTTTCCCTTATTAGTCTCTAGCTTTTTTGCCTAGCTGTCCAAAGGATTTTTTATTCTTCTTCAAAGTGCATTTATTTTACTTGACTCTTGGTGTTGGTCATTCTGGGTCAGTATTCCCACATATATGATTTGCTTTTTTGCATGTAGTTTCAAATAGCTTGGAGAGTTTTCTTTTTTTAAAAAAATTTTTTTAAAGATTGGCCTTGAGCTAACATCTGTTGCCAATCTTTGTTTTTTTTTTTTCTTCTTCTCCTCAAAGCCCCTTAGTACATAGTCATATAGTCCAGTTGTAGGTCCTTCTAGTTTTGCTATGTGGAACACCACCTCAGCCTGGCTTGATGAGCGGTGCTAGGTCCATGCTTTGGATCCGAACCAGTGAAACTCTGGGCCACTGAGGCAGAGCGCATGAACTTAACCACTTGGCCATGGGGTGGGCCTCTGGGAGAGTTTTCTTGATTTAGACTTTTTGCTATTTGCTCTTTCCCCTTGACTTGGTTTTCTTCTTCAGGAACTCATATTATCTGTGTGTTAAATCTTCTGTGCCCATCTTTAATATTTATCACTTTTTTTGAATCCTTTTGTTTTCTTTTTGTATTTATTTTTGATTTTTAATTTTTTATCCTCCCTACCTTTTACTTTTTTAAAAGAATGATCTGTATGTTTGCTTGTTTTTGGTCTTTCTAGTTTAGTTTTCATTTCTGATATATTTTTTTTTCCTTAGTTCTGTCTCTTCATTTCTAAGTATTTCCAATTTTGATTTATGTTGTTTTGTTCATATCTAGTTGCCAGGAGTACAAATATGAATACAAGATATTCTTTGCTTTGATAAACCCACAGTTTGGCTCTTGAGACAAACTGGAATAGATTGTGATACATGCATTACCAAAGCTGAGTATATAAATAGCACAAAGGAAAAAAGGATGAGCAATTCAAAGAAATTCTTTGAGTTTTATGTTTAAATCACCAAAAATACAGCTCTGTATAACAAATTACAGCAAGGTTAAATTGTTTTTATTATCTGTAAATAATCCATCTCAGCATAAAGCCATTGATATATTTGTTCTTTTTGCTTTAAATGATGCTTTAAAATATGAATATAGAAATTTTGTCTGGAGCACCAAGATTCAATAAATGCCACATTGCTCATTGGTGTGTCACACTATTATTACCCAGGAAACTGACTCTGAGCTAGAGGTTAGTGTTCAAGATATTTATTAAGGAGTGCCCTTGGCATCACTGTCTGTGAAAGGGAGAGGGGAGAAGCATAAACACGCACAGGAAGAAGTGGGGCTGTGATGAAGCCTGACAGCCTTAGACAATCCATGGAGAGCTCTGGATCTGAAATGGCCAGTCAAAGTTGTTCCACGTTGTGCAAAAATGGCTGGTCCTTGATTTTTTTCTTCAGGGACTCATGTTATCTATATGTTGAGACCTCTGTCTCAATCAGTCTTTGGATGTTGGCTGTCTCCAGAAGGATATGATCATGTGTGAGATGGCTTTCTGTGGCTAAATCCATTCCTGAAGGGGCCGTTGACTAAATACTGTCTACTGACAGCACTCCCAGCAATTGGGGCACCAAGTCCTTTCTTGAAGAAGGATATGGGTGGCATATTTCCATGTGTACCACACACCATGATGAAGGATTTACAAGGAGGCGATCATATTTTGCTGTTGTGTCTCTTACATCTCTCACCCACTTCAAGAGTATAAAACAACTGAAAATGAAAGATTATGAGTGTCTTTTTGAAAGAAATATTAGTATTTTGCAATTCATCTCCCCTCCTCACTTCTCAAATCTAAGACAGTGAGGCTGCAATAGGATCAGGTCCAGAGTTCTGTTGTGTCCACACAGTTTAAGGGCAGTAGTGGAGTGTTCTAACACCTGCCTGGACAATCTACATATTGAGATATGGACCTAGAACTTAGTTTAATGGACGAGTGAAAGAGCAGAGGCTTCTTTGGGCAATCTGCACTTAAATTGTTTGAAGAGGCTCAGACTGAACCAGTGCCTCCCATTTGTGGGATATCTGCAGCAGAGAGTCAGTGTGGGGTTTTCTTGCAGTTTTCCTGAGTTACAACTGGAGAGAAGAGATCCCAGCAGAAAGAAGTGGCACTTTTGAGCCAAATTCCTAAGGGCTAAAGAAGGAGATATAAGTGACCAACCAAGGAGAATACACCACCTGCATCACAGAAACAGTGGATGAAAGATTTCCAGAGACGAAAGGAGGTGGGGCTCCTCCAAAGCTATGCAAAAGCCCTGTGAGAGACCCAGGTTTAGATATTGCAAGGGTCAGAGAGCATGAAGTAAACTTGCCACTGCACTATGGAAGCAAAGACATCCTGGTCCTCTCTTTTCCTCCCTTTCTGCATGCCAATGCTTAAGAGGCCATAAATTGAGTTTAGCAGCTGAGGGGAGAATACATCAAATGTCCAACAGGAAAAGAACGAGTGTTCCGACAACACTGGCTTTCTTCATCTCGGGACTTCACCTGCAATAGTCCTGAGCTTGTGGAGGGAGTAAGGATTTAATTTAACTCCAGATTCAAGTCACTTCTATTACATGGAGCTGGACATTTTAATTACTGAAATATGACTTTTTAAGATCGAAAGTTACCTCAAGACTCATGGAACTTGGCTTAAATTTCTCCCAAGTTAATAATCAGCCCAGAAAAAATTTAAGGTATAGTGGAAACAATAAAATTGCCTTATCATTATATCCCACAGTAAACCTGCTTAGCTAAATTTTTAGACTCTTTAGAGCTCTGCTATTACTAAGCTGTTGCTCCTAATTTATTTTGGTGAATTCAACCCAAGGGCTTTCTGAATCATCAAAGAAAAATTATGTACCATTTGATGTAATTAATTGCAATAGACTTTCAAATTTCTCAAGAGAAGCACAAGTTTCACTTTTATTCTCTGATTGTGCCGTCACGTTGGGTGTTAGCTCATGTTGGAAGCAGAACAACTCTAGGTTAGAAAGTTCTATGGTATTACAGAAATGAAAAAGGATGTTGGAAGAAAGCAATTGTTAGTCTGAGAATTGAGGCAGCCTTGGGACTAGACATGTCACTAGGAATTCAGGCCTGTAAGCTGTCATGGGTATGTCTTCCCCAGAAAACACTTGTAACCTGGTAATACTGGTGACTTTAAATCTACTGTCACTGGCTCCCATATTTTAGGGCTCAAGTTAAATTATGTCTGGTCTGAAGCCCAGACTTCTCAAGCATGCCCTGATTTTCTTCTTGTGTTGAATAGCCCCTTGATGTGGTACTTGTATGACCTCAACACAAATGGAATCTTCCTTCAAGTTAAATTTTTAAGTAAAATATTGTTTTTATCAAAGTACACATGTACATAGGTCAAAGAGTCAAATACACAGTAGCGCTAATAATAAAAACCAGTATTCTCTTGCTCCATCTCTTCCACTGTTCCCGATTCCCAAATACCTCTCCCCAGAAGAAACCAATTTGAACTCACTTAAATATTTCCTCTTGTAGTTATTTCTATATTTGTGTGTAATATACTTATGTTGTTATTTCTGGATTTTTCAATATTAGACTATTAACTGACATCCTACTGTGGAAGATGAGGGTTTAGTTTTCATACTAGTCCTGCATTCCACTTTCAATTTCTCAATTCCCACCTCCCATTCTCTCTACATAACAAGTATATAATAATTTTTACTAAACAAATATTCAGTATTTGCTTTGATATGACTTTATAATATAGCTGTAAAATGTTGGTCATGAAAACCAGAAACTCTTCCAGGTGTTTTGAGTGGAAAGCAGTTTAACATAGGAAAATAAAGATGTAAAAAATCATTGGAAATGCATATATTGCAGGAAATCTGCTACCAATCAACCACCCGCAAATCAAGTTGATGATTCTTAGAGAACACCTTTCTGGAAGTTGCTGCTACTGCTAACAGTCATAAATGTTTATACACCAGCGACAGGGTGTCAGAATATATGAAACAAAAATTGACAAAGTTAATGGGAGAAATAAAAAATTATACAATTGCAGCTGAAGATGAAAATATCCCCCTCTTAACAATTGAAAAAACAACTAAGCCAAAATTTAGCAAAGACAAAAGATTTGAACTATTAACTATCTTGACTTAATTGATATGTATAGGATACTACACTAACAATGGCAGAATACACAGCCTTTTATAGCCAGACTGATCAAGAAAGGAAGAGAGAAGACAGAAATCACTAATATCAGCATTGAAAGAAGAGACATCACTACAGAACTTATAGACCTTAAAGGGGTAATAAGCGAATGTTAAGAACTTCATGCCAGTAATCTAGTGACATAGATGAAAGGGATACATTCTTTTAAAATAGAATTTACTACAAAAGAAAAAGAAATCAGAAACACAAATTACCAAAATAGGAATATAAAACTGGAATAGCTCTATATCAGTTAAAGAAATGGAATTTATACTTTAAAACTTTCCTATATAGAAAACTCCAGTCCTACATGGCTCCTATGAAATATTTAAAGAAGAGAATAAAGCTACTCCTATAAAACTCTTTCAGAAAATAAAGGAGGAAGGAATACTTTTCCATTTATTTTATGAAGCCATTAACCTCTTACCAAAAGTAGACAAAAATGTCACAAAGAGAGAACTACAGAGCAGTTCTCCTAGTGAACATAGACACAAAGATCCTTAACAAAATATTAGCAACTCAAATGTAATAGTACACATGAGTAATTGTACATGATCATGGGGCATTCGCCTCAAGAAGGCAAGGTTGCTTTAATACTTGAAAATCAATTACTGTAATTCACCATATTAATAGAATAAAGAAGAAGAAAATATACAATCACTTCAAAAGTTGCAGAAAAATGCTTGAGAAAATTCAACACTCATTCATGATTTTTAAAAATCTTAAAAATGATGAGAAGAAGGGAAATTTCTTCACTCGATTAAGACTATCTTCAAGAAAACTACTGCAAGGGGCCAGCTCAGTGGTGCAGTGGTTAAGTTCACATGTTCCACTTCGGCAGCCCAGGGTTTGCCGGTTTGGATCCTGGGTGTGGACATGGCACCGCTTGGCAAGCCATGCTGTGGTAGGCACCCCACATACAAAGTAGAGGAAGATGGGCATGGATGTTAGCTCAGGGCCAGTCTTCCTCAGCAAAAAGAGGAGGATTGGCCGCAAATGTTAGTTCAGGGCTAATCTTCCTCAAAACAAACAAACAAATTAAAAAACTACTGCAAACACATTCAGTGATGAAAGGTTCAATGCGTTCTACCTAAGATCAGGAATAAAGCAAGGATTTCTGCTTCACCACTTCTATTTATCACTTTACTAGAGGTCTTAACTAGTGCAATAGGCAAGAAAAAATTTAATAGGCATAAAGATTGGAAAAGTAGAAGCAAAATTGTTACTGTTTGCAGACAACATGAGCTTAAGAAATCTACAAAAAAAGCTAATGGAATTAATACATGAATTTAATAAGGTTTCAGAATATAAGATCAATATGCAAAAACCAACAGTATGTTAATACTAGCAATAAACGTTTAGAAAATAGATAAAACATACCACTTACAATAACATGAAATTAATTAGGAATAAATTTAATTAATGGTGTTCCAGACTTGCCAAGCATAATTAATGAATGGAGATATATACCACGTTCATCAATTTGAAGACTCAATATTGTTAAGATACCAATTCTACCTGAGGTAATCTACAAAGTCAATGAAGTCCCAATCAAACTATTAGCAACCCTTTTTTCTGAAGAAATCGACAAGGTGATCTTAAAATTTATATAGACAGGCAAAAGACTTAGAATATCCAAAACAATTTTGAGAAACAGAAATAAGGTTGGAGAACTTACACTATATGATTTCAAGTCTTACTATAAAGCTACAGCAATGAATACAGTGTGGTACAGTGTAAAGATAGACAACATGATCAATGGAACAGAATAGAAAGTTAAGAAATGGACCTACACTTATATGTTTAGTTGATTTTCCACAATGGTAGTAGGGTATTTCCACAGGGAAAATATATTCTTTTCAACAGATGCTGCTGGAAAAATTGGATATCTGTTGGGAAAAAAATAACCTAGACCATTACCTTACACTATACACAAAAATTAATTCATAACGGACCACAGACTTAAATGTGAGTGCTAAAACTCTTAAAGTCTTAGAATAGACAGCTTGGGGTTTGGAGAGAGAGAAAATAAGAAGAGTTTAGATGTTGGTTGTATCTGAAATATTTTATTTTAAAAATGATCTGAAAACATATATGGTTGCATATTACAATTGTGAGATTTGAATGTGGTTTCATGGATGTCTGTGATATTATAGTCTGTGCATTCCTGTATGCATAATACATTTCACAATTATGGGGGCCGGCCCGGTGGTGTAGTGGCTAAGTTCGCACACTCTGCTTGAGCAGCCTGAGGTTTGTAGGTTTGGATCCCAGGAAAGGACCTACACCACTTGTCAGCCACGCTATGGCGGCAACTCACATACAAAATAGAGGAAGATTGGCACGGATGTAACCTCAGCAACAATCTTCCTCAAGCAAAAAGAGGACGATTGGCAACAGAGGTTAGCTCAGGGCCAATCTTCCTCACGCACATACATACAAAAAGTTCATGATTCTGAGATAGTAATATATCACGATGAGGACCAGAAAGGAAGTAATTAACAGCAATGAGGATTATGTATAAAATAATAGATTTTGTAGTTAGAATTCCATCAGATAGGTTTGACCATGAAAAACTCAAAATTTGTGCATGGTAAAAACCACTATAGACACAATTAAAAAAGAAAATTGTATAATGAGTTGCAACATATACAAGAGTCAAAAGGTTAGTAACCTTCAGCCATATAGTAGCTTTAAATTCATGATAAAAGAGGATGTCAATAGAAAACAATGAACCAACGATACGAATCATCAGTTCACAAAGAATACAAGTAAATATAAAAAGCGATGATTTCACTAGTAATTGAATTCTGAGAATGAGAGACCACCTTTTGCATATCTGATTGTCAAAGATAAAACAGATGACAAAGCCCGTGGTTGACAGGACGTGCGTAAGGAAGCGCTCGTCTCCTACTCTGCTTCTAGGAAGATAAATTGATACAACCCTTTTCTCAGGCAAATCAGCAATTAATAAAAAGATTATTAAAAATATGACACATTTTGACCCAGAAATTTCACTTCTAGGAGGCAGCATAACATCTCTCTCTCTGGAGCTAGGATTCCTGGGTTTGGCCTCTGGCTCCACAACTCACTAGCCGTGCAGTTTGGGAAGAGTACTTCAGGCTTTTCAGGCTTCAGTCTCCCTAATCTGTGAAATTTGGGGAAATAACTCAGAGAGATTGTGATGTTCTCACGTGTAAATTCACATAAAGACAACCTGGGTGAGTATCTGCCACGAGGTGAGTCCTGTAGAAATATTTACTCTTCTTCCTCCTTCCTCTTGGCATTTTATCAGAATAAAATTTTCAGCCAAATTTTGGCCTGGCCTCTAATTTGCATCCTGAAGTTTACTTTCTCTCCTAAGGTAGCCTCGGGAAGATTTTCTGAGCCCTCAGCTTGACCCATTAGCAGAACTCTGACTCCATTTCAGAGTTGTAGCTTCTGCCCTCTGGGAACCCCAGTCCCATCTCCCTTCTGTGCCACCTAACTACCTAGACCAGTTCTAACTCACCCACCCCCGCACCCCTTTCTATCTCCCCAGCCTTTCACCCCGCCCGGGCTGGCAACGTGCTTTCCTGTCTGGGTTCCCCATTGTCACAGCTTACAACTTAGAAGGATCACAGGAGACACCTATTGGCTGCAGTCCGTTCATCCTTCATTCACACAAGCCAAAATACGGGCAAAAGGGAAAATGTTGAAGGAGATTTCATGACAGATCCTCTCTTTTCCATGGGATGTGAACTAGGCATTCCCTCAGGGAAGACAGGGTCACTAATTCCAAACATGTCAAATATATCCCATTGCTTGATTTAGATGGTGACTGATTTAACTTTCATCACACATTAGCACGTGTTTATGGAGCACATACTCTATGTCAGGCGCTGGCCAGGCACAGAGGATGCGAGTTTGAATAAGACATGAGATTGCCCTCAAATAATCACTCGCTTGGACCATCATATAAACAGGAAATTACCATGGAGTAGGATAAGGACAGAGTTGTATACATATGTCCCTGGTGGCACAGAGCAGATGAGCTAGCCTGCTGCCAGCCAAGTGTTGGATTTACACTGAACCACATTCCAGGTGGCCTGGGGTGAGGAAGACATGTCCCAAAGCACGCAGCTGCACCAGAAGCCTGGTTTGCTCTGTGATGTTGATCCCTGGCATGGCTGGAGTAGGAAGTGTAGGTGGAAATTGGCGTGATAGGAGACCAGAGCATCCGCAATAGGGTACCACTTCTCAAAGATTAGACATAATTTTCAAGGTAACAAGGATTTTAAAACAAGGCAGTGACAAGATCAGATTTGCGTTTTGTTAGGACACTTTGCGGTATGGTGTGGAAGATGGATTGTAGAGGGAGAGATGATATTGGAACCTTCTGCCGTAGCATCAGGGTGATGAAGACGACATATCTGGAAGAGTGGGGATGGAGAGCCAGAGGTACACTCATTTGGCAGGGCATTGTGGGAAATGAAATTTAGCGAGTGAGGGAGAGGGCGTTAAGGATGGCTCTTGGACTTCTGCCTTGGATCACCAGGTGGATTAAAGAGCCATCAACCAAAACTGAGGATGTGGAAGGACATCTCATTTGACGGGTGACAATGATACTGAGTTAAGTTCTGGAAATGTCGAATTTGAGATGCTCGTGGGACCTTCAGAAAGAGATATCTAGAATGCCAAGAAAAATACGGATCTGTTGCACGAGACTAGAAACATGAACTGGGGGTGTCTGTTTGGGAGTCGTCATTATATAGATAGTATTTACAATTATTGGATCGGATGAACTTGCCCAGTTTAAGCATGAGGAGTGAGAAGTTCAGTGCACAGGAATGGAATTGTGGAGAATATTAACATATAGAGTGGATACAGAGCTGCTCTGTACAGTTGTGCACGTTGTACAGTGCACATTTCCAGGCACCAGTCATATCAATGTGCAGGTGAAGGGCAAACTAACTCAGTGGGTTGAAGCGTGGTTGAGGGTGAAAGAGTGGAGACTGCAAATGCATCCCACTCAACAGTGTGGAGTCTGCGAAGAAGAGAGGAGAGTGAACACAGCGCCATGGAGGGTTGTAATTCAGCATGTACCACAGGGTGGAGCAAAAGCTGGATGACTGGTTGGTTAAGAAAGGAAGGAGGTGGTACAAAGGGTACTGTGGCTGGAAAAATGAAAAAGAAGGAAGAGGATTAAGATGAAACAAAAGAATGCTTGAAACACCGTCACCAGCATCACCCCAAACACGGTCTTTTCCCGTCCGCCCTGGGAAATGGCGGAAGGTTAGTTTGTTTCACTGGTGTGTAGAGGCTGAGAGGTGGGGCGGGGCTTGTCACGGTGTGGGCACAGGGGTCCGGTGCAGATGACCTCACATGGCAGCCTTGACAGGTGATTGTCCCAGTTAGGAGAGGTGCCAACTGCATGACAGAGGCAGGCTCTCCCCGATGGCAGGTCAGCAGGGCTCCTCCTGGCTCTGCGGCTTGTTCTCTCCTTGTCCCTCATCAGCTCTGAGGCCTCAGCTCCTCCACTGTGACCTCCTTGCCTTGGGCAGGGGGTTCTGCTCCTCTCTGACTGGGAGGCAGTGCGTCAAGAATTTATGGAGCGGCCCCCGGGTGCCGAGGATACAGCCAGAATAAAGGAGACCATGTTCCTTCTTGCATCCTCGAGAGGGCTGGCAGATGATAACAGCAGTATAAACTATGGTAGGTGGTAATAGAAACCATAAACAAAATACAATAAACGGAGATAAGAGGGACAGAGAGATGTGCGGGTGGGTGGGGCTTCTCTGAGTGGTGACATTTGAACAGAGCCCCGGCCTGGGAGAGAGTGAGCCAGGAGGAAATGAGCCCACGCGGAGGACACAGGAAGTGCAAAGGCCACGGGGCGCAGCCTGCTCGGGCCTCTGGGGAACCGCCACCAGCTGGGGTGAGGGGTTTCGATCCGACTGAGACTGATGAGAAGTCAGGAGACGGTGTTTTCTTCAAGGCTCTTTCTGGCTGTGGGAAGAAACAGGGAGACCATAGGAGGCTCCATCGACGGCAGCCACAAGGTCACTCTTTCCGTTGATTCTCTCACTCTAGCCCTCCCACTCTGGCTCTTCCCATGCAGCACGTTGTCAATGCATGGTTTTTAAGTTTATTTTTGAATTTTTCCTGTCTTTGGATTATCTCAGTCAAGAAGTACTAACAGTACCCAAAAATGCTTCGTGGGGAAGACTAGAACCCAGTGCTCTGCTAGAAGAAACTCCAGTAGGAAATACGACGATAGCAGGCTACAACCCGGAGATGGAAATCTTGCCTCCAAAGGGGTGATGAGTGGAAAGAGCGAAGACAGAAATAATTTAAATGCCAGCAAAGCTTAACACTCCTTGAGACTATCTGGCAGAAATTCAGTCTCCCCCTCCAGGTAAAATTGCCAGGTTTAGCACATAAATGTTCAGGTTTTCAAATATTGCATGGGATATACATATGTTAAAAATTATCTCAAATTCAAACATAACTGGGAGTCCTGTATTTTATCTGACAACCTTAGCTTTCCTCTATATTGGAGATTAGTGTAATGTTTTCAGAGAAAAAAAAAAGAATTATGTTTTGGTAATATTTCCTTAGACCTAAAAACGTATTTGCAACTTCAAAATCAAAATATATATATATATTCGAATTCTCACATTTCTGGTCAAATTAGGCCAGCTCTGCCCACCCTCTTTCGAGCTGGGTGCCCTTGAATCGGTCACTTAACTTCTCTGAGTCCCACTTTTCTCAGCTCTAACTACTTCCTATATAGAGAAAAGTACTCATAACATTGTGAAGTGCTGTACAGATATAAATTATTATGATTGTTTCCTCACTAAGTTTTCTTTTTGTTTCCTTTTCTACCAGAATGTTGAAGCATGTGTTGATGTATTTTAAATCTAACTCTACAGATTTTTCAGAAAAATGGTATATTCTTTCACAAGGAAAGTTGTCTCACTGGGTACCACCTAACACGCATTCTGAGTCTATTGCATTCCAGCGAGTCTGATGCTCCCCCCTCCCAGAAAATCACAGACATTTGGGCTTCAGAGAAACATAGAAAATGCTTCCAAAACATTTCTTGCTTCTTTGAATCAAGCGCTGAACTACATGAATTTTCCAAATTCCCACTATTTCCAGTTGACCCCACACCCCAGGGGGCAACCTGGTCACTGGTGACCTCACGTGGGTTCATTGACACTCTGCGGCGGGTGAGCATCAGCAGATTCATGGGTCCCGGTAAATCCCCTTCTTCAGTGGTCAGCCAGCGGACGACAGCCAACGCCAACCCCTGCCACCACCAAGCTCTTCCATCACTTCTTTAAAACACCCTCCCCAAACAGTGGGGGCTCCATTGTAGAAAATGTCCAAAATGCAGAAAAGTATGATTAAGGAATTAAAATGAATCAGCAAGCTCACTACCCAAAGAAAACCACTGGTGGCATATTGATATATATGTTTACACATATTTTTATAGAGTTGGGATCATACATCATACTGTGGAATAAAGAGTTTTGAGACCTATTTTTTTTCACATGCCATCATGATTGGGTTTTTTGGGGCTATTCCATAGTTTTCAAAATAATAAAAAATTATTTAATTATCTTCATAGTAGTTCATCATATGGAAGTACTATGATTAATTCAAGCATTTTCTATATTCAGAGGCATTTTTAAGCATAAGTTCATTAAAAAAGTCCCATACCGAGGATATGATCCAAGGGCATGTTTATTTTTGTGTCCCAAGGTTTTCCCCCATCCCATGGCGGAATCCATGACTTCTCTGTTCTCTCCGAGGTAATAGAAGGTCCTTGGATTTCCCATTGGATTTCAAACCCCCTTAACTAGATTTAGAGTTGAATCTTTTCCTTTACCCACCGGATGCAGGCAAGAAGTCGCAGAGTGGACAGTGAGGGTGATGTCCTCTCGCTGTGCATCTTGGGCCTGGCTGCTGCTGAAAGCTGATGACTTTCCTCGGGGGCACCTTCCTGGCTTCTTCAGAGGGGCCCCTGCTGGCCTCTCTGTCTCTACCCCCGTGACACAGCAGTGCCTCTCCTGTGGCTGCTCCCTTGCCATGCTCCAGCCCACCTGAACTCTCTTTGTTCCCTCTCTCTGTGACAGGCATCCTCATGGGCAGCATCCCATTAAAAATGAGCCCCCATCTACTTTCCTTCTCAGGATGCCACCTCTGATCTTTGGGCCTTGGGCAGCCTTGACAAGGTATCACTCTCTGGTCAAGCCTCTGCGTGGTCTTACGATTTTCATGCTTTCTTTTCTCCTTGGTGAATACCTAGCAGTGGAAAGGCTGAGTCGTATTTGAAAGGGACGATTTTACACCCTCACCAGCTGTGTAGGAGAGTTCCAGTTGATCTACATACCGGCCAACACTTAGTATGGTGTCTTTTTAATTTTAACCATTCTAGTAGATGTGTAGTGGTATCACACTGTGATTTCAATTTTCATTTCCCTAATGACTGATGATGTGACAGTTTTCTTGTTACTTACAGCCAGAGGGTAGGTTAGGGATGCAGAAGGTTGGTGTGTCCACTTTGGGGCAGGGGGAACACAGAAGCATTGATGGAACATGGGCTGGACTGGACGGGTCAGATGGAGGAAGCTGAAGGAGGGAACTGAGATCATGAAGGGCATGGTGGAGGCTGTAGGCTTCAGCAGTAGGTGTCGGTGTGGCAGCTCAAAGACCAGACGCATCTTGGTGGACATCTTTTAAAGAAGACTAGTGATCTGGAAATTCAGGGAGCCTCAGTGGCCACCAGTGGGTGCCAGGGGACAGTATGAAGGCCAGACTCCTCTCCTCTGCCTCTCTGAGGACACATGGAAGGAGAAGGGAAAGGAGAACCCCATTGGAGAAGAATCATTCCTGATTAAGAATCATTCCTGAACTTTGAATTGACTGAACATTCACTTGAAAGAGACTGCTTTCAAGCTGAAGGAACAAACACAGGGAAGAGGACGGATAATGACAAGCTGGCTGAGAGGGAGGGGGTGGGGACAGGTGATTACATAGCAAAGGAGCCACTGTTGGTGGCTGGGTGTTACGTGGCCCCTGGGACACATGGATTCCTGAGTGAGTCAGCCAGATTGAAAGCCAAATCGGAGACAGGCGTCACATTATTGATCAATTCAGAGAATATTCTCAACTAGTATCTCTAATCTCCTTTTATAAATCTATATTTAAGCCAACTTTTCCCGTTCCGTAATTGTGCATAGTTTTTTTGGATTCCAAGTCAAGAGCCTTACGTTTGTGTATTGTTTTTATCCTGTTAAATTTGGACCATGTTCGAGCCTTTTGAAAGCCTTTCATGTTCTGGTTTCCTCGCTGATAGGACACATTGTGGAAAAATCATAAGTTTGCAGATAGATGGTGTTTATGTTGACATTTGGCCTCTTTACTCATGGACCTTAGGAAAGTCATTCAGCCTCTATTGAGCTCAGTTTTCTTCTCTGAAGAATGCAACACATACAATGATATAATGTGAATTACATAAGGTACTCAATAAATAGTGGTGGTAGTCAGTGGTGTGCTGGTAAATATTTAACAACAGGATCTGTTAAATGGTTGTCAATCTCTGTGGTGTAAATACTCCATGGCTGATTTCAAGTGTGACACTGAGCGTGACATTGGGAAGAGATGTGCATGATTTGCTCTTGTAAGCTGGGGACAGCCAGCTCCAACACACCACTGATGGTAGTCATATTTTGAGTCTATCAGAACAGGAAAATATCTGAAGTTTGCCCAGGAGGACTCCCCCAGGTTATCACCAGTCCATTTTAGCTAATTCTTGAATCCGTTATCAATTAATTTTTAACCAGCATAATTATTATGTGATTCACTCAACATTTGTCCATTTTGACTATGAGGTCATCCAGAAATTTTGTTAAATGTCTTGTTGAAGTTGAATTACATTATTTCTACCACATTCCCTAACCTGGCAGTTCTCAGCACTGGCCCCCATTAGAATCACTTGGGAGACCTTGAAAATCCACTGAAGGTCCAGCCCAAGACTGGCTAAATAATTTGTGGAGCACAGTGCAACATGAAAATGTGGGGCCACCTACTCAAAAATTATTTCAAAATGGTGATAGCAGAGCGTGAAGTCAAGTATGGGCCCTTCGGAGCTTGGGGCCCCGTGTGACTGAACAGGCTGGACCCCACGAAGCAGATCCTTTTCCAGCCTCACCTACTCAGTAAATAATTGTTTGAGGGTGAAATATGGGAATTTGCAGTTTTTAGAATCTTCCCAGATGGTTGTAATGTGTAGCCAGCGTTATGTACTCAGTGGTCCTCAAACTTAATGCATCAGAATCAACTGGAGAGGTCGTTAAAACCCAGATTGCTGTGCCCTGCCTTTAGAGTTTCGGATTCAGTAGGTCTGGGGCATTCCTAATAAGATCCCAGGTGATGCTGCTGCTGCTGGTTAGGAACCCATATTTTGAGAGCCATTGACTAAAGGATGAAGTTCAAGTCCTTGCAGGGCATGCATTTTCTGTATGATCTGACCCCTGCCTTTCCCCAGATGATGGCATCTTCAACTCAAGCCATGTGGAACTCTTCACCACTCCTCAATTTTCTCATGCATTTGCACACCTTCATGCAAGAGGTGCAGTTCTGTGTCTACAGGAAGATTTCTGATGCTCCCTTCAAGATTCCCTTCCCAGTCCCTTTCCTCCTGCCTTCAAACAGAAAGCCTCCTATGCTCTGCTCTGCATCAGCACTTATGGTGCTGACTGTCCGCTTGCCTATGTCTTGGAGAGCAGATGCCTGTGTCTTTCATCTGTGTCTTCTCAGGGCCTAGCACACTGTGAACGTTCAATAGCCTGTTGAGAGGAAAATTCATTATTTGTTCTAAGTAAACACATGATTGTTCTTCATGATCGCTATCGTCTGGACGGAAGTTCAGAATGAGCGAGGGAGTTTGTTTTCTTCCAACCCCTACAAGATGTCTTAAAAATGCAAGCTGTTGGTCCCAAACAGAACCAGGCAGGAGACAGAGATAAATCATTGCTGACCCATTTCTACAAGTGGTAAAACAACGCAAATCACATTTTCTACTGAATCAGCATTTTGATTTTTGCCTTCAATGAAGAGCTCGTAAAGGGCATCTTCAACTCCAAAGCTATGACCACCATATTTTCCATGGAGTGAGATAACCTTTTGCAAAGAGCAGTGGTGGCTTAAGGAAAAGATCCATCAGCATTTGGGGTTTTGTTTTTCCGCCTGACTGCATATGACCGTATGTTGACTGAGTTGGGAAATAGTGTGAAAATGAGAATATAAACATATATGTATAGTTAAAAGAGTAATGAACCAATAGCCAAGGTTTTTGGTCAGTCGTTGGTCCACAGGGCCCTGCTTTGGAGTGTGCGTGTATGTGTGTGTGTGTGGTGGTGGTGGTGTGTGTGGGGCTGTGTGGGGGGCTGTGGGGTGCAGAGGAGGTGGTGAGGAGAAGAGAGGTTGCTTGAGGTTCATCCCTTAGGGATCATGCACACCCACATAAAATCCAAATATAATAAATTTTGGAATGCAAGCACAGATTATCCATCTAGCTGCAGAGGTGGAAGGCTGCCTTCAGACATGGAAAATGACAGATAATTATCCAGTCTTTTGACAGCACGTCTGCTACCTAATAACTCAAACTACTGTTATGAAGAAGAAAGCCAAGAATCTTGATGAAGTTCGAAGAGGAACCTCACAATTTGCCTCCCTCTTCTGCATGGGAGTCTGTTCTTCTAATTTTAGGGGCAAGAGTGGTAAAAGGTGGCCAAGCAGAGAACAACTCGGATGCTTTGCGGAGCTGCAGCTATCTTTCAGTTCATGTGCGCTGTCTTTTTCTGCAAATGGTAAGACACAGTGCAACTACAAAGAATAGTTGAATAATAACAGTCCCTCACATTTGCAGAGTGCTTCAGAAGTTAAAAGAGATCTCATTTATTTTTCAGAACAAGGGGAGGCAAGATGGGCATGATTGTTCATTTTTTACCGATAAGAACTTACAAGGCTTTGCAAACTGGTCACTTTTGTCGCTAACAACAATCCAGTTCTCTAATTCCTTGTCCCCATAGTCCACTTTTCAATTAAAATGAGTTATATTCGTGGGGTTGAGTTTTTAATACAGGGCACTTAAAACAGTGCCTGAGCGATTTTATTTGGACTAATTTGATTAGTGCAGATTGATTTCACAAATTCTCCTTTCATCAAAAGGAATTTTTAAGGAAAGAATTATGTAGATAGTTGTCTCACGTCTTCCCTTGATTTTGCTTCCGTTTATTCACACATTCTTTATTTGCTACCTTACTTTCCTATATACGATCTGATTTAACAAACCTCGAATGCTACCTAAATCACTATTGTCAGCATAATCAGCCCTGTTACTAGCTGGAATCCATCCAGGGGCCACAAATACGTTGTGACATTCCTATCTCATTAGTTACCTGATTTGAGTCCCCAGAAAGAAATTTATCACTAGATTGTATGATAAACATTGTTCAAATGTGTTTTCCCTAATTGTTAAAGTGTGCACTCACACACACACACACACACACACGCCTGACTTAGTTCGGCATATTGAATAGGTGCCTGTAACACAGATTTCACAGTATAGGAAAACTTCTAAAAATGTTTCCTGGGTCCCAAGTGAACCTAGTTGAAGGATGACATGTAATGAACTAGAACTCCATGCCGTGTATATTTTCTCTCACAGGAAAACCAAATAATTATTCAAGAAATGAGGAGGAATTTATTAAAATTCTCTAAAAACTATTTTTATTCGAGTCTTTTATACTAAATATTGAAACAACGTGAGTGCTTTCCACCTATTTTTGGTTGAAATGAATATAAATAATAATAATTCCCAAATGGGTTTCTCTTTTTTCTCATTTGATGACGCTGGCATTGCTGTCTCTGGGGCAGATGGAAAGAGAAAACTTTCCTAAATTCTTCTCCGCTTCGTTCCCTTCAGCCAGGTTTGAATTAGCTCACACTGGTGTTCTCATGCTTTGAGAAAAAGCCAAGACTTTTGGTAAAGCCATTAGGCATCGCTGCTGGGGATGTGGCCGTGTCCCAGGCAGCAGGGCCTCCCATGAGTCACGCTCAGGTTCAGCCTCTTTTCTGGGCCCATCATTCTTCGGAGATGAAACCAGTGGAGACACAGCGTCTTGCTTTTACCCTCCCTTTCCCAGGACGCCGAGGACAGCCCTGAATGACTTTGGGCACAAACGCAGTTCTGATGAAGTCGCCCCACCCACGTAGGGCAACATCAACGATCCTAGAGAGAAATGAGTGCAAAGCATGGCAGGGTCTAATACCAACAACTGAATGTGTGGTCGCCACGGTCTAAATGTGCTCCACTCTGCCTCTTCTTCTTGCTTTTGCTCATGCTGTTCGTCTGTCTGAGATCCTCTCCTTCTTATCCTTCCTCTGAGAGCCAGTTTGCGATGCCCACTCCACAGGTCCTGGGGACTACCATTATCTTCACTTGCTCATCTGGAGTAGGCTTTTCCCTGGGGACCAAAATAGAACTTCCCTGGTTCTCATTGGAACTAGGACAAAAGCTAATCTGCCAAAACCATCATTTAATTAAAAATATCTGGGGGGCCAGCCAGGTGACATAGCAGTTACGTTTGTGCTCTGCTTCAGTGGCCCGGGGTTCCCCTGTTCAGATCCCAGGCATGGACCTACACACCACTCATCAAGCCGTGCTGTGGCAGGCATCCCACATATAAAGTAGAGGAAGATGGGCACGGATGTCAGCTCAGAGCTAATCTTCTTCTTCTTCCAAAAAAAGATCTGGGGACTTACAGGGGCACCAAGTTTTTTTAATCCCAAATTTTGTTTGGAACTGCAACTCCAGTTAATCCTGCAGACCCCAAATCCTGTCATACTTGGCCTCTGCCCCAAACACCCACTGGCCATTTAGCTTCTCCTAATGCTCTAGACCCTTTTCCAATGCCTCCTCTCGCTCTCTCCTTCTCTCCAAACCCTCCCGGGTGCCCTCCGTCACCCTCATTCCAGTAGAAACAAATTCCCTTGCTGTCAGCTGACTCTTCAGAAAACGCCAGCCCTTATCCTCATTGTAATCTGTCTCCCCAAGGACATTCTTCCTCTGTTGACTTTTCCAGGGGGCTCACCTTCCCACATCTACTATAGAAAAGGGTCAGGAGAGAAGAAGGTCTGGCTCACCTGCTCCTGCACCTGTAATGTATCTCTTTAGGCTCCTCTTCTCTCTTTACTAATGCATGTCGTCCACCATCCAGCCCCAATCCTGCCCTCAATTGGGGTGACTCCAGTGGCCACTGGATGACCTAGGCAACCACCTGGAATCAGAGTGCCTTGATCAAGCCGGCTGCACTGAACTTCACCTTCATTTCAGCCACCCATAACCGTGGCCTCGCCCTGGGACTGGACAGCATATAAATCTTTCATATTAATAACTCACACTTTGGATACAGCATCTCATTTAAAAAACTCTCCTTGCCCCTTTATTCCCATCATGCTTATCTGGCAGCTTCGTGAGCAATTCTCCTTTAACCCTGTGATTCTCAAACTTTAAAGAACATGACAATGACCCGAGGAGCATGTAAAACTGCAGGTCCGTAAAGCTTTCCCGCAGAGATTCTAACTGACTAGGGATGGGGCGGTGTCTAGAAATCTACATTTCATAAACATCCTAGATATTTCTGGCACATATTCCACAGACAACTCTGAGAAATGCTGCTTGAACCCTTCATTTTTCCCCAGAGTTTCAGGCTTCTCCTGCTGTGCTTTCAACTATAATCAGTGTAGGCTTTCATCTATAATTTAAATCACTCTCTTACCACACCATTGTGATGGTTAATTTTATGTGTCAACTTGGCTAGGCCACGGTACTCAGATTTTTGGACAAACACCAGTCTAGATGTTGCTGTGAAGGTATTTTTCAGATGAGATTAATATTTAAATCAGTAGTAGACTTTGAGTAAAGCAGATTACCCTCCATAATGTGGGTGGGCCTCACCAATCAGTTGAAGGCCTTAAGAGAGAAAGTTGGACATCCCCCAAGGAGGACGGGATTCTGCCTCCAGACTGCCTTTAGACTTGAGCTGCAACATCAACTCTTCCCTGGGTCTCCAGGCTGTTGGCCTGCCCTGCAAAATTTGGACTCTCTCTCTCTATATATATACATATACACACACACAGGTACACACATACTATTGGTTCTGTTTTTCTGGAGAACCCTGACTAATACAACCTTTAGGGTTATAGGCTTCTGTTCCTAAGCTGCTGGACCAAACCTCGAGGACTGAGGCCACCACACCACCACATCTTCAGGCCTCCAGGGCTCTTGGTCCTTCCTGTCATCCTTCTGTACATTTATACATTGTATGGCACTGAGTTCCCACAACTACTTTTTCAAACCTTACCACTGGCCTCAAAACTCTGTTCCTAATCATCTCTGCCATAGATATTGACTGATGACTGGTCTCCTACTTCACAGAGAAAATAGAAGTCAAATTAGGAACTTTCTTTATTTCTCACCCACCATAAAGTTTCTCATTGCACATTTATCATTTGGTCTGGTTTTTGTGGGCGAGGTAGGTCCAAGATGGATGATTTCTGCTTTGGATTCCATCCTCTCGCTCTTCCTCAAAGAGCCTTTGCTACTCTGTGAATTGCCCACACTGCTCTACTCGCCCCACTTCTACTGCCCTTTTCTTCTTTGGCACACTCAGTTCACACCGTCGGAAACAAATTGATAGAACTTCCCAGTTGATCCACCTTCCTTTCTAGCTACCACCATTTCTCTTCCCTTTATTACTGCCTCCTCTTTCTCGACTCAGAATCACATAACAGTGCCTAAAATTTGCCGGCTACTCCCACCATTTTACTGAAAATGCTCTTGTCAAAGTCACCTTCCAGGTGCTAAATTCAGAGAAATATATTCAGTCCTTATCTGGCTCAATATCTCAGTATTATTTTGCATTGTTGGTCAATTTCTTCATGAAACTCTCCCCTTCCTCTTTTTTATCCCCCAAGACATCAAACTCCATTGATTCTTTTCTACCTATCTTGTATTTCCTTCTGTCTTAGTTTGGTTTTTCCCTCCAAGACCCTGAGACAGGTAAATTTTAGGTGGGGGGAGAATGCAGGTAATTTATTTGGGAAGTGATCTCAGAAAGCACAAAAGAGGAAATGGGGAAAGTGAAATATGGACAGGAAAACAAGCCAACAAATGGTGTATTAACAGGCAGGTTAGTGGAGTGGGCACTGTGGGGCTCTGATGAACCCTGTGGAACACACCTCAGAATTGACCCACCAAGGTTGGGAAGCTGGATTATTTCTCTACCTGAATTCATTAAATTCTCAGTACCTGTGGGATGCCCTTGCGCTTGCTGAGTAAGTTCCTCTGGTACCAGAGAAAGTCCTCAGACGGTGGAACAGGGAGGTGAGAATCTGTCAGCTGACAAGGAACTCTCCAGCAGAGCTGCAAATGAGTGCAGATGTGGCCTAGGGCAGGGAGAAGAGGCGGCCTCACTAGTCTCAGAATCCTTGGTGAGCTGTTCTTTCTCGTCCCTTCCTTTAAATGCTGGTTTCCCAGTGTTTTGTCCTTGCTCCATTTTCTGCTCTCTATACATACCTCCCAGAAGTGCCTATGCACTTTCGTGGCTTCAATTACCTCTTGATTCAGGTAGATATTTTCTACCCACATCTGTCTCCTGAGTTCTTGGTATTGCAGGGGAGGAAGACATTTCCCCTACCCTCTAGGTCCTTCTGGCTGGGCTATGAATTAAATTGACATGAGACTGAATGACAGGGGAAAATCAAACAAAGCTTTACAACATGTACACACGGGAGAAACTCAGGAAGACTGAGGAACTCATCGAAATGGTAGAGGCTCTCATCTTAAATACCATCTTCAGCTAAAGACAAAGGAGGATGTTGGGGGTGGTGATTTGGGGCTTCAAAGGGGAGGAAGGCAATTTGCACGGAAATGGAAAAGCAAATGTTTGGTAAATACAACTTTGCTAAGAGTGGGCTTAGCAAGGACCTTCGCAGTCTACTGATACCCAGAGTTATCTATGGTGATGGACTGTCCTGGGGACAGGACTTTATTTTAAATTTCTTTTAGGCAGAGAAGGTCAAAGTTTCTTTCAGAGTCCTTTGTTCTTAAAAATAATCAAGGCAAGGCAAAGAGACACATTTTGGGGTGGCCAGTTCTCATCCCCCACAGCATATATACCAAACTGGCTGAGACAATCGCCTATTGTATGTCCACTGGGCATCTCAACCTACACAAACTTGAATCTAGTATGTCCATGGGCCTCTCGCTGTCCATCCCTGAACTCCAAATTCACTCCTGCTCCATGATTCTTTCTTGGAGAGTGGGACAACCAGGTACTCAGTTGCCAAAGTCAGAGAACCTAGGGAGAAGGCATCCTTGAAGCCATGCTGTCTGTTAGCATCATATTAATTGCTGAGTTGGCATCGAGGCCAGCTCTCTTCTCCTCTCCTCTCCCACAGGCATTAGTTCAAGCTCTTATCAATAACACAACTTCCCAAACAGGTCGCCCTCTTATAGTCTTACTTACTCCCCACATAAATATGACTTATCTCCCAGCCAGGTTGCAGTGTACTTAAAAGTAGAGACCTGATATTAACTGACACTCACAAATATGGAACATTTTGCAATTAAAAATTATTTTCAATTCCCTTTCCTCTTCCCCTCCTCCACGCTGCCAGCGATCAAGGCCAAGTTCAGAGTTATTCAGCAAAGCCCGTGTTAGTGACGTTGTGCTCAGAACCCAGACACCATTGTGCTATTACAATCCCAGGTGGCCTGACCCCAACTATGGGAAGAACACATTTACAGAGTCCTCAAACAGACTGAAAGATGAGGGCAACTGTGTTAACATTTACAGAAGTTTGGAGATTGTTTACTCCTGTCTTGATTCCAAAAAGGATTGGAGGAAAATTATGGAAATATTCCTTTTGTAGGAGAATAATAAATAGCAAATATTAAAAGAGAAGATGGAGAGTCTTGTGAATGATCTCCCAAGATTAAATAAAATTAGTAGCTTTAGCTTGTCGGCTATGGAAAGAGCGTGTCTCTGTCTCCACACCACGCTTTACCAATATGTGTTTTCTGTCTTAATAGCTAGCCTAACATTTGTAAAATGAAATGGAAAACAGACCAAGTCCATAAATCCAGGTGAACCAAACGAGTTCCTAGGGGGGAGTGCACTCCACTTGTAAATAATTCTCATTTAAATCTTGTAACTTGGAGAGGCTGAAACTCCCCGTCATTAAAATGACATTTCCTGTATTTTTATCATTTTAGTAGGAATGTCAGTAATCACCATATTAAAGGTCTCCAGGGGAGAGAATTAGTTAGAGGATAGATGGATCCCAGAATATTCAGGAAGCATAAATCCAAAATGCAGCTTTATATCCTTGGATTTCCTAAGGAGAGTACCTTTTGGAGAACCAAAAGTTTCACGTTTAATTATTTTGAGAAATTGGACAAGCTTCTCACTACATTTATAAAATTCAATTAATGTTTAAAAAATAACTGAAGACATTGTTAGGGCAGGGCATCTGGTTTCTCTCTGTGACAAAAATCCCAAAGGTTTTCATTGATAGTTGAGCACAGTTCTGCAATTAGTAAATGGTAGCTCTCTTAATGTGGCCATTATTAGCTCTCAGGCACTCAGTAAATGTCTGCCCAGCGAATGGACAGTTTTCCATATCGAAATCTCCAAAGCATCTCTGTGATTATACTGGTTCCTTGCTCAGAAATGTTTCATGGTTCCCTACTGTTTAGAGCTGCACTGTCCAATATGGTAGCCACAAGCCACACGTGGTTCTGAGTACTTGAAATGCGGCTAGTCTAAAGTGAGATGTGCTGTCAATGTAAAACACACACTGGATTTTGAAGACTTAGTATCAGAAAAAGAATGCAAAATAGTCCATGAGTCTTTGTCATATTGATTATCAATTGAAATGATAATATTTTAGACATACTGAATTAAATAACAATTCATTTCATCTGTTTCTTTTTACTTTTTCTTTTAAATTTGCTGCTAGATAATTTAAAACTACTTTCGTGGCTTGCATCTGTGGCTCACAGTCTTGTTTCTACTGAACAGCCCCAGTGTAGAGACCAAACTCTGTATTTTTCTCTATGTTAAGTTCCAAACCTTATTTCTTATTCTGTTTGCTTTTTTCTTGCTGATCCCTCCTTTTAGTATGCTGCTCCTTTTGAGGACTAACCACCCTTTAGGATCTAGCTGAAATCTTCCCTTCTCTATGAAGACTATCTGGTTCTCCTAGCCAAAAGCACTATTTCTTCCTCTAACCTCCCAAAACCCTTTATTTATAGCTTTCTTCTGACACTAATAAATTTTTGTCTGGATTATGGGTATTTGTGCATGTGTATTCTTTCCTTACTAATTGTGAGTCCTTGAAGGAAAGGGGCAATTTTAATTCTGTTTCAAATCCCTCAAACTGGGTAAAGAGATCAGTATGTCAGTCAGAAACCAAACTAGTTGCTTTAGTAGAAATTGTTGAATGTAGGGAACTGGTTAAACAGGTGTGGGAGGCCTGAGATGTGACAAAGGGAATACCAAGGTAACGTAGTGGTAGTAACTGCAAGAAACAGCTACTACCCTCAGGGCAGCTGGATCCCAGGCAAGTGGGGGAATCATCAGAAGCTAAGAGCAGGGAGAAGGGTCTGCTGGAGACAGAACTCAGACCTCTGAAGAGGCTGCTCTCAGGCTGGTGCTTGGAGGAGGGGCCATGGAGCAGCGTTCCAGCCTCTAGGGAAAGGCTGCTGCCCTGATGGTGTTGGCACCTCTGAAGAGGTGTGATGAGACTGGTTCTGGGAGTGTGAAAAAAATCTAGAGACTGCAACTAACTGCGACTTATTCTAACTTCTGCTTCCAAGATGAAGAGCCATTACTGTGGTGACACTAACAGGAAGAGCAGGAAATAAAAGGCACAAGATTCTCTCCCTCTGCCTGCCTCCCTACCTTTGCTAGGGCCCCATATTGATGGATCTTAACAGGAGCCAACTGCCAATGGAGAAATGTAGATTCCAAGTCTGGGATAAGAGATTCTGACATGGCTCCCAGTGATCCCTGCGTCCTGGTATTCCTGCCCTTGTGTCATCCCCTCCTGTTGAGTGTGGGCTGGACCTAGTGACTTGCTAGAATATGGCAAAAGTTATAGGATATCATTTTTGTGTTTAGGTTATAAAAAACTGTGACTTCTGTCTTGCTGAGATACCTACTCTATTGTCTTCTTAGCTTGTGTGCTTTGATGAAGCAAACTTCCATGGTGGGAGAAACACACATGTCAAGTAACTGAAGGTAATTTCCAGCCAGGAGCTGGTGAGGACCTAGCGCCTGTAATCCAATAGACGGAGGAACAGAATCCTGCCAAACACCATGAGTGAGCTTGGAAGTGGATCCATCCCCAGTTGAGCTTTAAAATGAAACCATGACCCTGAGCTGGCCTATTGATTGCAGGTTTGTGAGAGGCTGTGAAACAGGGGAGGTAGCTAAGCGATGCCTGGATTCTTGGTCCACAGAAACTGGGCAATAATAGATGTGTATTATTTAAAGCTGCTAAGGTTTGGAGAAATTTGTTACATGGCAATAGCTAACTAATATATAGCTCTAGTATTACAGAGTAAAGTATAGAAGGATGATTTTGAAAATAAGAGATAGCTTAAAAAATGGCAAAACTAGTATCTAGAATATATATGTCTCTCTCTCTCTAGTCATCTGTCAATCAATCATCTGTCTATATTTCTTATAAATTCATAAGAAATAAATATAAATAAGTGACAGAAAAATAGACAAAAGATTGAATAAGCTTTTAACAAAAGAGGAAACATATGACTCACAAGTACACGGCAAGAAATTCAATGTCATTAGTAATCAGACAAGTACAAATTAAAACCATAGAAATACTATTACATACACATCGGTTGTAATAAATTTAAAAGACTGACAACACCATGTACTGGCGAGGCTGGCAAGCAACGGAAACGCTTATCCATTGCAAGTGGGAGTGAATACTGGTCTAACCACTTTGGAAAAACAGTTGTTGTTACTCAGAAAAGTAGAATGTTTGCACAGTGAACAACCCAGCAATTCCACTCTGGAGTACATGTCCTAGAGACACTCTTGCACACATACACCAGAGACTGCTCAAAATGTCCATGGAAGCATGAGTTGTGTTAGCTGAAAATTGAAAACCCAAATGATCATAATCAGAGGAATGGATAAATAAATTGCAGCGTTTTCATATAATAAAATAATACACAACACCAAAAACCAACATACTACAACATCCATGTAAACACACAAGAATCTTAGAAATACAATAGTGATCAAAAGAAGCAACACAAGCTACTGCATACAGTATGATTCTTTGTACATAATATTCAAATCAAACAAACCTAAACAAATATTATTTAGCAATGCTTCCATATACAGTAAAACTACTAAGTAAAACAAGAAAATGATTATTAGCAAAGTAATGGAAGCGAGGCGAATGTGCCCCGGGAAGCCCCATAGGGCGTTATTAATTTCTTAACCTGGCTGATATTGTGTGGATAGCTGCATAAGTATAATTCTTTTAAATATACCGATTAATTTTACACATTTCATTTTCAAAAATTTATCCGAGTTTCTCCAATTCCTTTACGTTGAATTATACATACAAAAACAGCCTGTGATCTAGCCATCCCCCCCTACCCGTCTATGCATCCATCCATCCTTGAGAGGTATCTAGAAGAATGTCCATCAAATTGTTTTTGATTAGCATAAAATTATTTTAGTACAATTAAAAACATTTTCACAGTCTTACGCTGATCAAGGATAACAAGAAACCAAAAATTAACATTTGGATATTATAATTGCAACTTGCAGTCATAAAGTACTTTCAAGATTCACATTTTGGGGGAGGGTTACCAAGTGTTGAGAAAACTTGGATTCACACAAACTGGTCATGGAAACTTTACACTTTTCAGCCACTCACTTTCAATCTCAGGATGTTTGTTATTCAATTAAATATCAATGGCAGAAGTAACTTCACTCCTCAGTCTTAGGAAAATTGAGTTAACTTACATACATGGTAACATGTAGGTGGGTCTACAAGTTGAATTTTTAAAATGACGGTTCTAAAAAAAAATTGGAAAAATGTTTAAAAAGTAAAATTTGAATCAAATATTTGTGGAAGTACTTCTGTGGAACCCCAGGGTTGATGGGGGCACCTCTTGGAAACTATCGTATGGGGCATTGTGTCAGATTTTGCTGTCTCTATTTAATACAAGAGAGCAATACTTTTGTTAAGCTGATCAATAGAGCCAGACCGTTTAGATGAAAGCAAATGCATTGTTTTTCTCTGGGCAATTAACTTAGTAATTAATAATTTAAATCACTTGGTGAAAAAATTAGGCTGCTAAATAGGCATAGAATGTTCACCAAATTTTAACACATTATTTTCGTATGATAGGAATTTGGGTGATTTTTCGCTTTACTTTCAAAGTTTTCTATATTGCTTGAAATGTGTGTAACAAGCTTGCAAACTTTTTCTAAGAATAATAACGAAATGAATAATATTCTTTTTCTAAGAATAATAATTTTTCTGAGAATAATTAGTGAAAACAATGAAAAAAAAGTTTTTATTCATTGCGTCCCTGGAGCCTCAGGATAACCATAAGAAACTGGCACTAGATGAAGGAACGAGTCTAAGGTCACGCAGTCAGAAACTGGTAGAATTAGAAGGCAGACCCAGAATTTTTTTGACCAAGTATCTGAATTCTAGTGTCCACAGTACATAGCTGATGTGCTGCCCACAATTCTTGCTCCATCCCCCCAAATCCTTGATCTAACGCAGCAGCTCTTCTAATCACGTCACTGTTTCTAGGGCTCAGCCACGTGACTGCAATCATTTGCTTCTATCTTGACGTCTTCGAAACACTCCATAAACATTCAAAGCCATGGCCAAGCACACGTGCACCAATTAATTTTCTGATCACTTCTTCCATTCCATCACGCCGGGAAGGTGATGTGTGAAGTCTGCAGCACAGCCCTCTTAATGAATGATGTAATGGAAGCAAGGCACCCCAGCCTTCTCATCTGACTCGAACAAATCTCTCTTTCCCTCCATTCATTGCAGGTGTCTCAACTCTCGCAAGTGAAATCAGATTTTCCATGTTTGCAACAAATTTCTCAAATTTCCTACTGGCAAGGGGTAAAGCTCTAATTAGTCCATGTGTGCCAGCTAATTAGGTAAGAAATTATTTTGCTAAGAATCTCATGCAAGCCTTAACCTGGGGTCAACACAACTGTATTTGAATCAGAAGCTGCATATTTATGGCCCTGCTCTATTGACAAAATGACGGGATGGTAATTTAGTCTAGAAAAAGAGAAACAAATGGAGATTATGATTTTCCCTATGATTCAAACCAGTCTCAGGCAAAATTGCAGAGGCCACATTTGTCCCAGGTCACTCTGGTTTACCCTCCATGACCTCCCCTGTGGAAGTTTTCTCTCACCCAAGAAGGTCTCTCTTTTCTTCCTCTCCAAAGCTTCTTTCAGAAAATGACCCGATAAAATTATTCGTTTCAAAGGACTATTTCTCACAGCAATATCTTTACTTCATGACACGATAAATCCTTGAGCCAAATGGAGACATTTGTAATGATGACTTCAGATTTGAGCCGCACTTATAAAATGAAATTAGGGTCTAGGTAATCTTATGTGAATTTCATGTTTCCATATTACCAGCTTCTATCTGAAGAACAATAAGAAAATTCTACTTACTTTCTTACACGGGAAACTCTTGTACAAATGTGTTCATAGCAGCTCTAAGCTGACTTAACTGACCATAGATTCAGTTAATTTTGTCTATGTCCTTATTAAGAACTAATTAATCACATGTGCACGCAGTTGTCTAAACAACCACGGACCATCAGCTCTGGAGGCGTTATTCATGGGCATCTGGCTGTATCTCCTTATCTTAGAGAGGAAGAAACTGACATCCAGGAGAGCAAAGGTGGCAGGTCCCAGAACACAGCTGGGTAGGGACCCAAAAGAGACTGGAACCCAGCTGAGCCGTTTAACAACTAAAATCAGAAGATGGACCTGGCTCCGTGTGTGCCCTGCCTGAGCACGTTAGTAACGAGCCACAGGAGAGAAGCTTGATTCCAGACAGAAGATGATGCCTTCAACAGTTCAGAAGATAACTTTGCCTCCTTTGCAGAAGTCTGACCCTTGTCCTGAGCATCCAATACTGAAAAATAAAGTGAAGTATATGATTAAAACTTGCGATTACGTTGGTTCCAGCCAGTGCTGAAAGGAGCTGCAGTGCTGTGTTTGTTCGATCTGAGAGGGTGAGCAATCAGAGATGACCACTGGATTCTTTCTAGTGCAAACAGAAGTGAATGCTCAGGAATATAAAGCTGATCTTGGGTCCCTCTGATTTAACAGAAACACGATGAAGATTTCCAGAAAAACGTAGTAATTTACCTTCTCTGCAAGAGATATTCCTTTTACTGGCTTCAAATTTTGGTGGCCACTGAAAGAACAAAGAAGGATGAAGTTCTTTCCCATGACTTTTATTTATGTAGGTCTTTACTGCTCGGGAAGTATTATTACGTGCTATCTTGTTTGGAATATAAAAGAAAGTGGCGCATACTGAAGCTATTAAGATGAGCTCTTGATTCTAAAATGGTATGTAGAATGGAGACATCTGCCTTTTCATACAAACTCCTGCATGAGGAAACTTGTAGCAGGCCCATATGGTTCTGGCTTGTTCCTCTGATCTGTGGCCACTTCTTGTGTTATATAGGGTAATACTTTCTGTAATTGTGCTCTGGCTTTAAGTGGTGATACACATAAGCCTTGTTTCCCTGTTTCCTGAGCTTTCATGGGGCAGACTTTGTAGCCTTTATGGGGAAGCCTATTTCTGTAAGTTTCAGAAATTATGGTGCTAAAAGAAAAGCTACAGTGTCCCCCATCTGTTATGTCAAGGGATTATTCTGTATTAATCATAATTTCAGGAAGGCATAAATATTTTAAAAGTAATATTAAAATAGGGATAAAGGAACTAACATTGATAAGTTAGTAAAACAATGCCTCATCATAATTATTTTTAAGACAAACTCTCCACGCTGGAATGCAACGAGGGTCTTTGCCCAGGCGGAGTTAATGCTGTGGGTTAAGGGTGCCAGGGATCCTGGCGTTTCCTTGTACTGAGGGTGACAATTGTTATGAGCAGAAGTGATTTACAGAAACTTCTCTCCTCTGCTGGAAGAACAGAGAACGGATGTGGGTGAGGAGAGGGTCACAAGGACTGAGTTCTGGAATTCATTCTCCTTAAAATAGGTCAATTCTGTTTTTCCTAGGATGTCCCCTGGGCAAAGACCCCATCTCCTGCACTCTTTCGAATATAAATTGACCCTGACAGTGAAACAACTTCCAACTTTTGCAACTCCCTTTGGGGATGGGCTTTAAATACATTTCACCCCATAAGTTCAGAAGTGACCTTCATGCTCTGGGAAGCTTGGGCTCAAGGTTGTAACCTCTCTTGGGCCCTGGGGCTTAGAAACCCAGAGGCCAAAAGACCTAAGAGACTAGGCTCACTGGCCTGCATTTCCTTCCCTCAAAGGGTTGAAAGTAAACGCCTTCCTACTTCCTGCAGACCCTGTCCCCCCAGGCTAGTGTTTCACAGACCTGATGATATCCAGACAGTGCTGACCTCCGGACTCCACGAGAAGCCTTTTAACTAATCATTCCACCCTCAATAGTCAAGCTGTCCAGAAGACTCGGATTGAACTGATCTGAATAACTTTGGTTTTGGTTTCTTTGAAAACATTTTCTTTTTGTCTCTTTGTGGAAAATGAGCTCTTTTAAATAGATTTCCCTTTATTGTTGAGAATTATGGGGATGGTTAGAAAAGGAAATAATTAGTAATTATGCTGATGAAGGAACACGCTAAGAATCTCAGAAACAAGAATGTATTGTTAGAAAATATTGCTTACTAAATGCAAATTGTCTTAACAAAAACTTGCCTCAGTCCACACTTTGCAGTTGTGGTTATAAGACACTAGGCTCAAATTTGATTATTTACAGAATCAAAGGACACATGTCAAATTCAGATTGGGCAAAGGCCCTCTGTTTGTGTTTTTAAACAAGATCAAAGGGGCCCTTTATTTAAAACAATGACAGTAATGCTCAGCTTGCATCCAGATACAAGCAACCCAGCCTCTTGGGAAGGGAGGGAGAAATGGTCTTGAAACTCTCTGATCTGCTTCTCAGACTTTCTTCCAGATAAAGAGAGGCTCATTTATGAGATTCTAGCAGCCTGATGAAGCTAGGGCTGTACTCCAGCGCTGGGATCTTTGGCGGGTGGGAGAATGTCCAGGCTCCTGAGCTCAACCCTTTTCTTTGGTTGGTCTGAATCTGTATACAGAAGACAATCTGCACAGGTATAAAAGGCAAGATAATTTGCTAAAATTTTTAAATTTAAAATGTCTATTGAAAAAAAATCATCCACAGTAGTATCCAATGGATTACATTAAGTGCCTTTATGTACCAATCAAGTTGAAAGCCACAATCCTTACCTTGAACATCTTAACGTCTAAATACGCTATACTGGCAGAGTCAAAAACAGAACTGAAAAAAGGAAATATACAGAAACCTACAGAATGAGTTTAGCAATGTGACAATCATGGACAATTGGTGAATTTTAGTGAAAGTCATAGTAAAGGGCTAATTGACATAGCTAATTTGGGAATTCCTGGATATTAGAGAAGGAGATGTATTTACCTCTCCTCCATCTTATAGTAGAAATATTGAAAAGGATTCTGAGATTTATCCCTAGGCCCACTGGGTACTAGGATTCATTCACTTATTTATTTGACAATGTTGATTACGCACTTGCTGTGTGCCAGGCACTGTGGTAGGACCTTGTGAACCAAACAGACAAAATCTCTGCTCTCATAGGGCTTATATGCTAGTGAATATGGGGGCCAGAAAATAAAATAAATACGTAAGTTATGTATTATGTTGGAAGAGGAAAAGCATCATGAAAAAAATAAAGTAGGGAAATTGGAATGGGGTGTATGAAAGTGTGGGTGTCAGAGTGTACCAGGGCAGCCCTGATTGAGAGAGCAAAAACTTGAAAGAGGAGGAGAAATTAGCCATGTAGATATCTAGGGGAAAGGCATTTTAAGAAGAAGGAGCAGCTGGTGCAAAGGACCTAAGGAGGGAGCATCCTGGGGTGTTTGAGGAGCAGAAAGGTGAGAAGAGTAGGTGATAAGGCTGGAGAGATAATGGGGGCCTTTGGAGGTCATGGTAAGAATGTGACTCTGAAAAACATCTCCCTCTGAGTGAAATGGGGCATGCCATGACTTGACCCATATTTAATGTGACTACTCTGGCCAGTTTACAGAACAGATTGTAAAGAGGCAGGGGTTGAAGCAAGAAAACCAGTAAAGGACCTATTGCAATCATCAAGGCAAGCAATGACGGAGGCTGGGACCATGGTGGAAGCAGTGGCGGTGGTGACAAGTAGTTACATCCCCAATATTTTGAAGATAGAGACAAGAGAATTTCCTGAAGGAATAGATGTGTGGTATCAGCAGGATTGGATCTAAGATTGAAAGCGCTAGAGATTATACAGTTTGAGGACAGAGACTGGCAAGATGCTCACCCATCTATCTCTCCTTTTTTGAGTACACAGGAAGACTTCATTTCCCAACCTTCCTTGCAGTTATATTGGACCACGTGACTAACTTATGGCCAATGGGAATGTGAGCCAAAGTGTTGTGCTACTTCCAGTCTGAGGTAGTTAAGAGTGGGTGTATATTCTCCACAGTCTTTCTTGCCTGTGCAGTTGGAAGTGAACGACTCTAAGATGGTGGAATTATAAAATGGAAGCAGCCTGAGCTGCTGAATCATTTGGAGGTAAGCAGAGTAGAAAGTCACCAGAGCCACGTCAGACTGTGACATGAACAAGAAATAAACTTTTATTATTAAGCCCTTGACATTTAGAGATTTATTATTTATTGCAGTATAGTATAATGTTATCCTTACTAATATAGACTAAATCTGAAAAGATGTGGACAGAGTCTACTAAGGAGGAAACATATAGCTTTGTGTGCATGCGTATATGTATATCTCCATAACCCTAGTTCAGTTGGTCATGATTAATATGGAGAAATAACTTTGATACTAGCAATCTGGCATTCAACAAATACTTCCTGACTGGGTCCCTAAGGGGCATGAAAAAGAAAATATTGAAGCTGAAAGAACACAGATATTTTATAATTACCTATAGGTTATACAATTTAAGACTGACCTAAAGAACTCAAATTTTTTTTGCGGTAAAACTCTTTTGAAGTCTGGAAATTGCAGGATGTAGTTGTAGGATCAACACCGAGAGGGAGGCTAGCATTGGGCTTGAGCGCAGGCAGAGAGGGGGTAACGGTAACCTACGAGCAAGCATGACAGCCACCCCAAGAAAAGGAAGAGTCTGAGTGGTTTGGAATCCTAGTTCTGCCATGCTCATAGCCACCTGTGCAAGATAGTAGCCATAGATGAGTCCTTAAGCATAAATCACCATGTAGTTTCCAGAGGGTTCCACAGCTCAGAATGAGCACAGCTAATTGGCTCATGGACAGATCACGTGATCTAAATGTGTTAGAGCACAGTGAGCATGAGCTTTGGAATAAGATCATCAGATTAACTACCTTATTAGCTCTAAGTCTTGCTTTCATCTTCTGTGAAAGGGGGTTAATACTTAGCATTTTGCCTGGTCCACGGTACATGATCAAAACATAGCTATTATTATCATCTTCTTCTTTATCACTGTCATTTTTCATATACCAAATCTGGAAGTATTGTTGCAAGGAATCTGCCCCATGGAGTCTTGGATGAGCAAGTGGAGATAATGCTAGAGAACTAGCACAAGAATATTGATCAATGAATTCTGGTGCTGATCCCTCTGTGATTGATGGGTAGAACATAATTGGATCTTGGGTGGATTTTGGTTCTGAACTCTGTTTCGATTCTTGAAATTTCCAGCTGCATCACTGTGGTGAAGTTCCTTGAGTTCTAGCTGAAGTCTCTATCTTTTTCATTTCTGTATATAACTACAGTATCCTCTCCCCCATTATTTGTTTAACCCTAAGGGAATCTCTGAACTGACCTGTTCTTCCAGAACTTCTTGGCTATGGAGAATTCTATTTATTGCTCCATAGTTGTTTCTTCGCATATAAAATTAGAGCATTGTTCTGTACTTATTCCACTGGCAGCGGCTGATATGACAGGCACGTCCTTAGAGAGAAACAATACCTCATAAACCTAGGGGGGCATCTGGGTTTGATGCTACCACACTCACACAGCAGTCATCATCAATCATCGGTGATAATATAGCTAAGAAGCCACCTGATGATATGTATTAGCCATAGAGACAAAGAGTCCAATTTATGACTGGAATTAAGTCAGACTTTCTGTGATCCTCAAAATGGCCAGCTCTTGGGATGATCTCTAAAGCCGAGTTCTTGGCCTGCAAGGAAATCTAACTTGTCTTAGAAGTATAAGCGCGTGGAGCAAGATGTCTCCTGAAAATTTTAGTCTATGGTCTGTCACAGAGATTGCAATTTCACCATGAGAAAATCATTCCGTCTTTTCTGAAATCTTTCCAGCCTTTAAGAGATTCTTCATAAGAGCTCAGCAGAGAAGAGTAAGATGATTATAAGAATGGTATTGGAGTAACAAAAAAGGAGAGACACTTGGAGGAATTAGATTGTTTAAAACATTTGTATTTGCTATTATTTAAATAGAAACTACCTCGGGATAGTATTCTCCATTCGCTCCAAAGTCCCTCCTCTTGACCATTGTCATGACACTAAGGTTGCAGTAAATCTCGGATTGCTGAGGAACACACCTGGTCAGTCTCTCTCCCTTCCTGAAGCTACCATTTGATCCTGCCTGATCTAGTTCCCTGCCCTGGATCTTTGGACTGTGTAATTTCCATGGCTACTGATTTGCATTATTTCCCCTCCCATTCCTCTCCTGTGCACCTGGGAGATTTCTAGCTTAGTAAGCCTCTGGGAGATTTCATGGCCTTTAAAAAATCATTCAAAGGACTCCTCTACTTTGATTTATCCTTTGCTAGCTCAGAGCAGATGAATCTCCAAATTTGGAAAAGGGTGGTTTATTTTTGGGGTAGTTAGAATGAAGGTAGCGTCTGCTGTATGCCAGGATCCCAGAGTCATATCCGTTAACTCCTAGGGTAAAATGAACAGAATATAATCTGCCTGGTCTTAAATGGGGGCTCAGTGTTAGGCAGTGGAGACATTTTTAAAAATGATAAAATAATAGAAAATGAGCTAAAAATTACAAAAAATGAAAAATAATAGATTACCTATTATTAGAATAGAATAAAATAAAATATTGCACATAGTGTTAAGTATTAATTATTTCTTCTGAGATGGTCTTAGAACCATCTGAGGTCACCCTCGGGTATGCAGAGTGACCTTTAGGTGTTTAGGAAGGTTATCTTTCAATTCTTTGACTCCAGTTTACTCTTATGGCACAGTGAATAAACTTTTTCTATGTTCCCTCGTCTCCCTACTTCTCCCAGTTTTCAGTTAAATTATTTCTACTTTGTCAAATCATATAATATTTACATAAAGTTCCTTCCACTCTTTTTCTCCATTTTTGCTTTATTCTCAGCTCTATTAAATATATTCTGTTTTCATCACAAGACTTTTTTCCAGTTTCTCCAGTCACATCTTGATTGGAAGAAACTCATCTGTTAGTAAAGTTGTCAGGAAGGAACCATGAGTATAGTTTTCTCTGAATTCTTGCAGATTAAAACTGCTTTTCTATACCCTTGATACTTGAAGGAAAGCTTGAGTAGATATATGATCATTGAACTTATGCTTTCTCCCCTTGAGTTTTTCAAAATTGCTGCTGCGATGTTGTCTTGCGTAGATGTTGCTGTCAAGAAGCCTGAGACCCAATTGACTTTCGTTCCTTACAAGTGGCTTTTCTGCCTACAGATTTTTTTTCTTAATTTTTAAGTCTTAAACATTTTACTAAAATATGTTTTATTGTTGATGATAGTGCATACATTGTAGGCATTTTCAACATGCAGATTCAAGTCTTTTAGTTTTAGAAAGCTCTTTGGGATTGTAAAGTGTACTCAAATTATATATATGTTGGATCTTCTTTGTAGTTTTCTCCCTCATCCTTATCTCTGTGTTTTCTTAGCCATTGCTCTCTTCAATGTCTCTGACTACATTTCATCCAAATCTCTTTTCTTTTGAGCACCTTGTAATTTAGTGTCCATTTCTTTGATGAATTTTTTAAAAATTCAACTCATTTCCCAAGGTTGATCAACTCTCGTGTCACATCTTTGTTTTTATTGTTGTCCATTTCTTCACTGAGTTTTGAATCTCTGGTTTGAGATATTTCTTCATTAAACAGATCATTAAACACACAGTTGTATAATGATATTTAATTCATGTTGGGATGCGATGTTAAATTTCTTACATTTTTCCTGGGTCAGCAATTATGGGTGTGTGTATTAGACAGGGGAGAGGGAAATGGGTGGTTTACTAAGTTTCTTGATCTAAGAGCCTGTTGGTAGAGTAAAGTGATATTTCTTTAATAAATGATGTCTTTTTGGGTAAGCAGGTGGGAAATTTGGTGTATTATCTTGCTTTTTACTTAATTTTTTTTCTGGAAACTGCTTCCTTCTTATTCTTTACCCCCAAGGGCTACCACTCCTTTCAAGTCTCCCTGTCTCTCAGAATCTGTGCCTTTCTAAGACTGCCCCCTCCGGTCACACAAACTTGCATGCACCTTCCTGTCAGAGCTTTAGTGGTCAGGACTCTGCTTTACCACCAGTGACCAGCTCTGTTTTCACTATTTCCTCAATCAGGGCAGACTTTTTTGGTGGTGATTGTGTCTATATTCTGCCATTGACATGCCCTTGTCTCCTTGTTATGCACTGAATTTTTGTACCCTCCAAAAATTCGTATGTTGAAGTCCTAACTCTTAATATAATGGTATTAAGAGGTGGAACCTTTGGGAGATGATTAGGTCATGAAGGTGGAGCCCTCATGAGCCCTCAGGGATGGGATTAGTGCCCTTATGAAAGAGCCATCAGAAAGCTCTCTCTCCCCTTCCACCTGTGGGGACACAGGGAGCAGACAGCCATCTATGAACCACGAAGCAGGCCTCCACCAGACATCGAATCTGCTAGTGCCTTGATCTTGGATTTCTCAGCCACCAGAACTGTGGGAAATAAATTTCTGTTGTTTATAAGCCACCCAGTCCATGGTATTTTTTTACAGCAGCCCAAGTGGACTGAGACTCTCCCTCTCCTCCTTTCTGCAGTCAGTCCCAGCCTGACTCTCCCCTCCAGTGAGGGCTTCAGAAGCTAGCTCATATGGTCTAGAATGTTTATTTCCCCATTTTCATGAAAGTAAAGTTTGTAATAGTCTTGATCTTATGTCATGGCAGAGGAGTAACTTGATTTGCCTCCTTTTTGATCTCTATGATTTTGTAGTGTTGTGAGATTTGGCTTTAGGGAGGCTCCATTATCCCATGGGAACATGGCACCCTAAGGATAGCCTTGGTTCTGGAGGGAAATGGGGAAGTAAAAGGGAAAAGGCAGAGCGTAATGGATAGTTTTATTTAGCACCTACTATGTCATTTATCACCACAGTCTCAAGTGTGTTGAGAAGGGTCTGACCCATGATGGATGTTTATTAAATATGGATGTATTACAATGCATCAGGTACTTTATATATGTATTATATCTGATTCTACGTAGTAGGTATTATTATCATCAGCTGATAGAGGAGGAAGCAAGCCTCAGGAAGATGGAATAGTTTCCTCTTGGTTACACAGCTAACAAGTAGCAGAGCCAGAGTTTGAGCCCAGGTCTGTCCGACCCCAGACTTTCATTCTGACTAGGCTGCCTTGGGGGGAAGAAATGCTGAAGGAAAATTTGGAAGAGAGGCCTGGGAGTGCAGAGAAAAGAGAAAAAAGGGAGTGGATGAAAAGGAGCAAGAGTTTTAAAGAGAGCAACGCAGATAAAATCGATCAGGAGCTAATTATGCTTTTCTTCATCTTTACTTCTTAATTATGGCCAGAAAAGAGGACCGCAGAAAGGGCGGATTTGCTGCTGCGTTATTTGTTGACATGGTCACATAGGACGTCAACCCCATTTAAAATCTGTAAACTCCTGGATTGCTTCATCACAGACGCCTCAAGGGAACAATCATTCCTCTGAGACCGTATCAAAGGCAGAGCAAGAGGCAGAGGAATGAGAACTGCAGATGCAAAAAGTTATCAGAAGGCACGGTGAGCTTGAAACCAGATGGAACCAGAAATCGTAATTGCTGTTGATCTTTTACTACCTGCTTTAGAGTTTACAAAGCATTTTCCCATAACTCATTGCTGTCAATACATCTCTGAAGGACATGGGACTAATGTTAATTACGCAATTTTAAGTACAGGGAGACTAAAGTTTACAGAAGTGAGAGACTTACCTAAAGGTCACAAAGTAGAGGCAAGCTGGGGCTAGAATTTCGATGGGGCTTTTCCACAGAGAGGTATATTTAAATACAGACTGACATGAGCAATAAAAAGATCTATCATCACTTCAGTAACAAAGTTGATTTTTCGAAAATTTACTGGGTCTATTTGGTCCTCTCTTTTGAGTGAACAGTCTTCGCTCTTGCCTGAGAGAGACTCGATTCCTCTTTGTGCTTTTTAAGATTAGCCAGTTCCTGAAATAAGACAAAATGTACTTTCAACAAGAGCAAAAATAAATAGGTTAACCTTATGTTCACTCTTGTAGCTGACAATGTCAGTATGATTTGATTTGTTCATTTTATTCCGAACACTGTGATCTTAGGGTTAATGAAGAGAGCAAATCTAAACGTATAAAGAGTTTTTTGATTCATGGTGCTCTGAGTACTAGCCCAACTGTGTGCTTCCAATGCAGCGATCAACCATTTTTCTAGAACACAAGACTCTATAGGTCAAATAGGAGTCAAATTGACAGCACAGAGTAGTGTATTTCTACAGCTCTCGCGTACATTTACTACTGTAGGACTTTACACACCCCTGTAAGACCCCATCCCTCTATTCCTTAGAGTTTTGAGAATATCTTTGATGTGCCCACAAATGCATCCTCTTAGCTACCACATAGAAGCCAGCATTTTCTTCCTGCTTTTCTGAGGTCTACTCTTATGGCCTCTGATCCCTGTGAAGCAGCCAACGTCCATGAGGGGCGCTAGACTTTGGATGCTTGACCAAAGTGTCACAGTTCTTGGTGATACTTGTGGGTGTCTGGGTTTTGGCGACTGATACTTGCTGTCCAGGGCACTGGTGGCTGTTCACCCAGGGCAACTGCCAAGAGCACTGATGAGCACAACACACCCACAGTGGCTAACTCCATCTCTTTGAACTTTGTGCTACGCAGTTCCAAAGCAGGGCTTCCTGAGGCTTCCAGAGTCTTCTAGACATCTTAGTGACACAGTTCTTTCTGTTTTCACCCCCAGGCCCATCCTGGAGGGCCCAGAAATGAGACCCTGGGGACTAGGCCAGACACCCATCCAGTTGTGCTCTAATCACCCTCCTTGCTGACACTGAGACATTGCTCTTCTTCATGCTCTCTCTTCTTGCGTGGTCGGTTCTCTCCCAGGAAGATCCTCAGATCCTCATGCAAATATCTTCATGGAGCCCCACTTGCCCAGCCTGCTCTATTTTTCTCCTCTTTTCAGAGGAGCCTGTGAATCAAAACATTTTTAAAAAGTCAAATTTATGCTCCTTTTCAGTAATTTCCTATTAACCACTATAAAGTTATCAGAGTTATCATTATTTATCCCCCTCTGTTATTAAAAAAAAATTAAATTTTTACTGCCCCTGAGATTTCAGCGTAGGGAGTTCAGTGGTTAGCGTATGACTCTACTAGGGGGACAAAAGGCACCTTTCCAATTAAAGTTAATAGCGGGATAACTTCAGACACACAAAGGGAGAAAAAGGCACTTATGAGTCATGGTGAGTTCAAAAGGAAAGCGTTAAGGTGGAATCACGGAGCATCATGGGAAGGGCTATTCAAGCCACCATGTCAAAAAGGCTGATTAACAGCAGTTCCCAGTCGGCCTGATCACCAGGGAGTCTTACTGATAAAATTATTTCCCCTCCAGAGAGAATCTCCCTGAACTGAATAAATGTTTCCCTTCTGAATAGGATTCATGAAAAGGCAGGGGGATGGTGGCAGCAAGAATAAAGAACCACATTCATGGACCGATCCGAAATGTGTAACCTGATATTGTTTATCACTCCTTACATCTTCAATGAAGTAGAAATTTATCCGTGTTCTAAGTCATTAGTGTGCCAACATTTCAAATGACCCTTTACAGATAGTTAGTAATGCTATAACATAAGGAAAGGCGATTCCTGATTATTTAAAATATTATTTTATGGTTTCTCAACTTTTGAGTTAATATTTTCAATAAACCCATTGGTAAATCCTGCTCTGAATAAAGCTTGCTTAAGTTTTGTAGTAATTTAGCAGTATTTTGAATTTCTTATTGTAAATGTTTCTTCTTTCTTGGATCTACTTGTTTGAATACGTTTGTGTTGCCTTATTGCTTTTAAACAAGCTTTCATTTCTTTTCTCCATGAGAAACAAGCAGTGTGCAGTCTATATAGGAAATGATGCAAACCACAGGGAGAAACTGTCCAGTGAGGAAGAAGGGGCTCTGTGTGCTACATAGGACCACATTATTGCAAAGGGTGATATGCTGTTTCTGAATACTATAAATATGTCATCACTCTAATGAAATAGTAATGAGACATTTGTGACTGCATATTTGTTACCATGGCAACAGAGCATGACATCATAAGCACAAATGACTGACATAATTGTAGGTGCAACAGGACAACCAAGGAAGAAATCTCGTCTATATCTAATTATTTCTGACTGCAACAGCTGAAATAACACTTTATAAAATTAAATGCAATAAAATGACTTTAAAGAAACTATAATGATAGTGAATGGCTGCAGGTAAAAATAAAGGACCTTCTCAAGTCTTTGCCAAATATGAAATTCCTCTACAAAGAAGTGCTATCTGACATAAACAGAGTTTTTGCCAAGAAATCCAGTTAAAAAGCTGCCAATGATCTTGTGGGACACCTATATTTAAGGGTTGTCCAGAGAAAGAGCTGGAAATCTGGGCAGGAGTGGGGAGTTTGCTGTAAGAGAGGAGGAGAGCGGATGATGTGGCTCTCAGAAGGCAGAGAAGAGGGCTGCGGAGTCCGGCGGAGGCAGGTATGGCCAGGCCTGCTGAGAGCAGTAGGTCATAGAAACGTAGCAGAGCCTGGCTGAAGGGAGAGTTTGGTGCAGTGGCATCGTTGGAGAAGAAGAAAAGAAGCAACAGAACCAGAGGGTGGGCAGAAGTAAACACAGACCTCAACCTGGGCCTCTTCTCCTTTTGGTGTCTAAGACTTCATTTTGAACACTTACGTGAATTTTCTACATTGCAAGCCTGTTTTTCCTAGTGCGAGCTCTCGCTGCCTTTCCTCAAAATCTTCTCCAGCTATTTCTCGGGGTTTCAGAGAGAGCATCACCTGGGCTCAGAAATAAGTGTGCTCATGTTCTTCTAGAAACTCCAGTTGGCTTGTGGGATTTGCTGTCTTCAAATTATGGGAGGGAAATATGTAGGAACAGCAGGTTGGCTGTGCCTCAGTGAGAATACGCCCTGCCTGGTCCTGCCAGCTCACCCACTCTCCACTGGCATGCAGGCTTGCCACTAGGGTTTCCTCACCCTCCTCAGGGGCGCCCACACTGCACGGCAGAGTGAGGTGGTGGGGAGGAAATGGCCCCACGTATGCACTGGAACTCAGGAAATCTCTGAGGAAAACTACTGAACGAGCCACCTTACTAAGTGTGCAAAATAGTCCAAAGTAGGGGCAGATATTATGCCACCTTACGTTCTCTTTCTCTCTCCCGCCGGTCTCTCTGGCACCCATGTATAGACCTCTCCCCATGAACAGACCTCTCTCCATGTACTCTAGGAAAAAACACTCATCATGCACATCAACTAAGGTGTAGGGATCCAGGCCTGGAGCAATGAGGGTGGTGGGATGGAGGCCGGTCCTCGACCCATAAACTCAATCTCTGTGAGAAGCTGTCTCCGTGGCTATTTCAGTATTTCACGCTTTGTCATCAAAGCAACTGATTCTTTCCCTAGCTTCAAATCCTTATGCGAGATTTGCTGTTCGTTCTCTCCAATTCTATGTCTAGTCTGAGTCCAAAGTTACTATCGTTCGTTCCTGGAAAGTGCATTTTCCTTTCTCGGTCCTATTTTAAGGCAGCCGCTGGCCCATGAATCCACCGCTGACCCCGCACGCTGCTTACATGTATTTTGTTAAATAGCTTTCTTCTAGTTCAGAACACACTCACCTGCTCTAACCTACTCTGAACCTGATGCTCTCCCCGACTTCTTCATTCTACCTCTGAGCTCCCGGTTTTCTGAAGATCACTCAGCTCACCTTTTCATTTTTAAAACCCTCCTGCCTCAATCCTCATGTTAGGAATGTATCTTGGACTTCTAATCTGAGACCAACTTGTCCCTCCCCTGGGGGAGGCAGACCTTCAAGTTCCACCCACATTACTTCTTCTCAAGTCAGTGTGACCATGGCGTTACTCCAACACATCATGGGGGATGTTTTATCCTCTCTTAGGTACCTTCAAATTGTGTGTTACATTTGGAAGTTTTTGCCCTATCCTCATCTTCCTAAACTAGGAATTTAAAAAAAAAATATTAATTTCACAGATTTGCTTAAAATCATAGAATCCTTTGAGAATTATGAATTATCTCCTCAGTAAAACACACATATTCTCATATTATTATAATACTCCATTGATTGTACTAATGCCTGAGGTCCTTCCTTGGTCTACAGATTAATCAGCCCTAAACTGGGTCCTTTTTGGGATTTAGAGTTTAAATTAGCCTTCTCTCCTGCTTGCCTTCAAAATCGCTGCTCCCCTGGGCACAGTGGTGAGCGCTGAGCAGGCCGTCTACATTCGTTGAGAAAAGGAAAGGCCAAATATCTGTGAAAAGGAAGAAATATCATCAAGTCGCCACATTGGGTTATCTTAACAATTCTACTGTAGCCGATAATAACTTAATTTGCATAAATGAACTCGCCTTGGGAAAGGCCTTTAGAGACACTGAGTAAATAAAAATGCAGCTAAATTTCCAAAGGTTGAAATTTCAAACATGGGCATGACGGGAACCAGGTCCAAGTAGCATTTTCATATGCTGCAATCTCTAAGCAAGGTCTTAGACTCAGTACAAACACGGGGGTATCTATCTGTGGGATTGTAATTTATGAATTTGCTAGTTCTTCCTTTCTGAGATTCTCGAGGCTCTTTTTTCACTCGGGACTTGGAACCAACCAGTCTTCTTGTTACAGACACCAGTGAACATTTGTATCCAATGAAGTCAAACCCTAGTACGCATTGATCTCCTACTACGAGCCCCACTGGGCTTGGCTTGGGAATTCTGGCCCAAGCAGTAAAGTGTACTCAACCAGAGAGGACTGAAGTAAAACACAGTTGGATATTCCTCCTTTCTGAGTCATTTCTGGGAACAGAGTCTAAAAATTTATTTAATGTCTATATCCCAGATAGCAATTCAAAATGGATCTGTTCGCCCTAAGTGATGGTGTTTATTGTGTAGGGGAGGAAGACATTTCCTCTTCCCAAATGTGGGTTCGTCCGGCCGGAGAATGAATTAAATTCACATGAGACAGAATAGCGAGAGGAAATTAAACAAAGCTTTATGAGGAACCATGGCCCGGGGCCTTTCTTCCCGAAGGAAGAAAGGGCACTGAAGAAGTGGGGTGCACAGAGTGGTTATATACCCCCAAACAGGGTGTTTCACATATGATTGAAATGTCGCTTTTACAACAGTCATGAGGCTGCTCTGTCAGCACAGCTCTTGATGGAAACGGCAGATAGATCTGCTGTCTCAGTGAACGCCGAGGGGTGGCAGTTGTGTTGCCTCGGGCTGGGGGGTCACAGATGAGAGCTGCAATTGGTTCCCAACCTAAAGAAAGATGCTTAATCTTTAAGGAGATGCCAACGTTGGGAGGCGGAGGGAAGTCAGTTACAGGAGGTTACCAGAGAAGCACAATAAAATGCAGATTTATGTCCTTGCCTTTGGTATTGATTAAGAGTTTCTAGAGAGGAGGTCATCTCCTTTCTTCTTCCTGGTACAGACAGAGAGGCACCTTTTACAGATAGAGATTTACCTTACAAATGTAAAGGTGTCCTAACAAAGGGCAAGTTCCATTCCTCAGAGCCTCCTTCCCTGTCCCAGTTTATCAAAAGCAATCAGCCTCAAATAATCCTGATGCCAAAGAGACATATCTTGGGGTGGCCAATTTCAGGTCCCTACAATTGATTAGTTCGGAAAAGAAGCCAAAACTTGTTTAGGTTTAAATTTTCCTCAGAGGTGCATATATTATAGGAAAAGTCTCCTGTTCTCCCTCTGGGTCCTAAGAGATTAAAAAGTCAATGGCTTAGCTGGGGAATTCATCTTCCCTGGAGGCCTCAACTGAGGGCTGCTTCTAGCCTGAGACTTTGGGGCCGAATTCAGGAGTCTCTTGCTGTTTTCCCAGCTCCCTGTGCTGGTAGACTGGATTTTGTGGAAGTGCAGTGTGTTGAGCGGATTCTCACAACGCTGTTGTCCAAACCCTCATTTTACAACTGAGAAAATAGAAGCTCAGTGGAGTTAAACAATTTGTCAAAGTTCCTTTGTGCTGACTGAATTCCACTCTCAGCATCTCTGCTCCTGTTTCCTCCTCTGTTTTTCTTCCTGCTCCGGGTTGCCCCCACCCCCAACCAACACACAGCAAAACAGATCAAAATCTGGCTTTTCTTTTAATACCTCTTTTCCTAGCATGACTTGAGTATTCATAAAAAAAAAAATTTACTCTATGTCTGCATAGCAAAGATATTCTCTGATGATCTAAATTTATATTTTATCTTTGGAATTTTTGTTGTTATTTTTCTGTTTGTGTAAATGTAGGAATAAATGGAACGCTAACTTTAAGGAGCCAAGTGAAGAGTATTTCAAAAACAATCAAATAAAAAATAAAAAATCTGCAGTTTTTCAACCAGCATCATTACTAAAAAAAAATCCGTATTCGGAGTCCTGTGAATAATTATATCGTGTCTGCAAGGTTAACTAAGTGTTAGATGACCAAAGTCACCAAAAAAATGCTTTCACAGGCTGCCAAAGCCAGCAGGGCACCAGCGGGCATGGGTGGCGCTCTCCTTTGGAAAATATGTTTCAGACAGTGATGAAAACGTAAACCACACAAACCGCTTGGTTTCTAAGAGAAGAAGTTTGGAGAAACCATGTTTTGGAAGAAAGCCTCAATTTTCCATTTCACAACAAAACTCTCCGAAGAAATTTTTTTAAATTATAAGAAATATTGAGGATAGCATGAGTCAAGAGGGCTGAAAAAAAGAAAAGAAAAACCTGGTTTAATCATGAAAGACTTGACAGCCCACCAAACAGAATCGGTGTTATAAAACATATATATAAAACAGAGAACAATGTCATCTTCTCTCTTTCCTGCCTCACAGCTCCTTGTTGCCAAACCCCACACCCAGCCGCAGCTTTGCAGTTCAAACCTCCCTGAAAATGTTCTTCTTAGAGCTGAAGCTTTGGAACTCTATTAAAAGTGAGATTCTGGTGAAAGAGAAAGCACGGGGCTGCACACTAATACGAACTGATTATAAATCCTCCTCGACCACAGATTTTGCTAAGAAATTAGCGTGAGATCATCTGGACACTTAGAAGAATCAAAGGGAAAAGTGATAGAATGGGGAGATTGGAGACATGGGGACATTCTGCCCAGGTCACCAGGTTGTGTGGAGCTACTGCAGCCAGCAGGCCTCCATCCTTCCGATTGTAAGGACCAGGTGAGAATAGGACCAGGATTGGAACGCTCTGAGCCCTAACCGCATAGCCCTGGGCAGGTGACTCAGCTTCTCTGAGCCTCCGTTTCCTTCTACAAAATGAGGTTATATCTGACTCCTACCTAAGAGCATTATTAGGAGTCATGAATGTGATAACAGAGAGAAGCATGCTTACTAAATTATCAAGTGCTATTCTTTCATAAGGATAAGATTGTATATAATCTTTTTTAAGGAAGATTAGCCCTGAGCTCATATTCATGTCTATCTTTCTCTATTTTTTATACATGGGACACCTGCCACAGCATGACGATAAGCGGTGCGTAGGTCCACACCAGGGATCCGAACCGGCAAACCCCAGGCGGTGGAAGCGGAATGTGCGCACTTAACCGCTGCACCACCGGGCTGGCCCCTTGTACGTAATTTTATTATTTTCATTTTGTAATTAGAATTTATTATTTTGAAAAATTAAAATGCGTAGAACAAACTGTAAGTGGCTTGGATGTATTCTATTCCAGCAGTTAATTATAAATGCTTTTCTTTTTTTGTTATCTTAAGTAGACATTGAATAATTAAAAGTGATTTAAAATCAATGCCTATCCAGTTTTAACATACCAAAGCAACGTAGGGGAAAAATCTGAAGGTGATTTATCCCAGAAATGTGAAAATGTGGTACACGAAAGACGAGGTCATTACTTTAAAATTATAATAACTAAGTGCTGTTACATTGCTGTGTGTGTCCGTCCATATTAACTTGATTATCATCAAATTTAAAAACAAACCACTCAGGCATACAGCATATTCATTTCACAGCATTTGCTCAACCTTGGGTGAACTTTTCTTCCTATAAAGGTAAAAAATACAGAAAAGGATATCACTCTGAATGCAAAGCTCAGCTCATTAGAGGACACACACTAAGCTGTCGCCTAGACAGACTGGTAACATCCCCAACCCTGGGGTGTATTCTCCTACAAATAGCATACGTGTGATTAGCAGGGTCAAAAGGCAAATTGTGTCGTGTTGTATGTCCAGGTCAATACTTACGTAGGCAGAAGACAACTGACAGAGGACTATGGGGACGTGTGTATGAATGACAGAGATGGAATCTGGTTGTTTAGCATGCTATACTCTGAGAGCAAAGCCAAGTGACTGTGAAAGTCAAGGCTTGATTCTGCTTCACGCTCATGCTCCTCCTTCTCTCCCTCGTCAAGTTGTATCAAAACAGTTCTGATGTCCCAGGGGTGAAATTTTCCTTTGAACCAGAGTGATTCATATGCACATAGTCTGTCTGAGCATTTTCAAATCTACCTCAAGGATTCCCAGGAAATTGTATGTTGACTCACAAGTTTTCCCAAGGTCAAAAATTCATCCCCAAGGTCAAGAATATTTGCAGTCTGGCATACGTGATCAATTTTCCCAGTTCCCTGTGGTTGGTTAAGGTTTGATTTAGTTGGTTCTTGGTTTTCCCTGGTTAGCGTCCCAACTCAATTGCAGGCGGTGTTCATTATAATTACACCCTTCCATTAAATAATTCCTTCCTGTGACATTTTATAAGTGAACTGTGTGTTGACATTTAAAATTTGAATTGGGAAAGAGTGCATATTTGCAGCTGCCCTCTGCTTTGGTGGGGATTTCTTTTACGAAATGTGTAAGGAAAGCCATGGCCATCACCAGGGTGAGTGTCCTGAAAACTCATAGAAAGCAGAGCCTCTGAACTACAAGGAAATTTTAGAGTTTACTTGCTCCAACTTCCCAGGTTGGAAATGGAGCTCAGACGAATGTTCGGACCAATGATTTGATCCTATGTAGCAGATAAAGGGCATGAATCCAGATTTCCAGTTCTTTGTCCCATAATGCCATTAAGCCACTCCTAGTTGAAGAAGACATGGGGAGATTATAAAGGTTTCATTTATTGCTTTACATTGACTCTGAAATATTAAGTTGCACCTCTGGGAAGCAGATGCTGTTGGCACCTCACCCATATTTATTCAGTAATCTCAGATTCCCTGCACACCATGCTGTCAGCTTTCTCCTGGAAGCATCTATGATCTCCGCCTAAGGGCTTTCAGCAGATGCCCTCAGGAGTAGCCCTCAGCCAATGATGGACTGATAAGTTGTCCCTTAGAGTGGGACAACTCTGAGGTGGGGTCTGCACTATCTCCTAGGTGTCCCCAGTGGGGGTGAGCCATTAATGCACCCTGGATGGGCTTCCTTCGCTCTGCTGTTTCTCTTCCACACTCTGCTGGGCAGAATAACGGTCCCCAAAGATGTCCATACCCTAATCCCTGAACCTGTAAATACATTACCTTACATGGCAAAGGGTACTTGGCAGGTGGGATTAAGGTTATGGAACGCGAGACACAGATTATTCTGTATTATCTGGACAGGTTTAATCTAATGACATGAGTCTTAGAAAGTCGAGAACCTTTCGCGGCTGTAGCAGGAGAGAGACGTGATGACAGAAGAAGGGTCAGAGAGATGCAGCATTGTCGGCTTTGAAGATAGCCTTCTTCAGGCAGAAGAAGGGGGCCGTGAGCCCCGGAATGCGGGTGGCCTCTAGAAACTGGAGAAAGCAAGGGCTGCTGACACCTCAATTTTTGTCCAGTGAGATCCATGTCAGACTTCTCACTTACAGAACTATAAAATAATAAATTTGTGTTGTTTTAAGCCACTAAGTTTGTGATAACTTTTTACGGAGGCAGTAGAAAGCTAATTTATTCCTCTGCTCATTGTGGAATTACCTCTGAAATAAACCTGATGCATCTCTCTCAGGGTCTGGTTCTTGGGACAACCCACTTTGCAGGGTCCCATATGGAGTCCCATCGCTCCCTAGTCTTAGTTCCCTGGTCAGGAATTAGAACTTTGTGTTTCTTAATGTGCCTCTTACTATTTAGCAGAATGCCCAGCAGTGAGCAGTTGTTCCATAAATATGTTGGTTTAATTGAAGGACTAAAAACATCTATTAACTAAGTTGAAGTTCAGCAGTTACACATGTAGTCGTGAGCTGGAGTAGCTATGGATCATTAAAGGCAATTCCACCTCAAATACCCTACCAGTGGCAACTGCATTTTTCTTCTAGTCATTGCAAGGTCCAGAGTTTCTAGTCCTCAGTCATATAGATCCAACCAAAGAGGCCACTTGTTTTGAATCAGGGAGCGAGGACTATTGCGATGAGCTTACATGTGTATCATGTACATTGTGTTTCAATTCATGCTTTTGTTCAAAACAAGGAAGCACTCAGTAATTTTTCTTTTAGTGGAAATATGCTGCTAAACAGTCTTGATTTTATTTGAAACCTCAACTCCTGCAACTTTTAGAAGTGACACTGGCAGAGCTATCAGATTGCAATTGCGGCACAGGCCCCGACTTAGACATTACTGTGGACACCAATATCTGGTTCTCCTGTCCTTCTGAGCTCATGGAGGACTGCACTTCCCAATCCCTTGTGGTTGGATGGGGCTATTTGATTAGTTCTGGGTCAATGTCGCCCTCTGGGCTAAAGCATTTAATCGCCAGTATGACGTACTCCCCTCACTTTCTTTTTTACGATAATCAAGGAGGCTGTGTTCCAGATGTTGCAGCTTCAGGCTGTGGAACTGCTTTCGGTCTGAGTGAGATGGAGGAGAGCTGCTCCGAAGACTAGGCTGGGTTTGCAGTGGGCTTTACATCGAAAAGAAATAAGCCATTTACATGTTAAACCACTGAGATTTGAGGTTGTTCCTCAGCATAACACTGCTTAAATAGACCCCTACTAGGGTCACTGTAAATTTGGGAAATACCCCCCAGAAGGATTGGGGAACAAAAGGTAGCCTGTGTGAATGGGCCACCATGGTTGTGGCTTTGGGTGTGCATGTAAGTGTGTAAGTTAGCAAAGCTCACTCAAGTTGGATGAAACTATATTGTGAGCGAGGGGCAGTATATATGTTTGGTGAGCTACCACGTATTTCACAAGAACAAAGATGGTATAAGCCTACCTAAAGTTTATAGCCTCCGAATCAGATTACTGGAGTCATACATATTTTGCTAAGCTACAGACAGAATGTCACTATCAAGAGACCAGACCCTCACCATGGTGAAATTGCTGTTGACATACTTCTCCACTTTTTCACAAAATGAATGTGATTCCCATGTATGTAGGTAAAGCATAGTAACTCAATGTGAGTGTGAGTCTGCATGAGAACATTGAGTTGGTTGGTGACTGGAATTTTTTAAAAAGTTTAACATATCAGCTATTCCATTTATCACTTCTACTCAGTTTCAGGATGATTCTCATCTGAGTGAAGCCATGATGAGTCACTCCTATTGTATATTCAGTTGAAGCCAAGTCGGTCTTTGCTGAGCATTCATTTTGGGTCCCAAATGATGCTAGCACTCTGAGAGGCCCTTGAGGCAAGGAGTAGTATGCAGTACACTTAAACACTTGGGTCAGGGTTTCTCCACTTGGCACTATTGACACTTTGGACCAGACATTTCTTTTTTGTAGGGGACCGTCCTGTGCATTGTAGGATGTTTAGCAGCATCCCTGGTCTCTACCTGCTAGATGCCAGTAGCTCCCTTAGTTGTGACAGTAAAAATGTCTCCAGACATTGCCACATGACTGCCAAGGTGGCAAAATCACCCCTGTTGACAATCATTGGCTCAGAGAGATAACAATTTAGAGCAATTGATTTCAGGACATACTATATCATAAAAAAGATATACACTGAAATTGAATAAAATCGAGTCCTCAAATCAATATAGTACCAGTAACTGTAATGAAGAGACAGGAGAGGTCACCGGAGTGCTTCATGGAGGGGAGAGGGGAATGACCTCAGCTTTACAGCAAACAGCACTTCCAGTGATTCAGTAAGTGTAAAGCTCGTATTGCTAAAGCATTTTTTTGGAATCCACTCTTACATTTGCACAAACATACATTCATATCATCTTCATTTCTGGAGGTAAATTGGGAATATAGGATGGTGGTTCCTTGCTTCTCCTTTGGTTTTCTATTTCAGTTCCCCTCCTTCTGATGTCCTTCAAAATCTTTTACTCCTTTCTTCCTCTTCTTCTCTCCTGACCTTTTGATTTCTTCTTGAATCTTCTACTTTGTCCTCTCATTCATTAGAGCATAATGGAGATGGCAGTGGTGACACTAGTGGATGTTTGTTGGTTATTCATCTATCATACTCTCTCCTCTTATCCCTTCCTAATGGCATCCAGATTTTTCTCTGGTTGTTTAGCAACCACAATTTTGGGTAGAATTTATTCCATCAACCAGTTCCCTGAGTGAACTTGGACTAGACCTTAGCAGACTAATTCTATTGCAATAGCTCCAGTTGTCAGTTCAAGGATTGTTCTGTAACACAGAATAAGCTTTCTTTCTCCTGGTCAAAGTGATTGGTTCAGGAGTAAGCAAGTGAATGGAGCAGAACCAAATAGAATGAAGGCCAGATATGTTGACTGTTGGTTGCGGGAAGAGAAGATCAATCTTCTTGCAAAAAATGTGGTACGAGGTGGTGTCATGTGCTGCAGCTCTGTAGGCTAACCTGAAGGGACCTGTGGATGGAGTGCACACATGGAAGTAGAAAGGAGCTACAGGAAGGAAAGACAAATGGGGGCTCTACCTCGCTCCCTCTCTCACAGCTCTATTGACCAGTTGACTTAGGAAGAAAATCTGGTTTATAAATAATTCTGCACAATATGCTTGTATCATCTGGAAGTAGGATGGATGGCTATAACATTATAGTGCCAAATAGGAGTTGTCCATAGACATTGAGGAAAGAAAATGCTCTCAGAGATTTGAATTTTGAATAGTACATCCTGTTGTTCACTTTGCCTCGATGACTACATGGCCAGAGAAGAATATATTTCTACACTACTTGTGGTTGTGGTTGACTATATAATCCATGCTGGCTTGTCTGCAGGATCAGGGTCATGGAAGAAACAAGATTGGAGGATGGTGATAAGGAAGTCTTTTGAAGAAATTCACGGATGGACATCTTGGATGGGCACAAAGCATGAAGACATTTGGGTTCCACATGAATGCCTCAACAGAAAACACTAAAGAGGAAACTCTCTGAAATCACATGGACAAATGCCTCAGGGGTAAGATTGTCCCCTGCTATTGTCACTTGGGCACTCTGCAGTGGTGTGGTCAGATAAACCTTGATTGAGAGAGTCACTGTTGTTGGCCCCTTCATAACCTCTAGGTTTGGACTGCAGCTTCAACAGCGTCACAGCTCACTCCAGGGGGCAGAAGTTGGCACTGGCAATAGGAATCTCCCAATTAGAGAAAACTACCATTGTTTGAATACCTACTAGATGTTATTTATTTTATCCTCCATCATTTCTATAAGCCAAATATCATTACCAGTTTTAGATAAGGAAACCAAAAATTTGAGAGGTAAATTAATCATGACGACAGAGCTGGTTAGCAGAGGAACCAACACCTGGTCCAGATCCGTCTGACTCCATGGCCCATGCTCCTTTCATAGCACCCATGCTGCATGGGAGTAGTGACTCTCTGGATGGAGGCTGGGTCCATTTGGAGTCTCCTCTGCCCCAGCACAGACTGCTCCTTTGAAGCTGATCTGTGCTGCAACTCTGGGATGTTCATTCCAGTCTCCCTGGATTATGAGTACCTCTCTCCACTCTGCTGCTGCACCCTAGCCCAAGCCTTTATCACCTCTTGCCTGGATTACTGTAATGCCTCCTGACTGGCATCTATGCTTCCACTGTTCCCCCATATATTTATTCTCAACCTGGAAGCAGTGTGATGCTATTAAAAGTCAAAACATCTTACTCCTTCACTCAAAACCTCGTGGCTACAACCATTTCACTTGGAGGAAAACCATAGTTATGGTAATAGCTATAAAACCTTGCAGATCTTGCTTCATGCTTCCCTTCCTCCTTCTCAGACCTTAACTCCCTCTAGTTCACTCCACTCCAGCCGCAATGACCTACTTGCTTTTCTTCCAACTCACCAGGCATGCCTAGAATCCTATTTTTCCAGATATCCTATGGTTTCCTCCCTCACTTGAGTGTGTTCAGATATCACCCTCCATGTGAGCTCTTCCTTCCTCAATCTATTTAACACTATGTTGCCCCTTCCCAGCCGAGCCCTCCCTTCATCTCTTCCACATCTTATTTTTCTCCATAGCACTTACCACCTTCTACCTCATTCTAGCATTCATTTACATTATTTTGTTTACTTGCTGGTTGTCCACTCCCTCCTTGCCCCACTTCCCCGCTGGACCATAAGTTTTGCAAAAGTAGGACTTGAAAAAAACTTAATAGACTTTTTTCGAATAGTTTTATGTTTACAAAAATATTGAGCAGCAAGTGCAGAGTTCCCATATTTTCCCTTACCCACCCCCACAACACAGCTTCTCTTGTTAACGTCTTGCATTAGTGTGGGATGTTCGTTACAATTGATGAGCTGATGTTGATACATTATTATCAACTGAAGTCCATAGTTTACATTAGAGTTCACTCTTGGTGTTGTACATTCTATGAATTTTGACAAATGTATAATGATGTGTATCTACCATTACAACATCATGGAGAATAGTTTCACTGCCCCAAAAATCTCCTGTGTTCCGCCTATTCATCCTTCCCTCCCTCCTTCTTGTACTTTTTCTTTGCCTCCCTCCCTCTCTCCCTCCTCTCCAATCCATCCCCTGGCAACCACTGATCTTTTTACTGTCTATAGTTTTGCCTTTTGTAGGATGTCATAATGTTGGAATCACATAATATGTAGCTTTTTTTCATGTAGCTTTCACTTAGTAATCTTCATTTAAGTTTCCTGTGTGGCTTTTCATGGCTTGATAGCTCATTTCTTTTTATGGCTGAATAGTTGTCCATTGTACGGATGTGTCAGTTTGTTTTTTCTTTCAGCTATTGAAGGACATCTTGGATGCTTCCAAGGGGTGCAATTGTTGGATAATATGGTAAGAGTATATTTAGTTTTATAAGAAAATGCCAAACTATCTTCCATAGTGGCTGTACCATTTTGCATTCCCACCAGCAATGAGTGAGAGTTCGTGTTGCTCCACATCCTTGCCAGCATTTGGTGGTGTTAGTGTCTGGATTTTGTCCATTCTTTTAGGTATGTAGTGGTATCTCATGTTTTAATTTGCTTTTCCCTGATGACATACGATGTGGAGCATCTTTTCATATGCTTATCTGCCATCTGTGTATCTTCTCTGGTGACGTGCCTGTTTAGATCTTTTGTCCATTTGTTTAGTTGGGTTGTTTGTTTCCTTATTGTTGCATTTTAAGAGTTCTTTGCGTATTTTGGATGACAGCCTTTCAACAGATATGTGTTTTGCAAAGATTTTCTGCCCATCTGTGGCTTGTCTTTTCATTCTTTTAACAATGTCTTTCACAGAGCAGAAGTTTTTCATTTTAATAAAATCCAACTTCATTCAATTTTTTCTTTCATGGATCGTGCTTTTGGTAGGAGAGTAGGATTTTTCTTCTGTTTTATTCATTGCTTTATCCTTAGCTCATAAAACATTTCTTGGCACATGGTAAGGACCCAATAAATATTTGTTGAATGACCAAGTACTGTTTCTTGGGGAATTATATTCTTTCTTTTCTCTTTTAAGGAAAGTATTCATTTGCTGTATCACTTTTGAGAAGCAAACCCCAGCCCATCTATCTTACCCAAAGGATCCATAATGCAGATGTGGACAGTAGCTACCTGCATGAAGTGAATGGTAGCAGTTTAGAATATGCACGTTTTTTCAGGATGGTAAGAGCTTGGGTCATCCTATTGTCTTAGCACCTTTGGTTAATGTGTGTTCTCACTCTATCTCAGGTTAGCATAAAAATGAAATAATAAGGTTAGAATTTATGATGACACATAATATACTAAGTACAAAAAACGAAAACATGGACTTGTTTCTACGAAAGAGAAAGCTGCTCTTATTTGGGATGGAATGAGCTTGTTTTTGCTTTTTCTTAAAGAGGTACCCTTGTGACATTGAATTACTAAGTAGAGTCAGGAAAAGGCACCCACCAAAGATTGAGCCCGTATCTAGTAAAAGCAAGAGAATGGCCTTTCTTTTTCTTTTTTCTGGGTGAAAAGAATTCAATAAACTTTGATTACATCATGCAGAGATAAATGGAAAAAATTGATCCATAAAAGTATGTAGATGGGTAAAAATCTATGATATAGGTGGGGAGTAATAGGAATGAGAAAATGTTCCTGAATCTGTTACTCTTGGCTAAGATGTGAAGGAGAAAGGCGGGTATAATCTTTTAGAGAGAGAAGTCATGAGAAGTAGCCTAATAATGAGCTTCCATCATCCTTATGCATTAGAGGATTTTGAAAACTCTGAGTGCATTGCCCTACACAGGTGCTAGAGTTTTAACTTAGGGCTTTTAGGATTTTTTTAAGGAAAAGACTCCCTTGCCCAGGTATGAAAAAATCTTCGTCTTTTTCCTATCGCCCTACCCAATCTATAAACAGATACATGACTCCTGGTTGGTACTAGGGTAAGACACTGAAAAGAAAATATTCTTTCATGAACAGTTTGAAGTTTTTACTTGTAGAGAAATGAGGCTGAAGCTGAAGAGCTCCTGCAGGCAGCTTGGGGTACGCTACCTGCACTAACGCACACCCAAGAGTGTGGCCTCCTTAAATGCTGGCCCTGGGCGCCTGCTCGTGTGGGAGATGACTCATGCCAGAGGGTTTTTAAGGGAGTACCTGAGTTTATGGAAGCTCTGAAGGTGCACGGCCTGGCTCCCCCCAAAAAGAACTTGCTGTTCAGCTGCAAGGGAGGTGACAGTTTCCAGCTGCTAGCACTGTGGGGACCCACCTCAGGTCCAAGCCCCCAGGAAGCCCCCAGACAGGTTGTGTCCCAGAGCTCCCATTGGCCATGGCATTGTCAGAGCCGCGTTGTGGTCTGAAGCCCCCTTGCCCAATCCTGCTTCCTCCTCCTTCCACGTCACTGGGAAGAGATCTGCCTGGTGGTCCAAAGGCTCGCCTGACCTGTTGTACTCCATCCTCCTTTCATGTTGCACTGGCCGTATCCTCCAACGGACCCTTTGGACTCACGTCTAGGTGTCTGCTCCCCGGAGGACCTAACTGAGCCAATGTCTTATTCTTCTAAACATTAAAAAACCTAGCCACATAAATCAATTCTGTTGTAAAAAGTAGTCTTGAAGTATATGGTATAGAGTAGATAAACAGTACTGAGATCGTCACATCTAATAAGCAGTGAATTAAATCCTGGCTCCCATTCTACTCCTCGCAGGAGCCTTAGACTTAGTGTGCGTCTTTCTCCATATTTATCTAGGCATATACAAATAAAGACTATTTTGTTACATATACCGTTTTGCACCTGAATTATTTTTCATTTAGCAATATGTCTTCGAAATTTTTCCATGCCGGGACAATAAATCTGCCTCCATCTTTTAGACAGCTGTGTAATATCCTACGGTGTGGAATTTCGTGCACGTTTCCTTCGTCTTTCCATCCTTCTGTTTCCTTGGTTTTTTTTCTTTCTGAATTTTTTTTCTCTAAATAAAAAAATATAGATATAGAAATTGCACACAGTAACCAAAATTCAAACTAGGTAAAATGAAATGTAAATGTTCCTTTCTGTGTCTCTGTATGCAAATCCCATTTCCAAGAGACCAACTTTGAACAGTTCTTGAGTTTTCTTCTTTTGGTAATTTCTATTATAACTTTAAGTGTTATACTGCTATTTCTTTTTTTAAGTTTTCAGCAAAATAATAGTTGCCATAGCTAAAACAGGAAACAGCAATAAAGACTTACAGTGAGTAACACGGTTTTAATGGGCCCATAGGATGGAGCAAAGGCATATATCTGTGCTCAGTTCACCATCTTGAATCCAAATTCTGGCTAGGCAGGATGCCATTACGGTTCTATTCCTGACTCTGTCACCTTCTGGCTATGTGGCCTTGGGCCCTCTGTGTCTCATTTTCCTCATCTCCAATATTAGAATAAAATCATACCTAACTTGTAGGGTTTTCATGAATTGGAGAGAATGGCCTGTACTGTAAGTAATGTCAGGTTTTGGATTACACCTGTGGCGCGTGCTGACCACGTGATGACCATGTCATCTTGGACCTCTTCTCACATGTCGATAAAAATGGGACTGGTAAGAGCTCCCTCCCTAAGCTGTGAGGATTCATTTAACGAAATAGCCTGCATAAAAGTGTCTGGCATATAGTAGACATTCCATAAATGCTGGTTTCTCTCTTTCACTACTCTGAGAATGGGTGACTTCTCTAGACGTGAGGATCTTAGATAATTTTCTACAGCAGCCCTGGCAGTTCATGAGCTTCTTGATGGCCTAAAGAATGTCTGTTGCGTCTGCAATTGTTGCATGAGCCTAAACACTTCAGTCTTTGATAAAGAAAAAAAAAACATTTCTGATTCTAATGACGACAGAGAAATGCAGGAGGACGCAGATTTCTTGTATTTCAAATTAATGTGTGATTATTCATATGTCATGACTAGGAACATTTTTACTGATTATTTGAAGGAGAAATGTCATTTTATTTAATTTTCATTAGCATTATTTTTTTCTTGGTTATTAGCTCTTCCAGTGTTAAAATTAATCACAGTGGACTTTATTTTGCATTTATTTGTGATTTTTATTAATGTGAAGAAAAACTTCTAAATATAAGGAAACATGAAGATTTAGTATAATGTTTCCTTAGTTACCAATCTTTCCCACATATTCATTAGGATTAATCATAAACTTTAAAAAATTTCCAATTATGCTTATGCAACAAAAGATATCTGTTGCAACTTCTAACACTAATGATGTAGTGCAGGAAGATATTTCAAATTTCTGGTTGATTGTCCAAGGTAAACACATCAGTGGATTCTGGGAGCATTGCCCATTTCACGGAAGAATTATAGCTAAAGGGAAGTACCGGCAGCAATATCATAGAACATTAACAATTTTGTGTGTTTAGAAAAGTAACTCTAGTGTGGAAAGAAAAGTCTTGAGGACAAAGGCATATCTGATGTTGGTGTGCAATGTACTATTTGAATTAGTCTCTGCCTTTCCTGTCTCTAGCTGATTAGATTTGGGTGGGATTTGGCATACTGGGTATCTTAGGCTGGGTTTCCCAGAAGTCAGCCCCTAAGCTGAGGTGCTACTATAGTCAATGCATTAAAGACACGCTCCCAGGGGACACTAGTAAGGAAGTGGGAGAAGCAGGACAGGGAATGGGAGGGTGCCCAGCCAGGGTGCGTTTCAGCCCGGTTCTTAGTGTGCTTCCACAGGGAAATTCCCTAAATTCTTCTCCAGACAGAGTCCTGTTGTGAGTGTACAGGGCTTTCATGTTTCCTCTTCGGTCAGCCACTGGGGCTGTGAACACTCAGGCACTTCCAGCTGCAGAGAGAGCGGATCTGGTGGTTTAAGGACAGTTCCTTCCAGAAGGTCACACATGCGAACTGTAAGCATCAAAGCACACAGCAGCGGGAGGAGGGTGCACAGAACTGGTATCAGAACCAAAGAGTCTGCCCCAGTGACAGTGTCTACACCTGGGCAAGACTGTCAAAATTCGAGCTTGAATTCTAAGCCAATCTGGACCGATCAATGGTATTGGGAAAGAAAACTAGAGATGTCTTTGGTAATACATATGCAGCAGGAAAAAAATAAAGCTTGCAGATTTATATAGATCCATTTTGAAATTGTCTGTGCTTTATATTTTTAAGTTAAGAGTCTAGCAGCTTCTGAGATGACAATGGATAAGAATTCTTAGAACCAACACGGCCTGAATTCATCTGTTCCAAAATGGTTTATTGCTTAGTAGGCCCGCCATTTCTGCTTATAGAGGTAGATATTAGTTCATACAATGAATATTCATGGAAGATCTAACTATGTGTCATGTATTCTGCTGGGCACTCTAAGAAATATAAGCACTGCTCCAATTCAGCATTCAATTTAATGATGAAAATAATAAAAACTGGGGAAACAAAGTCATTGTAATATTTAGGCAAACAGGAAGAGCCAGAGAGTAGCAAAGAGGGAGTAAGGACTTTCCCAGGCTCTTGACGCACTGAGTTATGATTCTGAGTTATGACCACATGAGCTAGCTCATATATATAAATAAATACAAATTCTGTGGGCCTGCTAATGTGCATCGGCTGTCACCCGTGTAGAACACTGCTTCTCAAGCTCATACACGGAGAGCTTACTAAAACACACATTTTTAGGCCTCACAGTCAGAGACTGATTCAGGAAGTCTCTGGTGGGGTCTAAGAATTTGCATTGCTGACAAGTTCCCAGCTGCAGCAGATGCCGGTGGTCCTCGGACCACACTTTGAGTACATCATTGATGTAGAACCTTTTGCATATGTTTGCAGGCTACGGGATTTTTTTCATGGAAAACCTCAGTAGGCAGTGACACATCAAAGTCATTTTTCTGGAGTTGGCAAATTGATAGATTAGCTTTGCTTTTCCTTCTTTATCCTTAAGTTGATATTTTGATGTGAATATTTTGATGAGGCAAGAAAGTAAACTGACTGTGTCATTACATTTATTATAGAGACCTCAGCACACGCATACTTAATTGAGTCCTGAGGGATGTTAGAAGCAAGGCTTATGTTGCCACGACCTTGCTGACCCTCTTGGTTGGTTAACAAGATAATGATCCATTTTTGTTTCTTTGCTTTCAACAAGATAAGCTTCTTGTGTCCATGCAAAGTAGAAAACCTAGGACTTTGAAATCAGCCTCAAAGGGCCACTGGATCCATCTGGAATAGCCCAAATGTACTCTCCAGTAATATTGGTTTATTTGTTACAATCTTGGGTTAAACCGTTAATTGGTTAGACATTCTAAACTCTAGCAGGAACCTCTGACTTTCTTTATTCCCTTCCCTACCTCATTCTCATTTCTTTCTTTCTTGTTTTTTTTTTTTTTTTTGAGGAAGATTGGCCCTGAGCTAACATCCGTGCCCATCTTCCTTTACTTTATATGTGGGACGCCTACCACAGCATGGCTTGCCAAGTGGTGCGGTGTCGCACCCAGGATCCAAACTGGTGAACCCTGGGCCGCCGAAGCCGAACGTGCGAACTTAACCGCTACACCACCGGCCCCTCTCATTTCTGATCAATGATATCAAGAAAGAGGCCCTCTGATATGTGTCAAGGACAACCTGAGCTCCAATATCACAATGAGGCTGCTGTAGCAGGAGACTGATTTTCTTGAGTAGGAACAGTGAGATTGCAAATAGAACCAGACTAGGGAAAAGGCACTGTTGTGTTTCTCGCGCTGGAGAGGTTGTGGACTCCTTGTGCTCTTGGAGGTCAGCAAGACACAGTTTCAGAACAATTGCATTGCTTTTCAAATGATATCACTTAAGCGATATCTTTGTGCCAATAGATTTTGCACATAGAAGCAGAAATGCAGGGACTGAAATAGAGTGGCAATACTCAGTTACAAAATGATTAGCAAGGAAGTTTAGAATATGTTTACATTGATTTGTTTGGGGTTATAGATGATGTAAAAATTAAGTGAACAACTCTTATAAAAAACTTCTAGACATATGACAATAAATCTGTAGATCTCCAGAAGCCCGTTTGAAAATCATGTTCTGGTGGATCTTGTGGATGGTGTTCCCTCTTTGGATTCATTCTCCATCTCCCTTCTCATGAGACTGTTATAAAAAGCATAATATAATGAGCATCTTCTCAAAGAGGCATATCTCTGCCCTGACCCGCTCTGCCTTAACTTTAGAAGGCCATTTCGGGATGAGCAGACAGCATAAGCTGCTCTGTTCTAGGCTACGGGGAGAAACATTTTCCATATAGTTCATCATCTTTTCATGCTTTTTACTGTTCAACCTTGAAGGCTACAGTCAGACCACAAGCAGAGGGGCAACGTCTAAGCAGAATGCTCCAACTACTTTTATTTTTTTAAACCACTTTATTGAAGTATGATTGACATATGAAAAGCTGTACGTATTTCATGTATATGACTTGATGAGTTTGGGGTTAAGTATACACCTATGAAACACTCACTACCACCAAGGCCATAGACGTATCCATCACCTCCCAAAGTTTCCTCCCACTCACTTTATTATTAATAATAGTAGTAGTATTGTTTATGTGGTAAGAACACAACTTTCCTCCTGGAAAATTTTAAGCATACCTACGGTATGGTGAGCTATTGGCACTATGCTCTAGAGCTCCAGAAGGTATTTCTCTCTCATAAAACTTTGTACTCTTTGACCATCACCTCCCCACTTCTCCCTCCTCCCAGCCCTTGTAACCACCATTCTACTCTGCTTCTATGAGTTTGACTATTTTAGATTCCACGTATAAGTGAGATCATACAGTATTTGTCTTTCTGTGTCTGGCTTATTTTACTTAGCATAATGTCCTCTGGGTCCATCCACGTTGTCACAAATGTCAGGATTTCCTTCTTTTTTCAGGCTGAATAATATTCCATCATATATGTCATATATATAAACATCTTCCTTATCCGCTCATCCACCAAAGGACATTTAGGTTATTTCCATATCTTGGCTATTCTGTCCCTCAAAGGATCCCTCAAATCTTACCCAGAATCCAACTATGATCACAAAGGTAGGAGAATAGAGAGGGATTTAGGGCTAAGGATCAATTTTATATAGAAAATGGTGTGTGTGTGTGTATGTGTGTAAATGGTGTGTTAGTGTGTTAGTGTGAAATCTAGGGTAATGGAATGTGCCAAAGAATCCTGGTCATACCCGTCATAGTGAATAAAGTACGCTGCCCTATCCATGAGTATGTTCTCTGGTAGGAGGCGTGGCCCTGCCCTGCATTGTGAAATAGATACTCCCATCACAGAAGCATCATGGGAGCATTTCGCATTTCTCTATTATTTAGAATTCAAACTTCTAACGTTAGCTTGAGTTGCCGACAGGACAGCCAGGTTTCCAACTTTTTCATTTTATACTAGCTGAGTTTTTATCCAGTGTGGGATGAACGAGGAATCACTGGATAGTTTGGAGGAAGACTCCAAAACAAGGAAATTTGGTCAGGATTATCATTTAAGACAACAGAGTCTTTGAAATGCTGGGCATTGCTTCAACTTGAAACAACAATTATGAAAGTATGTAATTGCAAAATCATGCTGTCTGTCCCAGACCTCAAAGAACATTCAGTGGATGTTCGAATATTTTCTATGATGTCAACCCATCTTTACAACATATTATCTAAAAATCTGAGCTCATGGGTGATTTCCTGAAGTAGTTATTACAATTTTTTTCCAGAATCTTTTTCTGTCTTATCTGGATTATTTACAATTGCCTTTTGGAGTAACATTCCACTCCAAAGTATTAAGGACTTCTATTTAAAGTTTTAGAGTCTCATACCATAGAATCATGATTTGCAATCCCATGTTTCTAATATTGATGATCTCAGTGACGTTTTCCTGGTTTTCAAAGGGTGATAAGGTTCCTTTCTGCCTACTTCATCACCAGCTTATTTCTAAATGCAGATCAAAGTCAGGTTTATTGCATTTTTTCCTTGAATAATTTCCACTATCAGGAGATGACTTTCACTTTAGTTTCAGTAAAACTTATTTTCAAGTTGCTACAATTTCTTTGCAGATTTTTGCTCTTGTTTTTTTATTTGAGTTGAAACTCAGGAGAGTCTAGGAAGACACTGATCAATGGATTTACTTTTTGGACTTGGTGATAAATGAGTATCAGTCCCAATCTGAGCAACAACGTCTATGTGTTTCACAGAGACGGGGAGGATCATCAGAAATTCTTAAGGAATTTTACAGTAGAGGATTTGAGGCACACAGTTAACGATTATATGGTCACCAAAGTGTTTGCAAGACTATGTACACTTGTGGACACCGGAAAACTTTTGAATTCAGACACTTTGCACAGACGGTAGAATTATATGCCACCCAGATCCAGGTAAAGGCTAGTTTTAAATTGCACGTGTGCACAGAATTGGCAGTTCCAATTGGTCTGCCATAAGCTGTTGGGAAATGGGTGAGTTCTTGAAAAATATTTATAGACGAAAAACGCACAATAGTACTCTCACCTTTACAAACAGTTGTAGATCCGGTTAGAACTTCTTGCACTAAAATAATAATTTGAGAAGGAAATTTGCCTCTTTCTTTAGCCATTTAGGTAGTGGGAATATTACACTGCCTATTCCAGAATTATGTAATTTATTACTATTTTAGGAATCAAGTGATTTTTAAATTAATGTGCTAATTTATTTATTTTCTAGAGTTTGTGCAAAAGAAAAATAGGACCCTGAGCCCAGGTCGTCCTTAGGCTTACTTGCTTGTCTGCTTTTGGATGCTCTTAATACAATCCATCGGAACAGCACACATCCACCTTCCTCTCAGAAGCAGTCAAAGGACAAAATTGCTGTCCCAGGAGACATGCTTGAATCACATCCCCCAAGCTTCTCCAAATAATGTGCCCTGAGTTCGTTTGGAGAAATAGAAAGAGAAGCCAGGCACAGCCTCGCACACTCCTGATTTGGGTTCTAAAATGATGAAATGAATGAAGATGAAGGGGCTTGTGACACGTCTCTCAGTCATGGGCACTGACCTGTCATACATCTGTGGAAGTCACAATCAACCCAGGGGCTTAATATCTTTGAGGTAATAGGGAACTTCTCTTTCACGCAGACCTAAAGAAGTGAATTAAGGCTTGTCAGTGTGATTTTAAACAGACACAACTCTGGTTTAAACCTTCTCCCTGGAAGATAGATGGATACCCAGCATCATAAGTTCAGGTTATATTCATTGGTTATAAGAGCCGATGAGATAGAAAAAATGATAAAAGATCTCCAGGGGACATCAACCGATGGGCCTGTTCTTTGAAACTCTCTCCGTCTGCGTGATCTGGAGACTCGTCCAAAGCCGGGGCGCCTGGTTCAGCCCTGCCTTTTCCACCCTTCCCTCCTACATCACTACAGCACTTGCCAATGGGCGTAGAAAAGTCTTCACCCCACTTGCTGTTTTTCAGATGTCTGTGCTAATAACTTTTATATTGCTTTGTGTATTTCCCCCAGTGGGTATGAAGGGTTCCAATTCTGCTTAGGCAAAAATGACAAAATCAAATCTTCATTGGGAGGAAATGACTTGTATTAGAAATGCCATGTAAAGACCCTTCTCTGGGTTTTATTGGTGTCCTGGCCTGGTCAGGCAACAGACTCTGGGACCCAGGAGCAGGGAGGAACCATCCAGTAGGGGGATGGATATATCACGATAGCTGGAGGAATTGCTTAATGCATGACTTTATGAAAAAGAAAATATAGAAATTAGCTGATTGAAACATACTGCTGAATTAGAATCGTGTATGCTTTATAATGACGAGGCCCATAAATATAAAAACATCAAGTATGATAATAACATATTCTCCTCATGAGGGAAAATCCTGATACACTTAAGAAGCTGGGAGAGCTTTAGCTCCTCCACCCCCCACAAAAAATGACTGACAAAGTCTGGCTGGAGAGGGGAAGCAGAAGAGAGGGTCAAAAAGTCAATTTTTGAAAGGAGAGCAGTGAACAAGAAGGCCTGTTGAAAAGTCATGTAAGATGAGCACCAAAAAGTGATGATTGGCCATGAAAAATACCCCCTGGGGGGTTCATCCCATTTTAGGTCACTCTGAAGCCTGGACTTACTTCTGGACAGGGTTTGGCCATCCCACTAACCCTGGGGGCCTCTGGTATCTCCGCACCACTGAGCAGCAATCTCAGCGCCAGGCTAGAGATAGTTCCTTGAACACCAGAAAGCCACTCGGTCTCTCTGGCCCCCAAGCCCGCATGCCCAAGACCCCTGGGCCTGCTGCTCCATGCTGATCTTGTGCTCTGAGAACTTTTCCTCTGTGCAGCCTAGCTGCGACCTCACTCTCCTTGCCCAGCCACATGAGCGAATTGGTCTGTTGGCATATCACCGCCATCCATGCCAACTTGGAGTCAGCACAGGAAAGACATGGCTGTCTTGCTGATCATGATTTTTGCCCATACACCCCTGTCAGGGAGACAGCTTGCATGGGATTCTCCTTCATTTGGTGAGGAACTGGAAATAGGGTGAGAGTGGGCATATAAGACTATGATGACTTTTGGAGGCCCTCCACGGCCTGGTGTCTTTCACAGGCAATGGGATGTGTTTCCATACCTGCCGCCCATGGGAAAGGGAAGGAAGCCTAGGAGCTTCTTACCTGTCTGGCTGCGAGCATTCTAATGCTTTTCATATGGGCGTCCTGGAGGATCTGTGTCAGCCAACCAGGGCCTTCACCTCTTCCTCACCATGTTCCATGTGGCCACATTTGTCAAGTGTGAAGGTGTACTCTGCACTGAGCTACAGAAGCAGAACCTGCATCGAGGATTTGAGTGCAAGTAGCTTGTTTGGGAGATGATCCCAGGAAACATATGTCCTTAATCCTACTGGGGAACTCTGGAAGGCAGTGTAGATCATGTGATTCAGAGTTACCCCACCCGAGGGTGGGAGTTAAGGCATTTCCACATTACCTCCTCTCGGTCATTGGTGCAGGGCTGTTGGGTGAGGGCAGGTTGACCCTCTGGCATTCCAGCCTACTTCTGGGGTGGGCAACATGGGCTCTGGACGCCAGAGGAAGCACTTAGGCACTGATGGCCAGACACCGGCAGTTGGAGGTCAGGCTGGTGTACACTGATGGGATATGGAGGAAGAATGCAGGCAGGACCCGGGCAGCCTCTGTAAGTCCTCTGAGCTCTCCCTTCCTCCCCATCTTTACCCACAATCTCTAGAGAGCCTTGCTTCAATAACTGTGCATCACTGAACTCACTTCAGATACCCTCAGACCTGGTGGAAGGGAAGGTTAGGCACAAAGAATGGGCCTACTGCTGGCCTCCTTCATACACAGCCCTGTGGGAGGTTTGCTATGTTAGCCAGCTCATGGAACCCAGGCCTACTCAGCTCAACAGAGGTTGTAATTATGACAGGCCAAATGGCTCCTTTAACATATCATGGGGGTTCCCCTACAACCAAACTCATATTGCTGACACCCAAACTCTGCCTCCGCTTCCTCCTCATCACAGCATCCCAGGTTCTGGAACTTCCTTAATGTTTCTGGAAACCCTGCAACCAGTCCCCACTAATTACTGGGCTTCTCTGTTTGTCAGCCTACATGTCCTACATGTGGGTCTGAGCTTCATTCAGTGGAGTCTAGACATGAGGAGCTCACACACATTGGTGGAATAGTAAGGCAGAGAGATAAATCTGTACTTGGGAGACACTCAGAGTGAGGTGCACGGATTCCTGTCCCCAGCTTCCAATGGGCCTCCTAAGGTCTTGAGTAGGGGGCATTCTGGCAGGACTATCACACAAAGATGGCGCCCAAAGTCTTAGCACAAGGGTGTGGTCTCTAGCAAATAAGGAGAACCATGCCCCCTCTATTTCAGCCTCTGTAGCCTCAAGACAAAGAATTGTTGTTTTTTAATTAATCAGTCAATCAGCCAAGTAACAAATGTTAATTAGGCAACCTCTGTTTGCAAAGCAAAGTGGCAGATGCTGAAGGAAACGCGCAGATGTTGGAAATAGTTCTTGCCTCTGGCAACTTTACAGTCTAGATGAAGAGATCAAATATATAATGTGTGACTCTAAGGTAGTGTGACTTAATTTTTAGAACAAATGTCAGAATTTTTACATGGCTAATTCCTCTTCATGTGTTCTCATATTAAAGTATCACTGTTTCCAATTATGTAATGTTTATTATTACAGTTACACAGCTTTGCGTGGTGCCGTGTTTGTGGTGACTATGTTGGACAGCAGAACTGTGAAAATGAGATGATTTTTCTCAGCCACCATATAACCTGAGATGATTCTCCTTGATCACCGGACAGGGATGTAACATTTGTTATTGAATATGCACAGGGCATGAAGATGCAGTTAGAGAAAATGTGGAGAGTGCGGAACCAGCAGTGGGGCAGAGGCAAATTTATTTCACCATTATTGATACTGTCATTTGAGCTTGTATGGAAGAGAGGATTTTCACTTCAAAAAGCCTAATTTAGTATGATTCTTTCTTTACATGGATGAGAGCCAATTTTTAGAGATAGAAAGTACTAGCCATCTACTGTGAGCCAAGTAATTTATATGTGTTTTAGCCTCACACAACCCTATTAGGTCAATTTTGGTTTCTTTCATTTGCCAGATGAGGAGATGGAGGCTCAGAGAGCTTCGATAAGCTGTGCACCCTCCTATACCTAGAAGTCAAGGCGGGTTTGAAGGCTGTTCCATGGGGCCCCATAATCAGTATAAGATACTGCCTCCACCCAGTGAACGGTCTCTCTCAGCAAGGGCTGCAATTAATAGAGGCCTTGTCTCTTCACTTAGGTGTAAAAGAGAGTGTTGCCAAAAGCCCAGGCATGGCTTTATTTCCAGGATAACAGGGGCTGAGCTGAGACCCCAGCCAGGGCTGCCACATTTTTGTGCTGGCACTGCCCAGACACAGAGGAGGCTCAAGTGACGTTATCTTTGAGAGGAACAACAAACTCTGTGCTTTATCGATGTGGATTCAAAAACCCAAATCTAATTCTTAGTGTGAGAGATAGAGAGCAAGGGAGAGGCTGAGAGATGTCCTAATAAAAGAACCAGCGCAGTGCAAATTCCATTTCTTAGAAAGAATCTTAAGAAGTTCTTTCTTTTGTCTGCATTGTCATCGACTCTCCACCTGCTGTGCTCGCTTTCTCTCCACTACCCCTTCCCCTCAATATGCATCGAAACTTCTTTCTCCTCTTTTGTTCAGTTTAGCAGGAAAGATCTTTGGAGCAGAAGGAATGGGCGCTTTTAGCAAGCTCAGATATCAAATAATTTTTCACCTCCCTGTAATTGAAATCACAGGACCAGGATTTGCGTCCCTCTGGCCTGCTCTTCTCTTGTTCTCTGCGATCACAGATGGAGTGGGGCGAGGGTGCTATTGACTCCCCACAGCTTGTCATCTGACAGACAGACACCCCAGCCGAGAAGAGGTCTGACTCTTGGATGAATTCTTTCATCCTCAAAGGGGCTTCCTGCAAAGGAAACCATTAGTGTTTGCTATTGGGTTTCTACTCCCCATGGTGTCTAAGAAACCATTCATTTAATTTTGTGACATTTTGAGTGGATTTGGAGAGCTAAGCTCATTTGAAAAGGCCTGTTCCTGTCTAGGAGGACAGAGAAAATGCAAATAGAATCCAAATGGTCAAACTACTGGCAGGCTGAGTGTGGGCCTGCCTGGCCTTGGGGCGTTTCTGCATCTCTCTTCAGCTTTCAAGACACATGTCATGGGTTATGTTCCTAATAGTTGGTGATGTGGTACCCAGCCCAGCCTGTTCCCTCTTCCTGGCCAGGAGCTGACCTCAGAACATGAGAAAATTGGCTTGAAGTTCAGCAACACAGGGCTTAAGAAATCTCATGTAAAAAAGAGAATGACATTGTACACATTCCTTCCTAATCTTGATCTAGTGGACGAAGGTGAGGGGACTATCAGGTAGAGAGGACGTGCTCCAGAGTCTGGCAGTCCTGTGTGGGAGGGCCAGCTCTGTCACATGCTGGCTGTGTCACCTGGGTAAGGTCACAGTAATGCTGTTAAAAGGTGTAGAGGTTACCTGCCTTGTGGGGTTGTCCTGAGGCCAGGGATGAGATAATTTATATAAAATACTTAGCATAGTACAGTATGTAGTAAAATCACAGCGCATGTCACTGATACTGTGTTCAGTATCGCTTTTCCTTTTATGCTAGTTATCTATGGCGATTCTTTTCCTAGAGCCGCACTGTCCAATAAAAATACAATGCAAACCACATGTGTAATGTCAAGTTCTCTAGTAACTACATTAAAAAAGTAAAAAGAAATAGGTAAAATGAATTTGAATTATATATTTAAACTGCCAAAATAAAAGAATATTACCATTTCAACATGTAATCTATATAAAAATTATTAATGCGATATTTTACATTCTTTTTTTCATCCTGAGTCTTTGGAATCTGTGTGTACTTATGCCTCCAGATCATCTCAGTTCAGATGAGCCACATTTCAAGTTTGCAAGAGCCACATGGAGCTAGCGGTTACCCTATGGATGTGCTCACCGAGGCTCTGTGACAGATAGGGACTATATGCCACTTGATATTCAGAAAAAAATATACAAAACCACTAAAGGTATCTTTTTGACGATTCCATTTTTTAAATTCAAGTCTTTGCTCTCTTTTTGAGTAAAGGTTGATGATTTGTATTTTTCTAGATATTAGTCTATTCCATTGAGATTTTAAACTTAAGTATTAAATGGTTAACATATTATTCCTTTGTAATCTAAAAAACTTCTATGTTTATGGTTATATCCTATTTTCCATTTCTAATATCATTGGACTCAGAGATGTTATGCCCATTTACCCTAGCAAGGTATACAGTTACTGAAGGGAATATGCACATCTCTTTTTTTGAGCAATCTTAGTGAATTTCCGTTTTAACACAGATATGGGAAGTGTCCTTTGTGTTTAAAGCCAGGAGGTCATGAATGACCTCGGTTAGAGCAGATCTAGAGGCAGAGCTGAAACAAAAGCCACATGACCATGGACCAAGCTAAAAAAGGGAACCAAAGATGTAGAAACACAGACTATTGTAAAAAAGAGGACCAAATGAGAAGAAGCTATGAGCAGCTGGGAATGGGGAGAAGTGGTACTCAAGATTAAGGAATGACCAGCTACTAAGTGGGCAGGCTGGCACTCATTCCTGACCCTTGTCCACCCAAACCTACACTCTCACAGAGAAACCTCCCTACCACGGGCCCAAGAGTCATCCCCTGATACAAGCGCCCGTGGCAGCTTGTGCTTCTCTTTTGTAGTTCTTTTAATATTTGTCACGATATACTCATTTTTATTTGTCATATACCATCTCTCTCATCCACTAGACCCTCAGCTCCATGAAAGGGGAAGTCATGTCTGCCTCATTTGTCAGTAAGTTTTCTTGTACCTTTCTGTCATAGTAGTTGGCACCTAGTAGGCTCCCAGTAAATATTTCTCAAGTGAAAAATGCAAAAATGCACTTCAGCTTTGATTTTGTGTTAGAGGGGAGGTAATTATGTGGTGCGGGGAAATTACCATCAGCTATGAAGAGCAAGCTATGAGAGAGAGTATAATTATAACAAAATCCTTCACAAAATGGGATTAAATGGGACCAAGAACAAATATAAATGGATAATTATTAAGGAGGAGGAAGAAAAGAGACACTCATCTGTTGAAGAGGATTAAAAGATTGGAATATGGGTTTGTAGACGAGAAAAAAATTTGGGGCCACTATCTGCTGATAACCTTAAGTGTTTTGATGAAATGAGATGGGAGCTAATGTTCTCAGGGGTGACTGAGGGGTGTAGTGAAGGTTTGGGACAGTCACTGAAGTGAAGGGGGGAAGGGAAAAGAATTGGAAGAGGACAAGTGAAAGGATCAGTGATGGACCTCAGGATTCAGTGGAAGATGGAGAGCACAAGCAGGGTTGTCTCTAGTCCCTCAGCAGCCCAATTAGAAGAGAAGGTGGATTATGGAAAGATCCAGGGTGAGGTTTCAGATGGCTGGGTATAGTGGAAGTCCAGGCGACTGAAGCCACTGAGGAGCTGGTGAGAGTATTTAGGGGACTAGCCCTGGGGTGTTGACTGGGCAGGTAAGAAAGTGCAACCAAAAGGCTACCACTAGGGGAAGCATCAAGGAACAGGAGGATGAGGTCAGAGGGGTGGAGATTGCAGTTTTAAGTTTTCATAGATAGAGTTATTCCAGTGAAGCCTAGGTCCCTGGAGTGACCAGAGACGTAGGTGACTGAAGCCAATGAAAGTGAAGATGGGGTTTGGATGGTTGTTCGCCTGATGATTGGTGATCCCGGCATGCCTTTAGACTATGTGTTGCAGAGGAAGATTCAGGTTGCATGTCGTGATGACCATGGCAGTAGGGAGGGGGTAGTTGATAGATGACAGAAGGAAGGGAAGGTCGAGGTAGAGGGAAGCGTAGACCCCAAAACTGGAGGATATATGAGGATGAAGAGCAAGTAGTATGGCAACTGTTTTGACAAACTAGGCTCTTGGGACAATGTCTGAAAAGTCTTTAAGATTTCTGCAGGTGCCCTTCTGCTGTTTCCTTGCATCCATGCTTTCTCAGACACTGAGAACCATCCTTCCATCTCTCCCACGCCTTAGCCAGTCAGGCAGCTATATTGAGATTTATACGCCCAGTCAGCCTCTAGGTTTGATTAGGGACCAGAGATTCTCAAAGCCCAGGAACTGAGATGTTGAAAGGAAACGTGGAAAAAAATAGGCAGAACTACCTCCTTGAAGTTACTGCCAACGACCAATGTGCTAACGACTTTGTAGTCAAAATGCCCACATCATTTGTCCATCTGAGGAATGCTTGTGCAAATAAAAATCAGTTTGTTTTCATTAGCGTTCTCATCACAGCTTTAGGGGAGTCATCACTCATGTTGGATTTTGCATTAATAACACCATGAAATTCAGGATCATAAAATGTACCCAAGTTACTTAAAAACATTATGAGTCAGCATTTCCCCTGTCCCTCCTTTCTCCCAGGAACATTTGTGAGCCAGATCTTTTCCTTTGTCCCGCTTGCTATGTGTCAATTTCCCATCAGTGACTCTGGACCACAAACCTTTCGTGTAAGGCCTGGGCAGATCATGAAGGTTTGCAGTGCAATTGATGCCTGTCCTTCAATCACTTGCTCACTGCTGGGAAAGTAAAAGAACTTTGCAAGCTTAGCAAACTTTCAAACTTACCTGCGAGTGATAAAAATCTTAAGAGGAAAACTATTTCGAATGTAGGCTAAAATATCTTCAGATTAATCAGATATTCACCAGCAGCCTGAACGACCTGTCAATCAGTGACTGAGAGGTATGAAAGATCCCGTAGTAGCTTTCGAGAAAAGTTGATGGACTTGACAGACACAATCTGCTTTCTCTGACGGTGCTGGTTTTAGGGCTGTGGGCCCATTTCTCCAGGGAGCATGTGGTTCTGCTGACTGTTTAATGAATACTACAAGAGAAAGGAGTGATCTACTGCAAGCTGGCACATGGTCTGGCCCTGCCATTAAATGGGAAGACCCTTGGCATCCCAGCCTTAGTTTTCTCATCTTGGAAATGGAGCCATGATCAATTTAATGCTTTCAAACAGTGTTCCTGTTTGAAAACCTAGGAGGTGTCTCAGCACACCTCATGCCTCTTGTTCTCATCTCTTTGGCTTTCAGAGTCTTGATTTTGAAGCCAGGTATCTGAGAGTAACTGTAAATATTCAATAAGAGCATAATTATTCTTTAACCTTGTTCCCAACACAGACACAGATGAAAAGAAATTAATCTTGTTAATTTGCTGTTTTCTTGTTTAACCTTGGGGGTGACTCAAGAGTCACAAGGATTTATGAGTTTGTTTTGCAGAAGAAAAAGAATGCCTTTAAGGAAGTTACTCTCACCAGATAACCAGCCCCTAGCTGCCATTGACCCCAAAAGTCTGGTTGCCCAAGGGCTTATCTGGAGTGAAAGAAACACGGATTTCCCTTTGGTTTCTCTGAAACTCCTCCACCCAAGCCCTTTAGCTCTAAAAGGACGCCCTGTTTTCTCCTTTCATTACGGCAGGTTAGAGAGAACCTATCATCCTGCCTTCTCATTTTGGCCAATTTGAATAAAGCTTTCTCCATCTCCAAGCACTAATGTCCCAGTGATTGGCTTATTGCACATCGGGCACACAAACTTGAGATTGGGAGGTTCAGTATCAATTATGCCAGCTTTGATCTCTGTCTTTGGTGACTCATTGGAAATCCCCACTTTGCCTTTGGATCTTGTCTCACCACTTAGCTCTTGTCTATACTCATTCTCCTTACATGAGGATCCTTCTTCATTTTTCAAAAGAACCTTAGGCACCCCACCACTAGAACAGCCCTGAGACCATGGAGGGGTACCCAGCTGGGAAGTGGACATTATACCTACCATACCCACTCCTCACCTTGCCACTAGTAGATGTCCACCTCCAAGACCACACCACAACACATTCCAGAGCTTTTGAGGGCCAAGTCCCAGGCCCCTGATGTGTTCACAAGGGCTTTAGTCAAAAACTATATAATAACCCAGCCCCAGGGGCCAAGCACTCTGGCATCCCAGCACTCACAGACTTGTGTTTTGGCCAGGAAATATGCTCTGGAGCCCTTTTTCTCAGGACTACACTGTATGGCTGTACATATCTATGGAAGGTGCTTTTCATATATACTATGATGCAAAAAGTGTCCCCTAGAGCTATATGGGCATAGCTTCCTTGGCTGTATGTGGCAGACTGTCCATTCTTACCCCTGGAACAGATCCCTCCATGAGGCTGTTGAGGAAAGGACCCACAGTTGTATTAGGAAGGCAGAGCATTGGATATGTGGCGCTGGACCCTCTTGATGGTTTAGACTCACTACCTTAAATGGGTCCAGTATATTGTGACAACATGGTCTGATTACTGATGCCTGAAGTTCAGCTACTGTCAGGTGACGTGGGATGTGTCCTTCAGATGTTTTAACTTTGACATTATCAAAGGCCTAGTATTCCAAGCTGCTGAGCAGATAATTCATGACATGAGTCAGAATACCAAACGGAAACGCAGAAACCTAAGAAACCCTCTGGACTAGGAAGCTTTCAGCCCCTTCAGACCATAAAAGCTGATGGCAATGACCCAGTGAGAGCGTCAGACAAATGTTTACTCACAATAGCTCCCAGCTGAGTTCCATCCAGGGGCCGAGCACACAGAGAGCTGGCTCTCCAGAACAGAAGGCTGTGTCTCACAGGAGGAACAAGCTGTATTCAAGGACCGTGGCTCTGCCTCAATTCTATCCACATTCCAAGTTCCTTAAGATGGTTCATTGAAGCTGTATGAGACCTACATCAGATATGACACCTTCCAGTTCGGATCCTCCCTTTATTACAAGAGGGTAGAGGTCTTCATCTGTTTGTACACTCACTTATTGCAAGGCCTGGGATGCACTGGATACTCAATAAATATTTTTGAATGAATGAATCAATACTCAGTAATAGGTCAGTGGTGAGCCCTGGACTCCCAAAGAATTTATGCCTCTCTTTCTGTCTTTGGATACCATCACAATGCACTCTCTTGGGGACCTGACCTCTCCCATAACCAAGACAATCTCAACCTGTCCTCCAACACTAGTCATGTATCTGCATCAATTTTAATTTCTCTGTTCATTATAGAGATTGGATACACAGAAAATCCAGTCCCTTGATCTACAACCATGACCAGCCACCCCACAAATCTTTGTCTGGTTTTAAAAAACATTATCCAAAGCTGTCCACTTCTGGACCCACCGGTCCACTTCCCGGTGACACATGGAGTCCCTCAACAGGTCCAATATATTCCCAACAGAGAAAGAGCACTGTGCAAGCTCTTGGCTACTCTGAGGGCTTCATCCTCTACTTCTGTGGCCTGCTGAATAATAAGGATAGCTAGGTCCTAATTCTTGGAACTGGTGAATGTTGCCTTATGTGGTAAAAAGGACTTTGCAGATGTGATTAAGTTAAGGTTCTTGAGATGGAGTGCTTATCCTGGATTATCTAGAAGAGCCCAATGTAATGACAAGTGTCCTCACAAGAGAGAAGCAAAGGGAGATTAGATCACAGAAGAAGGAAGGCAATGTAAAGACAGAAGCAGAGATTGGAGTGATGTGGCTACAAACCAAAGAATGTCAGCAGCCACCAAAAGCCAGAAGAAGCATTGAACAGATTCTCTCTTAGGGCGTCCAGAAGGAACCAGCCCGTCCATAACCATGATTTTAGCTCCATAAGATTCATTTTGGATGTCCGGTCTCCAGAACTGTACAAGAATAAAATTGTGTTGTTTTAAGCCATGAAGTTTGTGGTAACTTCTTATAGCAGCAATGAGAAACTAATATAGCCTCCAAACAAACATATTTTCTCTATTCTCAGATGATGACAGGTACATCATAGCACTTTGGGGCACCATAATTATCCAATCAGCCATCCAGTTCCTAGGGGACTACAAATTGCCCAAAAGAATTTTAAACACCCTCTAACTGTGCAGCAGGAATGTCATTCATGGTAAGGACCCAGCCAGAAGCCTATTTCCTGCCAACTCTGCCACTCAGGTGAACCGTTGGCACCAATCAGGTTTCCCACAGGCCGGGCCCCTCCAACCTGTCCACCACAGGAATGTGAGTGCCTGCGGCTTGAAAATGAAGGGTTCTATACCAAACAAAATCATGCTTTTAAGGGACAGCTCCCTCACTTTTATCAAGGACCAATGGTCCTCCCTATGGGAGAGTCAGCGTCTTGTGGTTGATCCTTTCCTCCTCTGTATGACTTTGAAGCATTTCAACATGTACTAGTATCTCTCAGATGAGACAAAGAGAGAAAACAAAGTGCAATAGGTTCACAAATGTGCAACTGCAAGATGAATAAATTTTGGAGATCTGATGCACAGCGTAGTGATTAGAGTCAACAATACCGTAGTACATACCTCCAAGTTGCTAAGAGAATAGATCTTAAATGTTCTCACCCCAAAAAAGAAACGATAATTATGTGATGCGATATACATATTTATATATTGCAAATATATATATAAAGCAACACATTGTACTCTTCAAACTTACACAATGTTATATGTCAATTTTATCTCAATAAAAAATAAAATAGGAAAAATCTTTTGATATAAGACAGGAATAGAGGGGACTTAGTCTTGTTTATTTGCATTAGACTATTTCCTACCTTGACTGCAGCTTTTCCTGAATAGCCAGGATGCTTGCTTGATCTGATATATTCACCCCGTTTGCATTACGGTTGGCACACGGCCGTGTGCATTATTTCTAGGTCAGTGATAAAAATAAAAAAAGCCCACAAAAGATTCAATAGATTCACTTGTCTCTTTGTTAGCGAGCCACTAGGTAGTTTGGTTGAAAACAAGGCCTCAATTTTTGGCTCAGTTTGTTAATTTTGATAGTTTTTATGCTTTGCATGATCCTCACTTGTTTTTTTTTTTTACATAGTTGAAGTCCTGCTGGAGGAATTAAATGTTTTCTTATAATTATGGGATTAGAGCCTATGAATATTTAATCAGGATAAAGAGGGTTTGAACTTTCACCCAGGGCAGCTGATTGGTCCCCAACTCTGTGTCAGGCACTGTGCTAGACGCTTTGAATATGTCACCTCGTCTAATATTCTCAGTAATCCAATTACGGAGTATTATTCACTGTTTTATGATAAGATGACCAAGTCTCAAGGACTTGAAGTAACTTGCCCAAATCTGCAGAGCTAGTGAAAGGTAGATCCAGAATTTGAATCTTGTTGGTTTGCAAAGCCTCTGCTTTTTTCCGTGGCACTATACTCGGCTGAAGAAACTCCCAGTTATCTGTAGTCACCCAGGAGGGTGACTCAAACTGAGACATTCCCCCAGGCAGAATGACCTTTGCACTCTGCGCCATTCTGAAGAAGTCCCTGAGATGGTGATTTTGGCTTGGAACTTCCCAGGAATTCACAGGAATGTTCTGACACGGGGAAACACAGTCATTGGCACCCTAGATTGTGGGTTTGGAGGCTAAAACATTATCATTTGTCCTATTCCCCCTCCAGCAGAAATTTTAGCCTGGAGAATTTGATGGTCCTGGGACAGGATGGTCAACTCACATGTATAAGTAGGTTCCTATCTGCAGAAAAGGCAACTGTAGTGGCATAGTACATGTCCCACCATATTTCTCCCATCCCTGACCTTGGGCAGAGCATCTGCTCTTGAAGTCTATCTGAAGAAGTCAGCCATCGTGGTCCAATGGAATGCGTACTTTGCCAGTATCTGCAAGTCAATGAAGGCAAGGAGTTGGGACACCTGACCTGGGTGGGGAGGTCAGGGTAGGGAGAAGTTTCTAACATTCTTTTTGGCACGCTGAGTCAAGTTTCTTGCCATCTGATGAGTGATAGGGTGACTATCTCTAGTCTGGCCTTCTAGGCTGAAGGAGCTGGGATTTGAAGAGGTCCCAATCTTCTCAAATGTCCCCAGTCAGGTGGAAAGGACCTGCTGTTTCTAACTTGGGTATTTTAATGTTAAGTGAAATGTACAGGAGTTTCCTTAAATAATATACCATCCAAGCAGGTATTGGTAGCAGATCTTCCATAGCATTCAGAAATAAAGGTTCTGAAAGAATTTATTTGTTTGAAATCCACTGATTGATGGTCCCAAGAGCTGGTTTTGTGTTACGCTAGTTCTGCGATTTCTGCTGTGTAATAAAAAGAATGCTATAACCAAAAAAGGTAAGAACATGGTATCTTCTGTATCCTACTCCTTTTGGACATTAACAATGTCATAGTAAGCACTCTTATAAATACTGCAATAAGAAATCTGTTCGTGTTTTCAAACTTGTTTGACCAAGGAATCCCATTGTGTGTGTGTGGTATCTAGCAACATCCCTGAAAACCTATATTCCCCGCTCCCTCTTTAGGAAAGGCTGGGAAATGAGCCACTCATAGGATAGAGCCTGAGACCAGAAGCTTAGTGGGACCAGAGGCCTAGTGGTCCCAAAACCACTTCATGCTGGGCTGAGCTGGGTCCAACACACATACAAAAAGCAGAACTTGGCAATCACACAGGTGGATTCATGTGGAAACACAACCCTCCTGCATCATTCTGGACCTCTTGGCGTGCATTACATGGTCACGCTGTCCACACAAATTATATTAACCAGATGACTGCCAATGTGTGCCTCCTTTTAACTCCATAGGGCTTTAGTGGGGGGAAATGGAATAAATCCTTTGATTTTTGGTACCTAAACTTTACCATCTATAGAGTGGGACCTATACTAATGTTTCTCAGTGGTAGAGTGAAGATGAGGTGAACGGTACTCTAAAATCTGCAGACTGTGGGGCATTATCCTAGCGCTGAGTACAACTCTTAGAGCTAAGGACCACTATTAGTACCACAAAGGAGGTGAAGCACATTTAATGCAAAGGAAAATGATGCTATTTTGAGCAAGGTTCACACGAGGGGGCATGTTATATGAATTTAGCTTAAAGTTAGGATGACGAGGTTGGAGGAAGTAACGTGATTCTACCAGTGGGCTGAAAAATTCCATGCCTGTGTTCACGTTTTATATGAAGATGCAGCGATAATAAGAGTTTGGTTGATCAGAAATCAAAATGCGTCTACATTTTCAGTATTGAGTATATAGGAGAATAAACAGATGTGAGTGGCTTGGTTTAATTACCCCCCATCCCAACCCAAACAAGCCCTTTCCCCTTCTGGGATTAGCACGCATTTAGTGCACCTTTTTGTACACTTTGTACATTTATTGATTTTTATATTTATTCTACTGTACAATGGGAATTCATATTCAGAGATGCACAAGATCTTAAATTTATCAAAAGTCTTGTATCTCCAGCGTACTTTCCTTACCCACAGGAAACATAGACAAGCACTTATTTGCCCATTTTACTTAATTATACTCTGCCTTGTTCCAAAAAGGATTTAGAGGAGTTTACAATGAGTCATACAATGAGAAATATTTAAAATAAATTTAAATTCAGGTAAAGAGAAAATAGGGTATAAAATATAGGACCAGGCCAGCAATTATGTTAATAAAAGCAATTTCAATGCAATTCACTACAGTTATATTTAAAACCTAATGACATTTCATGGAAATTATCAAGCCGAATCTAGAAGACTTGTAGAAGAGTCAAGGGCCACAAAGGGCCAAAGCAACTGTTTTGAAGAACAGCACGAGGGAAGTTTTTGACTTGTTAGATATAAGCTATTAGGAAGCTGGAATATTCTAGGCAGCAAGGTATTGGGGGAGGAATGGTGAAGCAGCCTAGAAAGAGTCCACAAACTGAGTCAGGGGTGTGTAGAAACCTGATCTATGATGGAACTGGCCTCAGAAAACAGTGGGAAAGATGGGCTATCTAATAAATGGTATTGGGAGGACTGGCTATTTGTAAAAAAAAAACATAGAATCAGTTCTCTATCTCGCACAATGCCTCCAAATCCATTCCAGGTGGAACGCGGCCCTAAAGATGCCTGAGGGACCTGGATAATACTTAGAAAAAAAGAAAGAAGATCTTTATGACACCAGCATAGGACAGGGCCCCTCAGACAAAGAAAGGAAAAAGGGAAAAAATGTAACTGCATTTAAATTACAAAGTTTCTATAAAAAGAAAGAAGGAAGAAGAGAAGGAAAGAAGGAAGGAAGAGGCGTACTACAACCTGGGATAAAATGTTTTCAAAACCTTCTCAGAACAGGTAAATATCAAGAACACCTAATGAATGATATACGGTGAATATATATAAGCCAATAAGAAAAATAAACCTCAATAAAAAAAAAAGAAACGAGGAAAGGATGAACAAGAGATTTTTGTTAGAAGAATTTAAGCATCTGAAAAAATGTTCACTCACTAATGTGGTAAGAGAAATGCACCTTAAAAATACTGTGATATGCTATTTTAGTTACATTAGATTGGCCGGAAAAAAGTCTACTAAGTATACTAAGTAACAGAAAAAATACGGAAAAATAAGAATCATCGGCCCTTCTGGTGGAATTTGGTACAGTTACTTTGGTGACGACTGTTAAACATGGAAAGAACTCACCCCAGAACTCTGTAACTCCACTTGTCAGTACGTGCTCTGGAGAAACTTTTGCACATGTGCACAGCGTATGGAGACACTTACAAATAAACTGGATAAAACTTGAAAGTTCAGGGGCTGGCCCCGTTGCCGAGTGGTTAGGTTCGCGTGCTCCGCTGCAGGTGGCCCAGTGTTTCGTCAGTTCAGATCCTGGGCGTGGACATGGCACTGCTCACCAAACCACGCTGAGGCGGCGTCCCGCATGCCACAACTGGAAGGACCCACAGCAAAGAATATATAACTATGTACCAGGGGGCTTTGGGGAGAGGAAAAAAATAAACTTGTAAGTTCACCAATGCAAACAGGCATACATGTTTTGGTATGTTTATACAAGGCCATACTAAACACCAGTTAAGAGATAAAATGAGAGCTGTGACTATCCATGTGGATAAGTCTCATAAACTTAATGTGGAGAGAAAAAACTTGACAGGAAGAGAAATTTAATCTGATAGCAAAATTAATCAGTTTACTGATATTCATAATAATGATTTGGCTACGTGGACATTAAGCACACACATAACTAGGTCAATTCAGTGCAGTTCAATTAACACATATTGCGAGTTCATTATATACGAAGCACCAGGCTAAGTGCTTGGAGCACAAAGGCAAATATATCCTTCCAGCAACAGACAGTTCATGCCCTCAGAGTTTACTGTTGCATAAACTGGATCGCTGATCCCAGCTCTTGAGTTTTTCGTTTTGACTCTTTGTTATTTCCTCAATATCTGTAAATAACTTATGCGTTGACAGTGTTCTTGCTATTAGGTGCAGGTGACTATAAAACGTTACGCATTTTTGTACACACACACACATACACCCACTCTCTCATTCAAAACCAGTCTTCAAACATTTACTGAAGTGCTAAGGATCAGGCGTTGTCCCAGATAATAGAGTTAATTGCTCTTGCGCAACAGGCGTAAATACTTATATGAATACATTGCACGTTACTGTATTCAGTAAGTCCAACTATTGTAAGCTTAGGTCAAGGACTGTGGACCTATATTTCCGCATTTTTTTCTAACTGTACTCATCACAGCTGTGGACGAACTTTGTGTCAGTTCAGCTTTGGGGGCTGCATGGGATAGAAGTTCATTCGTGCCATCTCAAGTAATGGGAATCTATTTGGGATATAGATGACACTAAGGGAGATGGAATCTCAGGGGAGGAGCAGGAGATGTGTTTAAGCCAGGACACACAGAGAAGAGATCTGGATGGTCCTGTGGTGGTCAGGTGGGAGCGGGGATCAGGTTATCCTTTCCCATTCTTACTGCTTTCTGTGGTTGCTGCCACATGACACCAGGAGTCATCTGTCTTGCTGGTGAGGAACTGCTGGGTTAATACCTTCTTCATGGGTCTGTTGGTAATGTTAATGAGTCAATAACTATAAAGTCCTTAAAACAGAGCCTGGCATTTTGAAAACGCTACGTATTATTGCTTATTACTATTGTTACTGTCTCAAAGTTTCTGTCTACTAACATCCTGAGTTTATTCATAACTTGAACTTATTTGGTACCCCCATTGTTTTCCTTCTCTCCATCACTTTCTCTTCCATTCAGAATATAAGTGGATGATTGAGTCTCATTTTTAAACTCCCCAAGGAGGCGACCTAACTGACACAGTTTTTTGCCAGGCCCTGTCATGGTCTGCTGGCTACCTCATTGACAGGCCTTTTGAGATTGCCCATCCAGTTGGGATGGAGGGAGCCTCATGGTATCGTGGATGGTGTTCAGCACATGGGACAACCCAGGGCTCCTTCCTTAGTACAGACTGTGGCCTCGGGACTTCCTCAGAAGGGAGCCGTGGCAAGTGCTTTGCGGGCAGGCACTGAAACTGACCTGTTTGGCACATGCTTACTTTCCCTTGTGCGAATCATTTATCTAAAAAATATGCTGAGTGGAGTCTTGCTATCCCTCAAATGCGAATCGACGGTAGCAATGTGGAGTCATCATGCCCGTCTACTAAAGAAGCTTTATGAGAACATGGCTTTTGGCCCCTGAGTCTCCCTGCAGAGATGGAAACTTTGCCTCAATCCACTTGACAATCATTACATATCAATGTGTCAATGGATGAAAACAATCCTCAGTCAATTTTAAATTTACTAAGATAATTTTCTAACCAACCCTCCCGCCCCCAATTAATCTAACACTTGTTTTTCACTATCTACTTAACTGGAAATATCCTGACAGCCAATATTATTGGGAAGAAGTATGGATCTTGGAATCAAAGGACTTGAGGTTGAATCCTAGCACTGTCAGCCAGTAGGTGGGTGACTGTCTGCAGGCAGTTTAACCCCTCTGAGACTAATTCCCTTGTCTTCTGAGTTTTTCAATACTATTTGCACAGTCATGTTATAGAAACATGATATAACATGTTAAAAAGAAAAGAGGGCACCCAAGACAAATGCCAGAGATATAGCAGGTTAAAAGAAATGAAAAATAAAATTGGAACTTCTTTATTACTTCATATTATTGATTTTTTTATTTATTTCTCAGAATATATCATATGAGGATGAAAGTCTAGAAATACGCCCTAAACACGTATCAACTGAACAAAATACAATAGAAGCTTTTGCTTTTGACTCTAACTTAATTACTACAGGCTATATTTGTGTTTTCAGCAGGCAGAATGACTCCCTAGGGACTAACACATCTCTATTACTTTTATTTCTACTTTCTCCAATTGTAATGATGGGTAAACTGAGGATATGCAAAACACAGGAGAGAAAGAATTTCTAATCTAATTGAAGCATCTTATAGAACAGAGTTTTAGTCTGCACAAGGGGACGTATGACTCTTTCCTAATTTATGGGTCTTTCAGTTGTGTTATTACCATGTGGTTTTTAAATTGTATTTTTAAACAGTGGTGTAATGTGGAAGCATGTGCTCTTTGAGCAGTAAAAGACATTACCTAATAAATTTGAATTAATTTTTCAGAAAATGAGTACAGGATAAATTCTGGTGCCAACAGGCTTTCTTCAAGGCTGACACAGATTAGGGAGGAGAGAGAAGGGAGTGACAGTGCCTGGCCACCTGGCCTCCCCACCCGAACCTGGCTTCCTATGCTCATCAAGCAGGAGCCCAGTGCCCGCAGCGGCCAATGACAGACTGCGTGAAATCCAGGTGGAATAAAGCTATTTCGGTTTCCCATCAGCACATCCTCAGAGCAGAAATTATAAGTGAAACCCAAATCTGGAAAGCCTCACTAACGGGAATTCCACATTTGGCAGAGCTTTGATTTTTCATGACCAAATCTCGGAGAGCGCCTTTCCCATTTTCCTCCACCTCTTCTCCAACCCGCCTAGCCAGGCCTCCAGTGACGGTCACCAGCCTCTCCATTGTCTCTGTGTGTAGGATTTCCGTTGTCAAACTGCCCAGAAATTCTGATAGGAAAGATAAGAACAGTGATTGACAACGGCTATCTATGCAATGAAATATATGTATATAGCATATATAATATTTATGTGCTATTACAGGAATTCTATATAAAAATTCTCCTTTAATCCCCATAGCAATCTCACAAATAGTTTCTATTGACTTATTTTCCTGATGGAAAAATATGAGGTTTCGAGATGTGAAATAAGTCACTAACTTAGGGGTCAAACTCAGGCCCTTCCGTTTCCAGAGTCCAGGTGCTTTGGATGCTGCCCTCAGTGGGTAGGGCAGGCGGGAGCCCTGGGGAGAGGAGAAGGGCAAGAGCACCCATGGGCACGTGTGCGTGTGGATGTGTGGGGGTCAAGGTCTCCCTCATTTCTAAGCTTGCACCTGCCGATCTGTGTTTATTTCGCCTCCTCAGGAGTTTGCGTGCACCGGGTGTCAGCTGCCCGGGAGGGAGCAACCAGGGTGAATACTTCTAATCGTATGTCCTAGGGCCAGCCTTTCCAATAACATGGATAACTGGGAGGGAAGCTGGCATGGCTTTTCATACAACTGTCTTCAAAAAGTAAAAACAAAAACCAAAAAAACCCCTCTTTTATTAAACCACCAAGAATTGACATTACCCAGTATTGCTCATTTCAGCAGACAGTCCCCAACTTGGAGACATGTTACCGTTCAAAATTCATTTTTAGGTTGGTTGTTTAAAATTCAGACCACATTTCCAGAAATAGTATTATAAATGGCAATTTGGTCTCCAGGCTACCTTATAAAAACCTATTTAACCCATAACATTGCTGAAATATTTTGTATTTATAATAAAAATAGTAGAGGATAATGTTATTGCAATGCTAGCAATTAAAATAAGTAATAACGGTGGGCTAATTAACTTTTACGTTTGCATGACCCATAGCTGGAGGAAACCCAGCACAGTATAAGAGCTAAGAGCTTGCTCTGGGGTCGGAATGCCTGATTGAAATATTCACTCTATGGCCTACCATCTATGCAACAATGGGACAGGGAATGGCTCACAGCCTCACTTTACTTAACTGTAAAATGGAGGTAAAAACACTCCATAAATTTGATGTGAGGATTAAATGAGATAACGTGTGTAAGGCACTAGTGTTGTAGGGTTTAACTCTTACAGAGTTCCGGGGTTTCATAACAGAGGTGGATACGATTGACACCTGCTGGTTATCAAGTCCTTCCCACTGGACAGACACTGTGCCAGATATTTGCCTATGATTTAAATTTAATAGCCCAGTGAGGAACTAGCTGCATTTTTACCAACGTAGTACTTGAGGTTCTCCGAGATTAAGCAACTTTGCCCCAAGTCACATAAAAATGTGTTAACTTGACTGGCCATGAGGTGACCAGATATTTGGCTAAACATTATTCTGGGTGTACCTGTGAGGGTGTTTCTGGATGAGATTAACATTGGAATCAGTAGGCTGAGGAAAGCAGACTGGCTTCCCCAAGGTGTGAGCGGGCCCCGTCTAATCTGTGGAAAGCCTGAATAGAGCAAAAAGGCTCAGGAGGAGACGACTCTCTCTCTGCCTGACTGCTCTTGAGCTGGGACCTCCATCTTCTGACTTCAGACTCCAACTCACACGCTGACGACTTACACCAGGCTTTCCTGGGTAGCAGACTTGGGACTTCTTAGCTTCCATGATTATGTGAGCCAATTCCTTGTAATAAACCTCTCTGTCTGTCTCTCCTGTGTTGGAGATACACAGTTACACAGATGGAAGAACAACACCCAGAAGTGGGATCAGTAGTTTTGAATGCTGCGACTCCTCTGAGGTCTAGCTGTGACTGTCTTTGGGTCCACGGTTTGACTGCCCAGTTCCTACTCTGTACAGGCCGCACTGCCCAGGGCAGGGATGGGGGCAAGCAGGGTCATCTGGGCCAGGAGGGAGAGGAGAAACGATGCGGAAGAACCTTCCAAGGTGAGCAGTCACGTGAGCCAAGGCAGAAATGGATCCCCAATGCTTATCAATTGTTGCTTAATTTGACTTTGGAGTTCTGCCAAGGCTTACTTTGGAGACTTTTTTTAACTCACTCCAAAACTCCATACCAGGAGCCAAATGCCCTCCCAAGTACACATGTCATGGGAGCCTCCAGCACCCTACCTGGCACACAGTAGGTGTGCGGCAAACTTCGTTTACTCTGAATAAGCTTTCATAGCGCTTATATCATTTCCTCTACTCCTTCCAATGACTTTAACACCCTTGGGAATGGGGGATGAAGCCTTTGATTTTTCAAGGTTCTCTAACCGGCAGAGCACTGCATGCCCACTTCTGAAATCCAAAGCGACTCCCTATGTGAGGGAGGGGAAAGACGTAGGTTTGCTGCTTACAGATGCCAAGAGAGAAATTCAAAAATTCAGTACTCCCACCCCAAACCTGAACCTACAACTGGACACTTTTCCTGACCGGAAAGAGTCTTTCTCCTGCTTTACTAACTTGGCTCTAAGCTTCTCCATTTCAGGAGCTGATCCTTGCCAGATGGCATTTCATTATCTTCAAAGCAATGATTATATTTATTTATTTAAATGTCCCTTAAGCTTCAAATCATAGACTTCGTGTTACTCATCTCTCTTCTGACTCTGAGTAAATTCTTTAGAATATAATATTTACAATTCAAGCTTAACAGAAAGAAACTCACCATGTTGAAACATTGGCAAAGTCAAAAGAATGCAGCCTAATAAATAAAATCCATCTAAAAATTAAATATATATAGATTAAGAGAAAGAAAGCCATCATACAAAATCTGGGAAACACAAACAAGTAAAAAGCAGATAAAGCTTTCTTAAGTAGCACTATATGGAGAAACCCACCCCCACAACCCACTGGTTTTCACTATTGTTTCTTGTTTGTTTAGTTAATATGGCCTCTTTTTCTTTTGCCTCTTTGTAATAAATTAAGTAAAAGAGATTTGGGTTCAGAGGAGAAGTGTAAGCCCTTCCTTGCCCTCTGTTAGAACTCCCCTCCTGCCTCGGCCACCGCCACTGCCTCGCCCGCTTCTGCCAGCGCTGAGGGTTAACCATGGCAGAGCGGTGCCGGCTGCTATTCTCTCTTACTCCCACCACCCCATTTCCTGGTTATGAAAAGCCTGGAAAACCCGGAATGCTGAAAATCCAACTCAGGGTTTCTCCACCGGAATTCATTAGTTTCACGTTGTTACCTAAATTTCATGACTGGTTGAGGCCAGTCCCAAAAATGTGACCACCTTATCTGCTGGGGACTCCGCTGCCCTGCTCTTTCTTCCCTCCACATGCTTTTTTTCCATGCAGACTTTGCACACTGAAGTAGATACTTGTACATAAAAATGTACACAGGATGCTGAAAGAGACTGGAGTCTCTCCCCTTATCTACCTCCATGTGGCTGCTGACAACAGAGATATATAACTTCTGGGGTACACCCAACGCAGGAAAGGTTAGAATGTCCATAGATCACCCGCTCGTTGGTTCGAGAATAGTTTCCTAATTTTTGCCATCACTTGGAAGCTCTCTATTTCACTCTTTATCCATTTTCCCTCCATCACTGACGGCTGATAGAAACGTGGCTAGAAAAGAATCATTCTGAAGACTTTTTCCTGGGCTTTAGAGTTGCTACCAACTGTTTTGACGCAAAAACTACAGATAAAAATATGCTCCACCATGAAGAAAGTAAACAGTGGACTTTTAGAACCCAATGAATTGCTGTCTTGAAATAGGTTTTCCATCTGTGTACAGCCTCTTGGCAAAACATGTGCATTTTCACTAACCTTTGTGCTAAATTACTGAGTTTTACTGCGTTTTAAATTATTTCATATCCAACCCATAGTTGTAAAGATATGTGGCAATCATCCAACTTTTTTTTTTTTTGGCTTACATTTTACTCTTCCTCAGATTAGGACAGAAACAGACTTAAAACAGAGCTTTACCAGTCAAAATCTACACTCTGCGTAGGCCAACTGCAAATATAATACTTCAGTGTTTGGCAGTTGCCTAGTGAAATTGCCAAAAAAACTGTTTAGGACAATTCTTTACCCCCATTAATAAATGACTCCCAGGAGAAAGGAAATAGTGTAAAACTCAACATATGCCAACAGCTGTTGTGAATATGAAGAATCATTCAGGCTTGATTAAAGTCATCAAATTTTGTTCCCCCTATTCGACCGTACATCCAAAGTAGAGCGATGCGTGGGGTGTGACTAATAGGAAAGAGACTCACTTTAAAACAAAAGTAAACATCTAGATAAAGGTCATCTGTCAAAGAAATTGACTTGAACCACCATACACACATTCTAGTGACTATACCAACTCCTCTACTTCTCTAGAATTCCTCTTTTGAGTCAGTTTGAGCCAGGCAGAAAAATTATGCGTGTTACATTACGATAATTAAATCTAGTCCCAAGGATCTGTTACCATTGATTATGTTCTCAAAACTGGATCTATTTGTGGGTCATAAATAGGTCTATTAATAGCAAATGTGTGTAGTCACTGACTACCGTGATGATTGCCTGTAGATGTATGTTAACCCCCACCATGAGGTCCCATGTTGAGCCCTACAATTTGAAAATGTCCAGGCACCTTGGGAGGGGCTGTGAGGAAGGCCTGCCGTGGTTCCACTTGCATTGAAACAGACAACCACCAAAAAAATAAGACTCTTAGGGAGCCTATGTATTTAAGCTGGTCCAACGACAAGGCATCATTGTTACAAGGGACTCTTCAAAGTCTTGTGTGGTATCTGTCACTTATATAAGTTTCTGCTGAGTAGGAGGAGAAGACTGCAATTCAAACCAGAAGTGCTGCTTCACTAAATGGCTGAAAGTTCTCAATAGTAGACTGTGGGGCAGTGAAAGATGGAAAAGTGATAAATTCCCTGTTATTCTGCATCGGACCCGTGTTTACAGCTATCTAGTAAAACAACTCAGCAGAACCGGTCCTTCAACATTTAAAACAATTGTTCATGGAGTCTTCATATGAATCCTTTTATAATTCTTATTTAGAGAATACAAACGATCACAAGAATTTTTATTTAAGGAAAGCACTGTAGTGTAGTGGCTAAGAGCACAGACTTTGAAATGAGGCTGGTGTGGGTTTGAATCCCAACCCCACCACTCACTAGATATATGACCTCAGGCTGGTCACTTGCCCACTCGAGGACCTGGTTTCCCAGCCTATACCAGAAAGAATGCTGGTTAAATACAGAGCATATTATCTCATCACAGTTGAATTTCTGGATTGCCCAACGCGAGTCCTGGGGAATTAAATCTGCCTCTACCTTTTCTTGTCAATTTGCCAACTACTAAAGAAAGGCTCCCATTTTTCAGATAACTACTTGCAGAAGAGCCGTTTAGATAAAATTGGCCAGGGTAAAAAATAAAAAAAATATTGACCCTGCAAAGCAGTGTCCTGTGGGTCTTTCTTGTGACTTGCCATCCTGTGACTCGGGGGTGGCAGTCATGGCTTGAAGCGATGATGGTTCCTATTGGACTCAACTTAACTTAACCCTATATTCTCTAAATCTCCTTCAGAAGTTCTCATTCTTTTTCTCCTACAAACTCTATGATCTTTCTCTCTCCAATTTCCTTTCTATATTGTGTATTTAGCATTCCATTTGTTTAGCCTCTTTCTAACTATAACAGGGACAAGCTATCACCCACACGCTGGAAATGTTCTAGACAGAGTGAAAAGAAGAGAGTAAATTCTTCACTTCTTTTCTCATTTCTTTCCGGGAAATCTCTTCTCTGGTGTCCCTGTCTCCAATCTTGCAGTCCTTCAAACTAGAGCAGGAGTCATTTTTCTAGAGACAAAAATGACAATTTCTCTTCTCGTTCTTCCTCCTTTAAATAGCTCAGTGGTTCCCCACGTCCTTCAAGATGAAGGTCAGACATCTTTACGTGGCTTACATGACCCTTCTCAATCTAGCTCCTGCCTGCTTCTTGATTTGCTGTCTCCATCCTGTGGCTCCTGCACGCCCTTCGCCTGGCCATGCTCCCTCTTGCTTTGGCGTCTTTGCACTGATGCCTCCAGAGAGCTCCCCCTTCTCCCCGCCACGTGGCCAACCACCGCTCCTCGTTCAAGAGTCAACACAGGCCCCGCTTATCCCAGAAAGTCTCCCCTGATCCCGTCTTACGCCCACAGTGTGGTCAGGTGCCCCTGATATATGATCTGCAGAGCTTCCGATGGAGATTAAAGAAGATAAAGCAGGTGAAAACACATAATCTACAGCAGGCTTTCGGTAAATGCTAATTCTCTTCTAGGGATGAAGAACAACTCGGAATGTTATCTAGCCTGTTCCTGGGCTGCCTTTCAGTTTCTTCAAAGAATTACTCCTTCCTTCTTGGACGTAGCACTTTCTCATCCCTTGTTGCAAACATATTGAGCATCTTGTCAGCTGTATGAATTATTATCCAAGTGAAATTTATTTTCCAAAACATTCTTATCAGCCGTTTACTCCGGGATAAATGCAGCCTTATCTATCCCCCTTAAATAGATAGGGTTCTAAGGATCTTTTTAAAGGTCTCTTCCAGCTCTTACATTCTTAGATTGTAAGATTTATTTTTGTAAAACTCCTTAAACAGATGAAGTCAAATTTCTGGAACCCGATTATACAATTTAAAGATTATCCAGGCCTTGGTTCCTCCTCCTTCTCCCTCCACTGCATGCCCTTTAGTCATTTTTACTCCTCATCAACTCCTCCAGGCAGGGAGGCAGAAAGGAGAGCATATGCTAACACAGCAGCTTTAGTAAAATGCATGATGGGAGGGGATGAAACTGTTGGTTGCAAAAGACTTCTCAGATTCATCATCCCTCCACCTCTTTCACCTGACCAAAGATAGGCTAACTGGAAAACTCCTATGCTTCCTCTAATTTTTTGAAAGTAACAAATGCTTGGTTTACATAACTGATGAGCTCCCTACCATGGCACCTGCCGCTCTAGTCAATTCCAACGTCTCCTTTACAGCTTCCAGGCCTCTTCCTTCCACTGAGCTTGCTTGAGGTTTGCCTGTCCTCCTTTTCTCTGTGTCCCGCCACACTCACATCCTTCTATTTTGATGAAATGTAGAATGAAAGACACGATGACTTGAAGGCTTGGAACATTTAGCTGTTTCAACCTGGCGTCTTCTATTCCCCTAAGGAAACCTTACTGAAATTGCCAGAGAATGCTATAAAGAGATCTCCTAGTTGTAATGTCTGAAACTGACCTGGAGATTTTATGTAGAACTCTGCAATGTCAGCAGCTGCTTAGCTGCACATATTCCACACACAATCCCTTTTATAGCTTTGACTTAGAGCCAACTTCTGTTTCCAGCTCCAGTGCCAAGAGCCAATGGCTGCCTAGGTTCAAGACAGCTTATTCTGCCCTAGAACTTTCTTTTCAGTTCAGCTGACAGAGGCAGAGCCCTAGGGTCCTTGATGAACCCAGGGAACATGACGATGCTGCTTGCAGAATTCAGATTGGGTCCTGGGAGGAAGCCTAGATGCTGCTGTCCCTATGCCTCTGCTGCCCTGGATCTAAAGTTTGTCACAGGTGTCTTTCACAACCGAGGAGCCCAGCAAGGCAAAGCAGTGAGGCCTGCTCTGGTTCGGGTTTAATCATTACGGACTTGTTTTGTTTCTTCTTCTTATCCACAGCCAAGAATGTTTAGGCAAAGTTCACCAGACTTGAATTGGGGCAAAAAGCATATCTGTAATAATTTGATCAAAACCTTTTCTAAACTGGTTGGCATCTTACGTCACTTCATAATACAGCAGCCCCCAGGAATTGGTCTTGCTCCCGGTCCATGAATTCTGAGAGGAGAGGTTGGGTAGACGGCCCACCGTCATGAGGACTGAGTCTGAGCACACTGTCAGAGCAGCATCCTTGATTAAGGTAGCTACCCCGCTCTTGAATGATGACAGCAACATCATATTTCTTAACTGAGTTCTCTCTGCCTGTGTTACTTCACATAATAGTCACTTGGCCCTGTTACTTTTATAGTAGTCTTACCTCCATTTTACAAATGAAGGAAAAATAAAGTGGTTACATGATTTTTCTCATATCATAGAGCCAGTGATGATATAATATAATAATAGGACTGGACATTGAACCATAATGATCTGCCTTCAGAACCTATGTTTGCACCAGTATTTCATACTGTTCCTCTCCTTCGATCATCTCTCCAAGTCATGGTTTTTCAATTCAAGTTTAAAGCAATAACTATGCTTCAGATAAAGTGTAGCAGGACATAGCCGTCTTCAACTTGAGGTGTGGCAGTTGAGTGAATTCTGTCCTTAATTCAGCAGTATTTGCCAAGCATCTGACCAAATCCTGGCACTGAGCTAAAGCCTCATGGCCATAGTCCGGTGGGGTCGAAGGCCCTAAGCAAACTGTTATAAATGGGTGCATAAAAAGGAATTGATCAGGACCATGGTGGGTCATGATGAAGCCCCAGTCCTGAAGACCAACTGGAAACTGAAGGCTGAATAGGGGTTAGTCTTGTGATGAACCTGGGAAGAATGTTCTTTGTAGAAAACGATGTTCAAAGCCTGAGGGTCAAATAAAAGTAGTTAGCCAAGGTTCTTTGGTTCTCCAGAAATCACACCGGGGGCCCAACACCCAGCTGTGGCGCCTAAGCTCCATGTGAGGAGCGAGCGCGTACACTCAGGCCAGGACCTGGAGCTAGATCGGCTCTGAACCTTTGAGTGCCACCCCAGGCCAACCTCCTGCCCGGCCCTCCTCTGCGGAGATGTTAGCAAGTGTGGAGCCCTATTTCTGAGTTTCAGTTGCTCCGGGGAATTGTGTGGGTGGGGAAGGAGCAAACTGACTCCAAACCACAGTGAATCAGCACAGGATCCTCGGCAGAGGGGAAGTCAGGATGGAGTCTAACATGCAAATAAAATAAAGTCAACTAGCTCACCGTCTAAGGAAAGAAGCCCAGTCTCCCAGTGGACTGGGATCGTGTGGTTTTTCTTTCACATGTTTTTTGAGGAGTTTGTTATTCACTAATATTTAAAATCTTGGGAAAGAAAGTGCTATAGGATGGATCAGGGCTATCCACTAAGAACGAATATGGATGACTCTGATACATTTTATTCCTGGGGACTTTGTGATACTCGAGTCACCAGCCTCTTGCTGTCACAATTAAAGTTTCCTTTTCGGAGTGACAGCATTGTCTCCGTGAATATCCTTGATCCTGGTAACCCGTTAAGCTCTTACTCGTTGACGAACGTTCTGGGCAGGTTTGTTCTCACTGGGGTTGAGAACTGGGCTAGGTCGGTGGAGACACTAGGGCAGCTGTCTTGTGAATCAGGCAAGGAAGGAAATCACTCACTCCAGCATCGCTCAAATACTGGAGTGCCTACCTTATCCCAGGTACAGACAGTACCTGGCACTGCAAAAATACACACCTTGCTAGAAGCTGTTGGGGCACGTGGTTTCTTGAGAGGAGAGGCAGGGGAAAGGGGAAGAGATTAAAAAGTGAGCTAAGAGAGGGCTGAGACAGCGCTCACCTGCTTCCCAGGTGTACGCGATGAGCAATGGGGCCAAGAGCCCAGGCGCTGAGGAAGAAGCGCTGACATAAGTAAGATAATAAATGTTCTGAGATTTCATCACCGTCGAAGAGTTCTAACACATTACTGCCAGGGCTTAGTTCCCTCTCTGATTCATATTTCTTCTCTGCTGAGGGATCATTTGGTTCTTGAGCCTGTAGAATTACTGACTGATTCCTTTCTGGTCAGACTCTTTCTAGCTGCACACAGACTCCTCTGGTAATGAAAACCAGGTTTCCTGTTACAGTTTGCTTTACATTCAGGTAACATGTTGCCGTCTGGAATGAGCAAGTGTCGAGTTGGAGTCATATTTTCCACACTGATGCTAAGCCTCTGTGCTTCCTATGTCTGGTGTTGAAGGGAGACTAGGAAATAAAAAACTGCAGCTAGGTCAGAAAATTTATTTGCCACCCAAAGGGTTAATTGGCTTCTGGAGGGAACAAAAGACATAGAGCTACCGTGGCTGTTTCCTGAACACGAGGAATAAGTGAAAAGCTTTCTAAGTCACCGTAAGGGGAGGCTCTGGGAGAGGCTGGCCTCACTGCTCAGCGAACAATGCCTCCATCTCCCCACAAGGCGTGGGACGGAGGGGAACTGGAAGAAGTCATTTGATTTTTGGGGATCTCTGAGAGCCTTGCTTTGAGTGGCCTGCAAAGATTCACAGGAGATCTTTAGGTCCCTGAGTGAAAAGGGCAAAGTGGGAAGAAAACCATCATTGGGAATATTTTCCTCAGGGAGTGGTGTAAGTAGGAACAAGTGTTTGGGGGAGAGTCCAGTAATTAGCAAATGACAAAGTTTCATGCCAACATGAAAATTATTTGTGCACCCAGATTTTGTTATTGAAAAGACTGAATAAACTTTAAAAATAGTTATTGGGCCTAATTTGTTTAGAATCATTTTCCTGCCCCTCCAAAAGCAAGGATGAAGGAAAAGATGTTTGAATGGCTAGAATACACACACATGCGCTTGCACACACACACACACACACACACACACACACACACATGAAGGGCAGGATTAGGGGAGAATTGTTTCAAAAGTCTGGTAGTAGTTTGAACCTATCTGCTTAGGAAGAAGTTAAAATTACCTTTTAGTGAGGAAAATACCTTAAGGTAATAGGAAACAATAGGCCACTTGGGCATGGCTTAGATAGGAAAGTGAGTCACAGGAATTTGGCAATTGCAGTAGGAGGAGAAGGCTCTCGAAGATGGGAGAAGCTGGGCCGATGGGAAGGACAGGCCAGTAGGCAACTCCCTATGGGGCTGAATGGCCAGTGGGTTTCTGTACAGTAAGGCCTAGAACTGAATATAGAGGCAATTCTTACCTGATGCTGAAGTTATTCTCAGCTACCCCAAATCTCGGCCGTCCCGTACTCTGATACTGAACTGTGTGGGAAGTGAAGGAAGAGGAGTCCAAGACGGGCAGGAAGCAGGTCATCAGACTCAGAAGTTGAGAGGGACGAGATGAGCAGGCTGCAATGTGGGTAGGGTGGGAAGGGGACAAAGCTCTTTTCCCCCAGATGTGTTTAAAAGCGACACCAGATATGGGCGTGGGGCGGGGCAGAGGAAGGCGAAACACTGGGGTGACTCCTGCACTGTCACCTCCCACACCTCGGCTTCCTAGAGAGACTCCGAGATTTTGCTTTGGCTTGGAGTCTGAATGCTTGCATGCTGCTAAGAGGAGTTTGACCCCTAGGGGGTGATCACACCATACGGTAAAGGGGAGGGCCCTGGGAGGGCAAAAACAAGGATAAAACAACAGTCCTGAGTTCCCAATTTCCGTCCCAGCTGCTGGGGAATGACACACGTGCCCCTCTGTGGGTACAACAGCAACTGTCTAGTTATATCCCCCGGACTGAAAGGCAAATTCTTCCCTGGACTTGGACTTCCGTGCCTTCCCGACGCAAGGAGCTGAGAGTGGGTGCGCCAGCCCCGCCTGTCACTCACAGGAGGTTTGAGAGTGAGGGTGGGACCCAACGGGAATCCTTCTATTTCTGCAGCAGGGACCCCAGTCGCTGAGGAGACAGGCTTCTCTGCAGACATCGCGACTGCAGCCAGGCAGACCATGCCCCAGGGAGGGAACACGGACCACCCCAGGGCGACGTGGAGACTGAAAACTTTGAATTAGAGGCTATAAAATAATACAAGTTCACCCCAATACAACTGAGTCTTGGTAGGGTCGAGCTCCAGCTTTTGTAGAGCTCTTCGGAGTCGCTCCTGGTACCAGGAGGCCCAGAGTTGAAAATGGTGTTGAGAATAGCTCCACCCACTCTCCACACGACACAGTTTCTCCTCTGGCCCCTGCCTCTTTGAATGGAACTGGATGATGAAGCTGGCTTCTCTCTTCTGCTGAGTTGCCGGCAGAGCTTGTGGACGTGGGAGCCCTTTTCCCAGCCCTAGCAGGCTGCAAGAAGTCCCCAGCATTCTCCAGACGAGAATGGGGGCCAGTGTGCAACAGACTGATGGACTTGGAAATACTTATTAAGCAGTCTTCTTTTAAAAAAACAACCGAACACTTTTTTATGTGCATTTTCAATAAATTTTGGTAAAATTACACATACATGTTACAACCATCACAATCAAGATATAGAGCATTTCCATCCCCCCAAAACCTCCCTTGTGATCCTTCCTGGTCTGTCTCCCTCAACTCCCCACCCTAGACAACCACTGATCTGCTTTCTGTCACTATGGGTTGTTTCATCATTCCATATAAATGGAATCATCTAGCATGTACTCTCGTGTCACTTCTTTCACTCAGTGTGTTTCCGAGATTCATTCATGTGTGTGTGAGTGTGTGTGTCACCCCTTTTTATTTCTAGCTAGCATTCCATTGCATGGATGTGTCACAATTTATCTGTTTATATGCTGATGGACATTAGACTGCTTCCAGTTTTTGACTATTATGAATAAAGCTGCTAGGAATATTTATGTGCCAGTCTTTGTATAGACTAGTGCTTTCATTTCTCTTGAGTAAATAACTAGGAATGGGATTGATGGTTGTATGGAAACCGTATGTTAAATTTTACAAGAAACCATCAAATAGTTTTCCAATTGGTGGTAGTACCAGTTTACATTCTGACCAACAATGTATGAGAGTTCCAGTTCCTCCATATCTTCTCCAACACTTGGTACTGTCAGTCTTTTTTATTTGACTATTCTAGGGGGTTTAAAGTGGCATCTCATTGTGGCTACTGATGTTGAGCATCTTATCATGTGCTTATTAGTCATTTGAACATCTTCTTTGTAATGTCTGTTCAAATATTGTCCTCCTTTTTCATGTTGTTTGTTGTCTTATTAAATTCTAAGAGCTTTTGAAGAATATATTTTTGACTTGCCTTTTCATTTTCTTAACACTGTTTCCAAAAAGCAGAAGCTTTTAATTTTGATAAAATCCAATTTATTATTATTTAACAATTTGTGCCTTTTGTGTCCTATCTCAGAAACATTTGACCATCCTGAGATGATGGAGATTTTCTCCTCTATTTTCTTCCAGCACTTTTATAGTTTTAGCTCTTATGTTTAGGTTTATGATTCATTTAGAGTTAGATTTTGTGTATGACATGAAGTAAGGATTGGTATTCTTTTTTTATGGATTTCTAATTGTTCTCATATCATTAGTTGAAAATTATTGTTTTCCCAGTGAGTTACTTGGCGTCTTTGTTGAATGTCAATGGTCATACATGGGTGCATCTGTTTCTGGACTCTTGATTTTGTTCCACTGATCTAGAATGTTTATTCTTTCACTAGTTTTATAGTAGGTCTTGAAAGCCAGCAGTGTAAGTTCTTCAACTTTGCGCTTCTTTTTCCAGATTATTTTGCTATTCCATATCCTTTGCATTTGGATATAAATTTTAAAATTAACTTGTTAATGTCTACAAATAATCTACTGTAATTTTGATTGGAAGTGCATTAAATTTATAGATAAATTCAGGAAGAATATAACCATATTGAATTTTCCAAGCCATGAATGTGGTATGAGTCTCCATCTATCTATGTCTCATTGAATTTCTCTCAGTAATGTTTTGTAAATTTCAGTGTACACATTTTGCACCTATTCTTCTAAATTTATGGCTATATATGTCACGTTTTTTGAAGTCACTGTAGGCAGTATTTTGATTTTGATTTCTGCCTCTTTATTGCTTAGTATAGTCATGCGTTGCTTAATGACGGGAATATGTTCTGAGAAACGCATCGTTAGGCAATTTTGTCATTGTGTGAACATCGTAGAGTGTACTTACACAAACCTAGGTGGTACAGGCTACTACACACCTAGGCTATATGGCACTAATCTTATGGCACCACTGTCGTGTATGAGGTCTGTTGTTAACCAAAACATTGTTATGCAGTACATGACTATATAGAGACATAAAATTGATTTTTTATATTGACCTTGTATTTGTCGCTTTACTAAACTCATTGTAGATCTTCCTCGACTTATGATGAGGCTATGTCCCAATAAACCTATCACAAGTTGAAAATACTGGAAGTAAAAAATGTGCTTAATACACATAACCTACTGCGCATCACAGCTTAGCCTAGCCTACCTTAAACGTGCTCAGAACATCTACGGTAGCCTACAGTTGGGTAAAATCACCTACCACAAAGCCTATTTCATAATAAAGTGTTGAATATCTCGTGTAAGTTATTGAATACTGTACTGAAACTGAAAAACAGAATGGTTGTGTGGGAACAGAATGGGTGTAAACGTATCGGTTGTTGACCCTTGTGATCACATGGCTGAGCAGGAGCTGCAGCTCACTGCCGATGCCCAGCACCACGAGAAAGTATTGTTAGCCTGGGCAAAGATCAAAGTTCCAAGTTTGCAGTCTGGTTTCTGCTCAGTGTTCATGGCTTTCGTACCATCGTTAACGTAAAAACATCGTAAGTTGGGGACAGTCTGTAATTAGTTCTAGCAGCTTTTTTGTGGATTCCTTACGATTTTCTATATTGATGATCATGTGTCTTTAAATGAAGTGAGTTTTGCTTCTTTTTCTCTAATGTACGTATCTTTCATCCCTTTTGCTTGCTTTACCTCACTAACTAGGAGCTCCAGTACAACGTGGAATAGAAATTGTGACAGTGTGCGTCCTTACTTTATTCCTGATCTTAGGGGAGACATTCAGTCTTTTACCAGTAAGTATAATGTTAACTGTTGGTCTTTTGTAGATGCCCTTTACTGATTTGAGAAAACTCTCCTATTCCTGCTATGCTGGGAGGTTTTATAATAAATTGGTGCTGAATTTCATCAAATGCTTTTCCTACATCTATTATGGTGACCATACCCACGTTCATTTTTAGGGCGTGTTGCACAGCTGGTAGATCCCAAATTTCCTACTTTCTCTCATTAGTGTTCTTCCAGTGTTTTACTTTTGAAAATATCTCTCCTTGAGCTCCTGATTTCTCTCTCCGTGTTCCTCAGGACCCACCAGCTTGAGTCACAGCAGGGATCCATCTCTAACGGGGAAAGCAGAGGATTTGAGGCAAGAAGACTGGACGATGTTCCAGTTTTTTCTGCCGAGTGGATCTGTTTAAGATGTGTACTAGCACCGATGTCTCTTTTTCCTCTGTTGATGAAATGAGAATAATGTCTGCTGCACTTACAAACATCACAGAGCCAGGGGGCCAACTTGCCCTGAGAGTTACCTGTATGAGGCGTTTGTAACACAGTGGAATCATTACCCATCTCAAAACAATTCCCTTAAGGGAAACTTAAAACGAAGAAATAAAGGAAGAGAGAGAAAAAACTAAAAATTCTGAAAATATTATTTGCACTGGGAAAGCTTCCATACATTGTTAACCCCAACCTTCCTGCTCCTGCCCACTTGTGGCCCACTCATACCTGGGTGTGTATGGGAATAAATATTAGTATGAGGAGCATCTGCTATCTGGGTGGCAAAAGAGAAAGGAAAAGTCGTAATACATCCCCAAACAAACAGAAAACAAAACTCTGATTGCTTACATGATTGAGGATGGATTTTATATACAAGTTACTTCAAAAGTCAAGGAAGAAAATCTGAGAAACCTAGTGAGAAATGCAGACACCTGGCTCGCATTTCTTGGAGATCTCTGATACTGGATTTCTTCACCTGCGGGACTCCATTGACTTTTTGCAAGCGCACTGTAAAGTATGATAAAAATGACTGATTATTTATATATTTTGTTTTGTCTCATTTGGGGCCAGACTAGTGTTTAAACCTAAAAGCCTACAAATATGGTAAATACAAATGATAGCATCACGAGCAATTACATGGATGCACACTGGCTTTTCTTGGGACACCTTCGTTCATGCCAAGAGCTGTCACCGTGTGGATGTAGATGAATTATTTTCTGGGAGGAAGAAGTGCAGAAAAAGCAAAGGACATTTCACTCGTTGCTTTAACCTTGGGGAACAGGATAAATCTGGTTCTGGCATCTCTCTGAGGAAAAGAATATCTTGACATATACAGAGAGCTCTTGGAGAGAGCCTAGTATTCATTGGCAAGAAAGGGCGAGATTCTGAATACATCTAAATAATCGGCATAGCATTGAAATGCCTGACTATGGCAGACCGCTCACCAGTATATAAATCATGCTGCTTGCCATGTGCAAAACAGCAGTCATGAGTATGACTCCAGCTCACGGAATGAAATGGCTTTTTATGAAGTTTGTGCAGATAAATTAAAGCGGCATTGCTAAGAATTATGTTCATAATCCAATTTCGAGAACAGAGCTGAACGGTCAGTGCTACATCTATAAAGAAAACAAAGCGTTTCCCTGTTGAGATGCACGCAGGCCAACCGATTGGTTAATGTACTGAGCACTCTGGAACTCCGTACGCTCCTCCTTCAAGTCTGGGGGTACTGGCGTGAAGTTTTTAAGATTTTATTATTTCCTTTTTCTCCCCAAAGCCCCCCGGTACATAGTTGTATATTCTTCGTTGTGGGTTCTTCTAGTTGTGGCATGTGGGACGCCGCCTCAGCGTGGTCTGATGAGCAGTGCCATGTCCGCGCCCAGGATTCGAACCAACGAAGCACTGGGCTGCCTGCAGCAGAGCGCGCGAACTTAACCACTCGGCCACGGGGCCAGCCCTACTGGCGTGAATTTTGGCATGTGTCCCCACTACTAAGATTTGTTCTTAAATTTGTTCTCAAACCACAAGGTACAAGACCCTCTCGGGGGCAATGATTGTAAGGATTCTGCCTACCCGGGGGAGAAATTATGCCTCCCGAATCCCTTCTGATTCCCCAGTGGGTCGTATTTTGTTAAAACATTCCTAACGTTGAAATTAGGATTCCTTTGATATCTCCTCCAGACTTCTTTCTTCAAATAATTTAGGACAAAAATAAAGCAAAGGGCATCTCACTTTTCTCCTATTCTTATTATCTTAGAGGATAATTTTCTATGCTTCTCTCCAAGTGGTCCTGGCTCAGAACCTGAGAAAGAGGGTCCCTTTCTTCCTAGGAGTCTTCCTGGAGAGGGAGCCTGCGTGACAGGGACAGGCATATGGAAACTCCTCCGTTACCTGTCTGCTTGGTTCAGCTCCATTCTGATCTGAAAATATTTTTTCTTAGTGATGTTATTCAAGGGTCAAATTCCTAGCTTCCCTGGCGTAAATAAATCGACTGTGTATAACTAGTCTACAACAGAAGGCACGCCACAGTATATAGAGTGTAGGGGAGATTTCCCTTTGATGAAAAAAAAAATGTTACATGTTTATAAGAAATTCTGCAGGTCTGGATACCATTAACTTTAAACAATTAATAAAAGTGACACTAGGACACAATAAATTCTAGTTTTCAAAGAAACAATTTGACTTTACGCATTGCTTCTGCCTGACTGGTGTTTGAGATGAAAGGGACAGTAATTGAAATGAAACTCATCAGCATTAAAGAAGGACTCATGGAGAGAAGCAGAGGGGGGCGGTGGTTAAGAAGGCCATGGAATCCTGCAGCACAGGCAGCAGCTTAGGGATCTGAGCGAGACAGCCCTGGGGACGAACATCTACTTATGTGCAAGACCAGAGCCTGGAGAAATTATTTTGAGTCTTAAAAAGATAAGAGAATAAGCAAGTGGTGGATTAAATACATTTTTGCATCTTACCTTCCCACCATTCTGTGGTTTCCTTCCTTTTGAAATCTAAATAGTTCTAATAGCTGACATTTGCTGAGTGCTTCGCATATGCCATATGCTGATCTTAAATCATTCAATCTTTGCTGGAACCACATCTAATCTTACTTTCTCGGCAGCCCCACTCCCGATCCATTCTCCACAGAGCAGTTGGAATGATCTTTTCAAAGCAAATCTAACTGTCTTTCCTTGTTTCCAACCTTTCTATCACTCCCCTTTATTCTCAGGAAAATATTTGAGTTTTGATCTGCCCTCCAGGGCCCTGCAGCTCTCTGTGCACTTCAGCCGCATCTCGCGTACTCTGTGCTCCCCCTCATTCTAGGGCTTGGGGGGCTGGCCTTTCATTAGTCAAGTGCTCACACCACCTCCTGCCACAGGGCCATTGCCCATGCTGGACACTTTGCCTCTTTTTGTTGTGATGAACTCCACATATTTCTCATATCTCAGCTCAAATGCCACGTCCTGGAGACGAATATCCTGACTCCCCAGATTAGATCAGTTTCCATATCACTCTCTCTCATGGCGCTGACTCTCTTCTGTTGTCCTTGTCATAGTTGTAATTGTGCATTTTCAGGGTGACCTTTGGTTCATGTGTGTCTCTTTTACTAAACTGGAAGCATTATAAGGGCAGGGCTCACCTTTCAGAGTTTCTCCCGGCTCCTGATACAATGCCTGGCATAGAAAAGGTACTGGATATGTATTTGTTGAATGAATGGATGGAGGCATGCTGAGTAAAATTAAAGACCAATCTGGCTGGTCCTACCTTGGGACTCATATTCTCCAGGGAACAGACAGTTCCCATGGAAAGAAGCAATGTGCCACATCAAACTGATCTACTCTCATAAGGCTACATTTTTGTTGTTGCTGTTGTTTTTAGGAACTCCAGACGCAACTAATTTAAGCCCTCAGTTTTCATTGTTGACAGTGGCTTTGCCTGGTCACGTTGGTTGGCGGTGAGAGGACTGGGGTTGGTTAGAACCTGTGTTCCATATGCTATGGTTTACCCAAGACTTAGAGTAGTTACAAAACCTTTCTCCCTCCGAAATATTTCACAGTCCCTCGACTTCAGCTCCCTGTCTTCACCGTGATTGCATCCCTCCTACATTTTTATGGAAAACTCCTTTTCTTTGAAGCTCATCTTTGTCTTCAATGACTTTTTCCCCTCCTTGTATTGCATTCCTTGAAGATGTTGAGTGTCTGACTCATAGTCTTCTGTTTAACTCAATTCCTTCTCTTATCTGGGGGAATTTCAATGTCTGTGAAGCTAGCGTTCTTCAACCACAACTAAAGCCACTCCTATAATCACTTCACCTCAGACCAGCTTTCACCTGCATTCTCACACACATCCCTCCATCACATACTCCCTCCTAATGGAAGAACCCTTCAACCACGCAAAACTTTCTGTCCCATATTTCCTCTGTTTCTAGCCGTTAGCACCTTGTACTCTCTCTCCAGATTCTCATCTCTCTAGAAACACTGCCCTGAAAATCTCCAACTCTGTATCAGTCCCAAAACACACCATCTCCACTACTGTATCTGAGCTCTATCGGAACTCAACTCAACTGTGCAGGTTAGTGTCACGGCACGTTGGTGGTCTCCAATGGCAGCTGAGCCCACAATTCTGTTTGGAATGTCTTTCTCCTGTCTTTGGCAGCACCCTGTGGCAGTAAGCAAGCCTTCATCATGCTCTTCTCTCCTCCTACCCAGCCCTCACTAGCACTCCAGGAAGATGACCTCGGCTCCAGCTGTATGAGGAAATGACAGAGAAGGAATAGCAAAGGCTTCATCACCCGTTGCCCCTCTGTCCTCAGAGTCGGGTGCAACCACGTCAAATTTGTGTGCCTAAATCCCACAGAATGAAGTGTCCTCTCTGCTGACTAAGGACGGCCTCCTTAGCCTTCACCTCTGCTTTCTCTTCTCTCTCCTCCTTCCTCTAGCATTTCACCGTGCTAAACGCTTGCCCGTTCTCTCTGCCTCAGCCTCTTCAATGAGCCTGGCAATCAAGCAGCGAAGCCTGCAGGGGCCTCTTGTCCTGCACGGCTCCAGAATTCCTCCAGCCTCACCGCCTCCTTGCCTCAATCTTCAGCTCCGTGATTTCTTCATTCCGTCCTTGATGAAGCACTCTTAGAGAGTTGACCCACTTGCGTTTGCCATTGCTCTTATCTTGTGTTGCTTCAGGACACCATTGCTCGAATCCATGCTTTGGTTCCACGTACAGTACCCTTGGGCATTGAGAACCTGTCAAAAGGGCAGAATCCTAGGAACGGACCTTGTTAGGTGCAGGCCTTTGAGCATCCCCTCTCCCAAATTAAAAGAGAATGGAAGATGAGAGTCATTTAGAAAATGCTCTCTCTCTTTGAACACTGTCTTCTCTTCTCATTTAATCTTTCAGAATAGAGTCTACATACATGATCTACAGGTACATTTGATATTGACTCATCATGGAGTGAGCTCATTCAATGTGAATGTAATGTAATTTGCTTATTGGCAGGGAGGGGGTGGGGGATGAATAACATATGAATAAGGAAGAAATACAAATTTAAAATCAACTATTAGACACAAGGACATGATATGGAGACTACTGTTTATTATTATTTTCTAAGTACGTAAGGTAGAATCAAAAACCGAGAAATTTCAGAACATAAACATTTACCTATTATACCCCATCAAAAAGGATGAGATAAAAGAACCATGTTCTGAAGTCTATCTCCTGGAACAATATAAACCAGGCAAGGAAGGGAAGTGGTGTGCTTTGGTTGAAGGAGGCTTGGAGGCAGAGTTCTTGTCTAGTGAGCTGGACATCCTGGTTTACATGTAACCTCTAAGTGCCACAGTTCTCATGTGTGATGAAAGAACACTGGCCTGCATCATCTCCAAGATCTCTTCAAGACCTAAAGTCTATATCATCTGTGTTCATCTTGGTGGACACAGGAGCGGACACTTAGAAAGAACTTGCCTAACTTAATTTCATAATGCGTTTTAGATTTACATATAATACAATTTTGATGTCTCCTCAAAGGTCAGATAAATTAAAAGAAAGAGAAAGAATTTGCTAGAAAAACGTTTTGTCTGAGCAACCAATTCACAATCGGGAGCCACATCCAAGTGTTGGGGCAGCATGATTGGGACTGAGTATGAGAGCACCCGCAGTTCCCATGAGCAGACGCAGGCCATAGGGCTTTCTTGGATTCTGCAATTAGCACAGCCATTCTTTCAAATAAGTAGTTAAAGCTTTCTGATTATATTACAGTATCCCCAGCATCTTGTTTTCTCCATACATGTAAAATTTCACATAGGCTCTTCTATTGTTCCATAGGGAGAATATGGCAATCTGGGATGGAGGATGAAGTGTTTGGAAACACAATCCTATATTTATTTTTCTCATTTTGTCCTAAACCAGTTAAAACTTTGCCCAGATTGGCACACGTGCATAGACCAGCATTTGGGGTTACTCTTTTAGGAAAGATTCCTAGATAAAAGCTTCTTGCACATTTTTAGTAATGTTCCTGTATCAGTGAACCCCACAGAAAGATGCAATCACTCCTTTCTCTTATGTTTGTGTGTTGCTCGCATTTGAACATGGCACATACTATATTCCGTTATATGTGTTTCTTTCATACACTTTCAGTGTCTCCTCTCTTCTGCAAAGAAGCAGGATGGACTGGTTTTCCTTGGAAGCTGTTCCTTCATTTGTTTAATGAGGAGCCATCGTCCATATGTATGTCCACAGACAATGACCCCTTATCCCCAGTCATTACCCTGTACGAAGAGCCAGAAAAAAATCAGTCTAAACATTGTTAAGCATAAAAATTATTTTTCCCAAGTCAAGTGGATGGATTTTTTAGAATAAATATGGGAATGGTAAGTTTCGAAACTAAACCCTTCTGTGTTCTGTTTCTGTTTTCTAACGAGAAGAGATATATTACGGTGTTTACGTAACTTTTTTTATTTAATGACTTAAAAACTAATGTCGTGGATGTGAGTTGGGAAACAAAGCTTGGCTGGCAGCATGATTGATGGTTGTTGACTTTTTGGCAGTGAAATAGACCCCAGGCCTTGGTCTGAAAAAAGAGGAGTGAGACAAAGAAAATTAAATTGGCCTGCCTAATAAAACAAGGAGAGTTCAAAATTTTCATGGCTGCTTAAGAGGGAGGCAGTGAGAGGGCCTGTGGATGAACGGGGAGTGAGGAAGGACTGGGGCCAGCTTCCTGGAAGGAGGTCAGAGGCAGGGGTCAGCCAGGGAGATGCTTCCTCTGGGGGAAATGGCCAGGAAACTTCCAGCAACGGGAGGGACTCGTGCACCAATAGGCAGTTTCCAGCCATCTGCCCTTCTGTTATATAAGCTCTCCCTGCTTCTGACTCCTGAGGAAACTTCATTAAAACTGCCATCTTGTGTGGGTGATACTTTGGAAAGATCATGGCAAAGTATCCATGCTTCCAATTTGGTTTGATGCAGAGTAGAGAGAGGAAGCAGACGCAAGAGATGAGAATCTCAGTGAAGGAGATCAGCGAACAGAAGGAAGACACTAGGGGCAGGAGTAACTATGAGAAGTGGAAAGCCCCTGAGATTCCTGAGAAGTGCAGGAGTCAGTTACACAAGGGGTGGGGACTAAACTCATTTTTATTTCAATATTAAAGAGAAGGGTGCTCTCCTAAGATGGGAAACTTGGACACACCCATGCAGTTGATTCTTGGGTTGCACAGCAATTCGTCCAACGTTTTTACAAATGGCAGCCTCTCCTGACTCGTTGCTGACCAGTTGAGTGATGTCTTAAACTTTATGGCACAAACAAAACAGAATCTTGCTTATGACATCCATTATCCTCATGTCCTGGGAGAACCGTCCTAGAGTTTTTCTCAGCACCCAGAACTTTTCCGAGGAAAATGGTTACAATGGTAAGACTTCTTCAAAAATGAACTGGTTTTAGTACTCGAGGCCAAAAAGCCACATTATATAAAATATTTTTCCCTCTAAAAATTATGTTTTTTTTGAGAAAGCAACATCAAACAGAAATTTCTGAGATCAAGAACAGGAAATGAGTGATTCAGCAGCCTGGATTTCTCCCAAGGAGCTGTCTCCACAGCTGTTGAGAATAGCTGAGAAAAGTTCCAGGGGACTCGCCTGGTACCACTTGAAAGCAGTCAGGCTGGGAACCACAGAGAACTCTCTGGAGTGTGACGGAGGACAGTTGGGAAGCCCAGCGTGGACTACCCAGTAATATGTCAGCCTAGTGCTGCTGCTCCACTTGAATGTCCTCTAGCTGCCTCTGAATCCACATTTGGAGGTGGTCCAGCGTGACTCAGGATCTGAGAGAGGGAGCATCTTCCCAGGAAGGAGCGCCCAGGTGTCTGTTCTACACTGAGAGACAGAACAGACGATTTGCCCCAGAAGCTAGCATTGTTGTGCTAATCCAAAATCTAATATAGTGCTGGTGATTGGGCGAGGACTGCACTTTGGGCAGGGCTGGGGGAGATCAGTTGGCATTGATTCATTTGGTTTCTCGCTCTCTCTCTGTAGTCTTGAAGTGCGCTCAACAAACACCCAGCTTTGCCTGTTATCATCTTATGATTCTACGTGCAGAATTCTGCTGAGTCCATGGAGAACCATTTTGGAGAAAATGTCCCAGGCAATACGATTCTAGGCCCGCCACTGGAAAAGAGGAGTTGCCTTCAAGGATGTCTTTTTGAATAAACTATGCCTTGATTTCAGCAGGAGAGCAAAACCCTTCTACATCCTGTAAAGCATTTTAAGTTCTTCAAATTTGTCGCACACCTCCTTCTCCCACCACTTTCACCCGCACACCTGTGGCCAGGTACTCTCCTACCACGTGCCCAGTTTTCTGTAACAAACCTATTTAGTGTGTTCCACTGTGTCCAGATTTTTCTCACTCCCATCTGTCCCCCATACCATTCTCAGTTTAATCTCTCTAAAACATTATTTTCATCATGTCACTCTCCTGCTCAAAAGTCTTCAGATATATCTGTAGTATCTTTATAGTACCAGATGGAGTTTTTCTGGATCTTACCTGTGTCATGTTGTATTTTATGCATTTCTGCAGCTTCGCACAACTTTTTCAAAATGGGCTGGGATATATACACAGGGAAACATACACGCGTCATATGCCATAAGATATTGATTGGATTTTTTCTGCCATCCAATACTTCTGTCAAAGGCCCCGAGCTGAGGATGAGGTTTGATAAGTACCACAAATTCTGACGAGTGCCCATATCACCTCCAGGCATTAGTAAGAGGTAGCCAAAGTGGTCTTACAAGTCTATCCCAACCCCCAAATATTCATAAACAGAGAAGACTAGAAATTTGCGGGCAGTTTGATGTAGTGTGAAAGTTTAAGTAGTTTCAGCATTGCACTGATGGCTGGGTGGGGAGTGCCAAGCGTTCCCCGTCTCTCAGCCCAGGTGGGAGAGGCTGTAAGAAAGCCATGTGCGAATATTGGGGGTGATTGAAAGAAGGGAAGCTGGCACTTCCCCTCCATGGCAAGAGGTTTGCTGAGCTATAGCATCTGCAGACCTTCGTTATGGCCGCCAGCTCAGAAGAGGGAAGCTGATGGGAAGGTTTGGGGGATAATTTTAGGTGTCTCCGAGAGTTTATGGTATTTGGGCATGTGCATAGTGATGCTCACTTCTTACCTGGAGACTCCTGAAGGCAGGAGACTGGATTGAACAGCCTGCAATTGCGTGGCAAGGACGCCTGAGTCCCTCCAGGTAGCCAGACACTGAGGAACAGAGCCAACCTCAAGACTTCTTCAAGGCGCCTCTATGAAGAGGATGGCCTTCTGGGCCCCACACCAGCTGTAAGAGTCTTTGTGGGATGTGCTCCTAGGGACGGGGCTTGGGGGTGGTCAAGAGGAGTCGAGAGAAGAGTTGGAGAGCATAGCATGCGTACCCTGGAGCTGCATGATGCTGACGTCTGCATGAGACTTCTAGAGAAACCACACATGCACTCCAGGAGAAATGTAGCCTTGGCTGAGTCCATGTTGACCAAAAGTGTCAGCAGGAGCAGTTAAGTAAAACAAACTAAGAAATTTTCTTTTACCGCAGTCTCAACACTTGAGAGGGACCATGGAATCTGGCCCAAATGTTGATAAGGGAAAAGAGGGCTGGTACGGTATGTTTTAGGCAGTGGATGGACAAAATAAAACTGTTTCTTGTCTTTACTCTAATGACTTTAGACTATACAGTAAATATTTTACTTGTACATATATGCACAAAATATAGCTAAAAGTTTTATTTTATTTTTTTTTATTTTTGGTGAGGAAGATTTGCCTTGAGCTAACATCTATTGCCAGTCTTCCTCTTTTTTTTGCTTGAGGAAGATTGGCCCTGAGCTAACATCCATTCCAGTCTTCCTCTATTTTGTATGTAGGTAGCCACCACAGCATGGCTGATGAATGGTGTAGGTCTGCAATCGAGATCCGAACCCTCGAACAGGGGCCACTGAAGCTGAGCATGTAGAACTTTAACCATTTGGCCACTGGGCCAGCCCCCTAAAAGTTTTATTATTTAAAAAAAATGATTCAATAAGTATTTTAGAGATCAATTATATCTTAGCAAGATGCATATCACTTGTGTTATAGAAAGAAATAATTAGCAGTTCTTTACTCATGGAATCCATATAAGGGAGACTGTCATGAAACACAGAAACAGAGTTAATACGTGCTATCATTGAACAGATATTTATTGCTTACTTTCTTTGTACAGAAGTTTGCACTAAAGCAGGCTTAAATAAAGCGTGATGAGAATGTAGAGGAAGGAGTGCTCACTGGTTATTCCCAGCTCTGATGACTTGGCCACAACTGAACTAATCAATTTCATCCATCACTTCCTTTCAAAAATCTACTTCCCTGACTTTCCCCAGAACAAAACTTGTGCTTCTCTCTCCTCGTTTTCTCATTGACTTATTTTTGTCTAAAACACCACGCTTCCCATCCTCTGCTTACTTATCTTTGAGTTGCAGCTCAAGTCTTGCCTCCTGCCCTAACCACTGCCTACCTGTAAGGTCTAAGACAGTTTTATTTCTCCTTGGTGCTTGATCATGTTCTGCCTTGTTGTGTCTCCTGACTGATGTTTGACTTTAAACTTGGGACACTATTGTTTGCCTGTCAACAGCCCCTTCCCACTCTATGGGTCAGATACACAGTTTTCTAGCTTTCCTTTCACTAGTCACTCACATGTGACTTGATCCTGGTTAATGAAGCCTGATGGGTTAGTTAACCCATCTGAAGATCTGTTAAACCATCATTAAACCATTATGAAGATCTGCTGGGAGCGTCTCACAAGAGACAATGTCCCTCTACATTTTCTGTCTGTATGCAATATTTGGCACATGGCAGCCATCTTTCAACTCCAAGCGGACACACTGCCCGTGCACTGGGCGGAGAATCCTTCAGGGTCCTGTCAGGAGACAGCCATTTGACTGGGAAAGTTTAATATAAAGGATTATTAAGGATACAGAGAAAGAACCCATAAAAGGTAAGGAGAACCCTAGGAATATAAGCATAGCAGATATAAGGAGCTGTCACTACTTCTGGAACAGCGGCAGAGTACCTCAGGAAGGAACAAATCTGGAAGAGGGTCCGACACCCCTAAGACTGAGATTCAGACCTCCTGAGAGTGTGGCTCTGGCCCACTGGACAGTGGAGAGGTTAGCTGAGATGGCCCAGCATGGGGCTGGCAAGCAGGAAACTGCCCATTGGTGTGCTGGCAAGACTCACTGGGAAAGCAGCAGACTTTCAGGATAGGTGGTACAGGGGGTGAATGCTACAGCTCTCCAGGAAGCTGGCTGAGGTGCAGGCAGAACTTGCTGGAAAGCTGCCCCCTGGGATGCTGCTAAAACTAACTGGGAATCTGTCTGCTGGGGCACCTATGACACCCGCTGGGAAGCTGGTTGGGGCGCAGGCAGAATTCTCTAGGAATTCACTTTCTGGAGTCGGGGTGAGCCCCACAAGATGTCTCATGCACTGCCACCCAGCCACCATGTGCCGTAGGAGCCAGCAGGGAATTGCTCACCGAATCAGGGAGAGAAGCCCTTTCCTCCGGCATATCCTCAGCTCCCTCTACTGAAAAACCTTAACACTGTGCCTTCTGGCAAAGGAAAGATGTCTACAGAGCCCAGCCCTCCCATTGGGGAGCAGAGCAAAGAAGGGTGAATTTGAAGTGAGAGGCAATAAACTGATAACCCGCAGAGGTGAGCAGAATGGATAAATGGAAAGACATTGTGTGCAGGATGGCGTTGGTGGACCACCAATGAGAGCTTCAACTACCCTGCTTCCAGACTTCTTTTTAAGTGAGATCATAAATTGTTTATTTTTTATACCACTTTTAGTTGGACATACTGTTACTTGCAGCTGAAAGCATTCTATCTGATATAAAGCTTACTGCTTTTTTTTAATCGAAATACTATGTGCACATGGCTAATTAAATAGTACAGAGAGACTTTTAATAAAATACAACAGTCCCATACTCCACTTATCTCTAACCCAGAGTCAACCAATGGCAATGAGATCTCTCTCTTTTAAAAATTTGTTTAACTTTGGCAAAATGCACATAACACAAAAGTCATCATCTTAACCATTTTTAAGCACACAGCTCAGTGGCATTAAGTACATTCACATTTTTGTACAACCAATTCTGTTTTATAATTTTATTTTTGGTTGCCTCAATATATGCAAGATATTTGCTTCGTAAAATACTAGCTTTTATTTATGACCTGAAGACACTATCTTTTTATTTCCTCCTAAAATATGTGCATTAAGTTCACTTATTCAAAATCTCCTCCTTTTTCAACCCAAATAACTATGTAGCTGTTTCAAATGTGGCCCTTTAACTCTGCTCATTACTTTAGTATCTCAACATTTAAACAATTAGTTCTTTATTATACATTATAAGCAGTACTCTCACTTTCTCTTTGAAGGTCAAATATGTCTCATTTTCTAAAATTAAAAGGAGAGTTATAAAACCAATTTATTTACCAAACTACCATGTAATGACTGAGTAACATTTTAGATCTTCTCACTAGAATCTCCAAGTGATCCAAGCTTATAAGCAGAAGGCCAGATTTCTGTGTTTTATTTCCCAGCTTAATTTTTTGAAGGTTTCTAAATAATATCAGTTCTTTCCAGTGGTGTCAGTTTTGCCTGGAAAGGTCCAGGCTTTAGAAATGCCATATGCACCACTGCTAGAAATTTATGGCTAAGCATCTCTAACATATTCAAGCCATCCTTTGGGGGAATTTTGGCAGCATTTACGACTGTGTTCTTGCTGCAGAGACGGCTGCTCTGGTTCTGGGACCTGACTTCTGGGTTGGGTCCATGGTTTCCTGGATTTCATGTTCTCCTGTTTTTGGTTGAATCTTTTCTTGTCCTAAGTTACACTTTTTAGTAGCTTTTTAAGAATGAGTGCATGAAAGGTACCTTTTCTAAATCCTTGCATGTCTGAATCATTTTATTTTGCATGTACCTTAATGAATAGTTTGGGTACTTTTTGTTGTTGAATATAATTCACATAACATAAAATCCACCCTTTTAAGGTGTGCAATTCAGTGGCTTTTGGCATATTCACAGAGTCATGCAGTCATTGTCACTAATTCAGAACATTTTCATTTTTGGCTTGGTGTTTAACTTTTATGTATTTCTGCATCCATTGTCCTACACAAGTTCTTAGGTGCAAGGGTTACACATACAACTGATGCTAGGCAAAAGTAGTTGCTCCCCTATGTATTGAGTACAAGGAAAGGTAAGTGAAAGTCTAGAGACTTCTCTTGCTGGCCTGATGAAGTAAGTGGCCATGTTGGAAAAGCCTATGCAGTAAGGATCTGTGGGCAGCCGCTAGGAGCTGAGGGCTGCCTCCAACCAACAGCCAGCAAAAGCAGAGGCCCTCGGTCTTCCAACTGCAAAGTAATGAATTCTGCCAATAACTTGAGTGAGCTTGAAAGAGGATTCTTCCCCAGTCGGGCCTCCAGATGAGAATGCAGCCCAGGTAATAACACTGATTACAGCCTTGTGAGATCCTAAGCAGAAGACCCAGCTAAGCTGTGTCTGGAACCCTGACTCACAGAAACTGTGAGGTAATAAATGTTTATTTCTTTAAGCTGTTAAGTTTATAGTAGCATATGACACAGCAATAGAAATCTAATGCATTCGACCTCAAGATCTTCTCTTGCTCATTCCAGCAAGTGCCCAGCATCCTGGACGTGGGGCAGCCAGCTTTCATTCAGCATTTGTCAGCACCAAGGATGGTACCTTATAAATTGAAGATGAGTCACCACAATGTTATGGATTTTATTCTATATGAAGAATAGTGAAGACGTCACTATTCTTCATATTCCTTTGAAGGATAATAGCCTGAAGGTCTAAAAGCAAATTTGCAAGGTTAAGACCTTGTGAATATCTTCAGAAGTCTTTCCTACTATATGGAGAAGGCTGAGGAATGCAGTATTGATATTAGCAGTGCAATGGCTAGGACTGAAAATCTGAAAGAAACAGCAGGTATCAATCTCGCCTCTCCCTTTTTGTGATGGATGAGACTGATATGATAGCTTGATGGAGTTCATAGAGCATCAGATTTGGAGTCAGGCAGACTGGCGTTCCAATCCTACATCTGCTACTTCCTGACCCCAAAAATGTTATTTAATTTACATGATTAAGTCATCTTATATGAGAAAATGCAGCCAAAATTTACCTGTAATTTTTCTTGTGATGAGTAACATGTAAAGCACTTCGGATGGGTTGGCACGGAATACATGCTCAGTTCATTTCATAAACGTCCTGTTCTTACTTGCTCATGGCCTCACAGTTAGGTACACTCAGAAGTAACACTATTCAAAAGTTTTTAAAAAAATTTTTAACTTTTCCATCCTAATTACGGTAATTCTTCTCCAGGAAGATCCTGACCCAGCCATGGCCAAGGCTTTTGTGCAGCACAGCTCCCAATGCTTTGGCAGAAGGTTGGCGATCCATGTGACTTTGAAGCACAACCTGTATCCTGAGCTTTGTAGTTAGCAGGAATCAAATATGCAATGGGACACAGTACTGGACTCTATTTACCTATTCAAGTTTGCTTTTCTGTGTTAAACCCTGCTGTTCTCAGTCTTCCAGGAATCTCCTAGGAAAGATGGCAAGAGACTCCATTGATACTTTGCTCCAGTTTGCCTGTGTTCGAATATCCATGACTTGTTATGGCTCTCAAACTCATTCAATTGGATGGAACATGATGCTTAAACATTGAGATGCCATGTCTTCGCTGCCTGAATCTGACCTCGTTCTGAAGGGTCTTTTTACACTTCTCAGGAACATATCTTCCTCAATCTTTATCACTAAGCTTTCTGGGAAGAAGGGATAGCAGAAAAAGCACTTAGGTGGGGAAATATTCAGAGCATTTGAAGAACTAAAAAAAGCCAGTGTATTTAGAAAATGGTAAATTCCATGGCAGCGAATGAAACTGTAGAGGTAGAAAGAGGCCAAGATAAATAAACCCCAGCAGGTTGTGGTAAAGAGTTTAAAATTTTTTCTAATTGTAATGAGGTTTTTCTTTTTTAACAATTTAATCAAATAAACAACCAAGCTTAAGCCACAGAACATTACCAATAGGGCCAAATGTCTGTTTGTGCCTCTCACTTCCTGTTCCCATCCCTCCGCGGCTGAGCATTCACCATTAAGACGTTCCATTGATCACCCACTTGCTTTCACAAAGGTTTTGCCTCATAAGAATTCCAAGGATATTGTTATGCTTTAAATAGTTTCAACCTTTTAAAAAATGGAGTGATTTTACATGTCTTCTTTGGCAACTGTTTTTGTTGTCTTGACTTTTCATTTTCTGGATTTATCCATGTACATGTGTGTAGTTTTATTCACCCTGTGTGGTATTCTACTGGATGGCTATCCTGATGGATATTTGAGTCGTTCCTAGTTTTTATTATAACAAATAGTGATGCTGTGCACACCCACGTTCATGTCATACTGGGCACATCTGCAAGAGTTTCTCTCGGGCACATGAATAAGAGTACAATGACTGAGTCATACAGTATACATATCTTCAACTTTAAGAGCGAATGCCAAATTGTTTTCCAAAATGGTTGAACCAATTTACGCTATCGACAATAGAGTATGAATCTCCATTGGTCCACATCATCACCAATACAAAATGTTTTGCACTTTTTTGAATTTTTGCCAGTCTTTTGGCTGTAAAATTGTACCCCATGATTTTTAATTTGCCTTGGGCTCATTGCTAACGAGGATGAGCATCGCATCATTTGTTAATTTGTTTTCATGTTTCTTTTCCTATGAGATGTCCATTTATAATTTTTGCCCATTTTCTTGTTAAGCTCTTTATCTTTTTCTTATTGATTTGTATACATTCTTTATAGATGTTAGATAAAAATCCATTTTTGACTTTATGTATTGAAAATATCTTTGCACAATTTATGACATGTCTTTTCATTTACTGATAATGTGCTTTCAAAAATAGACATAATACATGCTTTCGAATTTATTTTCTTTTTATGATCTTTGCTTTTTGTATCTTTTTTTACTGAATCTTTTCGTACCTAGAAGTGACAAAGATATTCATATTCTCTTCTAAAGCTATAAAGTTTTGCTTTTTAAGTCTTTAATTTATCTGGAACTAATTTCTCTGTTTGGTATAGAGATATAAGGATCTTATTTATTTTTTCTTTGAGGTTTATCCATTGTCTGAGCACTATTAATTGTCTAATTCATCCTTTCTCCATTGATTTGCTGTGTCTCTTCTGTATATGATATTTATAATGTCTGAAATCTTTCTGGATTTCTTTCTGTTGTCCCTTTTTCTTAGGTGTTTGCTCAATTCCTTACACTGTTTAGCAATTCAGTATTTTTAAGAAAAAGAGATTTTTAGCCATCATTTTAAATTCTTTTCAGCAGGATGTTTAGTCTGAAGAATTGGCCCTCCAAATTCGACATCTGTAGGTCACCTAACTTTAAACCACTCTTAGATTTCTGGGATAAATTCATTTTAGCCATGACATACCATCTTTATTAGTATTTTTTTTTACACTGCTATATTTGTATTGTGAAATTTTTTTTTAGGATTTTTGCACTTATATTTATGAGTGAGATTGCCCTGTAAGTTCTTGGTTCATACTGTAATGTTCTTCCTTGGTTATCATGTCATTGTCATCCTAGGCTTGTAAGTGAGAGAGGAGAGTCCCTCCATTTATACTCTCTCGGAGACTTCATATGAGAATGGAACGACTTGTCATTTGAAAGTTTACTAGAATTTTTCTATGAAATATCCTGGGCCTGATGTTTTCTTTCTGGAAAGATTTAACCTATTGATCCAATTTCTTAGTGTTGTAAGATAATTTTGGCATTCTACTTCCCTTTGAGTCATTTTTGGTAAATTATGTTTTGTAAAAAATGTGCCCGTTTGCTAAGTATTTAAATATATTGGCTTAACATTGATCTTTTAAAGCATTTTCTTCACAGATGTTTGTTTATGCCTTCCCCTCTTTTTGTCTTTAGCAATCTCATTAGATCTTCTTCTCATTATTCTTTTAAAATAATCAACCTTACGCTTTGTTCATCTAGTTCTCTAACATCTTTATTTTCTATTTCGTTAGTATGTATTTATTATCTCTTTCATCTACTTTCTTAAAGTTGATCTTGTGATTCTCTTTGCAGCTTCTTTAACTGGAAGTTTAGCTGATTACTTTTCCTCCTCTTTATTACTAATTAAACATTTAAGACTAAAAAATTTCCTCTAGGAAATGCTTTGGATTTACTTTGCAAGTTTTAGAATGTTGTATTTTAAATATCATTCAGTTCCAGGAGTCTGTACTTTACAATAGAATTTCTACTTTTACTTGAGCATTATTTTTAAGCACATTTAAAAATTTCCATAAATATACTTTTAGGGTTTTTTAAAGTTTTTTTTTTAATCGATTTCTTTTTTCTTTTTCTTTTCTTTTTTTTTTTTTGAGGAAGACTGGGCCTGAGCTAACATCCGTGCCCATCTTCCTCTACTTTATGTGTGGGATGCCTGCCACAGCATGGCTTGACAAGTGGTGTGTATGTCTGCACCTGGGATCGGAACTGTGGAACCCTGGGCTGCCGAAGCAGAACAAGCGAACTTAACTGCTGCACCACTAGGCCAGCCGTCTTTAAGATTTTTGTTTCTTTATTTGTAAAATAATTGCACTGCTGTCAAAAGAACATGATCTGGATAATATCAAATTAGTTCACATTTTCTTAGAAACTTAGTATATGATGTTTCCATAAGTGTTCCAGTGTGTATAGAGTGTGTAGAAAACGTATATTCTTTAATTGTTGAGGACCCAATTTTCTATCTCTTATCTGTCTATTTATTTATCTCAAGTCTGTAAATTGTATTGTTCAAATTCCCTGCATTTTTACTATTTTGGAGGTCAGTTAAATAATGTTAAATTTTTCCCACCATGACAGTGAATTTGTCAACTTCTCTTTGTATTTTATACAACATATATTTGAGATATTAGGTAACACAAATCCTGGTAATGTGAAATTTTTATCATTATGCAGTGACTCTTAATCTCCAGTAAATAATCTTATCTAAAAACGTATTTTGTCTGAAATTAGTTGGCTACGACTACTTTTTTTTGGTTATTTGTTTAGTACATTTTTTTCTATCCTTTTACATTTGATCATGAAGTACATACACCATGATTTCCTGTTATTATCTTTCAAATATCTATTTTGCCTGTCAGCAATGATCTTTTTTAAAATTAGTTTAGTTTAGGATAGTATGTCATTAACACATATCCCAACTCTCTCTTAATGAACTGTAACAGTTAATTTTACCTATAAGAGTTTGAACACATCATTTTCATCTTGGAAACCTCTGTCCTACTCCAGAATGTGCCGATTGCTCTCTATGTCTACTGCCCTCCTTGAGATATTTGGACCTCCTTTCACCATCATCTTGGGAATTTCCTTTGCTTCTTTCTTGAGCTGGAAACTGTGTTTCTTGGATCCAATTTCTTCCTGGTTTTTGACCAGCTTCATTGTTGGTTTTGGGAGAAAATGCTGGGCAGTCTAGGTTTGCCCCTACAGATCCATTCTCTGACCTTTTCTACCCTACTTTTGCCCTAGGAGGCTGATTTTTATGCACTGCTTCAACCTTTTGCCCTCTGGCTTCCAAATGGGCTGGGCCAATGGGGAGCACCAGCAGGAGACAGAGGGGAGTGAGGTCAGAGTATTTAACCACTGGCTTCTGTCCTTCCTAGTCTCGGCTAGTTGTCTATGTCTCTTCACTGAGGTCCATAAGCTCCTCTCAATGGCCTTTACGAAGTTCTAGTAACCACTGCCTCCCTTGGTCATTCTGGCCTAGGAGTGGTAACTGTTTCGCAACATTTTTAGCACAGGAGTGTTTCACCCCCCGCTTGCTCTGTTTCCACATCTTTGAAAGTAGTATTTTGTTAGACTCGATTTCACTCCTTTTCAGCGTACTGTCTTTCTTCCTGGCAACCTGACTGATGATATAGGCTTCACTGGTTTCCTGAGAAAGTATGCACGGGAAGTAAACATTTTACACTGTATGTCTAAGATATTTTTATCCTACTGTCATAGTAGAAAAATAGTTTGATACCTACATAATTCTGCATTACAAATATTTTTTTTTCAGAATATTGAAGACCTGTTCCATTGTCTTCTGGTTCCAACATTGCTTTTAAGACGTACATTTTTAAGATCTCCATCCTTAGTGTACTGAAATTTCATAATGTGATGTATTGCATGCCAATTTTCATCCATTTTATTGGGCACTAGATGCTAACTTTCAATTGGAAAATTACAACCTTCAACTCTGGAAATGCGTTGAGTTATCTCTCCTCACTTCGAACTAATTTTCTAAGTTTTATTTTTATCTTTGCTCTGTCAGTTATTTTCCATGTTGTCCTTTGCTCTATTTCCTGGGAGATTTCCTCTATTTATCTTGCAACTCTTCTGCAGTCTTTCATTTCTGTCATCATGATTTTAATCTCCAAGAGCTCCTTCCAATTTTCTCATTATTCATTTTTTATAGTACCCAGTTCTTGTGTCATGGATGCAATATAGTTTCCTATCTTTCTGAGAATAATAATAGGTTTTGAAAGCATTCATTTCCTTGCATAGTCTGTTTTCTCCAACTTGCTTTTATTTATGCTTTTGGTTGACTCTGTCTTTCCTGCTTGAGAATTTCCTCTGTTATCTAGTGATCCTGGACGGGAAGCCTAGTCGCTCCTCTTAAGAGCAGAACACTATGTTGTTGAGTGGAAGTTCTGATCACATGGCTGGAGCTTGTTGACTGTGGGCTGCCCTGTACCATGAACTGGTCTTGCCATTTCCCTGGAAGTCAGTTTCTTTAGGTTCTCCTTCTTAGCCGAATGCGATTCTACCCAGAATAACTTTTAACTTGCTGTCTTCCACGTCTTACTCTTCTTTTTCATATTTTCCATCTCCTTATCTCTCTACGGTGCACACCAGGTAAATGCATTCAGCTCTATCTTCCAATTTACTGTCATTTAAGTTGTCTAATCTGTTTAGGGTTTTTTCCTTTCGTAAAATAATTATACCTATTTCTAAAAGAATTTTAAGAAATCTGCCTGATCATTTTGTTAGTTTTTTGTTCCTTACTAATGTGTTACAGTCTGTATTTGTTTTGAAGTATTTCATACATATTAACTTTATATTCTAAATTGTATAATTTAAAATTAGTGGTCCTTGAGGCGCTCTGATCTTTGTTCTTTATTTGCTTACTTTTCTTGTGGAGGACAGCTTCCTTGAATGTATGCAAATATATCATTGTAAGCTCATCCTGGTTGAACACGAGCTACAGAAGCAATGGCGGTAATTTTCTTTAGAAAAGACGTGAGTTTTGCATGAACAATCTGTTAACATTTTAATTAAAGTTTTTGGACTTGGCTTTCCCTGAATGCAAGTAGTGTGCATTTGAAGCTTGCAGGAGAGCAGGCTTATGATGGCAAATTCCTCGTGAGAATCATTATTATTTTATCCTGTTTGCAGCAGGAGGAAAGAAACACATTACCTGTGGGCAACTGTGTATCAGGCAGAATAGGCTAAGTAATGCTGGGTAACAAATAACTCCAAGTGACTTACATCACATTCTCAGTGACTTACACTACAAGAGTTAATTTATTGTACAAAATCTGGTGTAGACACAGAAAGCTCTTCAGGGGAATTGCCTTTCATGCCTGGCTTAGAACACATACTACTTCTATTCTGTGGTTCTTCCAACTTAATACGATGCATCAGAACGTTCCACAGCAGAGGAAGAGAGCTTAGGGAATTAAGCACCAAAAGTTGTACCTGGAAGTGACACATACACTTTCACTCCTCGTCTATTGGCCAAAGCTGTTTTCAGCCACGTGCTAGAGGGCTGGAACCTTGGTCCAGCAAGGAGAGGAGAGCTAGAAGTATTTGTGAGTACTAGCAATATCTACCACACACTTCTCAGAGTAGCAATGGATTCTATTTCATCTCTTTTGATTGTCCTAGCTTAATGCAGGAGTCTCCGATTTAGCTCCCTGACTTTGTATAGTCCTGTAGCTTAATCCCCTGTTTGTGGCCTGCAAATGGTAATCCCCTAAATTCTGTGTTCAGAATTTGACTTTTATGCTCACTTATTGCTTGCTGCTTTGGTTTTCAGTTCACTACTGCTTTCTTTGGGGATCAGGGCTTGAGGGAAATCTTTAGGGATTTCCCTTACCTTCTTGCTAGCTCCACAATTAATTAAAAATATGCTCATGGTAATTTATCTAAAATCCATTTGAATTGTGTTAGGGACACTTTTGAATATCTAGTTGGTATTACTTCCAGAACTGTTCAAAAAAATTGTTTCCAACTGTTCAAAAAAATTGTTTCCAACTGACAGATGACAGAGGCATTTGAGACCAATAGCAGGCTTCTAACTCAATAAGAAGTTAATGAAGCCGCTGACACTGCTCTGTGGTTCTGTGTGGTGTGGTACTAGAGTAACTGGTATTCACTTAGGTTGACTTTTCCATCAAGTAGAATTATGCTGTATGTTTAGTCCTAATTTGATACACTTTTTATTGAGTGGAATAATACAGTCATGTCAAAGGACTTAACAAGGAGCTGGGAAGAACACGTCAGTCTACACATGCAACCTTTAGAAAACAGTTTTGGAACTGCATGATAAAAATCCACTCAAGAAGTCAGAGATCAACCTGTATCAGAGAAATCTAAAATCGAGGGGCCAACTTTGACATGTTCAATAAAACCTTGATTCCGCTCGTACTGCTCCAGCTGCTCGGCTGGGTCAAAACAGCTTCACAGGGGAATCAGATAGAGGCCTTGCTGTGGTCAGATCCAGATCACCCATTGGCTGTTCCTTCTGCTTTGAAGCAGACCCCATGTGCTCGACCCCATCTCTCAAGCTGATGGTAGCTACTCTTACTCTATCCCATGGGGGTCCTAATTCCCCTCCTCAGATTGACTCTGGAATGGACCACATCTCCAGGCACTCCTTTTCCTCTCTGCCCCCAAATGTAGGTTCATGTGTCTTTTTCACATTAACTGCTTTATGGTTGGAGAAATATGGAAGGAAACATAAAGACATTCTAAAATGTTTGTAATCCAATGTTCTAATTGTTTTGGTCTCTGCCTTCCTTTCTAAGAAGGAAATTAGGATCTAGATTGTTCTCTCTGTCTGTATATCAGAGAAGGATTTACCAATGTTGTTCTCCCTTAGGCAAGAGTGTGATTCCTCCCTCCATGAATTTCCCTCCTTCCTGGCAGGCGTGCCGGGAGTTGTCAGCAAAGCTCAGGTGAAGTGTTCACATTTCTAATGGCCAGAAAATTAGACTGAGTCATACCCATTCCACAGAAGCTCTTTCCCACAAACACTCTTTTGGGAGGTTGTCGGAGAGCCAATTGGCATAGCGCTAAAGAGCTGGAGAGGTTAATGCAGATTTTGAACAGAACTTAGTAAGTGGCTACACTGACAAGCAAAAATAAGGAAAACAGCTGGGAGACACCATCTTCTTTCCATGCAGCACCATGCTGCAAATGGGGAATTGGTGTTGGGATAAAATTAGTGGTCTGTGTATCTTGAATAATTATTTAACAAATAGCTATAAAGACACATGCTGTGCCGGTCTCAACACCATGTTAGGCAACAGGAATACAAAAGTCAAGATAAGATATACACTGTGGCTGCTCATGAAGATTATACCCTCACGAGTACGATAAACATTAAACAAATTACTTAAGTGCATAGTTAGCGACATAGTTTAAGTACTAGGAAAAAAAATCACTATCTTTTCCTCTCCTGTAACTTTCTAAACTCTTCAGCTTTTCATTTGTTCATCGAAATCTTTTCCAATCTCCCATAGGAGATTCCTTGCCAACTGGTGTAATTGTCTTGAAAGAATTCAAGGTCACATTTGGTGCAAGTATGTGGCTTATGGCCACGTACCAAGTATTGCTCCAATCCTGCCCCATACCAGAGATGTCTGTCCCTGTGTCCTTGGGGGAAAACATAGATACAGGAAAATGACCAGCAACTGGAACAAGGAGAAACTTTGTTTTTTAGCTGGAACTTTAGCCTCAAACCATAGTATATAACTCTAAAAAACTAACCTGAACCACATGTCAACCTCCAGCGCATCCTGGGAGATGGTCTGGGCATTGCATCATATTCAAAAAAGACCGATTCAAAAACCCTTGAAAAATAATGTAAGTGTTTGCTGGAACTTCTAGAAGACATAGCAAAGGGTCGAATTACCTCAACACATGTGCAGTGCCCTAAAATTCTTCTTCACACCTCTGTCCCCCTCATGTCCCTTCCAGTGGTTAGCTGCCTGACCCCTCCTCCTCTTCGTCTTTATGTCTCCCTCCCCTCAGAATCACAAAGCCAGCCTGCAATGACTCAAAGTTCTCTCTCCTTCTCCTCTGTCCACTTCTGGCCCTCCAGATAAACTGTTTTGCCCTAATTTATGTAAATCCATTTAGCAATCTAGCATTTCTCCATCAGTGCTGGCTCATCTGACGTCTGCCTGGCACCCCTGCCAGGCTCTTCCACAGTATCTTTGCAAAGTCTGGCTTAGTCGGCCAGCTACTGGCTGTCATGTAAGATCTAGAAGGCAAACCAGAAGGAGAAGCAGTCATTCTGGAGGAGAAGCATAGTTGTAAGTAGTCACATGGGCACAGGTGGGTTCTTGGCAGACATCCGCTGAGGCAGCTGAGACGGCTGGTGGTCATTGGCCCAGCAATTTCTGCGATTTTAAGCTTCTAGTCAGTCCCAGCAACCCCACCCCTGATCTTTGCTCCCCCAGCCCCTCTAGTGGAAGTGAAGCCTTGGTTTCCTATACGAAAGCTCTTCATATCTGAAATTTCTAGAGTTAGTGTACTCAGACATCTGGTTTACCTGGGAAAGTACCATTTACACCTGTTGTCCCTGCCTCGTTGTTAGTAATACCTCCTTTTGCTCTCAAAGTATTCCAGACTGAGTGATAAATTATATGATGGCATTGCCTAGCGAGGTTCCCATTTCTCTTATGGAATCCTGCCTGCTATGCCACCTCTCATAATTCTCTCCGGTCATTGGCCTGAGGTTCAAGAAACAGGTCAGTCCTATAAAACACAGGTCTGTGAATGCTTCCTTTCTGTCCCTGTCACACTTTAGATCAGGTATCCCCACATGGAGACCTGAAGCGTCTTTCAAGTGGAGCCCACTGCACCTCTGGTCCCAGGCCTGTCCTGGGTGCTACGGGGGCAGCCCCTCAGAGAAATGTCACTGAGTCTTTTCACCTGAGGAAGAAAGCTCACATCTACTTATATTTGCAAATTGCACTGTTAGTGCCACCACTGGGAAACACAGCTCAACGACAAGTCTTTGAACTTGACCAAACCAGATCATCAACTCTCCCCCTTAGGGTTGAAGAGAAATGAATTAGACGAAAGAGACAAAAGTAACTACAGTTTCGCATTGACTTGTTTCCCTCTTTGCTCACAAGCAAAGGACTGTGGTAGGATGCTCATGTTTAGCACAATAATTTCAGTACTAAGTGGTGAGTTCTAGATGGTATGTGCTAGGAAGCTCCTCATTCCACGAGCAAGCAGGAGCAAATTAGGGTGCAGCCTTCACAGCCACTCCAGATGCAGCAGGGCGTCTTCAAACTGGATTCCAGCAAGGGAAAAAGTGGGGAAGAGAAGACACTGAAAAATAACGTCAAAGGGGACACGTTGTCTCATTTTGAAGCCAGGGGACCAGTGCTGGCCCAGCTGGGGTCTCCAGAGAGCTCTCAGCTTCAGGAATCACAGCTGATCTGAATGCCAGATGACAAAAATGGGACGGCTCTGGGTCTTGGCTGTGTATCAGAGCATTGTGCTCAAGATGGACTTTTCTCTGGACCCCAAACACTTCAATCATAATAAGCGAACACTTTCTCTTTCTCCTGAGTTTATCCTCTACAATCTCTGATCACAAGTCTTTAGAGGTGTGCACAGGGTGAATATAAGAGTATTAGAGGCCATGAACTGCGCCTGCTGAAACAGTGCTATTTCACTTACTAAATGACAAGAGAAGAGCATTTAATGGGGAAAAGAGAAATGAGAAGGAAAATGACAATAGTAAAAGAAAGGAAGCAGAAGGAAAATTCTAGGAGGTGAAGTAAAAAGAGTGTTCCCCTGTTTGGAGCCATGGGGACTCAGTTGAGAAAGGATTTGCCATATATGGCGATACTGTCACCTTTTTGCCCAGAGCTTTATGTTCCTGTCACTTTTGGGAGCAGTTGTTCTGAAAGGTTCATATTTCCCCACAAACAACTTTGCATATTGCTGCTGTTAATTCTCAGGTAATTTTTGCTGTTACTCAGTTCAGATTGAGGGGGAAAGCTGGCAAGTATTTGAACCAGGACCAATTTGGGTAATTTTGGATCTCAGACGTGGCTTTCTTTCCAATTAACTGGGGATTGTACATAAAGCTGTGCATACCCCTCAGTTTTGATGATCCTTTCTCTTTTCTTTCCTATCTTGTATTCTGTGCCCTTTTTGTCCCTTTCTCTCTGCTTATAATTCAGAGACCAGCCATTAACCATCAGCTATTTTTTTTTTTAAAGATTGGCACCTGAGCCAATATCTCTTGCCAATCTTTTTTTTTTTATGTTTTCTTCTTCTTCTCCCCAGACCCCCCAGTACATAGTTGTATATTCTAGTTGTAGGTCCTTCTGGTTGTGCTATGTGGGACACCGCCTCAGCGTGACCTGATGAGTGATGCCAGGTCCATGCTCAGGACCGAACCAGCGAAACCCTGGGCTGCTGAAGCTGAGCACGCAAACTTAACTGCTCGGCCACGGGGCGGCCCCAACCATCAGCTTTTTTTAAATAAGGTTGTGATTGTTACTATTAGAAATATTTATTGTGATGCTTGCACAATTATACTAAAAACCATTGAATTATACACTTTAAATAGGTAGGCTCTGTGCTATGTGAGTACTGAGCTACATCTCAATAAAGTTGCTATAAAAAACAACAAAAAAGAAGTATTTATCGAGTCATTCAAGACTTGACCAGCAGTCTTCTATTTATTCAAATGTTTTACATATGTGAGAAAATTTTAAATCCCTGACAAAGCTGTGCGATAGGCACTGTAATTACCCCCATTTCTCAGATGAGGGAATGGAAGTAAAGTGGGGGTAAGCAAATTGCCCAGGGGCACCCAGGGAGCAAATCGAGAAGCTGAGATTTGAACCCACGTCTGTCTGAGACAAAAGCCTGTGTCCTTTATCATTCTGTCCCAATGCCTCAAAGTAAGGCCGTTGATGAAAATTAATATAAGGCTTACATTCAGGGACCAGGCCATAGGGTTATTCTTTTTTTTTTTTTTCCACCATCTAGCCACACTGTCTGAAGAAAGGAGCTGCTAGATTGCTTGGTCTCAGTCAAGGTCTGGGTGCATCGCTGTGAGGTGCTCACCTTCCTTGGGGGACGTCTTTCTTCTCAGTAAGAAAAAAAGTATGAATCAAAACTTCCAGGGCTGCCAACCCAACACTTTGACAAAGAGTGAATTCACTTAGTTTCCCTTTCTTAAACTAAAGACACAGTCAAAGGGTTCTAATTGAGCCTTCCTGGAGGATGTGGTAGCAGACTGATTTTTTACAAACTGAAAGCTCTTCTCTTTTAGGCAGATGTTGGGCAACTGCTGTAGCAAGAATTAAAGCAAATTTAACCACCAGTAAATGTTTGTGGTATTAATGAATAAGAGGAATAGGGGCATCCCACATGAAGAACAGCGTGTGCGAAGATCCAGGCGTGGGCAGCTAGGCCCTTAGCTGTGTGTGAAGGCAGAAGCACAGTCCGGACGAACTAGAATGTTCTCCATGCGTCCTAATATGCTTACAGTGAGTTGTCGACTGGGTTTGGAGGTTTGGGTGTGCGGGCAGGTGTGGTGGGACATGAGCCTGGAAAGGAAAGTTTGGGACGAGATTAGGAAAAGCCTTGTATATGCACTATACTTTGGGGAGATTAGTTTGAAGGTGACAAAGAGCCATTGGAACTTTTTTTTCCCTTCAATTTTTTTATTGTGGTAAAGTACACAGGAAATAAAATATACCATCTTAACAATTTTGCATTCAATGTTATTAAATATGTTTACAAGCTACAACCATCGCCACCATCCAGCCCCATCTCTAGGCCCCGGCAACCACAGTTCTGCTTCCTGTCTCTGTGATTTTGACTACTCTAAGTATGTCAAATAAGTGATATCATACAAGGTTTATCTTTTTGTGATGGCTTATTTCACTTGGCATAATGTCCTCAAGATTCATCTATGCTGCAGCATGTGTCAAAATTTCCTTTTTAAAGGCTGAATAACTTCTCATTGTATGTGTATACCACATTTTGCTAATCTAGTCATCTGTTGACGGATAGTTGGGTTGCTTCCACACTTAGCTATTGTGAATAATGCTGCTATGAACGTGGGCGTACGGATATCTCTTCAAGAGTCTGCTTTCAATTCTTTTGGGCGTATATGCAGAAGTGAAATTGCTGGATCATGTTGTAATTCTATTTTTAAATTTTTGAGGAACCACCATACTGTTTTCCACAGCAGCTGGATCAGTTTACATTCCCGCCAACAGTGCACAAGGATTCCAGTTTCTCCATATCCTTATTAGTGTTATATCTGTTTTTTTTTTTTAACAGTAGCCATCCTAATGGATGTGAGGTGTTATCTCATTGTAGTTTGATTTGAATTTACCTAATGATTAGTGATGTTGAGCATTTTTTTGTCCCCTTATTGGTCATTCAAATATCTTCTTTGGAGAAATGTCCTTTGCCCAGTTTTGAATCAGGTTGTTCAGATTTTTATTGATGAGTTTTGAGGTCTCTGGATATCGTGGATATTAGTCCTTTATCTTTATATGATTTGCAAATATTTTCTCCCATTCTGTGGATCGCATTCTTACTCTATTGATATATAGTCTTATGATGCAGAAAATTTTTAAATTTTCTCGAAATCCAATTTATTGCCTATGCTTTTGTTGTCATATCCAAGAAATCATTGCCAAATCCAATGTCATGAAGGACTTGCCCTACGTTTTCTTCTAAGAGTTTTATAATTTTGTCTTGCGTTTAAGTCTCTGATCCATTTTTGAGTTAATTTTTGTATATGGTTTTAAGTAAGAGTCCAACTTCATTCTTTCATGTGAGGATATCCAGTTTTCTTAGCATCATGTGTTAAAAAAGACCATCCTTTCCCCATGGAATGAGCTTGGCACCCTTGTCAAAACTCGCTTGACCCTATAGGTGAGGGTTTATTTCTGGGCTATCTATGCTATTCCATTGATCTATATGTCTGTCTTTATGTCAATACCACACTGTTTTGGTGACTTTAGCTTTGTAGTAAGTTTTGACAAGAAATGTGAGCCCTCCAGCTTTGTTCTTCTTTTTCAAGATTGTTTTGGCTATTTGAGGTCCCTTGAGATTCCATGCGAATTTTAGGATGGGTTTTGGTATTTCTGCAAAAACATTACTGGGATTTTAGTAAAGATTGCATTGAATCTATAGGTTACTTTGAGTAGTATTGAAATCTTAACAGTACTAAGTCCTCCAATCCATGAATGTGGAATGCATTTCCATTTATTTATGCCTTTTTAATTTCTTTCAGCAATGTTTTGTAATTTTCATTATACAAGTCTTTCACTTTTTGGTTAAATTAATTCCTAAGTATTTTATTCTTTTTGATGCAATTGTAAGTGGAATTTTTTTCATAATTTGCTTTTCCGATTCTCCATTGTTTGTGTATAGAAACACAACTGATTTTTATGTGTTGACTTTGTATCTTACTACTTTGCTGAATTCATTTTGGCTCAACAGTTTTGTTGTGGAATGTTTACCTTTTTCTACATATAAGCTCATGTCATCTGCAAACAGAGATCATTTTACTTCTTTCTTTAAGTTTGGATACCTTTTATTTCTTTTTCTTGCCTAACTGCTCTGGCTAAAACTTCCAGTACTAAGTTGAATAGAGCAGGAAAAGTGAGTATCCTTGCCTTGCTCCTAATCTTAGAGGAAAGGCTGTCAGTCTTTCACCATTGGGTGTGATGTTCACTGTGGGTTTTTCATATATGGTTTTTATTGTGTTGAGGTAGTTTCCTTCTATGCCTAGTTTGTTGAATGTTTTTATCATGAAAGGTGTTGAATTTTGTTAAATGCTTCAGTTGAGATGATCATGTGGTTTTTTTCTTTATTCTGTTAATGTAGTGCATTACATTGGTCAATTTTTGTATGTTGAACCACCCTTGAATTCCAGAATTAAATCCCACTTGGTCATGGTATATAATCCTTTTAATATGCTACTGAATTCAGTTTGCTAGTAGTTTGTTGAAGATTTTTACATTAACGTTCATAAGGGATATTGATCTGTAGTTTTCTTTTTTTGTAGTATGTTTATCTAGCTTTGGTACAGGGTAACGCTAGCCTCATAGAATGAGTTAGGAAATGTTCCCTTCTCTTCAATTTTTTGGAAAAGTTTGAGAAATACTGTTATTAGTTCCTTTTTAAATGTTTGGTAGAATTCACCAGTCAAGCCATCCAGTGTAGGGCTTTTCTTTATCAGGAGATTTTTGATTACTGGTTCAATCTCCTTACTAGTTATAGGTCTATTCAGATTTTCTATTTCTTGTGATTTTGTCATAGCAGGTTTTGTGTTTCTAGGAATTTTTCCATTTCATCTAGGTTGTCCAATTCGTTGGTGTATGATTGTTCATAGTACTCTCTCACAATCCACTTTATTTCTGAAAAATTATCAGCAAAGTCATCATTTTTATCTTGAATTTTAGAAATTTGAGTATTTTTTCTTTTTGTTTAGTCCATCTAGCTAAAGGTTTCTCAATTTTGTTTATCTTTTCAAAGAACCAACTTTGGGTTTTATCGATTTTCTCTAGTGTTTTTCTACTCTCTATTTCTTTTATCTTTGCTCTATTTTTTAAAAATTTTCTATAGCTATAAATTTCCCCCTTATGTGTCCCATAAGTTTTGGTGTGTTATGTTTTTGTTTTCATTGTCTGTAAGTATTTCTAATTATCCTTGTGATTTCTCCTTTGATAGATTTTTTGTTCAAGAGAGTGTTGTTTAATTTTCACAAGTTTGAGAATTTTCCAATTTTACTTCTGTTTTTGATTTCTATCTTTATCCCTTTGTAGTTAGAGAAGATAGTTTGCATGGTATCTATCTTTTAAGTCTATTGAGACTTAATTTGTGGCCTAACAGATGGCCTATCCTGGAAAATATCCCATGTGCACCTGAGAAGAACGTGCATGCTGTTATTGTTGCACAGAATCTTCTATTTAGGTCTGTTAGATCTAGTTGGTTTATTGTGTTATTCAAATTCTCTATTTCCTTACTTATTTTCTTTCTGGTTGTTCTGTCTTTATTAACAGAGTTCTAAGTTAACAGCTTTTTTTCTTCTTTACTTTAAAGGTGTAGCTTTAATGTTTATTTGTTTGTGTTGTTTCTAACAAGAAATCAGCTGTCATCTTTCTTTGTTCCTTGTATACTATCTGTCAAATTTTTCTCTGGCTGCTTAAAAGACTTTTCTCTTTCACTGCTTTTGAGCAATTTAATTGTGATGTTCCTTGGTGTAGTTTTCTTAATTTTTCTTTAGCTTGGGGTTTGTTGAGCTTCTCAGATCTCTGAGTTTACCATTTTCATCATTTTTGAAAAATTTCAGCAAATGCTTTTTTCAGCAAATGCATTTTCCTCCTCTTCTACCAGGACTCCAATTATACACTTTTTCCACTTTCAATATTCACTCAAATTCTGTTCATTTTTTAAATTCTCTTTTTATCTGCATTTAAATTTGAATAGTTTTTATTACTGTGTCTTCAAGTTTACTAATCTTTTTCTGCAATGTCTAGTTGCCATTAAACCCATTCATGTATTTTTCATTTCACTTTTATTTTCCTCTCTAGAAGTTGATTTGGTTCTTTTATGTATCTTTCACGTCTCCACTTAACTTTTTGAACATATGAATCACAGTTATTTTAATGTCCCTGTCTGCTAATTCTAACATCTGTTTCAGTTCTGGGTTGGTTTCAATTAATCAATTTCTCTCCTCATTAAATTTTGGATCTTCCTGTTTCTTTGTGTGTCTGATAAATTTTTTATTGGATTCCAGATATTGTGAATTTTATCTTATTGGATGCAGGTTATCTTTATATTCCTACAAATATTCTTGAGCTTTTTTCCTGGGAAACAATTTACTGGAAAATAGTTTGATTCTTTTGGGTCTTGCTTTTAAGATTTGTCAGGCAGGATCAGAACAGCCCACCATCCAGGCTAATTTTTTCCCATTAGTTTTGCAAGACCCTTTAGGCACTCTACTCAACATACCATGAGTCATGAGGTTAGCTAGTTAAACTGATTAGAATAGGCATTATTCCTGGCCAGGTTACTGTTACCTCTGTTCTTTTCAAGTGGTTCTTTTCTAGGCCTTGGGTTTTCCTTTCACATGTGTGAATTGATTGCATTCCACTAAATACTTGGGGGTACCCTTTACACATCTCCAAAACTTTTTCTCTATGCTTCTTTTCTTGGTACTCTGTCCTGTATATTCTAGCCACCTTTGTATCCTCAACTCAGAAATTCCACTGGGCTATCCCTAAGTTCCCTTCCCTGTGCCATGACCTGGAGACTCTCTCAAGGCAGTCAGTTGGGTCAAAGGAAGAGTTCACCTCATTTGTTTTCTCAGTTCCAGCAGTCACTGTTCCTCAGTGCCTGATGCGAACTGTGTTGAAATCTTTGTTTCATATATTTCATGTTTCCAATATTTTATCTTTTTTTTGTTGCAGGTGGGAGAAGAAATCTAGTTTCTATTATTCCATCTTGGCTGGAAGCAGAAATCACTTCCATGTCTTCAACCTCACTTTCAGATTTTCCACATCCTTATCATTCCATTTTGCATTCTGCTTATATTTTTCAAATCTATCTCCTGGTTTCTAATTCTTTTTTTCCAGCTGTGTCTAAGCTATTTAATATCTTCAATGAATTTTGAATTTAAATGGCTCTACATTTCAGATTCAGGAATCTTTTCTTATTTGTATGGTTTCTATTGCTTCTATTATTACCTTTTTTGTTACTCATTTTAAACAGATCTATTTTATTAATACTATTGAGATTTTTCTGTCATATCTACTTTGTAGAGAACCAATTCTTTCTTTTGTTGTGTCTACAAAGTCTTTCTTGTGGTTATTCTTTGTTCCATCATGTGATTTGATTTTTTAAATTCTGACAATTAGTCTACATTTTTTATTCATCTTGCTTAATTTTGTTCTTTGTGAATTGGAGGAGTTGCAGTCTACGGCGTCTGAGTTACAGATGTGACCCTGAAGAATGGTTTTCTATTTTCTTCTGCAGGATCTCCAGGTATTCCTTAGTTTTTGAACGGGGTTTTGTTTTCATGACCTGGCCAGTGTTTATCAAACCACACGTGTGGTATAAACTCTGACCCTACATCTGCCCATTGTGCAAAAGTACGTTTGATTTCTCACAGGATAGTTTTTCCTCCCTCTTATAACTGGTTTCTTCACTGGAGTCTACATATTCCCATCTGTTCTATCTTAAAATAATAAAGTTTACTTGAATATTCCACCCTTTTGTTTTCTTTCATCCTCCACTTCCTTAAAATTATAGTTTTTATTCACCCCTACCCATTTCTCAACAATCAAAACTGTACTCCAATAGCTTTTTAAAGAAATTCTCAGAAGGCCCATAGAATGGTCTAGTATAGTCTCCATTCCCTTTCTCTCCACGACATTTGATGGTGCTTACCCTTTCCTTCTTCTAACACTCTCCTTGCTCCTGCTAACAGAACACATTCTCCTAGTGTCGTGAGGGGAAATGCCATTTAAACAAAAACTCTGCACTAAACCTTCTAATGAATGAGACATAATATATATCTGTAAGGAACTAAATGTTGATACTATTCCTGTCCAGTTATGGATATTGGTGGGAAAAAGCAGAAAGGAAATTTCAAAGCTTTTGCCAATTCTTCCATATTGCTAAAGGGTAATTTAGTAGATGACACTTTGTTTAGCAGAGTATATTTATGAGTCTTTAAATATGTAAATACAGGCTCAAAGCCAAGGAAGAGGTGAGGAACAAAATTGTTCTGAATAATAGAATGAAGGGAATTACATTTAAGCAAGGAAGGGGAAAGGAAGGGAAACTCAAGAATCAAAGCGACATGGAGAGGCTGGCAGGCTCTTGAAGGAGACAGGGGGCAAGCCAAGATAACTCAACACTGGGCATTATGCAAATGGTCACCAGCGAGAATCTTCCTGTCAACTACTAGCTTGTCTCAGGAGCTTGTGTGGGTCTGGGAACATGCCGGGGCCAGCCACAGACCCAGTTTCTGGGAGCTAAGGAAGATCCACATTCAAGTGAAGGCTTCAGGTGGCAAACTTACTCAGCTGGAAATCCTTCAGAAACCAGCGAGGGCTCTTTTTTTGCAGACTCACATTGTCCACACTGCTTCAATCAAATTCCTTAAACAAAGCAACAGCAAGAAAGAAACTTTATTCTAGAAATAATCACAAAGAGTGCTACCCTAAACCTCAACAGAAGGTGTTATCTAGACCAGCACAATGCAATCGAACTTTCTGCAATCATGAGAATGTTCCCTCTCTGCATTTCATAATATGGTAGCTTTTTGCCACATGTAGCCACTGATCACCTGAAACATGGCTAATGTGACTGAGCAACTGAATTTTTAATTTTTCTTAATTTAAATTTAAATAACACAAATAGCTAACAGCTATGCAAACTTTTTCTGTAAAGGATTTTGTGGGCCACATATGGTCTCTGTTGCATATTCTTTGTTTTTCTATTTGTTTTGTTTTCATGGTCCTTTAAAAATAGAAAACATTCTTAGCTGGAGGGCTGAACAAAAACAGGCCACAGGGCCGACTGGGCTTGTGGGCCATGGTGTGCTAACCCTGACACTCGATGCTATTGAAATGTTTATGTTTTTAATATTAGTAAAGTTATTATTACTATCACTCCAGTCTTAGATGTGTAAGCGGTCTTTCTTATTGTTCTAATAGAGCTTTTTCCAAACCGTGTTCCATGGTACACTCATCCATTTTATTTTATTTTTTTTGAGGAAGATTAGCCCTGAACTAACATCTGTTGCCAATCCTCCTCTTTTTGCTGAGGAAGACTGGCCCTGAGCTAACATGCATGCCCATCTTCCTCCACTTTATATGCGGGACGCCTGCCACAGCATGGCTTGACAAGTGGTGCCATGTCCGCACACGGGAATCCGAGCCAGCGAACCCTGGGCCACCGAAGCGGAATTTGTGCACTTAACCGCTGCACCACTGGGCCGACCCCTACACTCATCCATTTTAGGTGCTCTCCACAAAGAAACAGCTCTGTGTTTGAACAGGTCGGGAAACACTGCATACTAAAACCCTATTTTTGAAGATTTATTATGCAGGTTAGTATATTAAAAGCTCCGATGAGCTGACACAAAATATTGGATTTACATAGATTTAGTTTTTCTATATTTGACCATTGTGCATGAGGCCTGCTGTGTATAACGTGTGTGCAAGGAGGAGTGTGTGTATGTACTGCATAGAGCATGTATAGCTGCATGGTGTGTAACTATGTGTAGTGTGTGTGTCTAGGTGAGTGCACAAAGGGGGCGTGTGTAGCGTGTGACACCTATTAACACTCTACAGATAAGTGCTCCACAGAACCACTCTGAGAAACGCTTGCTCAACAAGCCTGACAATAAAAATCTTTCTCTCAGGGCCTCAGAGCGCAGGCACAGGTGGTAATTAAGTGATATTCAGAACGAGTGGGAGGATTTATTCCTGTTGCCCTGGTTCAGAGAAGCTGTCATTAAGACTTTTCAAGAAGGGGTGGTGAGGTCAGCGCACCCTGGGATGTTCACCGAGTCAAGCAATGAGTGGAAGAGACTGCCCTGGGAAGCAAGCCCCACCATCGGCTGGTTAGCTCTGGTCCCTGTAACATGGCAGAACAGAGCAGGCTGTGGGAGCCGGAGGGATATGCTTGTGGAGGTGGCTCTAAGGGGACTTCAGGGACCCTTGGAAGACCAATTAAAAATCACAATACCTCTGAGAGGAAAGGGAAGTTCTTGGCCCACTTTAAGAGAGGAAATGGGGAATGACTGGCCTGAATTCAGTGGAGACTAAAGAGCAGATTTTGAAGATAGCGCTCAGGAACTCTAACTGTTTAATAAGGAGGAAATACCACCCTGAGGACAGGAGAATTGAGCGGTCCCATTGCTCTGCTCAGCTTTGGAGAAGCAAGCTTGGCACAGAAACGGCTGTCAACCCAAGGGCCTTCGAGGAGCACTTTTAGCTTCTCTGAGAGAATAAAATTCCTGGATCCTGTTTGGACGTTGTTTGCTTTTATTTTCCAAGAGTCTGGAGAGAGAGGGTGAAAGTGGAGTTGTTCTTAGAAAATGCTTGGGTTTGTCTCCTGGTGAGGAGAGGCACCAACGTCCTGGGCAAAGCTCCTCCTTCAGTTAGAATCTCCGAGAAGCAGAGTAGCCGCTTTCTGAGAATGTGACTTCATACGGTTCCCTCCTGCTAAAGCCATTCTCACGTCTGCTTCTTACCTAGGCAGACTGGTATTTTAGATCTTTCCTGCCAGATGTTTATAGCAGCATTCTGTCTCTACAATAGCTCGGTTATTAAATTTATTTCTGCTCTTGATGACTTTTAATAATATTCAAGGCAGATGGAGGGTGAGTGAACAATTTTCCTTTCTTGGTCCAGCGCAGACGGTGGATAGGTAAATCTATGCGTGCCTCTGCTCTGTTGCTGCTCGCCACTCCTGCTGGGGCTGCCCATGCCTAGGAGCAGGCCAGCTCTGTGCCCGAGACAGCCCGGTAGCTGAGGGCGTGGGCCGCGCACTGGGCCCCTGGTTGGGTTGGGTCCCGTGGGGTGGGGTCTAGTGAAGGAGCTGGGTGGGTGACACTAGTCTGCTCCCATAGACTGCTGACCAACCTTTCCCTGGAGGATTTAGATTTTGAGAATCTAATGAAGCTAGAAATGTCTTCTATATATATAAATTTCACCACTTTTGTGGTGGTGAAATTTCGTGTTCAGTTTCCTCAGACACTCATCAAAGGCCCCCACGGATGCGGTCACCTGAGTCACTCTTAGTAAAGGCCAGAATAAAAGAGAATGCTGGAGGCAAAATGTCAAGGCCAAATTGTGTCTCTTAGCTGGAAGCAGCAATGACAAATGAGTGGCCTCTCATTAGTCAGAGCCCATAACTGGGTACAGCTAGCCCAGCATGAGCACTGAGCTTGGACAGAGAACACAGGATGGCGTGGTGCTGGCTGCAGCAGAGTTCCCACTTCGACACCAAGACAATCTTCTTGCTGTTGCTGAGTTTTATGACCGTGATGTCATTGAATGCTGCCGACAACAGATCTGTTATATGGCAAATGAAAGGGCTTTAAAACTAACTGAGGGACCCCATTATGCCAAGACTGGAGCTTGTCATAAAAATCATCGGTCATTGATGTCTCTGAGCTTCTGAGTTGGGCCTTGAGGGAAAAGAACTGTGAAATTTGGGTTCAATTCAGTTGTTTTGATCTGGACTTCTTTATGAGTAGAAAGAATTCAATTGGCCATATGTGACCTTGAATTTCAAAGAAATCAAATCATGCAAACAAGATAATTTAGCCTCTTGCCCAACAATTCCTCCTTTTCTCTTCAACGCCAGGGTAATGGATTGAGGCCTTGCCTGACGACATTTTACTAGAGTTTTGAGAATTGTAATAGTTGCATTGTTTCTCTGGTTATACCCCCAAAGTGCCTTGTGGATTTCCTCAACTGAAATTGCTCCCTGCTGCTATTATTGTTGGAATGAAGGACGGGTTTTAGCACTGAAACAATACCACCAGAGGGAACAGCAGCGTGGCAAGCCAACCAGTGACAAGGGCCTTAGCCCCTTCTTCCTGCTCCATCGATCCTTCCTTTCATCTGATGAATATTCATTGAGCACAACCACGTGCCAGGCAATTGCACCAGGTACCGGAAATATGGTAGAACCTTAGAGAGAAGTGTCATTCCTGCCCTCAAGGAGCTTTGAATTGGTGGTAGGAAATGTGCTTTTCTTTTGTTTCCTTACCTCCAAATTAAATCATTTTATTTCCGTAACACCCAACCATTTGGTGGCAGAAAATATTATCCAGCAGAATGACAGGTAAATAATAGACACTGGCCTGGAATAAAAACAAATGCTCAATGGAATTCTACACAGTAGTTTAAATCAATACACAGACATGCAAAATGATGCTTTCTGTATGATATGCATAGGGCTATTCTGAACACCCAGTCATAGGTAATGCTGTTCTCTGTGTTTGTGGAGAGTGAACTAGGAGACCAGGAATGCATACAGACAATTTCAGTAAATTTGCAATATTTATTTTTTAGCTGGGTACTGGGTATACAGGTGTTTGTACTATATCACACACATATATATAGTATACATATACATATTATGTATACACATATTATACATATACAATATATGCATATTATGTATATGAATATACCCATATTTACAATACTTATACACTCATATGTATATACTGTACATGTAATGTAATATATTTAAAATACAGCACAATTAAAAAGCTATGGCTTGGGGCCGGCCCAGTGGCGCAGTGGTTAGGTGTGCATGTTCCGCATTGGCAGCCTGGGGTTCACAGGTTTGGATCCTGGGTGCAGACAAGGCACCGCTCATCAAGCCATGCTGTGGCAGGCATCCCACATGTACAGTAGAGGAAGATGGGCACGGATGTTAGCTCACGGCCAGTCTTCCACAGCAAAAAGAGGACGATTGGCAGCAGATGTTAGCTCAGGGCTGATCTTCCTCAAAAGAAAGCTATGGCTTAATAGTCATGCTTCAGAAAACCAGGTCTGGGCACTGAGAACTGGTGGGACTCACGTGTATTTGCTCTTCACCACATTCTCATCCCCAGATACAATTTTCTGAGCATGCCTTTCCATTTCTTCAAGATTTCAATGTTCTATATTAGTCCCCGCTCTTTTTCTTTCTCAGCTCTACATCTCTCTATATAACTCTTAGTTCAAAATCACCCTGGCGAGTGAGAGAAGCCCCAGGGAAAGCAGCAATGGATAAAATCAGCCCCTCTTTGCTTACTTACTCACATTTAAGGAAGGATGATGAAGAGTCTGAGAGCATCCTGAAGCAGTACCCAGTTCAAAGAGTTAATACTTACTAGCTCTTAGTACATTTGATTATTATTAGCTGTTAGTACAGTTTGCAGATTGCTGAGAATGGCATAGAAGCTGAGCTACAGTGGAAAATTAACACTCTATGAGGGCCAGAGTGAACTTTATGGAACTCTTTGGGATTTCTCAACTGGACTATCGCCATGAAATTTTACATTGGATTACCCTGGGCGGGGGGGGGATTAAGCTGTTTTAATTACTGCTGCCATTCTGTGTTTTATTCCTTTTAATTAGTTTTAATCTTTGTACTTTTCTCTGAGTCAGTTCCACCAGAGACACAATTTTGAAAGTAATAATGATAAAAACACATCAACTTTTCTAGTAAATGTTGATGATATGCTCATCACAGCAGTGGAGAAATCCAACAGGACAGACCATGATTTTCTTCTGGTCAGTTTTATGACTGCGTGATGTCAGGAAGTCTTAGCTATCCAAGAAAAACATTGCATTTGTCCAGACTTTACACCTATATTGACTTTTAAGGATTTTCACATAGTCAGTGTATCAATGAGCAATTCACTCTAGAACATCATGCATCCAAATTGGTATTTCAATTCAATTCAATTCACTTTCAATTCATTCAATCCAATGATCTGAAATGCTAGAGTAAGTTGTGCTAAGTGGCTAGAAGGTATTAGTTGGCTGGTAGAGAATGGAGGGCAGAGGAGCGAGAGCATGGAAATGGAGAACAAAAAAGAACTTCATAAATGGAATTCATTTGGAGGGCTGGGGCTCACAGTAGAGAGATAGTCACCCAAGTGTAGGCATGGCTTAGAAAACTTTCAGAAGTGTACTTTGCCACCGGCAACCACATGAGTTAGCCCTCCCATATTCATAGCCTGGGCAATATCTGCCCCCAGGATGCTGAGGCAACAGTATACTCTTTGTATCGGGTCTTACATGGTTTACTTATAGTGACAATGGGAGATAATATTTGAAGTCCAGACTATTTCAGAAATCTAGTCACCATAATTACGCTTTGAACAGATCAATTATCTGAATTTGAAAGAAAAAATATGGTATTAGGAGAAAATCTTTCATATTCAACACTTGAAAGATCAGTAAGAGGTGTTCATAAATGCTATTATTTGACTTTGACAGTGAATGCAACATGTGGCAGTTACCAGGGCCTCATATTGGGGGATGGATCAGCAGACAATAATGAGAGCAAACGCTCATATATGGTACTCACCGTGTCCCAGCACTTTACAGTGACTCTGGATGTGGGTACTGCAATTTGTTCCTATTTATCAGATGAGGGAAAGTGAGTAACTTACCTAAGATCACACAGTTAGTAAGAGGCATATTTGGTATTTAAACCCAGGCAATAAGACTCCACAGTCCATTTTCTTCCAGCTATTATACTATAGTTTCTCTTACCTTAAGCTTTCCTTTAGCTGTTTCTCCTCTCCTCTCTTCCTTTCCTCTGTGGCCCTAATACTCCTTTTCTGTAAAATAAAGGGGGAATGGTGCGTAGTCGATAAGGTTGTTGATTGTTCTAGCATTATATGTTTATACACAAAATATTGTACTGCATGGATTTAGTATTCTTTGAACCATTCAATTTAAAAAGAGGCAATTCAAATGTCTCCTACTTTTCAAAATAATCTAACTAAAGATTAGTATATAATGCTTAATAGTTATGTTACCCTCCTGTGTTTTTTTCCCCTTGATTAGTAAAATAAAAAGAGAGAGAAGAGAAGAATTCTCATCCATGAACTAGAATTGATTTGGAAATCTGAGTATAAATTTTGTTTGACAAAAGTGGATTTCTCCTTGAGAGATGATGGAATATGTGCTTTTTAGAAGAGTTAAGTACCACTGCTGCCCAGGAGAAAAAAGCATAAATATATTCAGAAGATCTGTATAACCAGGTAACTTTTAAGAGCTCTTTTAAATCTCAGGTTCTATGAATCCAGGCAAAGGAACTTAGGGTAGGAACAGCAGCATTAGCTACACTTGTCCAGCAATACTCCAAAAATAGACTCATGCTAAATAAACCTGCTTACCTATGTCCTGAAGGACGACAGGAGAGACTATCATCTTCATCTATTACCTGGAATTCAAGTTCATTTCAACAAACATTCGTAAATGCCTGCTACCGGAAGAAAGTGGGTTATGCATTATGGTTACCAGGAAAATGAGGCCAGATCCTTGCCACAGAAGAGCTCAAGGTCAGGGCAGAGCCAGATCCCTGCGGTCCCCCCGGGGAACAGACAGTGAGGCTACAGAGCCTGCTGAGCTGTCCACCCAGCAATTAGAGGGGCATGAGAAGCCTGCACGTTGACAACCACAAGGAAGTCATCACCATGAGTCATCTGCAAACACATCCAACTTTATGTCAGCTCCTTGCTTCAGCAGGTGGATCATTTCTGTTTTCCCTGGAAGCCATCTGCTGGTCTAAATGTTGGGGTTGATTTGTTTTTCTGTTGCAGAGGAGAAGGTGGCTTTCCCAGAAGTAACTAGAACACGCCTGGACTTTGGCAGAGGTCCAGGAACGAGCAGAAGGATAGAGACCTTTTGAAATTCTCTCTTTCCTACTGTGTGCAAACTTTCTTGACCAGCTAAAACTCGACTCAACTTTCAAATATTCCAACCCTGAGAGAAACATGCAGCTCCTGGTGGGGTCACCATACGGGCACCTTTGTTGGCCGTTGGATCTGTTGGTCTTTAGTGGCTAGCAGTTAAAACTCAGGACATAGCTAAGAAAGGTGGATTCACGACTTGTGTCATCTTTTCTGCACACCATTAATCCCTCTCACATGTAATGTTTAATTGGAAAACATTTCAACAATTATTGAAAGGGAAGAGTAGAAACTCATGACTATTTTTGCATACATCTTAGTCTGGGAAAGAGAGATTATTTTGGTGTGGCAAATTAAAGGAAACAAAAGCCTGAAAATGTGAATCTAATGGTGGGTTAGCATGAGGGCAGGTGTCCTTTATCTCCTTGAACAAAAGTGCTCCAACTCTATGTTGAAATGGAATTTCTCATGAATGTATGCACTTTCCCTTAGAATTGGAGTCATATTTTCCTGGCAAGTTCTGTAGAATCTGGGTGTAATGAAATAATAATTAATATTACAGTGGGGTTTAAAATCATAGATATAGAGGAAAACTAGTTTTCTAGTTAATGATCCAAATGATTAGACTAGCAAAGGTACTATATTATTTTCACAGATGGCAAAATAAACATAAAAAGGAAAAAGGAATCATCTTGGCAGAGTGATCACCTATTTCGGCTTGCATCTTACTCCTAGGGTGCAGTCTCAGCGCTTGGCAGATTCAGACTTTCATGATGTGGCAACTGTTTTCACTGAGGCAAGAGGACAAAACAGCTGGTTGTGAATCCCGCCTAACAAAATTCTGCCTGCTGGAGCCACGCTAATAATAATGTAGTTCCACTAATAACAATTAGCTCCACTAAATAAGCCCAACTCTGCTTCCTTTAGGCCATGCTTAAGATATTTGTAAACAGCCACGTTATCTGTCCTAAACTCTTTCTTCTCTAGGCCAAACTTCCTTAAAAGTTCAAGCAGCTCGGCCCATACTGGAACGTCCTCTTCAGTTCGGTCTTGACATTGGCTCCCTCATTTGACATCATCCAACGCAGAGCTGCCAGCAAAACCCAAGTTCACAGTGTCTTTGGGATTTGTGTGAGCAGCAGTGTCTGGAGCAAGAGAGTAAGAAAGGGGGTGAGATGAACACCCCACAAAGTGGTTGCGGAAGAGTCTGCGGTCCAATCTCTTGGGGGTGCTGTATTTGCTTTTTCTCTGGCCAACAGCAGGAGGGGTCACAATGGCTCTTGGCCAGCCTTGATTATAACTGGCCTTTTCTGCCTTTCACCTCAATGAAAGCTGTTCCCAGATTGCAAACCTCTGAGTCTTGCTTGTTTTCAGATAAAGGCCCAGTTTCAAACATTTGCCCAGGTCTTGGCACGGTTCTGTAGAGCTGACTTTTCATCATTGATCCTTCCTTTCCCTTACATATTGGTTTGTTAAGCCACAAACAGTAGACATGTATGGAAAAGGGACCATCAACTACAAGCTTGTCCAACACATTGGAGTAAATCTCTGATCTGTCAGTGAAGTTGGGCGATGAGCACTGACCCGGGGTATGAGATGGGCCTTTGCTTCCCAGGATCTCGTCCATGCTTTTTAACCCTTAATGGGACCGGCCTTTAAATAAACACATGGTGAAGCTCCATCAACTGTGCTAAATGTGAGCTCATAAATATCTAACTGGGCTGGACTCTCTGTGGCTCTGGGTGTGAACGCTTCTATTACTCACCATATACAGCTGCTGCAATTCAGCAAAATGTCTCTCTTTTCCAGCACTGGGAAAGCCATAACTCGTGTCCAAAAGTCTCATGTGGCCAGATAAACTGGGATTCGGAGAGATCCAAGCTACAAAGCCCTCCACTGATGCCCTCCAATAGGCATTTGAATGAGTGTAGTCACGTGTCAGGCTGATTGTAAATCTGAGTCTCTTCTCATTGTTTTGTTTTATGAAAAAGGAAACCAAAAACTTCCTGTATCAGTATGGACAGGATTGATAAACAGAAAATGGGGAGCTTTAGCATAAAAATGTGAAAGCAATGCTCTTAAAAGTTACTCAGATACATAATAACATTATTCAAATATAGGTTGCAAGTCCCAGGAACATTCTAGAATTGATTTAATCTCACCCTTTGGTTTTGGGGAAAGCACAAAAGTCAGAGGTAATGTATACCAGGGCAGTGGTTTTGAAGAACTACCAAAGTAACTTGGCTTTATATAGGAAGAGCATGAGGACAAAGAGATCTATGTCTCCCAGCCAGTGAGAGTTCAGTTAGGGAAGTGGAAAGCGGCCTGGTCTGCAGAGACATCTACGTCAGCACTTCTGCTCTCCCCATGGCAAACATGAGGGAGTTCTGGGCTCTGTACCAGTTTTGCTGCCTCTAACTTGCTTTTTCATTTTGTGCTCATTCTGTAGTCCCTCTGGACCTCATAATTGTTCATACACCTTTATAATGAGGGTATTGTGCCAGAAACACTGCAAAGGAGCTTCTCAAATTTGAAGCTTTATTCTCCATGGCTCTTGGGTCCAGTCCAATGACATGAGAAAAGAAAGTGGTTATAGACAGGTTTCTTTTCTTTTCTTTTTTCCCCCCAGAGACCCTTCTGGTTGTAGATTCAGGAGAAATAGCCTAGGAAACACTTAATAGATCTTCTCAGCCTTCTGAAACGCTTCTGTTCAGTCTTCTGAAGTACTGGGGCATGTTTTCCTGGGCCTGCTTCCTCTCAGAAAGGGACACCAAAGCAAACTAGATGCCCTGATGGAGAACCACGCCACTGGTGTATGTTGGGGAACATTCTTTACCGGCTCTTCCATAGGCAGGTCCGCATGCCTTGCTCAACCAGCATGGGCCTCCTCTTGCCGTGTGCCCCATATTCCCCCCTTCCCTTGTGCCCCACCAACGCTAATCTTCCTTCTTCTCCTTGAGGAAAGCTCCTTCCCGTCTGAAAATCTCCAGCCCATGGGCTACATCTGCCAGGAATGCTCCTTCTTGCTCCTCTTCACCCAGGAAAGTCCTACTCACCTTCAAGCTTTGACTAAATGCCACTTCTTTAGGGAATCTTTCCACAGCCCTCCATGCTGATTGCAGTCCTGGCTTAGGGACTCAATGGCATTCTCTTTATTTCCTTCATGGTGCTGATTAGAAATAAAATGATATAGCTTTGTGCATGTGTATATATGTGTGTGTGACTTACTTAGAGTCTGTTTACCCCCTAGACTAGTCCATGATGGAAGGGCTATGTCTATTTTGTTCAACACAGTACCCTAGCCCATAGCAAAATGTCTACCACAGAGAAGGTGTTTAATCAATATTAATTACACGGATTTTTTTTTATTGTGCATCAAACTTGCAGACCAGTCCTGTCCAATGGAAATGTAATGTAAGCTGCAAATGTGAGTCACAGATGTAATTAAAAATGTTTTGGTCACTACATTAAATAAGGTAAAAATAAATGGGTGAGAGATCCTGGTTCTGAGAGAGATGGAATAAATACACTCTACTCCTTTTCTCCCACTGATTACAATTATAAAACCTGGACAGAATGCACGCGACAGCTATCTAAGGGCACTGAAAAGGAAATAGCAGCAGAAAGTTTGGGAAAGAGCCCAAATTTGAAATACCATTCATCTGGCAGTGAGCTTACCGTATTTTCTTCCAGTCTCCCTTGGCCCATACTCAACACATCTCAGACCCTGGAAGGGGACTTCAGGGCACAGATAGAGAGAACTCTAAGAGGAGACCTCTAGCTCTCGCTCAGGGAACTGGCATGTGAACCCCCATTGCACAGAGTAGGGGAAATCTCTCATTTTACTTCTTCTCTTTATTTTCTCTATTCTTTCCTGATCCAGTCCCCAGGTAATCCTGTGACAGCAGGGCAGTAGCTGGTAACAGGGACAGAAAAGAGCCAAAACTCTGAGGGGGTATAATTTCCAATTATCATGAGTGTTTCTTCTGCATTTTGTCTTGAACATGTGTGTTTATGCGTGTATCAAGCAAATATCTTTATTTTTTTCTCTCTCTTATCCCCTCATCGTATAACATAAGATGTATTGAATTTACATCATAGTATTTAAGTATTGTTAACTACATCACGGCATTTAAGTTACAGGATATCAAGAGGAATGACCATCATCCAAGAATTTTGCATCCTGTTCTGGAGGGAAAGTTAGTGTTTTTTCTTTTGTTTTGTAAAACTGTAATACAGTTTTACACAGGATAGTTGTATCATCTTAGGTGAGAATATGATTTTTTTATTTTATTTGGTGATTAAGTATGGTTTAAGGAGGTGTTTGCAAGTGCCAAGTTGGCAAGGGTTGGACTTGTGGTGGTTAATTTTTTGTGTCAACTTGGCTATGCCACATCATCCAGATATTTTGTCAAACACAAGTCATGTCACTGTGAAGGTATTTTTTAGATGAGATTAATATTTAAATCAGTAGACTGTGAGTAGAACAGATTACCATCCATAATGTGGGTAGGCCAATCAGTTGAAGGTCCTAAAAGAAAAGACTGAGGTCCCCCAGGAAGGGGGAATTTTCCTTCCCCATGGAATAGTGCCTTCAGATTTGAGCTGTAACATCAGCTCTTCCCTGGATCTCTAGGCTGCTGGCCTGCCCTGCAGATTTCAGAGTTGCCACCCACCTCAATCGTGTCAGCCAATTTTTTAAAATAAAATGCTCTCTCTCTCTCTCTCCTTCTCTCTGTTTCTCTAGAGAACGCTGACTAACACAGGAGGGAAACCTACGTCTCCATTCAGTAGAGCTACAATCCCAAGAGCGAGGAGCAAATCCCCATTGCTTTTCCCCCCTTCGTTCTGTCCTCCCGTTACTTGGCCATTCCTTGGTAGAACCACAGAAGTGTACAGAATAGAGGCAACTAGAACCCCAAGTTTGGCTGGAGGAGTGAAAACAAGAGCCCCTCAGCACCTGAAAGTGCCAAGGAGACCATGATGAGGGGGGAGCTCAGGAAAGCTGACCTGTAAAGTTTTTCATGAACCCCTGAGCTGCACATATGTGAATCTGATCCCAATTAGCACATCGAATGCTTTGAGAATTAAGCTGACAGATAGACCACTGCCCATGCCCCAGACCGGCCACTGGGTGGCACACACCTGTGACAGATCTGAAGAACTGTAGAAAGTCTTTGACAATTAAACTGACTTTGGAACCACAGCCCAAAGCAGGTGGGTTGGAACTTTTAGCCTGAGTCTAACCAGTTCAATTACCTTCTATAACTAAAACATCAACATTTTCCATGAATTAAGAAGATCTAGAATCTCATAACTTAATATTCATAACATCCAGGATATAATCCAAAATTATTCAGCATATGAAGAATGTTGAAAATTATAACTAACATGGGAAATAACAATCTACAGAAGCAAACGCTGAGATGACACAGACTTTGGAATTAGCTGGTAGATTTTAAACAGCTGTTGTAAAAATGCTCAAACTAGCATTTGCAAACCCTGTTGAAAAAAATGTGAAAATTGAAACTCAACAAAGAAATAAAAGATATAAAGAAGAAGCAAATGAAAATTTTAGAACTCAACATATAATAAATTAAATCAAAAACTCCGTGATGGTTTCAACGACAGTATGGATACGGCAGAAGAAAGAATACATGAACTTGAAGAGAGGCCAACAGCAACAATCCAATGTGAACAACACAGTGAAAAAACAGTGAAAACAAATGAGAGAGGCTCAGGGAGACAATTATAAAAGGTCTAACATTCTTCTCTAAATTTCAGGGTAAGAGGAGAAAGAATGTGATGCTGAAAGAATATATAAGGAAATAACGTCTGAAAACTTTCCCAGTTTGGTGAAAGACCCAAATCTACAAACTTTTTTAATTAAAAAAATATTTTTTCCAGCTATATTGAAGTATATTTGACAAATGATGTTGTGTCTATTTAGGTTGTACAATGTGATTTTTTTAATGTGTATGTGATGGTTTCATATATGTATACATTACAGACAGCTGATCACAAACAAGTTAATTAACACATCCTTCACCTCACACAGTTACCATTTAGGATCTACTCTGAGCAAATTTAAAGTACACAATGCACTATTATTAAATATAATCACCATCCTGTACATTAGATCCCCAGAACTTATTCATCTTCTAACTGAAGTCTTGTGCTCTCTGACCAACATCTCCCCATTCCCTCCACCCCCTGGCCTCTGGAAACCACCATTTTATTCAGTGGTTCTATGAGTTCAACTTTTTTGATTCCACATCTAAGTGAGATCAAATGGTATTTGTCTTTCTGTGTCTGATTTATTTCACTTAACAAAATGTGTTCTAGGTTCATCCACGTTATCACAAATGGCAGTATTTTCTTATTTTTATGGCTGAATAATATCCCATCATATCATCTATGTATCTATATGTCTCATTTTCTTTATCCATTCATCTGTCAATAAGCACTTAAGTTGTTTCCATATCTTGGCTATTGTGAATAATCCTGTAATAAACATGAGAATGAAGGTATCTGTTTGAGATCCTGATTTCATTTCTTTTGGATATATACCCAGAAGTGGGATTGCTAGATCATATGGTAGCTTTATTTTTAATTTTTGAGGAACCTCCATACTGTTTTCTATAGTGACTGTACCAATTTACATTTCCACCAACAGTGTACAAATAAATATTCCCTTTCTCCACATCCTTGCCAACACTTATTATCTCGTCTTTTTGACATTAGCTATCCTGACAGTTGTGAGGTGATATCTCATTGTAGTTTTGATTTGCATTTCCCTGATGATTAGTGATGTTGAACACCTTTTCATGTACCTGTTGGCCATTTGTATGTCTTCTATGGGAAAAGGTCTGTTCAGGTCATTTGCCCATTTTTTGATAGGGTTATTTATTTTTTGACTATTGAGTTGTATCGGTTCCTTATGTATTTTGGATATTAACCCCTTCTCTGATATATGGTTTGCTAATATTTTCTCTCGTTCCATAGGTTGCCTTTTTGTTTTGTCGATTGTTTCCATTGCTGAACAGAAGCTTCTTAGTTTAATATAGTCCCACTAGTTTACTATGCTTTTGGTGTCATATCTAAAGAATCATTGCCAAGACCAGTGTCCATGAACTTTTTCCCTATGTTTTCTTCTAGGAGTTTTACAGTTCAGGTCTTATGTTTAAGCCTTTAATCCATTTCAAGTTAATTTTTGTGGATAGTGAAGAAAAGGGTCCAATTTCATTCTTTTGCATGTGGATCTGCAGATTTCCCCAAACCATTTATTGAAGAGACTATCATGTCCCTGTTGTGCATTCTTGGCACCCTTGTCAAAGATTAGTTAACTGGATTTGTGTGGATTTATTTCTGGGCTCTCTATTGTTCCATTGACTTATGTGTCTATTTTTATGCCAGTGTCATATTGTTTTCATTACTACAGTTTTGTAATATAGGTTGAAATCAGGAAGTATGATGCTTCTAGCTTTGTTCTTCTTTCTCAGGATTGGTTTGTCCATTCAAGGTTTTTATGGTTCCATACATATTTTAGGATTGTCTTCTATTTATGTGAAAGATGCCAAAGGAATTTTGATAAGGATTGCATTGAATCTGTAGATCATTCTGAGTAGTAGGGATGTTTTAACAATATTAATTCCTCCAACCCATGAGCATCAGATATCTTTCCATTTATCTGTGTCTTCTTCAACTTCTTTCATCAATGTCTTATAGTTTTCGGTGTACAGATCTTTCATCTACTTGGTCAAAACATCCTAAGTATTTTATTATTTTTGATGCTATTGTAAATGGGATTATTTTTTTAAGTCCTTTTTCAGAGAGTTTGTTGTTAGTGTATAGACATGCCACTGATTTTTGTATATTGATTTGTATCCTGCAACTTTACTGAGTTTGTTTGTTAGTTCTAATGGTTTTTTGATGGTGTTTTTAAGGTTTTCTATGTAGAAGACCACGTAATCTGCGGATACAGAAAATTTTAATTCTTTCTTTCTTATTTGGATGCCTTTTATTTCTTTATTTTGCCTGATTGCTGTGGCTAGGACTTTTTTTTTTTAAGATTTTATTTTTTCCTTTTTCTCCCCAAAGTCCCCCAGTACATAGTTATATATTCTTCATTATGGGTCCTTCTAGTTGTGGCATGTGGGACGCTGCCTCAGGGTGGTTTGATGAGCAGTGCCATGTCTGCATCCAGGATTCAAACCAACAAAACACTGGGCCGCCTGCAGCGGAGCACGTGAACTTAACCACTCAGCCATGGGGCCAGCCCCGTGGCTAGGACTTCTAGCACTGTGTTGAATAGAAGTGGTGAGAGTGGGCACCCTTGTCTTGTTCCTGATCTTGGAGGAAAAGCTTTTAACTTTTCACGTTTGAGTATCAAATTAGCTGTGGGCTTATCATATATGGTCTTTATTATGTTGAGGTACATTCTTCTTATACTTAATTTGTTGAGAGTTTTTATCATGAAAGGATGTTGAATTTTGTCAAATGCTTCTTCTGTGTCTATTGAGATGATCATATGATTTTTGTCCTTCATTTTGTTAATATAGTATATCATATTTATTGATTTGCATATGTTGAATTATCCTTGCAACCCAGGCATAAATCTTAATTGATCATGGGCTATGATCCTTTTAATGTGCTGCTAAATTTGGTTTGCTGGTATTTTTGCATCTTTGTTGAGGATTTTTGCATCTGTGTTCATCAGAAATATTGGCCTGTAATTTTCTTTTCTTGTAGTGTTCTTATCTGGCTTTGCCATGAGGGTAATGCTGGCCTCATAAAATGAGTTTGGGAGTGTTCTCTCCTCTTCATTTTTTGGGAAGAGTTTGAGAAAGATTGGCTTTAATTCTTTAAGTGTTTGATAGAATTTGCCTATAAAGCCATCTGGTCCTGGGCTTTTCTTTGTTGGGAGGTTTTTGATTATTACTTCAATCTCCTTATTCATTATTGGTCTGTTCAGATTTTCTATTTTTTTATGATTCTCTCTTATTAGGTTGTATGTTTCTAGTAATTTATCCATTTTTTCCAGGTTATCCAATTTTTTGGAATATAATAGTTAACAGTAGTCTCTTATGATCCTTTGTATTTATGTCATATCAGTTGTAATGTCTCCTTTTTCACTTATAATTTTATTTATTTGAGGCCTCTCTATTTTTTTCTTGGTTAGTTTAACTAAAGGTTTGTCAATTTTATCTTTTTGAAAAGACAACTCAGTTTCATTGATCTTTTCTATTGTCTTTTCAGTCTTTATTTCATTTAATTCTGCTTTAATCTTTACTATTTCCTTCTTTCTACTAACTTTAGGCTTAGTTTTTTCTATTTTATTTTAGCTCTTTGAGATGTAAAGTTAGGTTATTTAAAATCTTTCTTTTTTCTTAATGTAGGCATTTATTGCTATAAACTTCCCTCTTAGAACTGCTTTTGTTGCATTCTATAAAATGCGGTATGTTGTGTTCTCATTTTCATTTGTCTCAAGATACTTTTTGATTTCCTTTTCGATGGTTGCTCAGGAATGTGTTGTATAATTTCCAGATATTTGTTAATTTCCCAATATTCCTCCTATTATTGATTTCTAATTTCATACCATTGAGGTCAGAAAAGGTACTTGATTTGAAGATTGATATTTCAATCTTCTTAAATTTGTCAAGACTTATTTTTGTGGCCCAACATATGATCTGTCCTGGAGAATGTTTCATGTGCACTTGAGAAGAATGTGTATTTTGCTGCTGCTGGATGGAATGTTCTGTATATGTCTATCAGGTCCATTTGGTCTATAGTATTATTCAAGTCAGCTGTGTCATTGTTGGTTTCCTCTCGGGATGATCTATCCATTGATGAAAATAGGGTACAGAAGTCCCTACTATTATTGTATTGCTGTCTATTTTTCCCTTTAGTTCTGTTAATATTTACTTTATATATTTAGGTGTTCCAATGTTGGGTACATATATATTTACAATTGCTATACCCTCTTGGTGAACTGCCTGCTCCATTGTTATATAATGACCTTCTTTGTCTCTTGTGACCCATTTTGACTGAAAGTCTGTTTTTTCTGATATAAGTATAGCCACTCTTATTCTCTTTTGATTATCATTGGCATGGAATATCTTTTTCCATCCCTTTTCTTTTAGCTTATGTGTGTCCTTAAAGTTAAAATGAGTGTCTTGTAGATAGCATATTGTCAAATTCTCTCTCTTTTTTACCCATTCAGCCACTCTTTGTCTTTTGATTGGATAATTTATTCCATTTACATTTAAAATAATTATTTCATACATTAGGACTTACTGTTACTATTTTGTTACTTGTACACTCCCAACTCTCCTAATCAATATTGTCCTAGATGTGTTAGCCAGAGCAATAAGGCAAAAAAGAAAAAAGGAAAGAAAGAAAAGGCATACAGATGAGAAAAAGAAAAATCTGTTCCTAGTCACAGGTAACATGGTTGTCTACATAGATAATCTCAAAGAACTGGAAAAAAAAAAAAACTTCTGGAACTAATAAGTGAATCTAGCAAGGTTGCAGGATATAAGTTCCACACACAAAAATCAGTGTGTGAATTATTGAGTTCTATTGAATTGTATAGAAATGTATTTCTGTATACTGGCAATGTACATGAAAATAAAAAATTTTTAAAAATAGCATATAGATAAAATAGGTTCTGAAGTGAAATAGAGATAAATTTAACAAATCATATATGAATTCTGCAATGTCAGAACTACAAAATGCTAATGAAAGAAATCAGGTAAGAACTAAATGATTAGAGAAAACACATCATTTTTATGAACTTGAAGATTCAACATAGTAAAGACGTTAATTTTCCCAATATTGGTCTATAGATTCAATATAATCTCAATCAAAATACCAGCAGGGTTTTTTTTGCAGATGGCATACTAACACTAAAACTTATAGGTAAAAGCAAAGGAACTTAGAACAGCTAAAACAATTTTGAAAAAGAAGATAAAAAGTTGGAGAAATTATGTTACGAGAGTTTAAGGTTTAGAAGCTATAGGAATCAAGATAGTATGATATTGGTGCAGAGATAGATATGTAGATCAATGGAACAGAATAAAGAATCCAGAATAGACTCACATAAATATGACTAAATGATTTTTGGTGAAGGTGCAGAAGCAATTCAATTAGGAAAAGATAGACTTTTCAATAAATGGTGTTGAAACGCTGGAGCATTCACACACACACACACAAATTTTCACCTAAACTTCACAACTTATACTAAATTCAACTAAAAATAGATCACAGATACAACTAAAACTATAAAACTTCAAGAAGAAAACGTATGAGAAAAATCTTTATGACTTCATATTAGGCAAAACATTCTTCGACATGACATCAAAGCACTACCCATAAAAGGGAATATCGATAAATTAGGTCTCATCAAAATTAAACACTTTTACTCAGTGAAAGATATTTTTAAGAACATGAAAACACAAGCTATAGACTAGGAGAAAAATATTTGCAAATCACATATCTGATAAAGGGTTTATATGCAAAATATATAAAGAACCCTAAAAACTCAATAGTAAGAAAATTAAAAAATGAATTACAAAATGGGCTAAAGAGCAATTATCTGTAACTCCCCAAATTCTCTGTACTTAAATGACCTCCTCAAACTATTGGTTAATGAGTCAGGCTAACCCCTGCTTCCTGTGTCCCCTCTCTTGGTACAGGAAGTTCTTTTACTCATGGAGTGTTCTTTTATATAAGCTTTAGAAGAAATGCATTCTGATCCCATTCAGACTCTTACCATCTGCTTTTTCTCTTCCTTAAAGAAGGATTGTGTGAGTGTGCATGTGTGTAAGATGATGGGTCTTCTTTTTTCACACATAATGCTTTATCCAGAAATCCCTTTACATATTGAGGTGAACAAAGGTGATAGTCAAAGTTTCTGGATTTGATTTGGGTCTGTGTAGAGAGGTGGCCCACACTGTGGAGGCAGGCCAAGAGGGCCTTCCCAACACTCCTGAAATTGTACCACATGGGACGTGGATCCACTTTTCTGAGAATGCCAGACATTTCCTTAGAGCAGAAGGAAATGGTAAAAAGGGAACACTTGATTTTGTTCTGAATGTAAGAAGTTTACTCACTTGAAAAGGAAGAGGGGAGAAACTAACCACTCAAGACAAACATCAACATAATTTCTTGAAACAACAGCGGAAAAGGAACTCTCAGAACCCTGTGTGGAATAAACACCCTCCTGCTGGCCCAGCTTTCCTTCTGCCCAGGGAGCCCCCATACCCCCAGCGCCTTTCAGAGACATGGAGCAGGCGCTGGGGGAGAAATGACTCAGGGCTGCAGGGGGGCTCTTCCAGGGCACCCAGAGTGGCTAGAATTTCATCAGGAAGGCCCTGCTGTTGCCCTGGGGCAAGCACCAGGAGCCCATTCCTCCCGCCCACCCCTCCAAGCCTCTGTGAAAAGCAGCTGTGCTCTGTCTCCCACCTCAGGGCTGCTGTGATGAGAGCCAGCAGCCCTGGAATCTTTCCTGGCCAGGAGCACAGGGACCTTGGTGAGTGTGTCTCAGGCACCGGTCTCTTCTCACCAGGTGATCATTTTCCCACCTGTGCTGAACTGCCTTCTTGTTGGATTTGTTGCATTTTCTTTTTCTTTTAAGTTTATAAATCTCTTAACAGACAACAACCACCAGTCTGTAGAAGAAGCATGACATCACTAAAGATGCATCAGAGACCTGTGGATATAGCTGATTATTCTATAATAACAAAGTAACTTGACAACAAAGTAACTTGAGGATGAAGCAGTGAATTTCCAAAAAGCTGAGAACACTTCGCATGTTATCAGGCCTTTACTCCCACAATAACCCAGTAAGAAAGGGAGCACTTTACATTTCCTTTCATGCTTTCTTCCTCACTCCCTCCCTCTCTGTCCTTTGCTTCCTCCTCCCCATCTCTCTTCAATAAATGTTCATTGATCACATACTAGATGCCAAGCATTTTATAATATATGATACATACCAGCGCGTAAAATGTCACATATCAGACCTTAGGGATCCAGTGAGATGACACGGTCCAGGCAGGGAAGTGGAGGCAGCCAGGGGCCTGCGAAACATCAGACCTTCAAATTGAGTGTGGCTGGGGAGATCCATCTGCCTGTGGAGTCTCTTTCTGGGTGCAGCCCAATGAGTCAGGAATAATGTCCAAAACACACATTTCTCTCAAGCACAGTTTCAGAAATGCTGGACAGTAGGAGAGTATGAGGTCGAGATTTTAACAGGTGGGAAGAGCATGGTGAAAGGAAATCTTGGAATCTGCTCCTTAGGCAGGAAGCAGACATTACCTGGGAAGGACTTTCATGGGCCACCAACCTCAGAGGGGGTCCAGGGACAAGGCTCTTACGGCAAGGAGGGGACTTGGAAGACCAAGGCAAGTTCCTAGCTAGAGTCCATCAGAGGATGGGTAAGTCATATGAAGCAACCATCAGAAGTTGGGAGAACTGAGATCAAGGCAGACAAAGCAGGCATCACAGATGAGATCAATATAGGCATGGGAGAGAGATCCAAGCTGTGGGCTACACGGGGACTGACGACCTTGAACCTTATCTCAGCCCTGTGTTCCTGGAAAGCAGAGACAGGTAAGCGCTATCCCTGTTTTGTGTTCTCAGAAACAAGGGCCACCTGCTATCCACATTCTGAGTAAGACCCACTTCCACCCTTCCTTAATAACCATGACTCCCTGTTTCCCTCCCTCCGTAAAAGCCCAGATGTTCTGCCTTTTTTTTTGAGATGGTCCTCTTGAATGAACATTTTCCCATGGAAGCATTTCCTTACGTGTCTGGTGCACTTTGTCTTTTGCAGGACCCAGATCAAGATCTAGTTGAGTCTCGGATCTCAAACTGGAGAGGAATAACAAGTGGGCTGGCCTACAATTTGGCTCTGGGCTCCTCAAATCCTGGTGCTGGTGAGGTGAGTATTCTAAGTCCCAGTGCGTGGTGACCTGAGTCCTTTGATGTGTATCCTGCAACACTCAGGGTTTGCTTAGGACTTAGAGGAAGGCTGAGCGTTGTTCAGTGACTTTCAAACTTGAGAATGCATCAGAGTCACCAAAAACAACCCTGAGATTCAATAGGTCTTGGATTGGGCCTGAGAATTTTCCATGTTAACAAGTGTCCAAGTGACACTGATGCTGCTGGTCCAGAGGTCACACTTGGAGAACAAGTGGAGTAGTGAATACTAGTAGATCCATCTGTGAAAACTCACAGAAGACAAAGATAAAGAAAATGAAGCTAGTTCCAGTAAAATGAGAATGCCCATGACATCCACTTCACAGGACTATTGTAAAGCTGACAGGCATAGATAATGCATGTGCACTTATTTATATAAATTATCAAGTGCTATACAAATATATAGTATTTTATATGACCTCCAAATACAGGGCTTTCTTGAGTACCTCCATACCACAGTCCTTACTTTTGAAGAATTAAGTAATGTTTGTCAATGTAAATCATTGAGTCTAGGAAATGCCAACTAGCTGAGAAGTAGTTGGCGTTAGGATGGTTTTAGTGTCTTTGGGGTAAAGGCCCAACTAGCAGCTTTTCTTCACTGCTGCCTTGTCAGAGGGAGACTGCCTGTGCCTCTTACATACAACTACTTGAGAATCTGGCTCTTCTTTCCTTCTCCCCACCTGCCTACCCTCTCGAGCATAAATCACCAGCCATAGCTGACCATTTCTTTCCTAGGGCTCAAATGCGTTAGGACCATCAGAAAATGGAGAACAACTGAAACACTTAAAAACCCCAAGGAAAAGAGAGCCAATGCTATCATTTTTGAAGCCTCTATCTAGTGTGACAGTTATTTCCCCAAATTATCTGCTAGCTAGGCTCCAACCATCCTGTTCTCTTTATGCCTTTTCCTAAAAGTCTTAACTTCCTTTTATATGGAAGATTCCATGTAGTATAGTAATAAGACTGTCTCCCTCCTTAGTCCTACCTGGGACAGATGGATCCTACAGTGCTGTCTGCTCTCAGTTCTTTTGGTCTCAACTTGCCTAATGAGGGGAACACGGCCTCATTATCCTTATAAGACAAGGAGAGAGAAGAGAGTTTGACCTGATACCCCTGGCACTGGTCAAATGGGAGGTCCCCAACCTCAATAGCTCCAGCATGGAGAAGGTCAAGATAATCTTCTCCATCCTTGGATGCTCAGCACCTCTTTCCCTCCCTTATCTCCACCATCAAGCACACAACAGGAAGCACTGTGAGTGTACGTTTCCTCTGATAAGAACCACATTGTTGATAAGGCTTTTGCATAAGTGACATAGGCCAACTATAGATAGGCTCATAAAAATCATCTTCTGGACAATGGCTAATCCTGAAGGCAAACCCTTGTTTTATTTCATGTCCATTACATTTACTGAAATGTATGGTCTTACACAAGTATCAACGTCTTTAGGCCACCATTCTCAAACACAAAAATTAAAAAGCTGGGCTAGATGACATTAAAAACATTTCTTTTGGTTCTAGAGAATCTTCCTATGAGAAAAAAAGATGTAAACTTGACGTTCCATATTATCGATCCTGGACCCAGTTTTGTTTTTTTTTAACTTTTTGTTTAATGACTATACTCTATAGTTTCTAATGGGGTATATACAATTGTATCAGATTGAGCCATATGAAATTGGCTTTTGTAGGTCAAAAATGGTTAAATATTTGCTATGGTGCAACTTAGTCTATTCTAGTAAAGATAATAAAAGGCCACACTTTAAGTGGACTTGAATTTTTTACTGAATACTGTAGAATCGAGTTTTAAATTGGGCACAATCTGTTAGAATTTAAGACTTTTTTTAGCCTCTAATTTAATGTTGGAGAAATGTTTTTGTCAGAGGGAAATTGATATGCTTCTTTTGCTTCCTTTCCATCTTTCTTCATTTCTGGGAAACCAATTCCAAGCTCCTCCAGCTTGAGCTGATGGCCTGAAAGATTCGGTCAGTCTGGGGAATCTCAGACAGCAGCTGGCTTACTGGTGCTTGGAACCTTGTATGGCCCTTCTTTTGCAGGAAAATTCAACCCATGGGAACACCCAAACTTTCCTTTCTTTCAGAAGTCATACTACTTTAGCACAAAAAAATCCGAAACTGACCAAAAATTTCGATAGTATTGGGCTCAGCTTTCTGTCTTGATGACCATCCGTTTCTCCCTCTCCCCATGTCTTCACTGGGAGGCACGTGGCCTGGTGGGCTGACAGCCATACAGGGCAGCCTTTCCTCCAGCCAACTTCTATCCACCTTGGCTCCTTTGGCCTCCCTCCCTTCTGCAGAAAGATTTGAAGTTTGGCTGTGACCTAAAAGAGGGCGGAAAATAGGGGCCCTCATATAGGGTGTGGTAATGAATGCCCAACAGGACTCCCAGAGGATATAAGCCAAAGGGGCCGAGTTTTGGAAATGGAAAGGATGCACTGTGCTTTTCAGGGGTTCCTCTTGGAGTCATTCTTCAGCTACGGGATCTTAACGAATGCCACAGGTTGATTTATTAGTATCTCAACTTCAGCGACATTTCAAGAGGAACTGTGTGACATCCTTGGAATGTTTCAGCCAGAAATCTCAGATCGTGGGTTGTCCAAGTTGTTCCAAATGGAAAAAGATGGAATTCTGAAAATAATCCCCCTAATAGTTGCTTCTTTTCTTTTCCTACCACGTCCTGTGTGCTCTTTAGTTTCACAACCAGCGCTTGTTGAAAGGTTTGATTTTAAACGACAATTATTTCCCTAGACAACTAAAACCAGTTAGTCACTTTGGGGAATGAAATAAGCTGAAATTGTACACAGCAAAGCAGATCCCCATACAGAGCCAGGGGCCCTCGCTCAGAAGGAAGGAGGCATGAAAAGCTGGGCAAGCACCTGAGAGGCGATGTTCGTAGCTCGGGGCCTGAACTCCTGCTGTCACTCCTCAGCTGGCTCCCCATCGCCAATGCACAGCCCCATGCAGCCTGCAACTCCCTCCTTGGTTAGTCTTCTCCCAGCACCCAGGCTTTCTTGTTATTCTACAAAGACCTATACTGTCTCCCCTTTCCAGTCTGGAAAAAGCACCAATTCATCTCCTGGAAATAAACACTCTTGTGGATAATTCACCTTTTAATTGCTCACCTATCTTTTTTCTTTTTTTCTTTACTTCTGCCAGCTTGGGCACCCTCTCACCGCAGGCTTATTCTAGACTCCACACCTTCTACCCTGCTCCATCTCCTACAGAAAATGTTTTAACCCACCGAGGCCTTGTCCCCAAGTCCCACTGCAATTCTGCATATCCTGCCCTTCCCTTGGTATAGAGGATGAATGCCTTCAGTTTGGTCCGGAATAGAAGCCCCATTTTTCCATGTTAGCATCCAAAGGTCAACTATTCCACTTACCCATCAGAAATCTGAAGCACACGGATCTCTCCATTTAGAGGTTAACACCCACTTCAGGCGCAATTCAGGAAATCGACCTCCAAGTGCTCCTGCCAAAAACATTGCGGAAACTGTTATCATTCAGTAGACATCATTTAAAGGGTTATACTCCCTGCCCATTTTTGCAGGTTCTCTCCCCATTCATAAGTTACCCACCAAAAACCAGCTCACCTGCTTGACTTTCTCGAGAAAACTTTCTCAGAGAATCATTATTCCACTCACCCTCAGTTGAAGAACTCTGTGAGCTCAACATTTCAAGAATGTCCTGTGAATCCTGTGAGGTCAACTCAAGATGGCGCTCATTGTTCCTCCACGTCTGTCACCAGCAAGTGTGCGGGACAATTTTCTGGCCTGTCCTTTTTTTGTATTAGGAGAGTTGCTGACTCCACTGTGGCTGTTTCCCCTTGTTTTTATTCGTTCATTCTTCACCTCCTCCTCGCCTAAGGAATCTGGTTGTGTTTTACATATTTTTGTCAGCCACCCTCAATCTTTCTGAAACACATAGGTTACCAGTAAGTGCTCCAGACTGACCCTGGGCCCGACGCTTCAAGAGATAGAAAGACAAGACCTCAGATGTCAAAAGATGCTCCATGAGGCCCGGCTCAGAGCTGGTGCTTCCCTGGTCACATCACTGCCCCTGATGCCCTGAGCTTGCTTTCCTGAGACTCAGTGGTGGACCTGATTTTCTCCACAGTTCCCATCCTGCCCCAGAGCCTTTGCTCACTTTGGCCCCTGGGGTTAATTTGATTTTCACTTCAGAGGCTCTCCAAATTCCCCTCAACCTGACTCCCAAGCTTCCGTCTATTTCAACTATCTAGACTACCCTTCCTGATAGGGCCTTTTCTTTCTGCAGTATTTTTCACATCTCAGTCAATTGCATCCTTTTACACACCTGCATCATTATTTAGCTTAGACTCATTCTTTAAGTTCCCCGCCTTGTTTTTCCTATTGAAACTCAAAAGCACAGAATTGAATTTATCATAGTTTTTGGTTCCTGAGAGACTCTCATCATTGCCCTACTCAAGGCCGACTTTTCCTTATTTTGTTCATTGCATGATTACTTTGAATGATGTAAAAAGTGTCTGTACACCACCACCCCAAACAAAAGTCAGGATGTTGACAATCACCTAATCCAGCCATATGACGCCCTCCCACAACCTAACCCCCTGCCTACTGCCCCCTCAAAAGCCTCTTGAATCTTGTATTCATCATTCTCTTGCTTCCTTTTCTACATAGTCTCATTCCATCAATATGTACATCTAAAGATGTGCATTTCTTTTTATAATTTTTTTCTTTATGTTTATTTTATTTTTTAAACATTTTTTTATTGCAGTAACAATGGATTATAACAGTATATAACTTTCAGATGTATGTCGTAATACATTTCGAATTCTGTGTCGATTACATCATGTTCACCACCCAAAGGCTAATTATAATCCATCACAGCACGTGTGCCTAATCAACCCTTTCGTCCTCCTCCCGCCCCTCTTCCCCTCTGGTAACCACCAATCCAGTCTCTGTTGTTGTGTTTGTTTGTCATTGTTTTTATCTTCTACTTATGAGTGAGATCATATGGTATTTGACTTTCTCCCTCTGATTTATTTCACTTAACATAACACCCTCAAGATCCATCCATGTTGTCACAAACGGCCAGATTTCATAATTTCTTAGGACTGAGTAGTATTCCATTGTGTATATATACCACATCTTCTTTATCCAATCACCCCTTGATGGGCACCTAGGTTGCTTCCAAGTCTTGGCTATTGTATATAATGCTGCAATGAACATAGGGGTGCATGTATCTTTATGCCTTTGTGTTTTCAAGTTCTTTGGATAAATACCCGGCAGTGGGATAGCTGGATCATATGGTAGATCTATTCCTAATTTTCTGAGGAAAGTCCATACTGTTTTCCATAGAGGTTGCACCAGTTTACACTCCCACCAGCAGCATATAAGGGTTCTCTTCTCTCCACATCCTCTCTAACACTTGTTGTTTCCTGTCTTGTTAATTATAGTGGTTCTGACCAGAGTGAGGGGATATCTCATTGCAGTTTTGATTTGCATTTCCCTGAAAGTTAATGATGTTGAGCATCTTTTCACGTGCCTATTGACCATCCATATATCTTCTTTGGAGAAATCTCTGTTCAGATCTTTTGCCCGTTTTTTAATTGGGTTGTTGGTTTTTTTGTTGTTGAGACATATGAGTTCTTTGTATATTTTGTATATTACTCCCCTATCTGATATATGGTTTGCATGTATCTTCTCCCAATTGTTAGGTTTTCTTTTCATTTTGTTGATAGTTTCTTTTGCTGTGCAGAAGGTTTTTGGTTTGATATAGTCAAAAATGTGCATTTTTTACACTAGTTGTTTTTAACCTTAAGAAAAGAATCTAACTGCATGTAATCTTTTGAATCTTGTTTTTTTTTTCACTTCATATTACTTAGATTTGTCCATATTGCTCAGTGTGGCTGTAGTTCATTCATTTTGACCACGAATAATATTCCATGATGTGAATTCACCACAGTTTATTCATCCACTCTCCTGCCATTGGGCATTTGGGTGATTTCCATGATTTTGCTGTTGTTAAGATGGCTGCTGTGAAGCTTTTTATGCATATCTCCTGATGGTCAAGTGCAAAACTGTTTCTTGGTTATGGACATTTAGGTGGAATGGTGGCTTATTAGGGCAGACGAATGTTCAATTTAAGGAGGCAATGCCAAATTGTTTTCCAAAGTGGTCACACCAATTTATTCTGCCATCAGTCACGTGCAGAGATCTCATGAATCCACGCCCTCCCTAATGCTTGGTATTGTTAGACTTCTGAGTTTATACCAATAGGATAAGTGAAAAGTATCAATTTTTTAAGAAAAAACATAAATAAAGTTACTTTAAAGAGAAATTTTATGTCGTTACCATAAGGGGAAAACTAGCGACATTTGTTATTAAAAGAAGAAAATCATTATAATAAGTAAAACAAAAACAAAATGACATTTAAAAGTACCACTAAGTATTCTGGTGAGCAATTAGCCCGAGGTTGCTGTTTCCTTCATTAAAAGGGAAAGCTAGCAGGTATTAGAGAGTATTAGAATTAACGACTCAGCAACAGTCTTAGACACTCTGATTAAAAGAACGGTGAAAAGGAAGGGACTCCCTCTCTGCGATTTACTGTATTTAATCTCGGATACTCTTAATTCTTCAAATCATCTCCACTGCCACCCACACATTTGCCCTCAATTGGTTCCCTGTGGTACTTCCTCAAACAATCTTTGTTAATCACAGCCAGGTCCTGGGGGATCCTCTGAGGTTCGGATGTATTGTTGACTGTGTTAATTTGCATATGGATCAATTTGAGTAAATTTCTCTTACATTTTGTATCAGGAAAGAGTCCATTCTTCAGGTGGCCCTAAAGAGGACAGCAAAGCCCATTTGGGTTTTACCTTTTGCTTCCATATTAAGAGATCTGTGTCATCCTCTAAGCCTTCTAGCTGAATATTCTCCTGTCTGTCTGGACTGTTTCTAATCTTTCAGTCTTATGTTAAATGTTTTGTATGACATGTATTTTAACACTGTAAGCTACCGCAAATGTTTTGGATGTGTGTGGTAAGTAAATTATGCTTTAGAGAAATTAGCTTTCATTGACTGTGAATGAAAGAATGAGTAAATGAATGGGGGCAGCGATCAATACTATTCTGCATTGTTATTCAACTATCATATGTGGTTACCTCATGTCTTTCCACCTAGGTTAGAAGCTTCTAGAAGATTGCAATTACCGTTCATTCCTTGGTCTTTAACGACATTGGATGGTAGGCACTGAGTGAACACTTGTAAGGGAGTGGGAACACCCTCTTGAGGAATGGCCGGAAATTTGGAAGTGGCAGCAATCTCAGGAGTTGGCCAACTTTTGCTTGAAGGCTGAAAACTGAAACTCAAAGCGTTACATAAATTTAAGGCGATAACTGTGTAGTTGGAAGAATACAAGGTTTGGTAGTCAGAGAAACATGGATTCTAGTTCAACTTTGGTCATTATCAGCTGTGTGATCTTGGGTATGCTACTTAATTTTCGCATTTTGAGTGGTTAATCTATAAAACGGGATTCATTATTCCTTCCACATTTCATTAGGTTTAATAGAGACAAGGCATGGGCCACACAGCAGATGCTAAAATATTGCTTATTCCCCTCCACCAACTTCTTTGAAGGTATTGTTTCCTATGTGGATTTGAGCTTCACTTACAGTTCCTGCTCACACATAATAAGTAGCATTAATTTCAGCTCAAGCTAGATTATATGCAATGGATTTGAGTGCTGAGTTTTCATTGTCTTGATATACGACATTAGGCAAGCATTGTCTTGTGTTAGCTATCTTTAAATGACTCTTGAGTTGTCTGTCATTCTCCCGAGATCGGTCTTATAAAACAGAACGAGGAAGCCTCTCTAAAATCATGTTGCCTTCCCGTGCAATAGACTACTTCTTATAACACTGTTTCTCTTCATAAAACCAGTCCTTTGGTCTAATGAGTGATAATTCTGTTTCAGCTCTGAACACTAAACGTTATTTCACCTCATACATAATCGAGAAAAAAGATACTCAAGATCGTGCAGACATTGTATCTCTCCCAAGGGATTTTGTTTACCCTGAGAATACGTGCTGGAAACGAGGGATAACATTTGTGTTCCGTGTGGGATAGGGCCTTGCATACTCCAAGACACCCTGATGAGAAGGTTAGAGAATGTTATTTACATGGGGCCAGCATCAGATCCTGGGTAAATCAAAGAGGGTGCTTATAAGATATGAATCACGTCCATGATCTGGCCCACACTTAAGATTCTGAGTCTGTCAATGGAGTTGGTCAAATTGGCAAAAACGTTCGCTCTGGTCTCTGTGAACACTGGAGAGCTATAAAATTTCTCTGAGTGGAAAATTAAACTCTAGCAGAAATTACAAGTCTGCAGCCAACACCACCAAGCAAACTGAAAACCAACCAGAATATTAAAAAAACAAATGACCACAAACCATACACAATGTTCAGGTCCGTGGTATAAAGGAAAATACTCTAAGGACTCCAAAGGTCTGATTTATTAAAGACTTGGGTTCTTGCAAATGCATAAAATTGCACAATTACTCATAGAAAATCAGTCCTCAATGCGTTTTGCACCAGGTAGAAGATATATGAAGAAAAACCCCATTTATTTGAGAAGCCTATGATCGCTCTGATTTATTAGGCAATTTCCCCCACGTGCAATGCTGTGTGAGCACCAGACCCAGCATGGAACCCTAACCAAGAGAAGAAATCAAGATGTGGCCAGAGAGCCCAGAAAACGTCTGGATTCAAGGGCACGTTTGTGTGCAACTTGGCAGTAATGAGACCAAGGAGGGAGTTGGGAAATCTTAAAGGAAGAAAAACATTCTCCTTGGATTCCAACAAGTAGGGGAGGAAGGTTTTCCCTGAGGACAGCCATTCATTCTCAGCTCACTCTCCTCTCCTACAAGACAGTAAGGCCTAACCAGAGCCCTCACTCCCCTTCCAGGAAGGCAGGGGTATCCTGATCTGCTGAGGACCGGCTCCCATGGGCCCTTATTGTAAGTGTCTCTTCCCCTGGGCCCCCACTTCCCTGAGGGGTGGTTCCGTTGTGCTGGTCTGGAAGATTAGATTTTGCACTGAGCCACACAGAATTATTATGCCTTAGGGATGCAAAGTCAGGGAAGAGGACATTGGATGATAATCCTGAAATCATGTTTGTTGCTGAGAACAAAGTGTTTATTTTAGTCTGAAAAGTGCCTAAAACCATGCACTCTGTGATCTTGGCTGCTACATCTAAAACAGATTCTGTTTGGGATGCTGCAGGTCTGTTAAGGAAAGTTCATTTAAACAGATGACTAGGAATAAGCCTGAATCTCTTCTGTGCTTCCAGGTCATGAATTTCCCCAGGTAGTTTCACGGAACATGGCCAGGCAGCATATTTCCGTCTCAAGGCACTCACAGAATATTTAAATTGCATAGCTGGAACTCAACGTGAGATTACATTTAAAAGTTTAATTAGAAAGTTCATGTATATATCAAATGATGCACATGTGGGAGAAAAATATGTATTTACATGTATTCCACAGCCACAGAGAATTCCTGGGCAACTTTGGTCTGGAAAACCCATTCTCTCTCCTTTAAGAAAGCTCAATACATGGGCAGCCTTCTTTCAGGGTACGCAGTTCTAGCGTCATTGTGAAATTCTGTCTCGTATGTTGACTTGACCTGCGGAAGCTGGGGGCCTCCGCATCTCTTCCCGACCTCAGACCTCCTCTGGGGGTTGGCACTGGAGCCGCCCTCGCACCTTCAGAGAGTGAGTGGCCTCAGCCTCAGGGTCCACTCTGTGTTTGGGTTTTTAACTTGTGGCTCCAGGTCAGAGTCCAGGCTCCTTCTGGATGCGAGGATGGGGGAAAGGAAAGAAAACTCGACTGTTTCACTTGGGGTCACTCCTGTCCTCTCTTTTCTCCAACAAGATATTTCTGTCTGCAGAGGGTCATTCTCTGATTTCTGGGGTTCTCTTTTTCCACAATTTGCCTGCTCAGCTTTCCAACTACATTAAAAAAGCATGTTTAAGGAAAACAAACAAGCAACAGTTAACTCCCCAAAGCGTCTACTTTCAAAGCAACCGTTTGAATTTGGATAGATGCAAGTTCTAATCTCAGTTTCACAATTTGCCAAAGGTTAATTAATCTGCCTGCGCTTCTGTTTCCTCCTTTACCAAATGAGGCTAATAATAACCAACTCAACACAGAAAGTGCATAACATAAGGTCTGATACATGCAAAGTGCTTAATAAAAGGAAGTTAAAAATCATCATTAATATTAACAGCCACTTGATGATGTTAATAAATAATTAGTAGTTCAAGTTCAGACAGATTTTTTTTTCACATATATACGTTTGTGTAGATACTGCCTAACAGGTTTGGACATCCTCAGATGTCTGTCTGGAATATTGACATGGAAAATTTACTGACAATACTTCCTTGCTGTCTCTCAGTTATTATTCCATGTTCCTTACTTAGCCATTTGTTTATACACAAAATTGATGCATTATTTTTTATTCTTATACTTGCTTAACGTGTTTGCAGCTCTCTGTCTGCCATAACTATTTGCAGCATGATTTTGTATCTTGCTTCATGAATACACCGAAGATCGCGTCATGTCCTCACCAACTTGGTACTGCCCAGAACTCTCCATAAATGTTGTTGATAATCCTGGGTGGAGAAGGTTCAACACATTTAAAAAGTCTTTCTGTGAATGTTGGTGCTTTTGTTGACGTTTCATGTTGCTTCTTCATGTAAGCCAGCCTCTAGCAACCAAATCATTGATTGCCTTCAAAAGCAAACCCTTATCAAACTATGTGGTTTCAAGGGGAAAGTCACAAAAGGGAAATTTAAGTTAAAGACGTTATTCACATATGTTTTCCCAGTAGATGACGAATATTTGAAAGCAAGAATCTGTCTTTTTATTCTCTAAAAGAGACCAGAGCGTCTGTTTTAATGTCAGAAATGTGGATAGAATGATGATGGTAAAAAGCATCCTTGACTAATTCCTTGGCTGGACTATAAGTGACAGGAGTCACTGGTTCAAGAAAGTTCTTCGTAAGGCCAAGTGATATAAGGATGTTACTATCACCGTCAAAGCAAAGATGGCTGCTTTTCCATTTACCAACTGACAACAACTCACCAGCAATGACTATAAACGGGCTGTCTAGACCATTGTGTTCAACATCAGTCTGCCTTTTCAGAGCTTTATGAGGCTTAATTGTCAAAAAGCAAACACATAAAGTTCCACAGTTAAATGTGAAGAATATATCTCAGCTTGAAAATAAAGCTCTATTTGGGCACTGTAGTTTCAAGTAGTATATTTTAAAGAGATAAACTGAATAATTACCAAACTTAATTAGGTAGCTCTGTGTATTAAATACCTCGATTCCATACTTTTTGAGTGAGACTCTAAAATACAGAGGGTCCTTGGCCTTTGTTGGGGAGGGGAAAAGGAACATGATGTTAAAAAAACTCCCAAGCAGTATTTCCAAAATAAATAACTCACATCCCATTTTGTTTTCCCAATGAAACTTTTAGTGACTAATTGGTTAACTGCAGGATAGATATGAGAATATTTCAGTCATTTCTTTTTTCTGGTAAGGCTAAACGATGGAAAAGAAGTAGAAAGTGTAAGAACTGACAAATTTATGGTCTAATGTGAGTGCAATCATGCAGAAGTTTTGCATGTTTTTTTCTTATTTTGGGCCCATCTTGATTCACTACTAATATGTTTTTAAAAATCAAGGAGGAACTTGTCCAAACCTCAGTTCATAGGAATGGAATTAATACTGCTGTAAAAACAAGGAGGGGGAGAATCAAGTCTGGAATTCTGGCTAACAAGAAGGGTTGAACTCAGCAGCCATGTGGACCATGTGACTCATTCCGGGAAAGAACTTCCCTCTGCCACTCTCAGATGGGGACGCGACCGCATTCATCAGCCATTAACTCGGCTCTTTAAGCATCATAAGACCCACTTTGGTGTGTGATGGATCATCAGCGTATTTGAATACACCGACCTGGAGTGGGAGAGATGAAATGCTCTGAAGAATTTTGTTTCTTTTTATAGCATTTCTTGTAAAGTAAAAAAAAAGAAAATGAGTTGGAAAAATAAAATTTTGTGGAAAAATTTCAGAGTCCTGTTCAAATGAAAAACATTACAGGCAATTTTTTTTTTTAACCTCAATTGATTTTGTTCTCAAAAAAATATGACACATGCCATTTAAAAACTTCAAGATGGGAGAAGAAAAGTCATATGCTTCCAATTAAAATAGGTTCTTTTCGTCTCCCGAGGGTATTTAAGTGTTCCATGGGAACCTGAGGGGTGGATACAGTTTCATGCTTTTTCAGAAGGTGTATGTGGCCTTATTCTCCACAGCCCTGCCTGTGGTCTGGTCTCCTGCAAACTTACCAGTTTCCTTGGAAGAGGAGCAAACTTACCACCTGGTTGAAACATATGTCTCTTCCACATGTTTCATCAGATTAAGCTGCAGCGATGATCTTCACAGCTCAATGGCTAAAACTACAATGGTTTGTTTCACATTCACGCTACACAACTCACAGCCATCCTGGTCACCATGGGCATTCAGGGACCCGGGTGCCGAGAGCCATGCCAAGTGGAAAGAAAGCTCTGGAAGGTCTTGCCTTAGCAATTCAATGTTTGGCTCAGAATCGACCCACATCTGATATTGGCCAAATGATGCCATCCCATCACAAGGAAACCAGGAAGTATAATCTTTCTGTGTGCTGGAAATATTTGATGAAATGCATTAGATGCAACCACACAAACAATTGCACATCTACAGTAATTACTTGGAGCTTGGCCTCCAATTATTCCTTCTTGGTGGGGAGGTGTTGATGAATTCTGAAAATCATTTGCAATTCATGTAATGTAAGTTGTCCCGTCTCTTCCCACCTCATTTTTTTGTCAACAGATATCAGTTCAGGTTAAACATATGGACGATTTTGAGTACACCTATCATCAAGCTAGAGGTTGGCCGTATATTTACCTTAGATTCCAACATTTTCATAAGCCAGATAATTCACCAATTATCACCCACTTGAGAATTTATTTGTGCTCTCCTCTTTATTAATATGAGATTTTATATTTTCTATTACAACTCAGCAGAGAAATCACTAATTGGAAACTGCTTCCCCTCCAGGAACCCACAAAATATGACTCAGCTTTCCGGTTAGGAAAAAAAGACACATTTTCAGAAATTAATTTTAAGAGTTGCTCATTCAATGAATATTTTGAATACAGCTTGAGGATTTTGCAACTACTCTGGAAAGCACTTCAAAATGTACCGAAAGTAATTTTAAGATTGTGTCTAAATGGATTTCCAGTTGAATATCTAGTATGTGAAGGCATCTGGCAAATGCTTTGAAACTGTATGTTTGGAATTCCTAATTTTTAAAAATATTAATCAGGAAAAGTCGAGAAGCTCTTATAATTAGATGCTACTCTAGGAAAAATATCCTAAAAATCACAAATAAAAAAGTTGAAGAACTTTTGAGTTTAGGGACACAATGCAGTGGTCCTGAAACTTTTCCTTAAATAAGAACTTACTCAGAACTTTCAAATATTGGAAGGTAAGAGTGGGCCTGCTGTCCTGGACATAGAGCTGCTCCAAGTGGTGGGGTGAGGGGTGCTGAGGCAGTGCTGTAATGGGAGGCTTTCTGCCCTGACCCTTGGCTTGCTCCTTGCTCCTTTCTACCTCGTGATGGCTTTTGAGGCACTTTCAGAAACCTCTAGGGGTCCACAGAGTACAGGTTTGAATTTGCTGATCTACTCCAGCTACTCATTTAGCAAGAAGAGGCCATGAGGTACAGAGAGGTCAACCAGTGGGCCAAAGGGGCACAGCTAATTAAAAAGCCAAGTGTCTAGAAGCAAAGATTGAGGTTTGGGGCTTTTTAAAAATTATTTTATTGGCAGACTCCAAACCTGGAACTTATTCTGGCAATATTTGCTAAATATACATATAACACATTAATCAGCATTTATTTATTATGTCTCTACTTATTTACCGGAGGGTCTAGTAGTTTAGATTCGGATTCGTTTCCTGGCCAGGGAACCAGACCACCCATCTGTCGGTTGTCATACTGTGGTGGCTGCGTGCTTCTTTGATGCTGAAAGCTCTGCCATAGGGATTTCAAATACCAGCAGGGTCACCCATGGTGGACATGTTTCAGTGGAGCTTCCAGACTCAGACAGACTAGGAAGAAGGACCTAGCCACCCACTTCTGAAAAAATTGGCCATGAAAACCCTGTGAATAGCAGCAGAGCACTGTCTGATACGGTGCCAGAAGGTGAGAGGATGGAGCAAAAAGAACAGGCAGGGATCCCACTCTGCTGTACACGGGGCGCTAGGAGTCAGAATCAACTTGATGGCACCACTAACGACAAAACCTTATTTACTGAATAGGGCAATATATCCTAGGTGCCATGGGATAAAAAAGGAAGTCACATCTCCTGCCCCCAAGGAACTTATTGTCTAGTTGGAGGAAAAAAAATTTTAGTCTATGTTTCTGAATCTAACATCCATCCATCTCTGCATCCCATGGGCACTTATTCAATAAATATTTAATGAACGTCTTATTTATCAGACGTACTCTATGTCAGCTTTCAGATACCTCCTTCACCTCTTCTATATTTTCTCCCGCTTTACAGCTTGTCGCATTTCCTCTCCTTATTTCTGGTCTCTTCCTCCTTTTCTTTCTCCTCCTTCACCACCACCATCTAAAATATCCTGTAAGCTCCTTAAAGCCTGGAATTCCTTTTAGCATAGAAAATAGCCTTTCATTCCACATTAGAAGATAAAAGGATTAAAATGCAAATGAAGGGTTGAAAGCACAGGTTATACCGCACTTGTGTGACTGGATTTCAGTTAAAGTGCAATTCATCAATCCATCATCAAGTATAAGCCACTGATAACAGAGTCTTTCCTGTTTTCATAGGTGCAGTGGGTGGGAAAGGGAGGGGAGCGAAGACAGTCAGAGGCTTTGGGAAAGTGGAGTGGTTGGGGAAGAGGTCCCATCTAGAAACAGAAGGGGGCTGGGACCGCCAAAGTCTGGAGAGTTCTGCCTGGGCCGGATAGAAGCATTACCCTGAAATATCTGTGGAGTGCAGCTGCTACACGCAGGCAGCTCTCCGTGATTCATGAAAGGGCTCACATGATTTATGAAGACTTGAAAAAACGTCAGCACACAGCTGACTTTCTATAAAGAAGCTTCTTTCCCCGGGGATTCAAGGAGCCTGGAATTTAATGAGGAAAACGGAATCTACAATGAGAGACGATAAGGAAATGAGACTGTTTCTCACGCAGACATACCAGAATTTATGTGTCCTGATACGGTGGCCTTCACAGGCCTCAGGCAAAGCCTGCTACTCCTTGTTCCCCCAAAACTCTCGTTGGAATGCTTCCACTCTGCCCGTCACCCTGACACCCTTTCTAATACGGATCACCCCCGAGGATTCTCTGAGAACCTTCAGTCGGGATGCTGGCCCAGCTCCTCCCTCCCTGCCTCCAGCTGTAGTCCTACACAGCCTTCAAGTCCTAATCCAAATGTGACAGAGGATCTCTCTTACCTCTGAGCTCTCATAGCACTCCTTCAGCTCTTGGTCATAGCAAGTCATATATTTTACTTGTTATTGGCAAACATTTTTTCAGGTGTATTTTTTATTTTAAAAAAGGCAAAAGCAAACAATTAAAAACAAAAGCAAGGAAGTGTGAAGTCTAGGTGTGCTGTGTGTGGCCCGCCGTATGATACACGTGGATAGCAGATGACGAAGGAACCCTGTCTTCTAGCTTACTTCCCTCGTCTCTGTAGAGAGAATGCGGATTGCTTCTGTTCGCCCAGCAAGCATCTCCACTGCCCTGGCCACTAGCCATCCCCATTCAAGAGGGAGCAGAGAGTGGCGTTGCAGGACAGGCCTGGGCGTGGCCCACTTCTTTACTCTCATTTCTGTGGACATAGTGGTCAGTCTGGGAGCTGACTCTAGTTCAGCCAATCAGCGTTCTTGTCCAACATCTCAACCTAAAATTAGAGGAGAAGCATTTTGGGCTATGATGTGTGCCTTCTGGTGTTTGTCTGCAGTAAAAGAGAATGAAGTCAGATAGACAAGTGAAGATGAAAGAGATGGAGGGAGAAAGAGACTTGGCTACATTAAATCTCAGTTCCAATTCCCATGGTTATGATTCCCAGGGTCTTTTGTGATATACTCTAGTACCTTCTTTTTTATTGGTTTGAGCTAATTTAAGTTAGGCTTCTATCTCTTGCAACCAAAGGTCTTTGCTAAATTGATCTTAATTAAAGAAAATGATCTTAAGACCTAAAAAGGTAGAAAGATTTTTTTTTAAAACCAAAACAGAATCACTTAATGGGTAAAGTAATTCCAATGGAACATCTTGCTTTTTAAAAATAGTTCTTATGTCCTGGCCTCAGTACAAACGCCTGCCGTCTTTGCTTGAGGAGGAATAATGAGAGAAAAAAGAGGTATAGGTATGGCAAATACAGTTACAATATTCAAAAGGAAAAAGGAAATGTCATGGCAGAGAGGGCCAGCTACCCACCAAAGATTTATTTTTTCCTTCCATAGCTTAGAGTGGGGCTGGGAAGAGGCTGGAACAACATTCCCATTTGGAAGAGCCATGTGACTGGTTCTCACCAAGGACATGGGAGTCAAGTTGATAGGCGGTTAACGGTACCTTCTCCACCTTCTCTTTCCCTTCTGAAGACTTCGGGCTGACAGAGCCATGAGTGATTAAATCTCTAAACCATGTCATGGAAGTTATGAGAATCATGAACTGCTCTGAGGATGAAATGAACTTTTACCATATTATTCCATTAAGATTGTGGAGCTTACCTGTTACAGCAGCGAGCAGCACCCTTACCAATACAGACAGGTTTCTCAAGTTCAGGCGAGAGAGTGCCCCTGGGCTCTCTGGAAAAATTCTGTGCCAAATCTTGCATGTTAGCAAAGGAGACTAGCACCCACCAATAAGTTATGTCAAACTAACCAAGTCTTGTTTTTTCTTCTTCTTCTTCTTCTTCTTCTCCCCAAAGCCCCCCCCAGTACATAGTTGCATATTCTAGTTGCGAGTGCCTCCAGTTGTGCTATGCATAACGCTGCCTCAGTGTGGCTGGATGAGTATTGCCTTGTCTGAGCCCAAGATCCGAACTGGCGAAACCCTGGGCAGCTGAAGTGGAGTGTGCAGACTTAATCACTGGGTCACAGGGCCGGCCCCTAACCAAGTCTTTATTGAAGCAACTCCTAAAGAAGAGCAACAGTGAGCTGTATTAATACATCTGGTATATCTGGATGTAAATAAGATAATTGACAAGGCTCTCTTCATTTCCTTGAACACAAGGCAAATTTTTAAACAACTGAACTAGAGGAGTTGCCCTACATTAACATGTCAACTAGGGTTTGGCAAACTTTCCCTGTAAATGGCCACCCAGTAAATATTTTAGGTTTTGCAGGCCAAGAGGTAAAGTTGAGGATATTATATAGGTACTTTCAGATAATTTTCATGTGTCATTAAAGCATTTTTCTTTTGATATTTTTCAATGATTTATTAATGTAAAAGCAATTATTTGATGGTAGGTAAGACTAAAACAGGTGGTGGACCAGATTTGGCCCAGAGGCTGCCATTTGTCAACCCCTGATCTAGAATGAAATATTGGAGCGAATATAAAAAGATGAAGTTATTATAGATTAAGAACAAGATGCTGACATTTGACCTAAAGAATCAGCCTCCCAAGCATAGGGTGAGAGAGACAAAGCTTACGAATGTGAGTTTTCTCCGTGAACCACATCTCAGAGGAGTGATTGAAGACGCTGGAGACAGTGCAAGGAGTGACAGCGGACACTGGGTTTGGGATGCTTAATGAGCTTCTCCATGGAAAAGGAACTAATCCCTTTAGGCACAGTGAGTCACCAGGGACATGCTTCCTGGTCTCTAAGTCTGCCCAATAAAAAGACATTCCAGGAGATGTGAGCTCCCAGGGCTGGCTGGCCTACATGACCCTTAATGCCTTTCCAATCTTAGAGTCTATTGCTCTTCCCTCACAATCAGGCTTCTTAAAGACATGGAGGCATCTATTTCATGATTCTCTCTCTCACCATAAATGTTCCATGAATATTTACTAGTGAGTGAGCCGACTAGAATTTGCAAATTGCTTTGATATATGAGACAAGGAAAAATAAATTTTCCAAGCAGAGGGAAGTGGGCTGCATGAGCGAGAGGCTTTGTGGTGTGCAATGCTCAGGGGTTACTGGACCCAATGCAAAGTTTGGCTCCTGTTCTTTTTATCCTTGGCCTTCAGGAATAGATAGCAGCCCTGGGGGTTTTATTCTCATTCTCAGACTGCACTACATTAGTGCCTTCATCACCAGGCACGAGGACAAATGCTCCCTGGGTCTTCAGGCCATGCTAATCTTGGATACCCTCCAACACTCCCCCATACCTTGCAGGAGGACACTCGCCCCCCAGGAAACGCTGAGTTTTCCAGCATAGCTCATAAACAGGCAGCACACAAGTCCTCGGAAACCCATTTAAAGAGTGTCATCCAGGACTTAGAAGCTGGCTGCAAAAATAGAGAGAGAGCTCAGTAAAACATGCAGTCGTTTCAAAGCTCCTGGAAACCAAATGCAGGCGCAGGCACCCGGGATCTTTCAGCGAAAGTAATTTCCAGAGCTCACGTTTGGCGCCTGGCACTTTGATAAGCATTTAGAAGGGGTCCTATTACTACTGAGAATTAGCAGGCAGCTGCCTTGCCTGGATTTTGCCCCAAGGGGGAGAGGTCAGCAGAAGGTCACCCCAGAGAACTGCTGAGACCAGGGGGCCAGCATGGGGCACCGTGCCCCTCAGTTCCCACAGGCAGGAGCAGATGCTGTTCTCAGAACGCGTTGCATCAGGAGGGCTGGGCCTGGTGCCACAGTAAGCAGGTTATTTCCAGGACAAAAGGGACTCCTTGCTAGGCACGTCCCAGTGAGGCTAGTGCCAGAGGCCTCGAAGAGCGGGCCACAGATCCCGTCTCCTAGGATCTCAAGCACAAGAAGTGTAAACGGCTCTTCCTTTCTGCACATCAAGTCTAGCCATCTTTAAACAGACACCGAAAAGCTTGTTGTTTTTACGAGAAGTTTTCTTAAGAGACAAGCCCCACCTGTTCCTTCTGCTCCCACGAGACCTTCCGTTTACTCAACAATTCAGTCATTTCCCTGGGAATATAATCAGGAAGCCCAGCTCAGCCGCTGGGGCAGCCACTCACGGGCAGGGCAGCAGGAGGGGGTGGGCGGCAGGCAGGACCCCCCAAGGCCCAGGAGGGCCTCTCTGTCCCAGGCCTTGGAACCCAGATATTCCACTAAGACTTCTAGTTTTGGGCTCTCTGGGTGATTTCAGAAACCCCAAGGAGGACTGGATGCTGCACAGGTGTGGGCGAGATTTGGCAAAGAGCAAAGAACACAACTAGTCCTGGGTCATTCCCTGTGCCCTTGAGTCAGATCTCGGCCTCGCCACTCCTCCTCCCGTAACGACGGGCAGGACAAGTACACGAGGCTCAAGGGACTGACATTCTTTGCTACTCTGAGGGCACAAGGGGCTAGCATGTAGATGAGAGATGACATAGCAGATGTCTAAGAAACAAAGAGCTCTCGCGTGCTCCGGTCTCAACTCCTGAGTTGTGAAGTGGCCCTAGAGCTGGACTGGATCTGGGTGGGTCTCTGTACTTTCTGCGCCACCCCGCCCCCCCAACCACAGGGAACCAAATCTGATCCCCCCGACCCCTGGCCAGCTCAGGGGATGGTCCTGCAAAGCTGCAAAGCCTCCAAACTTCCACCGGCACTGCTCTGAGACTCACTTGTGCTTTGACCATGCCCTGATTAAAACCCTTCAGGGAAAGCCATAAAGTTCTTAAAATGGTGTCAGTGGTGCTTCTGGGCCCTTTCTATCTCTCTCGTAGCATTTACTGATGTTTTATTCTCCAGCCTCTCCCACTGCTCCTTTCCTCCAGGAGGAAGGTCTCCACTCCTCCGGCCCTCTCCACACTGACTCCTGTCCAGCCCCGACACACACACAGACATACATACATGCACCACCTGGCTAGCATCTACTGGTCCTCTGTAAATCAGCACTGATGTCACTCCCCTTAGGGAGCCTCCTGTGACCCTCCACTCCCCAAAGTCTGTTAGATGTCCTCCTAAGTCCTAAAACTTTGTTCTTACCTTCATAGTTCAGTGGTCACCCCATCATGTCTGTATCACCCACCAGAGAGGAAATTCCATGAAGGTAGGACTGTGTCTGGTTTTTTTAACCTTTGTTTTCCAGGCATCTAGCACAGAGCTTGGAACTTTGAAGCACAGTGAAAACTGGTTTGTTAAATGAAAGAAAGAAGGAATGAACATGCTTTCTCATTGCTTTGTTTCATTGGTTGGCTAAGATCATATCATAGCCTCTGCCTTCCCTACCTGTCTATGGATGCTCTACTGAAGAATGCCATGGATGCTCTACTGAAGGGTGCCATGCACTGCCAGCTACACTGGACGTCCTCCTGTGCTGTCAACTGGTTCCTATACAACACTTCCTCCATTCTCATGGGGAATTCTGATTCTAGGTTCTGGCCTCTCCTAATCTGCTCCCTTGGGTTATTGTTGACTAGACCTTTCCAGGTGGTGTCTAGACCCAACAAGTGGATCTTGATAGAGATACAACTTAGTATCAATATGTCAAGAAGCATCTTCAAAATTTTAGTTACCAGCACATTCTATGTGAGTCCACCATGAAGCTGCAGAGGAAGCGAATGCTGGTGGACTACATTTCCCACACTATTGTCCTGATAAAGAGGATGCCATGGCCTATCCTACTGGTCATGCATCATACCCAACCCAAAGAGTCAAATTCAATTCAAGACACCCCCACAGAGGGAAATGGACAGATTCGATTTGGGAGAGAAACATAACAAGTGAGGAACGACTTGCATAAGTCAAGTTGGAGTAGAAAGGAGAGAGGAAGTGATTCATAAGAGCTCTCTTCAAATACTTGGAGTTTGTCATCCAAAAGGCGAATTAGAGGAGTATAGATGTGCTTTGTTGGGAGGGTGCTGATCCATGAACTCACTGAATTATAAGGAAAACTTGAACTGTATGTACACTTTTCTTCCTGGAGAGAAAGTCCAGAGCTTTATTTTGTTTTTCAAAGAGTTCCCCAAAATATTATAAACCAAAATATGATTGAAAGCCAAAACATGATTCAAACCACTGATGTCTACTATCAAGCAGAACTGGAGATAGGCTCACGGCGAGAGCAAGGAAGGAATGAATATGTTCAGTAGGAGAAGGTGCAAAGGAAAGGACAGAGTGAAAAGGAAAACTCCACATTGGTCATGGCAGATGTTTACAAAAACGCTCTTGAGGTCAGCTTCCCAGATGAGGTCTCCTCACGTACATTTTGCTGAAGCCTGACCACTCCGGTATTGTGGCCCTGTGGTTTCCTTCAACTGGTCTTCAGGTTGAGGTTCTCCGGCATCTGATACCTTTAGTATAGTATAAACCTTTGATATGATTATATATTTTTTTCTAGAGTGTCTTTACCTGTGTAGAGTTGCTGGACAGTATTGGAGAGAAATCAGCTTCAGAAATAAACTGTGAAACACTCTTGATTCAGGGTGCTGTCTGTGTAACCATCCAGAATCTTCAACACCCCTCTATGTACCCCAAAAAGCAGCCACCACAGGTGTGTGATGACCCAGCAGTAGGTATGAAAGGCTTTAGCCTTCCCTCGCGGAGTGGAGAGAGTCAGTATAGACCAGGTGAGGGTCTCACTCTTGCTCTCCAAGCTCCAAGAGTGGCCCTGCTTCCAGGAGCATGACAGAGTTGAGTATTAATTACTTGCTGAATTTCATGCCGAATAAAACCACATGTGTCTTTCAGCTGTGGTTTGGAAACATTTCCACCCTGGATATTATCTGTGAAAATTGGATGGGATTACATCACCTTGCTGCTGGTTTATGCATGTTCAAATTTCACGTCAGCAGGGAAGAGAAAGCGCTTCTGTGAGCCTCTCCTGGAGTCCTTCACAAAGAGGCAGCAGGGTGAGGCCTAACCTCAGCCTGCACACTACCGAGAGCGGTGGCTGCCATCTTGGGAGCCTGGAGTTGATGCTGCAGGCAATAGGGAGCCTGTGAAAGGTTTGTCTTAAAAAACTGAATGATGTGTTCATATTAGCCTGGTGGCAGCATGGACTGAAAAGAATGTAAGAAGAGAAGCAGGGAGAAACTTTAGAGAATAGAAGAGACAAAAGGCAAGAAGCATTTTGAAAAACACTTAGGATAAAAAGTGGGTAATTTAGGTAAAAAGTGGGTAATTTAGGTAAAAAGTGAAGGGAGGGAGGAATCTCAGACGAATCCCAGGTTTCTGGCCTAAGCTGCTATTGCATGGTGGAGCCATGATAAACAAAGGTAGGGATCACAGGGGAAAACAATGAGGTAGGTTTTAGGGGGATATAATGAGGCACGCTGGACCCCTTGAGCTGCGAGATATCTGTGTGACAACTAAGCGTACAAATTTCAGGGGGCAAATAAGTATATGCACCTGATATGCTAGTGAAAAGTTAAGGTGAGAAAGATAGTTCGGAGTCATTGCCCCATAAGTGGTGGATGAACCAGGAGTGTGGATGGGATTGCCATGGGACAGCAATTAAGTGAGGACCGTTGCAAGCCAAGAATCGTTGGGAATCCTCAGAACACTGATGTTCCCATGAAAGAGAAGGAGAAGAAATGCTCAGATTTGGGGAGGATGGATCAGACGGATGAGGGACTTCATGAGGGAGACTCATTCAAGCTTATACACCAAAGGAAATGGGGCAGTAGAGTGGGAGAAGATGAAAGCAAAAAGGTTGCAGTAATAAGCGATGGAGCCAGGTCCTGGAGGGGCAGAAGCAGAGAGGACCACAAGCTCAGGTGAATACTCTAGCTGTTAACAGAGGGAAGAACAAAGCGGAAGGGAGAATGTAATATCTGAAAATTGAGAAATTCATAGCCAATGCCCTCAATATCCTCCCAAAATGATGTAGGATACAAGGTCACCTTTCAAGAGGAGAAGGGATGGGATAGAGGATAGACGACTTGAGAAAAATTGCATTTTAAATTATTGCTTTAGGTGAACGGAGAGTGAGCTAACTGAAGACTAGCAGAAGAGTTATCAAGAAACATTACTAAGACACCAGGAAACTGTAACTGCGCTAACGCTCAGAGTTGGAGAGTTTTCCCCTCAGCTTTCAGCCATTCAAGTGTATCAGATGGCACGGAGCTGTGAACTTGAGATGATGGTGCAACTGACCACATGGACCTGGAACTTGCCTAGGAAGAAAGAAACATGGACTGGAGAGGGAGGCTGAGTCTTTACCACAGTCTTTAGTGAAAGTGAGGGAGTAGTTGGTAGTGCTTTTAAGAACATGAGTTTTTGGTCAAATACATCTGGATTTGAACATCAGTTCAACCACTTACTAAGTGTCAGATCTGACTAGCGGCCTCGTGGCTTCTCGTGCCGCACGGGCTGCAGTGCTTGCCAAGGCACCACAAACTGGTAGACCAGATGGCCAGAATGCTTCTCTCACCATATCACTAGAGATTGGAAGGAGTGAGCTGTCTCCAGCCACTGGTGTCTAACCAGACTAGTTTGTCAGCCACCACCCTGCATGCTCTCTCACAAAAGAAGCATTTCAGATGGGAAGGCTTGCGGCAAGAGAATAGGTTATCACTGGTTGTCCTTCAGCCCTAACCAGGCAATAGAGTGAGAACTCCGCTCACTGATCATGTACCTCCCCCATTCCTAGATGACACTGTGGCACAAGCTGGAGATAAAAAGAAGAGTATCCAGCCTTTCCCAAGGTACTCTAATGCAACTACTGCTAATAATAATACCTTGTTAGAAAATGAAAACCCCAGGACATGCAAAACCAAAAGGGATTCCAAGGCAACAGGCATAAATCAGGACACTTCGAGGCAAATCAGAGAGGATGGTTCCTCTAGCTGGAAGGATGAACACCACCCCCAGAGAAGAATGCCGTGCAAGCAACTTCCTCAGGGAAACAGCTTCAGCTACAGCTGGGAGCAGGCCCAGGTCTGGCTTCAGGCAGCTGTCCCCAAGCCTGCTTCCCACCAGACCAATAAATCCCCACCCTCAGACAGAACTATCCATGTAGGCGCTTCCAGGCACTGCTCAGCCTGGTCAGAAGAATGAGCCGCACTTGAGTGTTTTTCCATCATGGCCTCTGTCCGGGTTGACTTCTTGCTTCCTTCAGTGGCTGCAGCTAAGAAAGATTTTTCTGCTGTGAAGGTTAGCTTTCATCTTTGAATTGTGGTTTCTGGTTTGGGGACCACAGGGATAAAGCTAAAGCTTTCTTTCTGCTGTCAGAAGTCCCCTTGCTTAGAATAGACAAAGCCCCCCAGGGTACAGGATCTGGGATCTGCTTACTGCAAAGCAATTAGGATAAGGCCCACCTGATGTCATGTGAAAGGCCTGTCCAAAATCTCTCCCGATATTCTCTCACCATGGCTTCATGATAACTTTGCCCTTACCATTGCCCTCGGAAAATGTAGACAGCGTCTGGAAATAGAGAATGATCCCCCTCTTTTCCACATTTCACTGTGAGTTATTTTATCAGATTCCTTTTCATCACACGTGGAGAAATCTGGATTAAGCGTGGTGCACGGGTGGGACTTATAGATCAAAAAGGCAAAGATAGGGCCAAAGGGCAAACATGTGTTGGGGCTGGGGGTGGAGATGAGGCCTGGTAAAAGCCACGTGCCTGAGACAGTTGACCCGCTGCATGACTTTGTCAGGAGCAGACCTGCTGGGGGAATTGGCTAAGTGAGCACTTCTTTGTTTTTGCTGTTTGAATTTTGATCTTATAAACACTTTGGGTGAACTGACTTGACAGAGTCCATATTTGCTATCCCTGTGTCTGGTCTGGACTTGGCAGCAAAAGTAGAAAGACTGAGGTGTTTGAGAAATGACTTTCATTCCAGCCTCTCTGGAAATATTTAATGTCTAAAATATTTGGATAGTTAGGATTTACAACTTTGAGGGACCTGCAAAGAGTAACAGCAACCGCCTAACTACTGAATCTGATCTTTCAAAGTTTTATTTTCATCTGTTTTATTGTGAAATAAAGCATGTGCACAGAAAAGTGCAAAAAATATATATGTATCATTTAAAAATAATAAAGCAGGAATAAACAAACTATTTGTGCTTGCGGCAACATGGGCCAATTTCCCAAACAGAATGCTGAGGAAAAGCAGCCAGAGCAAAAATAAAAAAGGATATATACTAGGGGCTGGCCCCGTGGCCAAGTGGTTAAGTTCGCGTGCTCCGTTGCAGGCGGCCCAGTGTTTCGTTGGTTCGAATCCTGGGCGCGGACATGGCACTGCTCATCAAACCATGCTGAGGCAGCGTCCCACATGCCACAACTAGAAGGACCCACAACGAAGAATATACAACTGTGTCCTGGGGGGCTTTGGGGAGAAAAAGGAAAAAAATAAAATCTTAAAAAAAAAAAAAAAGGATATATACTATAGAATTCCATTTATAGAAAGTTCGAAAACAGGTGAAATTGATCCATAGCCTTGGAAGTTAGAATAGAGTCACCTTCGAGAGGGACTTGGCAATATGCCATTCCTCATTTGGTGTACTTTTGCTTACTATCTTTATTCTTCATCAGATTAGCTAGTGATTCAGATGTAGGGGAGTTTTGGTGCCGGTGCACCGGAAATTTTCCCTTCATTCATTGCGCTGCATACTTCTGTTTGTGCACTTTTATGTATCTATGTTGTATTTAATTAGCTTGCAAAACACAATACAGCAAATACTCAAGAACTCAACACCCATCTACAGAAACAGATTGCGCCATTTTCTTAGATACCCGCTCTGTGCTTTGCCTTTATCTCTCCCCAGATGCAACCACTATCCTGACTTTTGTGATAATTCTTGCTGTGCTTTTCTTGAGGATTTTACGACTTTTGAATGTAACCAAATAATGTATTGCTTAGTTTGGCCTGTTGCTAAAACTTATACAAATGGAATCACATTGCATGTACTTTCTCTGACTTGATAATTGTGCTTATCATTATGTTTTTGGGATCCTTTCATGTTGAGGTATGAAGCTGTGGTTCATTCATTTTAACCACTCTATAGTATCCCATTGCATAAATATACCATAAATTATTTGGCCATTGATGGATTTCTTTTTAATTATTTGCTATAAAATTAATATATGTATTTATTTCTCTCTCTCTCTATATATATATATTTGTCAACTAAAGCTAGTTTACAGCAGACACCACTCAGGGTAGGTCTTTTTTTCCTAGAAGTGAATATTTTCTGGAAATGTCTAAGGTCTGCTATCACTCTGTTCTTCATGGCAACAGCACTGCTACCTGGCTTCTTAAGCAGGGCCGTGTTACTTGGTGCATACACATTTAGAATTGTTATATTTTACTGGTAAACTGAATTATTTGTCATTTGAAATTAGCCTATATCTAGGAAATCTTTTTGCCTTAAAATTTATTTTGTATGTTATTAATGTAGAAAGCCTTTTGTTGTCATTAATATTTCATGATACCTACATCCATTTTAGCCTTTTACATCCTTATTGTTGGGAATCTGCCTTCTATAAACACATGGCTCATAGAGTTGGACTTTTTAACATCCAGCCTGACAACTTTAGCATTTTATTTGGCTTATTTAGTCTGTTTACATTTGTTGTAATGTCTAATGTGCTATATTTAGATTTACATTTATTGTCATTTTTTTCTGTTGGTCTTGCTTGTTAGGTGCTTATTTTTTCATTTTTGGACTTTTTGGGGACTTATTTTCTTTATCAATCTTTTTCCTCCTTTAGTTTGGATATTGTACATTTATTTTCTATTCTTTTAGTGTTTACCTAAGAAATTATAACATGCACCCTTAACTCTTCAACGTTAAGTTTCATTAATATCTTTACCCTCTTCCCAGGAATATAAGGATCTCAGAATATCTTTAATTCCATTCACCTCCTTCCCAAATTGTGTGCTATTGTTGTGATATGTATTATTTCTCTCTTTTTCTCAGGACAATTATGGATTGACTTAGTCGATCGTCATTCAATGTTACCCAAATACATATTCTTTGTTAGATCTTTGTTTTTCCTGGCATTCCAAACCTTCACCTGAAAATTATTTTCTTTTAGTCCGAAGGATACACTTCAGAATTTTCTTTAGTGGGTTCTGTGGGGGAAAAAAACCAAACCAACAACCTATTAATTCTTGTTTCTCTAAAAATATCCAAACTCATTATTGAAAAATATTTTCCTTGGGCACATACTCCTAGGTTGGATTGTTTCTGGTTTATTTTGTTTGTTTGTTTTTCCTCTCAGTCCAATGAAAATTCTGCTTCACTGTCTTCTAGTTTTCACTGTGGTTTTTGAGAAGCCTACTGTCAGTCTAACACTTTTGAAGGTAAATTGTCTCTTATCTTTGGCTGTTATTAATATCTTTGCTTTGGCATTGATGTTTCCAAGTGTTAATATGATGTCTCTTATTGTGTATATTATCTTGTTTATCCTTTTTTAGATATTTAAATTCTTGAATCTCTTCCTTTGGAAATTGCTCATGGTTTTCTCTTCAAACGTTGCCTTTGCCACATCCTTTCTATCTTCTACTTCTGGAACTCCAATTAAGTATAAATTAGATCTTTTCATTCTATCCTCCATGTATCTTAGCTCTCTTTTATAATTACTTTTTCTTGTTCTTTTTGGCTACATTATGGATAAATCCTTCAGCTCAGTCTTCCAACTTACCATTTAATCTTCAGCTTTGTCTGATCTGTTTCAAACACACACATTGAGTTTTTAAATTTTGGTCATTATATGTCTTCTTTCTAGAAGATTTGATTCTTCTTTCAAAGCTGTTTGTTTCTTCTTTAAAATTTCTTATTCTCTGTCCATATTTGCAAACTTGTAACTTATATTCTGCTTATTTAAACTATGCAAACATAGTTGTTTTGTTTCTGTGTCTAAAATCTTCGTATATTCAACTCTGCTCTTTCTCAGTCAAAGATATCTTGTTTCTACATCTGTTTAGTCATTTGAAAAGTGTGAGCTGCTAATTTTCCTATGTAACTTCTTTTTGTGTGGAAATCTTGTAAGAGCTGAGATAAAGGTAGATACTTTTGAAGAGGATTATTGCTTTCCTACACCAGGTGACAACCACTCTAGGATTATTTAAACAATTCCATTTTAAATTTTGGGGGCCATCCAGATGCTATGAAATTGGGGCAGCAAATCCATGAGAGTGCCAAATTGTAAATATAATTTCTCAGTCTTTTCTCTCCTTTTGCTCAGTGCCAAGACTTGAGAAAGGCAATTTTCTGTCTTTATTTATTTGTTTTTCCTTTTTATCATTTTCTGGTAGGAAGGTGGGGGAGAATTTACTTCTAGTTCACATTCATACTTAAGATATGGCCTCTTGGTGTTCCTACTTTGTGGGTGGAAGTCTCCCATAAGGCACTCTTACTTGAAAGGGATCTCTGCTTTATCTTCTGGCCTCCACACCCCACAGGATCTTAAAAACTTAAGGTCATCTAAGCTTCAATGGTCAGGTTCTGCAAATCTTCTTAAGGTGAAAATACTGGATGAGATGCTGCACTTGCCTCTCTAGGTTCTCACCTTCACGTAGACTTTGGCCTAAGTGTTCAGTACTTTCTTGCTCACTCACTGAATCAATCATTCAACAAATATGTGCAAAGTGCCAGCAATATGCCAGCTACTATTCCGTGTGCTGGGGATAGAGAATGTGAGAAACTGACTTCAGTGCCTTCGTTCGAGGAGTGTATACCACAACAATTCAGTGGTTGTTTTAATATGATTTAAAAAAATATTTCATCCAGCTTTTTTGTTTGTTTTCTGTGGGTTCATGTAGGTACCTAGCCTGACATCCAACGAAAACAGAATATTGTTCTTTTAATCAAGCCTAGAACATAGGATAGTACAGTTTTCAGGGCTTTTTTTGTTTTTAGGTGCCTTGGATTTAGTGCTTTGAAATGAGCACAGGACAGAGAAATGGGGGGCCTAGATGTTAGTCCCATTCTACATCTTAGCAAGGGAAAATATCAGGCCTTAATTTTCCTCCTGGGTTAAATGGGTTGATAGCATCTCCATCACAAGGTTACTTGGGGGCACTAATTATACAATGTAAGTGAAGGCACATTGTGAAGATCATTCTTTAAATGTCAATGTTCTATTACTCTTGAACTAGAGAAATACCCTTAAAGGAGTTAAGTATCACATCCAAAGTCAAACTATAATAATTTATCGTTTGAATCAAATCAATCTCTCTTGAGCGGGAGGGTAAGTGTGAGAGGGGATAGTCCTTTCAGAGAAAAGGGCGTCACTCTCATATAGGCTTTTAATTTTTCCAGCTTGTAGTGAGAAATCATTTTCTTGCATTCACAGAACCACTGCATTATGCTCGACCCATTAAATGAGGTGTAAGCGACATCAGTGTGGCCACTCTGAAGAGCTGTAAAGAAGCCACATACTGTACACTCATGAGAGCTGAAGAGGGAGAGAGAAGATGGAGTGAGGGGGTGGGGAGGTAGGAGGCCCAACCCTTCTTAAAGGTCCCGTTTCTGATACCCACAGGCCTTAAACAACTGTCTCATCTGGTCTCCTTTATCCTCCTGATATCACTGAGCACCCACACTGAGGAGGCTGGAAGGCAAAGGGACTGTGTATGGACCACTTCTGTTCTGATAATTAGTGTGGTGCTGATGGAGGTGTGTTTCTCTCTCGGGAGCTCCAAAGACCTCTGAGCCATTCAGTTGTGATGTAGATAAGGAGAGTCAAGGCTGTGTTCCAAGGTCCTTCAGTGTAGCCGAATCAGCTGCCAGAGAGGAGGAGGCCAGAGCCTGCAAAGTGCTGGCTAGTTATTTACTTCATTCTCTGTGTCCACCGATGGATTCTAGAGAGTCTCAGAATGTGCCTTGTGCTTCTGGCCCAGGGCTCAAGATGCTCAGGAAATGTAAGTCCGTGGACTATTGGAATTCACAGTCACACCCGGACAAAGGGTTTATTGACAATAAACGGAGAGTTTTTCTAATAGAGAGGCAGATGTTAACCATCTTGATTCCTTTCAAATGTGCTTGGACTAATTCAAGAAGCTTCAAATGGAGGATCAGAGGGCAAGTCCTGTTTTCCTTAGATCTTTCAGGGTCACATTAAATCCACGTTGTGTTTTCTGACAGATTAGAAACAGGCTGCTAAACGAACTCAACAGTTCTAAGATGCAACTTTTCTACCCTGAACGTAGAATCTCTCCGTTTTTTTTTTCACGCTTATGATGAAGAGTTGTTATTTCAGCTAAATACCCTTTTATTCGAAATCTCTCATGAGCAGGGAGGCTTGCTTAGATGCTGATCATTTGACACTCTCTTTATTCATGATTTATTCGTCATTAAGCGCCACGTGATATCAAGGTAAGTAAAACTCAGAGGATGTTAACAGAAACATTCAGGATTTCTTAACAATAAAAACACGTTTCACAAACAGAAAAGACAGCGCTACGTGAATGAGACTCTTTCGAGGGATGATGTTTAACTGTTTGTGAAGTTCGCTCTTGCCCCAAGCAAAATAAAACTAGTAAATATTAAGTCCTACTGCAGATCGACTGATTAACAAATAGCTTTAGTGCAAACAGTGAGGCTCAAATATTTTGACTTTACTATTTTTCACTGAAATCTTTCATTAAATCTGACCACAGCTGTCCTTGAGGCCAGATGTTAGCTGTAAAATTCAGCGAACTTAATATACCATACAACCTCCCTGCCTTTTTAGACAGGCTGAAGCCCCCAGCGTCTGCATGTATTAGCTTTACATAGCTCCGGTCGCCGCGTGGGGAGCCTGGTATCCTCATGTGGTTTGGCAGTGGCTCAGATTGCCTGTGAGCTTGTGCACAATCGCTCCATTTAGAACATTCTGCTTCTATTGAGGTGAAAGAAGCTCACAAATGCACTTGATACTGGCTGTTCCTAAAAGAATATGGACGAAGTCACATACCTTCCCTTTTTATTGTTGTTAAGCTGACCAAGCCCTGTTAATTGCGGCCTCACCGAATGTGTTTTCCTGGAGGGTTGCAGGACGGGGCCTGGCTCATCTCACAGGAGAGTGAGCTGTTAGCATAGTGCAGAGTTCTCGGGTCCTCAGCTTCCCCCCTCCGCCAGTGCATTTTCTGGTCTGTTAATTAGAGACTCGGGACTGTGCAAATGCCTGTCTGTAACTCCTCAGGGCGAATTCACAAAGCCTGCGGAGCAGTGATGCAATGGAAAGAGCGCGGGTTTCAGAACTGGAAAGATCCAGGCTTAAATCAAGCAACACCATTGAATTCCCTGAATGCCCGTTGATTCCCGTCTAAGCTGCTCCTCCCGACTGAAGGCAGTAATTTTCAAGCCAGATTCAGGACTGCTTCGGGGTCTGCAAATGTTTCAGCGACTTTTTAAAGCACATATTAAAAACTTGCAATGAAATTGTAATTAAAAAGCACACACACTCAAATGTGTTAAGTACCAAATTTTTGGCGTTCCCTAAACTGCCCCATTGTTCTCATTGATCGCCCTTACAAATGTGAAATTATAAATTAAACTTTTACTCATAAAGTCCCACTCCAATCTATGTTATATGCTGGAATCCCAGGTAATGTTTCATGTGCAAAAAAGGGCTCCACTGTTTAAACTTTGAAAACCACTGCTTACAAGCGTGGTTCCAACTCTTCCAAAATGTTCTTTCTCTCCCGGGGACTTCAGTGTCGCCCATCAACCCATGAAATGCTACAGTTTTAAGGTGCTTAATTTTCACGTGTCTCTTTCATCATTCCTTCTGAGGTTTGAAAATCACAAGGATGTGGGGTAGGTTTGGCGGGACACATCCTCTGTGCTAACTAAGGGAGAGCATCGAACCTGGGTCCGGGCTGCTCCATCTGTGAGTCCTCCTCCAAGGAGGAGTCTTCCCAAGGGGAGGGGAGGGTGTCGGCTGCTGGGCAAGGTGGAGGCCAGCTTTCCGGCAGAGGGAGCAGTAGTAGCAAAGGGAGACGACACCACGGTGTTTGACAACCGGATGTTGTTGGGTATGACCGGAAGAAGTGCGAGGAAGAGAGACAGATGAATACAAGGAGAAAAGTAGGCAGTGAGCAAACAATGCAGGCTTCGACCGCCATGCAAAGGTGTTTGGATTTTGTTCAGTAAGAAATTGGTAAGCCACTGGAAGATTTTTTAAAACTAAGGAAGGTGACGGCCCGGTGGCGCAGCGGTCGAGTTCACACGTCCGGCATCTCTGTGGCCCGGGGCTCACTGGTTTCAGATCCTGGGTGTGGACGTGGCACCACTTGGCAAAAAGCCATGCTGTGGCAGGCATCCCACATATACTGTAGAGGAAGATGGGCACGGATGTTAGCTCAGGGCCAGTCTTCCTCAGCAAAAAGAGGAGGATTGGCAGCAGATGTTAGCTCAAGGCTGATCTTCCTCAAAAAAAAAAAAGAATAAAAGAATAAAAATAAGGAAGACATTTGGAAACTTCTGAGTGTATCTTCTGTATTTTCCCAATGGTAGTATAATGCTTCCCTTTATCAGTTCAGATGGTTAAATTATAAGGATTGTGTTTTAGGATCAAATACGTCAAATAGAGCTATTATGGTTTTGTGTAGTCTTTGCCACTTCCTAGTGTGGCTTTGGCCAAGCCCTTGAACATTTGAATTGAGTTTCCTGGTATCATTTCCTCAGAAGCAGTTTTTAGCTCTCTTTACAGTTAGGGAAAACTTCATTTGCACAAGTTCTTTCTGCTCAAAACACTCTTCCGACTACTCTTCACCCAGCAAATTTTTCTTTATCTTGGCACAGCTGTGCTTGCCGTGGGACAATGTCTTCGGTCTCTCAGACCAGATCAGGCCCTCGAGTGACGTTCCAACAGCACCCTGGATTAACTGCGGCAGTCGTGACACTTGCAATGATTGCAATTACTGACTTTTTCTCTTAAAGGAATTATCAAAGATGCTGTATCCTCTGGGTTCTCGCATACTTGAGCAAGTTTGTCAACTGTCTTCATAAAATCACCAAGTAAATCTAAAAACTAATGCGATATGGCCGTGGAGAAATCTGAGGTGAGCTTGATTCTTTTTACCTTTCTTCGTACTTGGTTTTAATGTTAAGATGCCTGAAAAACTAATTTTTTTGAGCTTTATTGAGGTATAATTCACATCAATAACTGGATATATTTATAGCGTACCATTTCATGTTTTAAAGTATGTATATTCTTATGAAATAGTCCAGATAATGTACGTATTCACCACCTCCAAATATGTGCCCCTTTGCAATCACTCTGTCCTTGCCCATCTGCCTTCTCCAGCAGCCACGGGTCTGCTGTTGTCACTGCACGTTAGCTTGCATTTTCTAGAGTTATATATAAATGGAAACATACAACATGTAATCTTTTTTTCTTTTGGTCCAGTTTCTTTCACTGTGTGTAATTATTTTGGTTTCATCCATGTTGTTCCATGTATGAATAGTTCATTTATTTTTATTGTTGAGTAGTATTCCATTGTAAATTTCCGCAGATTTATTTACCCACTGACCTGTTGATGGCATTTGCATTGTTTCCAGGTTTTTGATATTGCAAATAAAGCTGCTAGGAACATTTGTGTGTGTGTGAATTGATACATTGGAATTTATCAAAATAATGTCTGCCCTTTAAAAGACATTGTTTAGAGAAGGAAAATACAAACCACACACTGAGGGAAAGAATTTGCAAACCACATATCTGGAAAAAGTCTTGTATCAAGAATATATGTATTGTATATTTGAAAGTTGCTAAGAGAATACATCTTGAAAGTTTTCATCAAAAGAAAAAAAGGTTATAACTATGTGAGGTGATGGATGTTAACCAAACTTATGGTAGTAATCATTTTGCAGTATATACATATATGCAATCATTACGTTGTACATCTTAAACTAATACAATGTTATATATCAATTGTATCTCAATAAAACTGGAAAAAAATGTATGAAGAATTCTTGAAACTCAAAAATGGAAAACAAAAAGTCCGACTGAAAAAAATGGGCAAAAGATTTGGTCAGACTTGTCACCAGAGGAGTTATCTGGAAACATTAAGATATTGGAAACATTCTGGGTCTTGCTGCTAAGCTTTGTTAGGCTGGCCCAGAGCAGCTATTAGTCTGGAGCTCATTCTTTCCTATGAGCAAGGCATCTGAGGACTCTCCCCAATGGCCCATGAATTCGGAGCTTTTCCAACCTGGCTCTTGGGAACAGGAACAATTTCTGGCCCTGTGTGAACCTCAGAAATGATTTTCCCTAATCCTAACAGGGGTTCTCAGGGAGCTTCCTCACGTGCCTGGGCTGACCTACTCAGCTGCACACGGGAGCACATCTCCAGGGCTCGCTCTGGGCAGTTCCCTCCTCTCTGGCACTCTGCCCTCTGTACTCCGGGCCTCCCTGGGTGCCCATCTCCGTCTGCTCAGCTGAGGGAAACCACTGGGCTCGGCCTGGCATCCCCTTGCCTACCCTGCAGCCTGGGGACTCTCCAGGGATTAAAATGGAGACTCATGGACTCACCTCCTTTGTTCCCTGTCTCCCAGGCATCACTGTGGCTTGTTGCCTGGAGTCTAATGTCTTGAAAACCTTGCTTCACACAGTAGGCCCAATTTTTTTGTTTCAGGAGGGAGAGGGCATACAGTCCTTGTTACTCCGTGTTGGCCAAAGTGGAACTCTGAATGACTGTTTTTTTACAGTGTGGTACCTAACAGCTATGGAACACACTTATTGACAATTGCTTAGTCCTCACAACAACCCTATGAGATGTAGACATTTTGAACCCCCCAGACGGGTAGCACAGGTTACCATGGGGGGCACAGATAACCACTGAAAGAACCGTGCTCTGAACTCTGGCAATATGATTCTTAGCCTCCCATGCTTAAATAATATACCATACAGCCTATTTCTGAAATGTGATACTTTAATCAGCATTTCTCTCATATCCAAATTCTATATATTTTTTTCTGGATCAGAGTATATCTTATTTCACAGATTTTTTTTCCTTACAGTTTGAATATATCTGCAAGAGTCTATTCTTTGAATTTTTTCTTCAGGTACATCTACCGTTTGTATTCTGGACTGTCTTTGAAACAAATGTTCATCAATGACAGAATGACTCAACGTCATGTTTCCTTACCAAGCAATAGTACTCACAATTAGATGATGCTGTACTATGTTGTGTTACTGAGATGTTAAATGGAAAAGACACAAACATAACAACTCTGAGTTGAAAAGTGATTCAGAGCAGTTGTACACAATGTGAAGAACTAGGAATGTCTTAACTAATTTATCTTGTTATATATCTTGATAAAGTATCCTTTTTGTATGCACCAGAACAACACGTGATATAAAACAATCTATGTCTAAGATTAGATGAGCTCCTTCTGTAGATATAAAAATGCTAAGAAATAAGACAGCATTGTGTTAAAGTCTAATTGGCAGCACTTTTTTCCTTTTTTGAGTGGTACACAAAATAATGGTGTGTCTTACAGTTGATGGCACCTTTGATTTGGTGAAATATGGTATCATCTATCTAAATGTTTTAATTTTTTATATTTGCCCTCTGCACTAACCCTTATATCTCAGGCTTTTATTTTAATAATTAAATTTCAGGCATGGTGTTCCTGTTTATCATAGTTTCTAACGTATGTGTTTCTAGCATTGTTGTTTTATTCCTTATTTTGTTTCTTTAACTCTGCAATCTCCATTTTCCCAATTCATTCTATTGTTTTTACTATTCCTTTTTTTGAGCTCTTTCTTTGAAAATGAGTTTTTATTATGTTCTATGGTGGTAAGGGAATTTCTCTCATTTCCTTGGACTGAGTTCTTGCCTATGGAATTAATTTCCCAGAAGAACTTTTCCACTTTATTTTTTCTGCTTATGCTCCAACCAATTTTCTCCATGTTTATCCATTCCCTCCTCCTGCAGCGTCCTGCCCTGGCCTGCCCTGCAGATTCAGCTTGCCAAATTCCCATTAATCCCTCAATATCTATCTCAAGTACATCTTTTAACAAAGACTTTCGTGATTTTGCGGGAGCGATAAGACCTTTCCTTCCTTCAAACCCTCGTAGCACCTTTTCCATCTCTTCTGCATCCTACCAGATGCTCCCTGGGAGTTTAAGTATTAAGGTAACTGTCCAAAAGGTTTTTTGTATTGTTGTGTTTTTAGCATATTTTTGCATGCCCCAATAAGAGTAAAGGTAATTAGTACATAACAGACTCTTGATAAATATTCATTGGGTTGAACTAAACTGATATATCTAAGTTATATGGAAAAACTCCATTAGCGGCACTATTAATTTTCTGGCATGGTTTTAAAAATCATTGAAGAGTTATTAATATATCTCATGATAGTGGTCCTCTGTGTTCCGGACATATGAGAATCACCTGTGTAAATTTTTTCTTATTGTTTCTTTGTTTTAAATCACCATCTTTGGTTCCTGCCAAATCTACTGACTATAATCATGGAGAATGAGCCCCAGAAAATTGCTTTTAAAAGCTCAACAGAGGATTTTGATGCTCATAAAGGCTAAAATACTGGTTTTAGGAAGGTAAATGATGACTTCATTCTGAGCTCTATGTAGATTTGGGGACCTTTCTTAGATCTTCTAATAACTGGGCAGTGTCCTAATTAGGCAAAATGGTGAATGTGCTTGAATAACCAAAATCTATTTTCCCAGGAAGGGAAAAAGAGGACAAATAATATATGCAGCTACCATAAGCCATTTCCTTACAGAGTCAACATATGTGTTGATGCAAAAATAATCTAGCCCTGACAATGTTCTCCTTCCGCGAATATGGTGGTACAAGAGAGAAAGCCACGTGTCATAATTATGTAGCGCCCCGCCTGTAACATAGCCTCCTGTACAAGAACATACAGTCTTTCAACTCAGAATAAAGCATCTTTTTTTTTTTTTTTTTTTGGCAGCATCAGCTTTATTTTGTGCAAATAGTCTGGAAACATGATTTTCAGCACGGCTAGCAAAGCATCTATAGACAATTTTCTAGGAGCGCATTTATATACCACCCCAGGTAAGTCATTAATCAGATAATGTGCACAGTTCGCCACTGTGTACTGAGGAACTCGTTGTTAACATCCTGAAGCATGAGAGTCTCTTTTAAGAATTAATGTGTTTAAGTTAGTGTCTGTACAAGTTTCAGAGTAGCCTTTAGGGTTTTCCTGTCCTCCAGAAATTGAGAATCTAATGTAGATGAAAGAATGTGATATAACTGAAGTTATTTAAACGACACAGAATTGATAGAATAAGCATTTTCCCCCATTGGCCGTAAATAGGCAAGTCTTTGTGGATCTGAGACTACTAATGAATTTACACAAGCCACGCAGCAGAAATGCTATGAATCGTCTAGAAAGCTACAGATGCTTGAAAAGCCAAACTTGGGGAAAACAGGATTACAACCTCTGCATTACAGGAAAGAGAATGGACTTAAACCACCCATATCTTCTGTTACGGCATCAGGTACCTGATCACCGAGACATCGGTGTGTGGCTTACCTGTGAGTGGGCCACAGGTAACCAGTGATCACACAGGTGGAGGGCTCTTCCTCAGTTAGTTGAGTTAGAATAAGATTCCTCACTCCATGCTAATTGCTTTGAGCCCCTAAAACATACTCTTTTCGGCAGAAGAGTTTGAGGGAGATGTTTTTGTGTAATCTGTTACCAGGATGTAGAGGGCAGGTTCTAGAGGGCAGAAAATTTATTTGTGCTCTGTTGCGTCCCCAGCACCTAGAACAGTGCAGGGAAGGTATAGCAAATGCTCAATAAATATCTGTTGATTGAATATTTGTTACTTAATTACAAAATTGTATGCAATGTCTTCAGGTTAAAACTTTCTATGTTTTTATCTCAATAACTTAATTCCCACTATAAAACAAATAGATTCACTACAGAAAACTTGGATTTTTTTTAAGTCCTAAAGGACAAGATAAAAATTATTGGTGATACCCTCGTGAACTTTTCATGTTCATCATGGACTTCTAAGTAAATTTTTTTCCAGTGCATGTGTGAGCTTTTTATAAACGTGGTTTGGGCTTGTGTGTGTGTGTGTATTCATGTGCACATGTGTGTGTATTTGTGTACACTTAGAAAATACCTGGAACTATGTGCTTAAAGTTTTTGACTTGATGTATCATGAGCTTTCTCTCATGTGACTGAATTCTTTGAAACCATGATTGTTAGTAGTTACATAATTTTCAGGTATGTGGATTTGCCATAATTTGTTGGCATGTTTCCTAAATAAAGCCATTAAGGTTGCTTTATTTAGTTATTTTTGGTAAAAATAAATACTACAGTTATGAATGCCCTTATATGTTAGTCTTTTAACATCACTAATTATTCCTTTAGGATAATTTCTCTCTGAAGTGGTTATAGAAATGGATCGTGAAACAAAAAATTTTCAAGAACGTCCATTTACTTCACTCTTGATAATAGTAATTATCATTCTTTTTAATTTTTTCGAATTATGTGAAAAATAATATCTCATTACCTGTGAAGTTCAACATAACTTATTATTTGTGTGTGGCGACATGTTTTTATACGCAGATTTTTTAATTAAATAAATTAATTGTATATGTTATTTTGGTATTTTTGGTTCTCTTTTTCTTAATGGCGGGTTAAAGCACTTTATATATCATGGATAGGAAGCATTTATCTGTTGCACAAATTTTTCCCTCTTTGCTATTTCACCTTAAATTACATGTTTTCTGACGTACAGAAGATTTATTTTTGTATATACTAACACATTAGCTTGTGGTTTCTAGTTTTTATTCCTATGATGCTCTTTCTTAACTGATATCATCTATATTTATTTCATTTTAGTATTTTTATGGTTTTATATTTTAGGGAAGTTAAATTTTTAACCTATATGTAATTTATTTCAGTGTAAGATGTCAGACAGAAATTAGAATTTATCTTTTAACAGTTGCCTTGTTATAATTTATTTAATAATTGTTTATCTCCCTAATTATTTTCTATACAAATTTAATCATATATTAAATTATGTTCCTGTGCCCTTCTGTCCAATTAAAATATCTGCTTCTTCATGTTTATACAAGTAGTAAAATTTGGTAATACCTTGTATGTGGTAGAATAACTTTCTTCTTTTTGTTCTTATATATTTTTTTAATCTCAAGACAATTCTCATCAGTTAAAAATTTCAAGTAAGCTTTAGAATTCTAGTAAAAGTACAGAAAGGAGGAAAGATGAGATTTCTATGAAAATTAAATAATTTACTTAAAATTTTAAAGTAAGTGGGTAAGAGTTAATCTGTTTCTAATATTGAGTTCTCCAACCCATTAGGCACCCACACAGCACAAAACTCTGCTTATACAAATACTTCCCCATTTTTTCAAATCTTCTTTTATGTTCCTCATCAAAGTTGTAACACTCTCTTCACATCGAATAAGTGTATTTCATGTTAATTTATTAACATATATTTTAATATCTTTTGGGGGATTTTTTTAAACAGTTGTAGGATATATAGGTTGTTTTCACTTTTTGGCTATTATATATAATGCTTCTATGAACAGTTGTGTGCAAGCTTTTGTGTGGACATGTGTTTTCATTTCTCTTGGATAAATACCTAGGAGTAGAATTGCTGACTCATCTGATGACTCTATATTTAGCCATTTGAGCAACTGCCAAATTATCTTCCACAATAGCTGCACCATTTTGCATTCTCACTAGCAGCATACGTGGGTTCCAATTTCTCCATCCTTGTCAACACTTGTTATTATCTGATTTTTTAATTTTAGCCATCCTAGTGGGTATGACGTGGTAACTTATTGTGATTTTGAACGGAGATTTTTTATGATACCTTTAAACTAGTTATTGCCATTATAAAATAAAACTATAGTAACTTTTATAACAGATCTTCCCATGACTTCTTCCTCCTGTGCCTCCGTCAGACATATTGGCTGATGCTTCATGCATATGAACATTTGTGGCCTGTCGGCTGCTCTCCAGCATCTATGTGGAAGAGTTGGGGCAGTGTACTGCTTAAGAATACAAGTCGTGTGCCCAGACTGCCTGAGGTCCAATCTCAGCTCTGTTACTTACCTGCTTGTGTGACCTTGGGCAAGTTGCGCACTTTGAGACATGGATATCTTTGAAGTCTTGTCTTAATGGATGTGATTTATGCAAGAAAAACAAAAGGGAATTTTAGTGAGTGCACACATGCTGAAAGAAATGGTCTAGCTTTATACTCCCTAAATTGGCAAACTGTTGTAAATATTTGTATTTAAGTTGAAACTATATATGTACATTTATAGATGCACATAAGCTTATAGGCTTATAAATTTTACTGATATAAAGGATTACAGCACACAATTTAAAAAAAAGAATAAAATTTATTTTGCTTTTTCTTGAAAGTCTTATATAGCCAATTGATTCTCACAGAATGTTTTCACCGATTTTTGCCAAACTCTTGCATTTGTAGCCAACCTATGGTTGCAATTCCACCATGAATTGAAAAGTGGAGCTGCAGCCCAATTTGCTTTTCCCAATAAATTTATTGTCATCAAATTGGGTATGTGATCTATGGTTAAACTCTTTCTCACTCTTGATCAAAAGTAGGCCAAGGACATTAATGTCGAACATTCAGACCTTCACCACTGCCAGGGTTCCAGGGCTCAGGGGGTTGTCCAGAGTGTTGTCTGTAGTTGGAGTTCTTTCATCTCTTCTGTTCCTTTTGTTGCAGAATGAGCTGTTGAATCATTCAATGGGACAGAGGCTGCTCAGTAACAGTTCAGACCCTGTTCAGATATATCAGCCAACTGTACTTTATGCAATTACTAGGAAAAGTTAATTTGTGTTTATTATTTTCCTCTTCTCCTCTTTTCCATGTAACTTTTAAATTTCTCGTACATATCTACCATTTTTCTAAAGTGATTTTTCGAAAGCTAATCTATCCTACTCTACTCATGTTGTTTATAATCCCTCAACCAGCCAATATATATTTTTATTCTTTATGCAGCCTCCCCTGAGCCCTATTCATCACTGCTCAAATTTGTTTCAAAGATGAAATGTCCTCTTCAATCATTTAGAATTGAACATGAGAAATTCTCTAAATTTTCCTCCTGTTCCTAGCAGCAAGTTACTCTGGTTTCCCAGAGAACTTTTTTTCCATCAATATGCAATATTTTTGAATAAAGTTGATGCTTTTTCTCTTTTTGCTCATCTTGAATATTGATCTATAGTTAAACACGAGTAGTAGCTATCCCAAGAATGAGATAAGCACCTTCCTGAAGTTTTTCGAATACAGAATGAAAGATAAATAAATAAAGATGATATTTACTGTAGTTTAGTATTAGTTTACAGAGATCCAGTAAACTTAGGGAAGTGGGTAGGCAGTCACAAGTGAGTACTCGATTCTAATGTTTCTTCATTGTTTTTGAAAAATCAGGAAGGTGGACACAAGCTCTGCTGGTCATCACCTTTCTCTTTAGCATAGCCCAAACTCCAGGAACAAGCCATGGCAGGAGACCGTGTTCTCCCTTCATGCCCCAATCACCCCAACTACTGTGACCTCCAGGCCATCAGTGACTTCCAGGGAGCAAAGGGCTCCAAAGGTCCCATGGTCTTTTCTTACCTCTAGCTTTCATTTTGCTGAATTAGAAGACCTTAGAGGGGTTTTATTAGCATCTTCTCTGGTTACTTCCCAGGCAGCTGTTCCTTCTTAGAAAGGAGTCTGATTTATGTTACTTCCTGCTAACTGTGTTCCCTGACATTTCTAGTATGTGGATGGCATTCCCCATGCTGATACAGATTTATCTCTATTTTTACTTCCATTCATCATTTAAGTAAAAATCTGAGAGCTGAAGAAATTATGTGTCTGTGCTGGTTTTGCTATTCTTTTCTGGAAGTTTGTCTTTACTTTAAAATATCATTAAAGAGGAAAAAGCAAAAATATTCAACTCAAATTAAAAAATCATTTTAATTAGGAGTCACTTTGGGGAAAATTTGACCTGTTTCATAATAAGTTGAAAAAAGTTTCATAAGTAGTCTTTACCTTGGATTCTTTAGGAAAATATGAAATATTCTAAATGGGTTTTATAATACTATTGGATTAAAAATATTTTATCTCTGACTTTTGCCCTGAGCTAACATCCTCTGCCAATCCTCCTCTTTTTGTATGTGAGCCACTGCCACAGCATGGCCACTGACAGACAGGTGGTGTAGGTCCACACCCAGGAACCAAACCCGGGCCACTGAAGCGGATCATGTGGAACTTAACCATTAGGCCACCAGGGCTGGCCCATTTCATCTCTGACTTTTGAGGGAGAAGCCAAGCAACATAACAAGAAAGTGTAGAAAAGAGAATTACATTCTAATTAGATAATCCAAAAGTGGGCCTGAAGTTCCATTTGGCCTCAGGGCTTTCACGAAATGATCTTCCTTTCCCTTTGTTTTCCTTTCTTTCTCTCTCTCGTTCTCTCTCTGCTTGTCTGTATCTCTATCATTTCTCTCTCTCTCTTTTTTCCTTCCACATAGATTCCAATCAAGCTTTTGGTCCAGGCAAAGTCACTGTGATGCATTTAGTTCAGTTTTAAAAGCCACCACGATTCCCTCGTACAGATCTTACTCCTGAAACTTGGTGTATTAGTTTCCTTTTGATGCTGTAACTAATTACCACAAACTTAACAGCTTAAAACAATGCACATCAATTCTCTTATAGTTCTGGAGATAAGAAGTCCAAAATGGATGTTATGGGGCTAAAATTGAGAACTAAATTCCTTCTGGAGCCTTAGGGGAGAATCCATTCCTTGCTTTTCCCATCTTTTTTAGGCTGCCCACACTCCTTAGCTAGTGGCTACATCGTTCCAACCTCTGCTTCCGTCATGATATCTCCTCCTCTGACTCTCCTGCCTCCATCTTTCTCTTATAGGGAAGCTTATGATTACAGTGGGCCCACCTAGATCATCCAGGGTATTCTCCCTATATCAAGATCTTTAACTTAAACATACCTGAAACGTCTCTATTATCACATAAGGTAACATATTCACAAGTTCCCAAGATTAGAACACAGACATCTTTGGGGGGCTGTCATTCTGCCTACCACACTTGCTTTTTATTATGCATATCTTATGCTGGTATTTCTGTGTTTGTTTTTGCAAACAGGATTACCATGAGAAAGAGGTTTCTGAACTTCTGCTTCAGTTTTGTATACAGATGCTGTGATTTCTGGGTAAAATGAACATGGAGGATTGATCACCTGTTTACCATAATGTAAACAATATCAAGAAAATCCAAGCAATCAAATATCCTTGGCATGAAAAAATCTGAGCCTTTACTTATGAATATAGTTGAAATTTTATACTTGGACTAAGCAAATGCAAATATTATCCACTCACTTGGTTGGTAGGAATGTGAGAAAGAGCTCAAAATCTTGGATGTAAAATGGGCCATTCATTATGTGTAGCTGAAGGGATTCTGAAACTTATGGATTAGTTATATTTTCACACAGTAATTTGAGAACCCCTTGTGAATATTAATCTGATGGAGGATCTACTTTTTTATCTTACAGTATCAGAAGATAAACTGCAGGTTAATCTCAGATCCTCTCATTAGTCTCCACCAGTCTTTTGTAATATAGACCATGAGTGCCCTCCTCGGAACATGGGACCTATACTGACCACATTTTGTCGTTGACTTCTGTGGAAGATTGAGCCTCCTCCCCCTTCTCCATTTTTCATTCAATCTGGTCCTGTGTAAACACCTGATTTGTCACTTTCTTAAAGATGCTAACTCTCTTTGAATGTGATGATAGAATTATGGTCTTCTAGTTAAATTACATTTTCTATAAGTTCTTTATGTCCTGAGGCAATTGTGAATTCAGTAATCTGGCTGTTGAACCCATCAGCATGGTTGGTCTTAATGGTGAGTGGAAAAAAAATGCTGTAATTTCAGTTAATGAAATTCACCAAAGACTTTAGATTGAACTTAACCAGACTAGGCCCAACATAAAGCATAATAGCTTTACGTTGGTGGTAAAATAAAGAAAATGTTCTCAGAAGAGACTAAAAAGATGTATCAGGCTGTATATGAGAATAAAACATTCAAAACAACATCATTTTCATAATGACAATACGACTAGAATCAGAGAAAAATTAAGACATAGTTGACTGCTCAGATCCAACAGTTTGGGATGTTTCCTTATGCAACAAAGTTTCACTATAAAAAATTACCCTGTCCATGAGGTTCTGGCTCCAGTCTAGATGAAATAAACACACTCTGTTCTGTGATACTCTCCCACTGAACATAACTGTAAACTCTAGACATATGCATGAAGTAGCTATCTGAGGACTCTCAAAAGTAAATGATAGCAGGCATGTTAAGAAAAAGGCCACAATTTGATGTAATATAACACCAGCAGTGCGTTTCTCATTTTTCCCCCTCCAGGATCATCCTGGCTGGATTCAAAAACAGCCAAAACCCAGAAGTATACAGCAGGTGGAGGTGGAAAAAGCTCTGTTGGAATTCTCCTCTTACAGGTCTAAGGGTAGGAAACAAGACTCCTAACTGTCATGAAGAGTGAGGGAAATCCCTCATTGATTTATTTTTTCTTTCCCACCCAGCCCCCAGACAATACCCTGATGGCATGTTAGAGGCAAAGATGATGGCAGCAGTGGTTCTAAGGGAACCACTCGAAACGAAGAGAATTCACTCTGACTAGAGGAGCTGAGAATGTGGGGCAATTTCTATTGCTGTTTTTTTCTCTGTTCTTGTGCTTATTGGTCCTAATACAGATGCAGTTATGGGAATTGTGAAGCAGAACAGAGAAAATAACGTTTTGGCTTTCTGGCTAAAGGACTGGGAAAAGGGGAGAGGGACCTCGGATCATGAAAACTTCAGAGAGATTGCAGAGGAGAGGAAGATGAAGAGATCAATCCCATAATGTTGTTTATGAACTCCTAGGTTCACCTGAGAGCTATTCATGAGTGTATCTAATCTTAAATAGCATACTACAACCTTTGAGAACTTCATTAAAGGATAGACCACCAACCAGGTTTCAGACTGGCCACCAGGATTGCACATGTGGAACAGACCTAAGTAGCACTGCAAAGCCCTAGGAAAATGAATGGATATTGAAACCACAGCTGAAAGAGAGTGGATCAGAAATTGTGGACTAAAACTAACCAGGTAAATTCCTGCTTAAAAAAAAAAAAAGTCAACAGTCTCCTTAAGATTTAAACATGACCCATAATCTCATGCTACAATATTCAAAATGTCCAGGATATTACCCAAAACTGCTCAGCAAATGAAAAATTAGGGAAGTCTCAATTTATAATGGAAAAGACCATCAAAAGTGGCTATTATGACCATGTTCTAAGAAGTAAGGCTGAACACTCTTAAAACAAATAGTAAGGTATAAAGTCTCAGTATAAATATAGAAAATATAAAAAAGAACCAAATGGAAATTTGAGAACTAAAAAATACAAAGATTGACATAAATAATTCAATAGATGAGGTCAATAGCAGAATGAGAATGACAGAAGAAAGAGTCTATGAATTTGAAGAAAAAAATTATACCATCTGAATAGCAGAGAGAAAAAAGATTGAGAAAAATAAACAGAGGCTCAAAGACTTCTGGGAAAAGCAAAAATCTAACATTTATGTCATCAGAGCTCCAGAAAGAGAAGACAAAGTGTAGCACAGAAAACTTGTTTGAGAAAAAAATGGCTGAAAAATTCCTAAATTTGGCAAAAGATACAAACTTATAGACTCAAGAAGTACAAAAGATCCCCAAAAGTATGAACTCAAAGAAATCCACACCCAGATACATTATAATCTAACAGCTACAAACTAAAGAAATAGAAAAAATTTGAAAGCAACCAGAGAAAAACAGTGCATTACTTATAATGAAACAGTGGTTAGAATGACTAAGTATTTCTCATCAGATGCTCTGGAGGTGAAAAGGCAGTGCAATAACATTGTTAAAGTGCTCATAGAAAAGAACTATACATTGAGAATTGAACATCTAGCAAAAATATTCTTTAGGAATAAAGTTGAAATAAAGATATTCTCAGGTAAAAGAAAACTAAGAGAATCTGTTAGTAAACCTGCTATACAAAAGAGATACTAAAGTAAGTTCTTAAGGCAGAAGGGAAATGATACCAGAAGGAAACTTGGACATTAGCAATGAAGGAAGCATAAAAGAAATGGTAAATATATAGATAAGCATAATAGTCTATTCTTCTCCTATGTTCTTTGAAACATGTATGCAGTTGAGAGAAAATGTTATAGAATTGTCCAGAACATTGGGGTTTTCAAGTATGTGGATGTAATGCAGGACAACCATAACAAAGGATGGGGGAGAATAAAGATAGCTATGTGGTGGGCAGTTTTCAACATTCCACTTGAAGTGGTAAAATATGAAGCCTAAGTAGACTGTGAAAAGTTAAGTTTGTATATTGTAATCCCTAGAGCAACCACCAAAAAACCTATACAAGGAAATATAGTCAAAATCCAATAGAAGAATTAAGATAAAATGCTCAAAATATTCAAATAATTCAGAAGAAAGCATCAAAGAAGAAAAAGAGGAATGAAAAATGGAGGAAACAGAATACAAAAAACAAGATGGTAGATCTAAATCAAAATATAAAAATAATTACATTAAATATAAAGAGCTAAGCACACCAATTAAAAGTTGGAGATTATCACTGTGGATAAAAAGAATATCCAACCATATACTGTCTAAAAGGAGCCCACTTTAAAATAATGATATAGAGGGGCTGGCCCCGTGGCCGAGTGGTTAAGTTTGCGCACTCCGCTGCAGGTGACCCAGTGTTTCGTTTGTTCGAATCCTGGGTGCAGACATGGCACTGCTCATCAAACCACGCTGAGGCAGCGTCCCACATGCCACAACTAGAAGGATCCACAATAAAGAGTATACAGCTATGTACTGGGGGGCTTTGGGGATAAAAAGGAAAAAAATAAAATCTTTAAAATAATGATATAGGTAGGATAAAGATAAAAAGACAGAAAAGATACACATGCAAACAACAGAGGAAGAAAACTTATGTGGCTATATAAATATCACATAACATAGATTTCAGAGTAAGAAAAATTACCAGGGATAGAGACATTGCATAATAATAAAATCTCAAGTAAACAAAATTTCCTAAATACTTATATACCTAACAACAAAGCTTTAAAATACAGGGGGAAAAGTGATAGAATAAAAAGGAGAAATTATAGTTGGAGACTTCAACACTTCTGAGTAATCAATAACCAGTAAACAATAAAATCAGCAAGAATATGGAACAAAACAACACCACAGCCAAACAATCTAATTGATATTTATACAATGTTCTATCCAACAGCAGCAAAATACATGTCCTTTTCAAGTGCATGTGGACATTCACCAAAATCAACCATATCCTGTGTCACAAAACATACTTAACAATTTCAAAATATATTTTCTGACCATAATAGAACTAAACTAGAAATCAATAACAGGAAGATAATAGTAAAATCTCCAAAATCTTGAAAATTAAACAACATGCATCTAAGTAATCAACAGGTCAAAGAGGAAGTCTCAGAGAAAATCAGGAAAATATTTTGAATGGAACAAAAATGAAAATATATCATACCAAAATTTGTGGGATGCAGTTAAAGCAGTATTCAGAGGGAGATTTATAGTATTACATGACCATGCCAGAGCAGAGATGTCTAGGAGCCAGTTTCTGGCAGAGGGATCACTCTGCTGGATAGAAAAGGCTTAGAGCAGGGGCATGGAGTATCCCAAGTTGTGTGTTCAGTTTCTTTCAGGTTTCAAGGAATGGGGACAAGCTAGGGAACCTCATTTAGTGAGAATTTTTGAAAGTCTGCACAGGGATTACAAAAGAAAGCAAAAAATGAGTTTAAAAAAAATTGTTGGCAAATACACAGCCACATCTCACTGAGGACTGACCTGTGTTCATCATTCAGGGTATAACAAATGCATGGGCTTTGGATTCAGGCATATGTAGGTTCAGATCCAGGATCTACTGTTATTGGTTAGATGATCAGATGTGACATACTGCTCCTCAGTCCATGGGATCCTCTGAGTTTTAGGAAGTTACTTCCTCTAGCAGGGCTAACCTATAGCAGAACTGACTTGAGTTTTTTGCCTCACTTTCCATCCACGATTAGCACTTGGTGGAAGTTCTCGGAGGGAGTGAAATGAGGAAAAGCAGGTAGAAAATCCACCAACTAGAACATCCCTTATCAAACAATGAAGAGGAGACTGATTTCATGCTCTAATTTGAATTGTCAGGAAGTTCCCAAGGGAACCTCTAGAGGATTATTTAAACCTAACAGGCTCTGTTTGCCTCATTCCCTCAAATCCTTGATGTTTTGGCAATCCACGCATTAGAAACTGTTCTGTGTCTCCTTCCCTGGATAGAGTTTTCAGAGATATCTGGGACTATCTCAAGGAAGCAAGAAGAGCTCTGAGTGCAGTGTTCTCCACCCCATCAAGCAGCTCCCTCTGGGAAAGGGCCTTTGTCAGTCTCCAGAATATCTGGTTCTGGTGTTTGCATCCCAAGACTTTCCCATCAGAAAGGCTCTCCTTACACTGACCTGCATCCCCTATGTTGCCACTTAAGCCCACTTCCTCTGGGAGAGAGAGAACAGCTGGTCACCCTTCTCTGCGTAAGTATCCCTCAGGAAAGCAAGCACTGGCTGCTGGCATCTTTAATACATGTTGAGATTACTGAAGCTGTCAAGATGCTTGTTGAAGACTGTGTGTGTCTTTGCCTTCCATATTCCAGGAAGACGCTGCTGAAGAGTAGTTCTCCATGTGTGTGAGGAGGCCTGAAATAACTGACTGTAATCTTGGAAAATGCAAACGTGAATATTATCCTTAGTCTGACTGTAGAATCTGTTGTTGCTTAGAGCTCTGCCTCCTGACCTTGCAAGATTACTGAGTGTCTTTGCTCAAATGCTCTCCTCCTGTTCCCCGCCCTGTCCCCCTCCCAGAACCTCTCAGATTGCTGAACTGAGGAGCCTCCACCTTCCTTGGTTTCCAAGTGTTGCTCAGTCATGCCACGTTATCTGAAAGGGCTTCCCTAGTCCTCATCACATTTCGTTAGCCCACTGGCTTGAGATCTTTATGCAGCAGCTGCTTTCAAATCCTGGGGTCACTCAGTTTTCAATCTGTTTAAATTCATGGTCTGTTCTTGAATTATGGTAGGTGTCTCTACACTGTTGAAATCTAGCCACCAGCCTTACCTTAAATGTTTTTATCTTTTCAAACAGTGGTCCTCAAACTTGAGTTTGCGTTTGGATTACTTGTGGAACTCTGGTCAAACACAGATGAATAGGCACCGTCCTAGAGCTGCTGAATCAAAATGATCAGAGAAGAGCTCCTCTTGCAGGTCCATTCAGAAAAAGCTTCCCCTGAGGTTCTGAAGTGACCAGTGGATAAGTGTTTTTCAACTATCTCCAGATGACAGTGGTTCTCAAGCCTTAGGGTGCTCCAGAATCATCTGGAGAGCCTGAAAAGACACAATGGCTGCAACCTAGCCCCAGAGATTTGATTTAGGATGTCTAGGGTGGTGCCAAAGTATGTGCCTTTCTAACAAGTTTCCAGCCGATATTAATGCTGCTGTTCTAGAACCATACATTGAGACTCACTCCTTTAGAGCATCTTTTTACTGTTTGGTTTATAGAGTTAATAATTTGTACAAGGAAACGTCAGAGAAACATTTCCTTCCAAGCGAAGATACTGGTCAACATGATGACTAATAGAGGAGCCAAAAATGATGACTGTGACATAGGTTTGAAAAAGTAAAAAGCCAAATTGGGGAGGCACGTCACCAGACTTATCATGTGCGTGAAAGAACTCAGTGGACATCTGTTGAATTTTTTCCCTGCCTGGCATCTCTTCTCCTGTCTTGTGAAAAGAATTCTCTTATCAAGAACCTATTCCATGTAGTTTCAGTGGAAATAACTCCTTCTTCTTCACTTCCATTGTGGGGTGAACTCATGGCCCAGACCTGGCCCACCATAATTCTGCATTCCCCTGTCCACAGTGTTTGAATTATGGATGGATATATCACCCAAGTTGGCCAGTGAGCGATCCCTCTGAATTGTGCTGGGATTCTGAGAAAAGAAGCATTATTTCCTTCTGAAATCACATATTTTCCACCTTATAGAAAGAGACTTCTTGGGGGAGGGGGAACAGAGAAAAGCAGAGCTGAAAGGTAGAAGGAGAAAGAGAGAAATGACTGAGAAAGAGCACGAGACGAAGTCTTTCTCCTGAGCTCCTACTCAGCCATGCACGAAGTTTCTCTATAATGCCTCTGCTTCCTGGTTGCATAAGCAGTGCATTTTGGTTTTACCTAAGCTGTTTTTGCATTGAATTTTTATCATCTTCATCCCTAAGAGTTCTGCCTAATACAGTGCATACTCCCAGATGTCTACTCTCTTAAGCCAATTCCCATCCCGTAATAAATTGGTATTTTAAAACGTACAAAGATTGAATATGCTTTGTGTAACACTATGCTACATGAAGGGTCCCACTGATCAAATACACTTGGTTAATACTTCAAATTATGCCGTTCTCTTGGAAATTTATTTCACACATTAATGTATTTAAGAAGCTGAGAAGTCCTAAAGTCAATAAACCATTTAAGTTTTGTGTCCCAGCATTTCCCTAATATATTTGATCATAGAGACTTTGTGTGTGTGTGTGTGTGTGTGTGAAACTGGCTATCCAACATGCAAAGCTTTCATTTTACTTCTATGATGAATTTGAGGCCATTTTATGTGGTCCATAGATGAAGTATTACTCTTAGGTATAAACCATTCCTCCAAAACCACATTAGGCCTGTTATAGAACAAATATTATGTAAATTAAAAGGCATGTGACCCCTTTCCTGGGAGGATCTCTCTATAAATAACACTACATTTTAACTTAGACTATGAAAGACTAAGTCGCATGATCAAAATTAGGGGGAAGAGAAGTCTTTCCTTGATTTGAGAAAGGCCTATATTTTCTTAACAGCTGGTCTCTCTTTTTTGATAGCAATTTCAGAGGCTGGCTTCAAAGTGTCTCCAGTATGGTGAGGGGGCTCTTGCACTGGTTCTCTGTAAACCCACAGAGAGAAGGACATGGACCTGAGGGCCATCACTTTTTATGGAAGAACGAATATGTGGAGTGAGGTTAGGAGGAAGAGTGAGCAGAGGCACATTCTTTCTTCCTCACATCCCTGATGGTCCTAGACCAATTCACTGACTCCCATCAACTCTGATTCGCTCAGTTACTTTTAAAACAAATGGAAAAATAATTCTGAAAGGAAAAAAAATTCATTTCTCCCATTCCAGTGTGGTCAGGGTCTGCCTTTTGAGCAACTCATAGAAAGCTTGTGGAGGCTGGATTCCTGAGTGATGGTGTCTAACCATCATCCAGCTCAACCAGGTCCCCCAGGCCTTAGGGGCTGTTTGCAGGCACTGAGATTCCCTCTGCACTTCTACTGTGGCCTCCACCAAGCACCAAGGACTGGCGCTTCTGTTCAACCTTTCTGTTCAACCAAGCATCACTAAACTGACTCCTATTGCTACTGCTTTCCGCCATCTTGGCTGTTGTTTCCCTGGACAGCAAAAACTGACTGGAGTCCACATGTTGCTAAAACCACATGGTATAACACAGCACTGTGGGGAGAGGGGCCCCTCTCCCTTTCGTTTGTTTGGCTTTATCCCCCTTCAAAGGGATCCCAGGGCAACACTGCATTTGATTAATCTCTTAAAGCGATTGTAGTGAAATAACTTAGAAAAATGATTTTTGTCACAGATTTTGCTAAGATAAAGAGGTGAGTCCTATGTAGTTGTGACTGGAGGACAAATTCATGTGAGTGAAACTGAGCTGAGCCAACGCCTTCTCACTGGGGTCCACGGTCCCTGACTCTGTCTCACCTCATGTTGAGTTCTCCAAAGATGCTCCTCAGTCCCCATGAAAATGGGTTTTTGGAGATCTTACCTCCCTGCCCAGATATGTCTGAGTCTCATACTCAAGCTGGAATACCTACTAGAAGGTCATTAGAATGAAACAACAAAGATAGCTAGGGAAATAAAGAGAATATCAATGATATTTCAGATGTCTTCCGTAACTGTTGGTCATAGACACACACAGTTACCATTTACCTTCTTCCATGCCAGAGGTTGGAAAATAATTTCTGTAAAGGGGCAGATAATAAATATTTTAGGCTTTACAAGCCATGCAGTCTGTGTCAGAACTGCCCAACTCTGTTGTTGTAGCCCAAAAGCAGCCATAGACATTGTGTAAACGAACAGACAAATCTGTGTTCCAATAAAAGTTTATTTAGAAAAAAACAGGGGGCATGCTGGATTTGGTCTGTGGACTGTAGTTAGCCAACCTCTATTCTGTGTGACAGAAATATTTCAAGATCTTCCTTCTTTGAAGCGTTAATAAAAGGCTTGTAATTCATTTTCCCAACATACATATTGATTGATACTTTCTTTTGTTGTTGTTGTTGTCCCTGGTTTTCCATTAAAATGTTCAATGCTTTGTAATTAGGACCTATTGAAACATGCCTTTAAGGTCTTGCACTGCAGGTAATTTGGAAGCCTGAGCTACAAACTGTCTGGGAAATCTTCATTGAACTCAGTCATATATCCAGAGCTGAGTGGGTATTTCTCAATGTCTCTCCCAAATATGGAAGATAAACACAGCCCTACCTCCACCTCGTGTGCCCGGGAAAGAGTACCAAAAGGGACCCGATTCCTTCAGCTCTTAAATGCCACTCAGCTCCTTCAACCCCACGCATCCCTGAGGACAGTTTTAAGGCCCAAGTTGATTTTGTGTCCACTTCCTGTAGCTGAACCAAGACTACACTGCACAAACTTCTGTCCCCACTGTGCCTTCTGCTCAGGCTCCTTGTTCTCTTCCACCCTCTAGTCCCATCCTTTTCTAACTATCCCTAGATAAGGAGCTAAAATTCTGTGCAAACGCAAGATTTACTTATCTTGGTTAAGAAAAAGCTAGGAGAAGTAAATGAAGACACTACCATTTCATATAAAAGCATCTCAAGGTTGGAGAAATATTTCATTTTCTATTTCAGGAATGAGTTAGACAGCCTTGCAATCAGTCAACAAACAAGTATGGAGCAGCTCGTGTGCATCAGGTCTGTGCGGCACTTCACGTGGGTTAGCTCACTTACACACTTAGATTTTGAGCCTAAGAAATCACTCGAAGCTTAGTGAATCAGAACAACAAACATCCTTCTCAAGATTTTATGCAAAACGAGCTTGTACACAAACATATCCCACTGGGAACCCTGCTAGTGAAATCACAAGAAGGAAAATTGAAACTATCAATAAGAAATTAAGAATGTAATTTCACTGAGAAATGATATAAAACAGTATTTTTTTGTTTTCCCCAAAATCCATTGAAAGGAAGAGAAGGACATAAAAACCTCCCTAAGAGTTCAGGTGGCAATTCTCCAGGTTCCTGTGATCTGAGGCCTCCGCTGGGCTCCCTGGGCCAATCTCTCCACAGGGACCTCAGCCTGCAGCCTGCCAGCGTGGGCTTGCTCCTCTGGTGATGGTGACAGAAGGATCCCAACAGCGAGAGAGCAAGTCCCAGGGCACAACATCTTCAAGCCTCTATTTGCATCACTTATGCACCTGTCACATCAGCCAAAGCAGGTCTCTGACCAAGGCGGGGAGAAGTAGACTTCACCTCTTGTGAGCAAAGTCACATTGCAAGGTGGCCTGCACACAGGAGGCGTGAACACATTGGGGCCATTATCATAGCAATCAACCCAGCCACTGAATGAATAGCGACCCCTCCTTGTTTTATTTCCTCCTAAAAAAGAGTTAGAAAATGGTGCTCCTGGCACACAGACCTCATTACCACTGACAGTAGCAAAGGAGAAGGCCAGCAGCCGCCCTGCCAGGTTGTGGGTGACATAACTCGGAGTCCTTACAGAATGGCTCCACAAATTATACTTGGGTGGAATTATGGCTTTTTACCTAGTACAGCCATGCCATTGGAAAAACAATGAATAAAAAGTAATAGAAAAAATATAACTTTCCCTGCTCTTACTGTGGGCTCCAGGATGATCCTGTATTTAACAGATGAACTCGTATTTGGAGAATGTCTTTTCTTCCTTCCAGATGTTGGTTATAATAGGAGAAAAAATGACCCTTATCCCTTTGCTTGGTGAAAATCAGCACATCACATGGCAAGGAACACTGGGCAAGAATATTTCAAATGCGCATAGTTGTGAAGATCATGTAGTGAGCACAAGGTCATTATTCCTCAGGGTGTTTTTAACATACACGTTGGAGCCTATAGAACTGAAGAGCCAAGAAAGGAATAAGATGGGCATGGCCTCTGGTGTGAGAAATAAGTGAAGCTTGCATTGTGGGAATAGGGCAATGCAGCCAACAAACGCTGAGCTCGCCATGGCTGAGACCTAGCGGCTGTTTTCATTACAATTAGAACATTTGGGCCTCTTCTGAAATCCTGGCTTTTAACTTTTTGCTGGAACTGGGCCTTCTAGTTAGGTTTCTAGTACTTCTTTCTCCTAGTTAGTGTAGGCAGGAGACCACAAAACAAAACAAAATAAATAACTCTATGTTCAGGGTTTGAGGGAAGGGAGTGAGGGTGGGAGGTGCCGTGATTATGGGCCCCTTTGTCAGTCATGGTCCATCCAGGAAAGAAGAAACCACTTTCAGTCTTTCATACAGAGGAGATTTCATGCATGGAATTGGTTCCACAGCAACAGAAGAGCTGAGAAGCCAAACAGAGGAAGATGATGCAATCAGGGATTAACAACAGCAAGAAGGCGCTCACACTCCAGGGTTGGAGAGACCATGAAAGGAAGCCAGCAGCCAGAGACATGCATTGGGAACTGGAATCACACAGCCCTGTGCAGTGGGAGCTGGAGCTGTGGAAGCTGGAGCCCCAGAAGCTGGAGTCACACAGCTGTTGGTGGAGATGTTGCAGGCAGCAGAGTTGGAGTTGGCATGTCCTCCTTCTCTCAGGAGATGCCCCAAGTAGCGGTCTTAGGGAGCTGCTATAAGAGCCTCCAGCTGCCCCACCTCCAGATCCCCCATGGCAGCCATGCCAAAGCCACATTTTCCCCCCACCCTGAGTTTCTCCCAGCTATTGACTGAGCATGTGGGGCTACTAGTGACAGGACACTAGTGCCTGATGCATTCTCCTCTAACAGGCAACCTTTGCCTGAGGACTCTCCATCTGCCTGTCCAAGCCATTCTCAGAGCTACACTGCCTCTTGAGGTTTCCCCATTCAGTCCTTTCTTCTTTCCTCTCTTCTCTGATGTGTGTCAGACTGTATGGCCATCGAAGGTTCTCACAACCTATTCCTGCTTGCTCTTCCTTTTACCTTTCACCAGTATCTCCCCCAGTAAACCTCTTGCACGTCTAACTCCATGTTGGTATCTGCTTCTCAGAGACTCCCCATCCATTTCACAGTGAAGGGAGGAACCACAACTTGTTGCAAAAAACTCAACCACAAACATACCTACCTCCTTGTCCCTCCCTCCTACAACATGGAAATCTCTCTCCTTCTCGTGTCTTAGCCTCCACTTCTCCCTCCTTTCTCAGAGACAGCTCTCCATCACTGTTACCCATCGTCTCCTTCTCTGTCTTCAGTTTCACACTCTCCCCTTCCCATCGGCATAAATATGTGCCAGAATCTCTTCCCTTCTGAATGTCCTTTACCTCCATCTGCGGTTCTTCTCAAGCTTCTGCGTTCTCTCTCTTCTTCTGACAGCCAGGCTCCTAGGAGCACTGGCTCCACTAGCTCCTTCCACATCCTCACCTTCCATCCACACCTCAAGGCCCTCACCACTCCCGTGAAAACACTCACTTCCAGCTTCCCAAGGGCTCCCTGGTCACTGAGTCCAGTGATGACCTTTCTGTCCTTATGTTACTCAACAATTCAACCTCTTTGGACCATTTGGCACTCTTAGCCATGCCCTCCTTTTCTGGAAACTCTTCTTTTGCTGTCACTTTGGGGCACATTTTTCTTTAGTTCTGTAACCAGTCTCTCCTAGAGTCTCTGATGATTCCCTTTTCTTTGATCCTCCAGCTTCCCCTAGGGACCCTTCCTTGGCCCCTATTCATCTCATTTTTCATACTCTTCCTGGGCAATGAGATCCACATATAGGGCTTTAATTTCTACTCAAAATTTGATGTTCTAAAATTGGTCTTTATCCTAAAACTCTCTCTTGAGCTTTGGACTCCTACGCTATATATTTTTATATAGTGCTATTTTTTCTCAGATTTCCCCCAAAGCACATCAAACTTTACACCGCTACAATCAAAACAATCCTCAGCCTTTTCTTGCTGATTTGTCCTTTTCCAGCCTTTTCCACTGATATGCCAGTGGTCTTCTTTATTTGGATCAGGGTGGCTGAGTCAGGAGAATAAGGAAGTCTAAGTGTGGGGTGACCAGACTTGGCTTTTGGGCATTTGTTGGTGTCCTTTGTTGATTTCTGAGAAAAGCTGTGAATTCCTGCAACTTGTGTTGGATAAGGTGAAGTTTTGTTTTTCTTTAATGTGCCTGTGTTGGTCAACTCCATTTTGTCCCCCACATAGGTGTGTCCATTTTACTTTGGGTTCTACAGTACGCACTCTGAAAAGCCCTCTCCCACATTCACCATTCCAGGAAAATAATTCCTGATGGTCACTTTCTTTTGGATTGTAATTTACAAGACTGGGACTCTGTGAAATAATAAGACCTTTCTGATTCCTGCTGAGACCTCCATTCCTGATTTTTTACTCTATGATATGCTAGCTTTTGGTTAGATAAAAGTACATAACTCCTTGGTTAGATAAATGCGCATAAACAAAAAGAGAAATAGAAAAGGCTGGGGAAATTTACAAAAGATACATCAGTAAATAAATTAATTCTGTATCAGGCTAAAATCCTTTCTTTTCACCTCAATACTCCAGATCGTGCTCAATCGCTCCTCTCTTATCTAAACTACCTGCTCTATTCCCATTTCCTCAGGGGCGCTGCTAAATGAATGTTATCTAATTTCTGAGAAATCATTTCATTAGACTGTTAATGCTCACCGTTATTTAACATATTATCCTCTGCCAGACAATATTTGCATTTCGGAGGTACCTTCACTCTCTTCATCAGAACATTGAGCAACATGTTAATTTTAGGCACCACCTCGAATCTTTGGGAAACATATATCTGTCCATCAAATCTTGGAGGAAGCCACCCACGCTTAGCACTGTTCCAATTTATGGTTCCATCATTAGAAAGGTTTTTAACCAATGCTGAGTAGAAATGTTCCGGAAGTTTAAATTCTAGATACAGCTATTGGAGGATGGTTAGAGAGGGACCTGTTTTGGATCCAGTGGCCACAGTTGAGTTTCCGGACTTTATACTTCATGGCTCTGTAACCTAAGATATATTATTGGCTCTCTCTTTTCTTTGTTTCTTTCTCTAAAATGGTTCTTGCCAAAACAAGAAACGCCATTAGAATTTGCCATAAGTTATTTGTTACAGTTCGAAAATGCCCCACTGAGAAACATCATAAATCTGAAATATTTATTTCCTAAGAAATGCCTGCATTTTTCAGCTACTTGTTATGTTGGGATTTAGAAAAGTCATCCTTTTGTTGATGACAGGAGAAGTGGCACACTAATGGCTGATGACAAATACCAGTGAGGGCTGAACTATTTGAGAGTTGACCTAGTTTTTTTACTTGGCACATTCTTCTTTTTCCCTAACTGGTTAATTCCTCTTTTGTTTACAGAATTTTGAGGCTCTGTTTATACTTTAAAGGTAACAGAATTTTATTTTGTTCCTAAGGCCGTGATGCCAGAAGAAGATCATCAGAAGATATCCAGATCATGGCATTTGACCTTTAAAGGACAGACAAGCCATTCTCAGAACCTCAGAGGTTGAACTTCACAGCTATTATTTTAAAGAGGGCAACATAATCTACTTCACCACAACCCAGAAAATAGCAAGTTATTTGCTCTCCAGGGGTGACCATTTTTTCCTAAACAAATAGAGATAATTGCCTATTTAATTTATGACTCGGGGCAAGTCACTTAGTGCCTGAAAATATTCATTGGAAGAGCCTTGCATTTTTAAATTAAAATACACTGCAATTTGGGTTACAATCTGTCATTTCTTTTTAATCCAACCATCTTCTTTCCTTTTTATATAAACAATTTTGATTGAAGATATATATTTTTACAAAATAGCTCCTTTCCTAACTTCCTACTAAATTACCTAGTGTAGACTCAGAAAAACATAAACACACATAACAACAGAGAAAACTGGAACTTACCAACAGTCCATTGGTAGAATCTGGGGGAAATTTCTACTAATGACAAGGATGAGCTAAGTAGTTTGAAGTAAGGGGCATTTGACTAGGCCGCCAGCCAAGTGGTGAGTGTCCAAGATTGGATTCCATGAGGCTGGAACTAAGAAACAGAGAAGCATTCCAAGTCATTGCCTTTGAAGGAAAATAAAGGTTTCTTCAGTGGCAACACCTGGTTTTGAATATCAAGTACATTCACCAGATTTCTTACCCAGAACACAAAAAGCATTAATAATAAAAGAAAAATTGAAAAAAAAATTGTAAATTGGACTTCATGAAAACGAAAATTTTTGCTCATCAAAAGATGCCATTAATGCTCATTGCAGAATTATACACAAACCCAAGATTTGGAAGCAACCTAGGTGTCCATCAATGGACGAATGGATAAAGAAGATGTGATATTTATACACGATGGAATACTACTCAGCCATAAGAAATGACGAAATCTGGCCATTTGTGACAACATGGATGGTCCTTGAGGATATTATGTTGAGTGAAATTAGTCAGAGGGAGAAAGTCAAATACCGTCTGATCTCACTCATAAGTAGAAGATAAAAACAATGACAAACAAACACATAGCAACAGAGATTGGATTGGTGGTTACCAGAGGAAGAGGGGAAGGTAAAAGGGGTGATTAGACTCACATGTGTGTGTGATGGACTATAATTAGTTTTTGGGTGGTGAACATGATGTAATCTACACAGAATTCAAAATATATTATGATGTACATCCAAAAGCTATTTAATGTTATAATCCAATGATACTGCAATTTAAAAAATACAATAAAATAAATAAATAAATAAGTAAAATTAGAAAACAATGAAAGAAAAAAAGACACCATTAAAAATATAAAAAGGCAAGCTACAGACTGAAGAAAATATTCAGTTATCTGTACATATTTTTGTCACTATATATATGTATACAGGCAAAAATTTGAACAGTCGATTTGAAACATAAGATATACAAACTGTTATCACAGACATGAAAAAGATGCTCATTAGCCATCAGGGAAATGAAAATTAAAACCACTGTGAAATACAATTCCATATCCTCTGGAATGGCTAATATTAAAAAGAATGGCAACACTAAATGTCAATGTTGGAATATACGGAACAACTGAAAACTTCAATATTGCTTGGGAAAACATATATTGCTTTTCAAAAAAACTTAAACATATATCTGCCTTATGCTCCAGGAGTTTCACTTCTAGGTGTTTATCCGAGAGAATGACACGTATGTTTTCAAAAAGACTCATACAGTGGATAAACAAATTGTGGTGTATCCCCTTATACACTGGAAAACTGCTCAGCAATGAAGAGGAAAACAGCTACCTTTTTTCTTAAAAGACTGCATGAATCTCACAGATGTCGTGTTAAGAGACAAAGCAAGACATAAGAATATACACTACGTGGAGCATGTACTATCCTAATTTCTGTCATCATTGTTGAATTTTGGAAAGGACCATAAGGGAACGTTTTGGGATTATAAATGTTCTATATCTTAATTGGGGTGTAGATTACACAGGTGTATGCATTTGAACAAAACTCCTCAAACTATATTCTTAAGATATTTGCATTTCACTGTATGTAAATTAACTTTGATCTAAAAAAAAGGGTAGCTTTAAATAAAATTATTATGTTCAAGGAATTAAAAGTCAAGGTGAATTTTGGAAGAGTCTTTCCAATTCATTTTAATTTGAGTTCCCACAAAAGCACATTTTGAGACAACGATTCAATTATAAATAGTTTAAATGACAAGTTCAAGGAACACTAGAAGAGAGTGAGGAAGTAGAGCAGGGAAAGGAAGTCAGCCAGTGTTGGGTGTGTCTTAAAACCGATTCAACATTGGATCACTAGAGCTTAATTTCCTGGGGGAACCTAGGAAACAGTGCAAACCACAGACCTTGGTGTTATTCTGGAGAGGGAAGAGAATCTGGAGCGTTTATATGCCTACTTGCAGTACTCTTTGGTTGAGGCCGTTCACACAGGCTGTAGATTTCTAGACACTCCCAGCCTGCTGTGTGAGTAAGAAGAGAAATATTCTGTGATTCCATAAAAATCTGCAGACACAGAAGTGTAGATATCGGCAGTTAGAGTTCATTGGGACCACACTAAATGACAGTGTCCAAGGGATATGTGGGCACATTAACAGCATCTGCTAAAAACCTTTTTAAAAATAATCAGATGAAGAAGTTTGGCTTCTGGTTGTGACATATGGGTGATATTAGACTGCCCTACTGCCAAGTAAAAGTGTAAACAATGAACCCCCCAAAAAAGAAAAGAAAAGCAAAAAAGAAGGGAGGAGGGAAGAAAACAACTTTTTAATGGCATTGGAAAGCAACCAAGGCAGTCAGAACTTGAGGGGCTAAAATTCTTGAGAAAAGGGAAGCACATTGAAGTAAGCTCTACATCTGAAGTCACTTTATCCCTTTGGGACAATTGCCAGTTCATAGTGTGGGGCATGGAAACCAAACAGAAAACTTATGTTTAGAGTAGTGCTGTTCAATAGGAATATAATGTGAGCCACATCATCTTAAATGATCTAGTAACCACATTAAAACAGGAAAACAGAAACAGGCAAAACTAATTTTAATAATATGTTTTATTTAATCCAATAAATTCAAATGTCATTTTAATATGCATTTGATGTATTAAAAAAGTAACGAGATATTTTACATTTTTGTACCACAACTTCAAAATCTGGTGTGCATTTTACACTTACAGTGCATGCCAATTGTGATTAGCCATATGTAAAGTACTCAATAGCCACAAATGGCTGATGACTACCATACAGGACATACAGGTCTAGAGTTTGCAGTAGTCTCACTCACTGTGCTGTGATGACTACAAGAACATCCAGGACTTGAGGTGCCAGGATTCTGGAGATAAAGTGTAGACAAGCAAGCCAGATATTCTGCATGCAACTTTTCCTCTAAACAGCTGCTAAATCCAATAATGTGAAAATTCAGAGAGACTGAAAACTAAGAAGAATATAGCTGCTGAGGTGATTAAAAAATCTCAGCATTCTCAAGAGACTGAGAAGACAAAACTTGGAGTTGAGAACATACCCAGTTGAAGGGGCCTGGGCCAACAACACAAGGTGTAAGCTGAAACCACTTAAAAGGTCATGGCAGAGAGTAAGAAATACCAGAAATGGAGTAGAATTGATGAGGTTCAGTTGAGATCCTCATACTGTATCCATGACAATAAAAATTAAATTCTCTATAGAAGAAGATATCATCTTCCAGAGTCTGTATAATATTTCATTAAAGATATTTCACACTGAACCAAAAATTACCACATCTTTCAGGAAACAGGACCTAATGGCCAAATCCAAGAAAAAAGCAGACAATTGAAGCATACTCATGTAATTCATACAGTCGGAGTTATCAGATATAGACTTAAAAAGTGATTGGGATGAAAATATTTTTAAAAAGAGAGATGAAACATGGATAATTTTACCTGAAAACTAAGATCAATACAAAGTATGTAATATAAACCTTGGCATTGAAAAACTTCAATCACTCAAATTAAGATTTGAATAGATGTGTTTAACAACAGACTAGGTGCAGCAGAGGAGATGAACAGTAAATTGGATGGGAGGCAAATGGAAAACATCCATATCGAAGCACAAAGAGAAAAAGAAGATGAAAAATGCAGTTAAGGGTATGAGAGCCATATGCAGGTCAGTGAAAAGGTCTAATGTATGTGTAATTGGAGAAGACGGAGGAGAAAAGAGAGAATAGGTCAGAAGTAAAACTGATGGGTGAACTCTCAACAGCAGAAACAAAAAATTCTGAAAGAAAGTGGAGTGATACCTTTAAAGTTGTTCTGGGCTGAGTTGTGTCCAACCACCTCCAAATTCAAATGTTGATGTCTTAACCCCCAGTACCTTAGAATGTGATCTTATTTGGAGATAGGGACTTTACAGATATAATCAAGTTCTATTCATCAAAAGACATCTTTAAAAAAGTGAAAATATGAGCCCCAGATTGCAGAAGATATTTATAAAACATATATTTGACAAAGGATATCCTGCCATGGTATACAAGAAACTCCTACAAATCAATAAGGAAAAGCAGACAATCCGGTTTCAAGAAAAAAAATAATAAAAGGGCTTATATAATCACATCACAAAAGCAAATATCCAAATTACTAATAAACATATAAAAATTACCCTATCTCACTTGTCATTGGGGAAAAGCAAATTAAAACCACAATGGAAATCACTATTTAACCATCAAAATGGCTAAATTTAAGAAACTGACTATACCAAATATTTGCAAAGATATGGAGCAAAAAGAATACTCAGATACTACTTGTGGGAATGTAAGTTGGTTCAACCACTTTGGAAAACTTTTTGAATTAGAAGTATCGAATAACGCAGATAATGTACTCCTGGATATATAAGCAACAAAATGTGAAAAAGCTTCAAAAGACATGAAGAATGTTTGTGGTAGCATTATTTATAATAATTAAAAACTGGGAAATACTCAGATGTCTATAAAGAGAAAAGTGAATAAATACACAGTGACATATCCGCATAAAGGAATACTATTCAGGAATGGGAATAAATGAATTATTGCTGCACACAAACGCATACGTACACACACACAAGAATAGTAAATGAATCTCATAAGCATAATGTTGAATGTTGTTTACCAGGAAAGAAAGATTATCTTCCATTGTTATAAGGTTCAGAGACAGGCAAAATGAATCACATGATAAAAACTACTAGCACCAGAACTGTGACAAATTTCATCATATGTCTCCTGATATTACATACTTAGAAGGGCACAGCATCAATTCTATGGTAATCTTGTGATTATGTACACATGATTACACACATACATATATTTGATTTATTATAAGGAATTGGATAACTTGACCACAGAGGCTGAGAAGCCCCACCATGTATCATCTGCAAGCTAGAGACCCAGGAAAACTTGTGTAGTTTGAAGGTTTGAAGACCTGAGAGCTGGAGAAGCAATGGTTTAGATTGTAGTCCAAGTTTGAAGGCCTGAAATCCAGAAACATCAAGAGCAGAAGAAGGTTCATGACCAGCTCAATCAGTCAGGCAGAATGAGAGAGCAGACACCTTTCTGTTCAATTCAGGCCTTCAACACACTGGATGATGCCCACCCTCACTGGGGAGGGCAACATGCTTTACTCAGTCTACCAATTCAAAGGTTAACCTCTTCTGGAAACACCCTCTCAGACACACCCTAGAATAATGTTTAACCAGACATCTGGGCACCCTATAATCTAGTCAAGTTGACACGTAAAATTAACTATCACAAATGCGTAACCTAAATTTAATCATGAGGAAACATCAGAGAAATCCACATTAAGGGACAGCCTACAAAATAACTGCTCTATCAAGGTTATGAAGGACATACTGAGAAATTGTTCCAATTTAAAGGAGACTAAAGAGACATGAAAATTAAACACAAGGCGTGATCGATGTTTGATCCTGGATTGTATTCAGAATGGGGGATAGGTGGAAATACACACACACACACACACACACACAAATATGTACACACACATACTTGCTGCAAGTATGAACCATAGGAAAAATGTGGTTAGGTTCTCATATTAGGTGATAGTATTATATTGATGAAAATTTCTTGATTTTAAAAATTGTACCTTGTTTGTTTAAGCAAATATACTTATTCTTAGGAAATACACATGGTCAATTGAGGAATAGAGAGGCATAATGTCTGTAATGTACTCACAAATGGTTCAGAAAAAATAATAATGTGTGTTCATATAGAGAGAAAATGATAAAGTATATGTATTAACAGTTGAGAAATCTATAGAGAATATACAGGGATTCTTTTTCCTATTCTTGCAACTATTTTGTAAGTCTGAAATTATTTAAAAATAAAGTTACAAAAAACACTAAAAAGTCCATATGAAGGTACAAAAAACATGAGAGACCTAGATTAGAATATATACTGAGTGATAATTCTATCTTCAGTCTACTTGGAATTTGGTGTAAAGAAACTTTACTTTGCTCCCAATTCAGAAAGCAAAATTATGACTAAGCATTCAGTCCTTTACCATCTTGGAACCACTGTTTTGCTCCTCCACCCTTTTCCTATTACTACTTCTCTTTCAATATTCAGAGGATCCTACAACTCCACATCAATAGTAAACTGGAAGGAGACAGGCAAGAAGGGAAAGTCTATAGATAAAGTTCCCCAAGAGAGGATGTATATATCCAGAAAGTCAGTATCTTTTTCACATCACAGTTAGCCATGAGTCAGGTAGCTCTTCAGGGCGACTCTGCTCCAAGTGGTGATTCAGGGATCCATGCTCCTTCCATCATGTGGCCCTACCATTTTATCTTCTAGCCTCCCAGACATGTGAGTGTGCATAGAAGAGAGATTCTGGACACAAGCATGGGGCCAAAGTGTTGCATATCACTTTATATTGTTTTCTGTAGTAGAATGCATTGTGTTCACCGCCAAATTCTAGTTTTTATCTGTCACCATAAGTAGGTGACCATTTACCTATTTTACCCTACCCCATCTCCTTGCCCTCCAGCAATCACTAATTTGTTCTTCTTATGTACGTAAACACAGTTTTCGTGATTGCCCCTTGGAAAAATACTGACACACTTATATCACCAGGAAATGACATTTTTTTTCATTCTTATGAGAAATAGATGGAAGTTACAGATGGTAACTATTGTTTTAAACCAGTTATACCAACATCTGTGTGCTTTTCCTCCAGAATATTAGCTACTGCTTGCAGCAAAGTGGAGAAGAATCAGGGCGGAACACATAAAATGTTTGCAAATTTCCTGTTAAAAAGTCATCTTTGTTATTCAATTTGCTAGCTTGTTTCATGTTAAAGAATAAAGGGAATCTTGTTCTTCAATGCCCCAAATGAGATAAAAACCTAGTGATTGCATGTCTCCACGGAATTTTCCCGAAGTACTGTTTTAAACAGGGTGGTCAAGCTTCATTGATAAGATGACATTTGAGCAAAGACTTGAAATGAGGGAATAAGCCATGTAGATTGCGGATGAAAGTGTTCCAGGCAGAAGAAAGGTCGAGTGTGAATGCCCTGAGGTAGAAGTACAATGGTGGGTTTGAGGATGGCAGAGATGGACTTGGCTAGAGTGGTATGAGGAAGGACAGGGGAGAAGATTCGGTCATGGAGGCAAGGTGGTTTATAGTTCATGTCGGGCCTTGTACGTCATCGTAAGGACTCTGGTCTTCAGTCTGAGTAAAGACCTCTGAGATGGTTAATTATTGGAAGGATTTGAACAAAAGAAACGATCTCCTTTACCTTTTAAAGGAATTACTTTGGAAATTGTGTGGGAAATAACCTTGAGGTGGGGTGCAGGGGATACAAGAGTGGATGTAGGAAGAGCATTTAGGATGTAGGATGTAGAAGAGAATTTCCACAAGCTTCGACTAACACAGCTATACACTCACCTATATCAATGTCCATATTCTCTGTCATTCACCTATATTCTCTTATTTCCTATTACTACAAATAAATGGTCTGATGCCCTAGACGAAACCAGAAATCCTCTTCTGATCACTGCTGTTCTTTCAGTGATGTACGAAGCAAGGCCATCAATGGCAAGCCAATAGGAGAGGAGTTGTTGGGATTCTGAGGAGAGAGAAGTTGTGAAATCTAGAAAACAAAGGAAGTGCAAGAGTGACTAGATTAGGGAATTATAAGATTGCTGGCAACTCTAACATCTAGTTTGGAGTTGTCAGTAATAAATTTAAAATGAGATGAGAAAGTATTGTCCTGTGTCTTTCTCTAAGTATGTTCAGCTCTAGCTGCAGGTGTGTTAGGCAGAGCGTTGAATTAAGGAGGCAAGTGAGTACCAGGTGAGAACAATGGAGGGGGATGGAGACAAGGGAGATTCCCCTTGGGTACTGACTCCCATCCCTTCTTTTCTACTCAAAGACATTTCATGTTTTTTCCTCCCTGTATCAGCAAATCCCCCCCCCCCCAGATCATTCTCATCAACACACTAATTTTATATTTTCCCTCCTATTAACATGCCATTTCTCTGCTCCCCTATATAGGAAACCTCTTCAAAAAGTCATCTTTCTTCCTTGCCTTCATTTCTTCTTTTTTCGTTCCTCTTGAACTGATTGCAATCAAGCTTTTCCATACACTACTCCACCAAGACAGCTCTTCTCAAGCTCTCCCTTGACCCCCCATTGTCACATCCAGTGGTTAGATGTCAGTCCAAACTCTAATCCTACCTGACCTATCAGTGGCATTTGAAGCACTGAACACTATTTCTTGAAATAGTTTTCTACGTAGCTTTGGAGACCTCATTTCCTTTGTTTCTCCTCTCACTTCACTGACAGCACGTTCTCCGCCTTCTCTGCTGGATACCCATCTCCCTGACCTCTAACCATTGGAGCACCCAGGCCTCAGCCATTTCCTTGGTGATCTCATCTAGTTTCATGGCAATAAATACCACCTATACTCTGGTGCCTCCAAATTTATGCCTGAGATCTCCTCTCAGAACTTCATATTTGTATATCTAACTGAATAACTGTGTACCTATGTTTGGTTTGGATGGTTAATCAGAGTCTCAAACTTAACAGGGCTTCACTCAAATTTCTGATACCCCCTGTGCCACCAAACCTGCTTCTCCCACATTCTTGTCCATCTCCATGAATGAAAATACCATTGTCCAGTTGCTATGACAAGAAATTTGGAGTCCATCTTAACTTTTCTCCATGTCTTACACTCCACAGTCCTGAGAAACTGTCAGATCTATTTTCAAACTATATTCAAAGTCTGGCAAATTTTCATCAGCTCCCCAACCATCACCATAATTCTAGACATCTGGACTCTTGGAATAGCCTCTGAATTGGTCTTCCACATTCTGTTCTTGACCGCCTTCAGACTATTCATCACATAGCAGCTAGAATGATCCTCTTCAAATGTAAGTCATGTTCAGTTCCAAAATTATCAGAAGCTTCCCATATGAAATAACAGCTGAGTGCTTACAATGGCCTAAAAGACTCTACGTGCTTTGCCTCCCCCACAATCCTTCTTTCACATCCTTTTTCCCATCTTCTCTCTAATACAGCCAAACACCAATCACTCCCCACTTCCCTTCTATGTTAGTTAGAGTTCTCCAGAGAAGCAAAACCAAATATATATATATATATATTTATATATTTTTGTTTTTATTTATACTTATTTATTAATTTTAAGGAATTGATTCATGCAATTATGGAGGCTGACATGGTCAAAATCTGTGGAGTCTGAGTACAAAGGCCAGCAGGCTACTGTAGAACTAGGAATATCTGATGTTCCAGTTCAAAGGCTGTCAGGCAGGAAGAATCAATGTTTCAGTCCAGATCAACAGATAGGAGAATTCTCTCTTACTCTGGAGGTGGTCAACCTTTTGTTCAATTCCAGCCTTCAACTGATTGAATGAGGCCCGCCAATATTAGGGAGGGCAATCTGCTTTATTCAGACTACTGATTTAAAGGTTAACCTCATCCCAAAACCAGTCTTACAGAAATGTCCAGAATAATGTTTGACCAAATATCCAGGTACCCTGTGGCCCAGTCAGGTTGACACATAAAATTAACCATCATAGCTACCAAAGACCTTGACATTTCCTGTTGCCTCTTCTTAGAATACTCTTTCCCTAGGTATTCACACTGCTGTCTCCCTCACTTCCTTTAGGTCTCTTCTCAAATGCTGTACTGTCAGAGGGATATACTTTGGCTCCTCCCCAACCACCACTCATACTAGCTTTTCTTGGCCCCCATTCCTATCATTTTTCCCCCTTTGCGTGTACCACTGCTTGTTATAGTATGCCTTTGCTTATTGACTATCGCTCTCCCTCAGCCCCCACTTGCATGTAAGCGCCAAGAGGGCAGGGATTTGTCTATTTTATTCACTGCTGAATCCCCACAGCCTGATACATAGCACTCCCTCAGTGAATATGTGATGAATGAACTAATACTTGATTATGACCATGAAAATAACCTCACCAGTGCAGAGAAAAGATGGAGAAAAATGAGTGAAATTTACATATGCCAAAATGATAATGCAATATTCCCCTGAGTTTTAGTATTTTGAGAGATTTCTCTTTTTCTTTTTCACTCTAGCTCCTTTAAACAAAAATATTTTTATTAAAAGTCCTATGTATTGAGAATAACAAAGTTGGAGAACTGACATTGCTTGACTTCAAGACTTATTATAAAGCTACAGAAATCAAGACAGTGAGGTATTAGTGAAAGAACAGACAAATAGATCAATGGAACAGACTAGAGAGCCCAGAAATAGACCCCGTAAATATAGTCAACTGATCCTTGAAAAAGGAGCAAAGGCAATACAACGGAGCAAAGATAATCTCTTCAACAAATGTTGCTGGAACAGCTGAACATCCACATGCAAAAAAAATGAAAACGGACACAGACGTTACACCTTTGCAAAATACTGAGTAAAATGGATTAGACCTAAATGTAAAACATAAACCTATAACACAACCCGAGGATAAGATAGGAGAAGACCTAGATGACCTTGCGTATGGTGATGCCTGTTTAGATATCACACCAAAGAGATAATCCATGAAAGAAATAATTGATAAACTGGACAAAACACAAAATCAAGAGAATTAGAAGACAAGCCACAGACTGGGAGAAAATATTTGCAAAAGACACATCTGATAAAGGACTGTCATCCAAAATATAGAAAGAACTCTTAAAACTCAACAAAAAGAAAACAAACAAGCTGATTAAAAAATAAGCCAAGACATTAACAGATACCTCACAAAAGGAGACACACAGATGGTGAGTAAGCACATGAAAAGATGCTCCACTTCATGTGTCATCAGGGACATGCAAATTAGAACAATAAGACAGCATTACACTAGAACACTGACGACACCAAAGGCTAGTTAGGTTGCAGAACACAGGAGCACTCATACATTTCTGGTGGGAACACAAAATGGTACAGCCACTTGGAAGATTGTTAGGTGGTTTCTTACAAAACTAAACATACTCTTACCATATGATCCAGAAATTTCACTACTTGGTATTTACTCCAAGAAGTTGAAAACTTATGTCCACAAGGGTGAACATAAGGATGAGCACAAGGATGTTTACAACATCTTTAGTCATAACTGCCAAAATTTGGAAACCAAGATGTTCTTCAGTAGGTGAATGGATAAATAACCTGTAGTAGATCCAGACAATGGAATATTATTCAGCACTAAAAAAGAAAAGAGATGTCAAGCCATGAAAAGACATAAAGGAAGCTTAAATACATATTACTAAGTGGAAGAAGCCAATCTGAATAAGGCTACATGCTGTATGAGTCCAACTATATGACATTCTGGAAAAGGCAAAACTATGGAGACAGTAAAAATATCAGTGGTTGCCAGGGTTTGGGAAACAGGGGAGGGATGAATAGACAGAGCACAGAGGAGTTTTAGGGCAATGAAAATAGTCTGTATGATACTATAATGATGGATACATGTCAATATACATTTGTCCAAACCGATAGAACCAAGAGTGACCCTAAGTTAAACTATGGAATTCGGGTGATTACGAGTGTCAATGGAGATAATAATGCACTATTCTGGTGAGTGACAGTGACAATGGGAGAGACTACTCATGTGAGGGCGGTAGGGGATTTATGGGAATCCTCTGTACCTCTGTCTCAATTTTGTTGTAAAAACCTAAAACTACCCTAAAAGGATAGTCTTTTAAAAAAAAGTCTTACCCATCTATGCACTAATATTTTACTGATTCTGACTGTGTTTGAATTGCAAAGAAAGGAATTGAAAATCAAAATTCAAACCTTTATTTTGTTCCTCAAATTTTTGTTTTGATTTTTATTTGATTTAAAATTTTGTTTTGATTCTTTTTGTTTAAAACAAATACTGTGCCAGTTGTTCATTTAAGTGGAGAAAAGATCATGTGAATTCTTTCCTGTGTTGGTATAAAAATCTGTTATTTCCACCAAATATCTCAGTTGAGGTATATATATATAAAATAATTTATTTTCTGGTATATGTCTCAAAACATTTTAATAAATGTTTATTGAGGATGTATATACCAGGCACTCTAACAGCAAGTCATTCCTTTCTTTGTTGTTAATAAGGCTGAGGTTGACAAACTATGGCCTCCAGGACAAATATGACTGCTGCCCATTTTTATAACAAATGCTTTATTTGAACATAGCCACATTCATTCATTTATGTATTGTCTCTGGCTGCTTTTGCTTGATGTGGAAGAGGTGAGTAGTTCCAAAAGAGACTATATGGCCCTCAAATAAAATATCTACTATCTTGTCCTTTATAGAAAAAGTTTTCTGCCCTCTGCTCAGGGAATATGCCGTGATATAAAGGCACTGGCTATGGGACAGAAATATATGAATGAGGTTAGGAAGAACGGGAGGAAGGAGCCCTTGGGTGGCCAACGAGGCGATCTGGGGTAAAGGAGGTAAGACCGTGATCAAGAGGAAAGCTGGCCAGATGTGTGGGAAAAAAGAATGATTGGCAACAAAGGGTCCATCTGGAGGGAAATGGTGACTTCAGACAAGCCACTGCAGTGTTGCAAATAAGCTGTGCCTGCCGGAGTGGAGTCGGTTGAGACAGTCTGCTTATAAATCATGTGGAAATCCTTGACAGAAAGAGACCCGCAAAAGAACAAGAATGATATTGTGGCTGGAGAAAAATGTTTAGCAGAAGAGGAAAACAGAAATGCCTCATTTTTCTTATGCTGGAGAAGAAAAACAGGTTGTCGGTAGCACAGGGATTGGAGAAAGACCTAACCGGTAACCACAGCCCTTTGCTTTTCTGCCAGAGCCTGCTGTTGCTTACTCCATCGAAATCTCAAAGCAAACATACGTGTTCCTACTGGTCATTAGTCGAGCTGATTCTTTTGAGGATTATCTATTGGGGAAATAGTTATGTTTGAGCTAAGGGTGGTGATATGAAAGCACAGCTGTCTCAGTTGTAGGTGGGCGCTACAGACTTTGAAACGAGAAGAAATGCACATCATTCAAACAGGAGTTCTCATAGGTCCCAGGACAGGGCAGAGGGAGGGAATGCCACTGAAAAAGGAGGTGCCCACCTGTATCCCATTACACACAATTACATAACAGCCCAAGTTCCAACTGCCTGAGGGCTTTCGCTGGCAGCCGGAGCCCGCCTAGTCCAAGGGCACAGAAGGCTGCAAGTTCCAGAAAATGCCAACACTCCCCTCCACTAGCAGCCCTCCACAATGACTAAAGGGAGTGAGCAAAGAAGCCCCCGATGCCCCCAGCCTTTAAGTGGGATAACTCTGAGCCACGTGTCCCACATTGTCCTCCCAGAGTTCCCTCATGGGGTTGAGCTCCCATCAACCACAGTGACACTCTTTTGAAAACATACCCTTTCCTGTCCACTTCCCTACTCCCCTACCAGTCCTGGGATCACCTCAAATCATTGTCTCCAGGTCTTCTGGGAGAATCCAAATGAAGGCAGCTATCTACATCAAGGTGAGAGGCGCCATGAGGTAGAGTGCCTACCTCAGGATAAGTTGGAATCATACTCAGAGAAGAATATTGAGGTTATACTGAGAAAAACAGGTTCAAGTTTCTTGTTTGAGGAGCAAGATGAAACCGTAGCTATTAGACCAGGTAGCTAAGATCGTAGACAATAAGAAAGATTGAGGGCACTTGGGATGTTGCTGCTGAGCTGGTTGAGCTACAGTTTGGAATTAAAACCATGAGTGACAGAAAGCAGTTCACTAAAGACCTACCACTTTTTGGCCCAGACTTAGGAGCATCTAAGTAACTCATATGGATTAGAAAAAGCGAGACATTTATTACATATAAATTCAATTCAAACAAATTTTATAGAACCCCAATTGTGTATCTTATACCATCTTAGGAACTTGGGGTAGAAAGTTGAGTAAACAAAGTTTCCCCTCTTCGTGTGGCATTACAATGAATAAGGTTTTGAGTTTTCAAAGTCCTTTCATAGTCATCACCATGTTTTATCAGTAATGCATCCTGGTAGGGGAACCGAGGTGTTTACTGATCTCCTGGAAGGAGGAAAACTGAGAAGTCACGAATGATTGACATTCCCGAAGACTGTAAACGGGAGAGGTAGAGCAAGAATCCAGGACTTCTGAGAACAGGTTGAGTTTTTTATATTTTTTTCTTCCTACCACTCTGCTCCTTTGCAATTATAATGTTTAATTGGAGGATCAGAATTGTTCAGTGCACAATGGAAAGAATTTTCTCTGTCTAGTCAATTATGTGTAGCAATTTAATACCATTCAATTCAACATGTGTTTGCACAGTATCTACTAGGCAAAAGGAATAGTTTCTAATTTAGGTGAGATAAAGGGCACACATTCATGGGATAAGAAGGAAATAAGGTAATGGTATATGTTGCATTTTATATGTAGTATCATGACAAATATTAATGTGATAAATGATATGTTTCAGACAGGGCCAGTATTAATGAAATGGTACTGAGGTTATCTGTCAAAACTGGCACTAAGTATGGATTGATCTCCAGGGAAAGCTCACTAAAGGACAGCACCTGAGCAGACATGGCTGGCTGGATGGAATATGGCTGGTGGAGAGGAAGAAGGATGGTGCTCCAGAAGAACGGCAAGAGACAAAGCATCTACGTGGAGATGAGCAGAACAGAGGTGAAGGATAGTGGGTAGCAGAAGAGGATTTTTATAGCTATTTTTGTAGGCTTCTCAAGGTTTTATTTTTAACTATAACAAAAATGTAAACAGTGATGATGGTGATAGTAGTAATTTGGTACACTGTAACTTGCACAACTTTCCTTGATCCTTATCCTATATAGGGTCTCAGCCCTCTCTGAACCTCGTTGCTCCTCACCCATCACCTCATCCCTGTGCCTTATGTCATCCCTCATCCTTACCCCTCTCTAAGCTTATCCTATTCCTCATTCCACCTCTGAATTCCAGCCTATACATGAGACGTACCCCAATCCTTAATCTCTAAGAAATAAGCTGTTAAACTAATTTCTTATTCATTGGTAATTAGGTACTAATTAGTTTAACTAATTATAACAACTAATAAATAACCACTATTTTAAATAATAATTAACTAAAATAATTAAATAACTAATTAATTAGTTAATTAGTTAAATTGATTATTAAACTGATGACTTGGTAATCTTTTAAAAGCTGAAATTTTAATGGTTTAGTTTGGCTATATTAAAAACTTCGTGTATCAAATACCTACATGAAAATGCTGCATACTATTTTATATAATCTTAGTGATGTAGCCAGGTAAATTATAGCATAATATCTACGTTTCATTACTGAAATCAAGGTGAGCTGAAATAAAATTTGCTGTGATCAGTCAATATGCATTTACATAGTCCTGGGGCCCTACACCTCTATCCAACCTTATTCATCCTAATGGGCGCATACTATTTTGATGTGCTTTTTAATGTTGTGTCTTCCACAGGCCTTTAGAAATCACTAGAAAGTGAACCAACAGTGAAACTCATGGTGGGGGTGGAGAGAGAAGGGAAGATGGATGAGTGTAGGGGTCATGGCAGGGAAAGGAGAATAGAAGGCTGCCCAGCAGTAGGCAAGGGACTAAGTGTCCAACTCAGAATCAAGAGAGCAATTGATTTTGAGATTGGACAACTGGGAGATTCAGCCTTCTCGTAGGGAACTCATTTTATAGAGATTAATGTTTTATGATGGATAAACTGAACATCGTAAAGTTGTTCCTCAAGGCTTATCAAACTTAATAGCTATGGTGGATTAAAAATGGCCACAATTCTTTGCCACTCTTGCCACCAATGGACGGCATCCATGTCCTCTCCCACATCTGTTCTAGGCTGGCTCGGTGATTTGCTTTGACCAAAAGAATATGCTGGAAGTGACATTGTGCCTGTTCATCAGCCCGGCCTTTCGGGAGCGTTGCAGCTTTTGCACTTGTCCTCTTGGAAGCCAGTTGCCATGTAAAACAGTACAGTTACCTTCCTAGAGAGTGGGGCCGGGTGCAGAGGGGCTCTGGCGCATGAGAGATTACTGAGGGAGACCAGTGAGACACAGCCCTCTCAGCCGTCCAGAGCTGAGGCAGCAAATGTGAAAGGGAAGCCATCTTGGGTCTTCCTCCTTCACGAGCGACCCCAGCCAGCGCCACAGGGAGCAGAGGTAATCCAATCCAGCCAAACCTTACACTGACTGCAACGCATGAACAAATAAGTTGTTGTCGTGTTAAGTCACTAGGTTTTGGGGTAGTTTCTTACACAGGAGTAGATAACTAAAACAGAAATTTGTACCTGAAGTTAGGGTACTGCTGTTAAGCAAACAAGTAAATAACTAAATAAAAGACATGTAGCATTGGCTTTGGGAGTGAGCTGATGGTAAAGACTGGCAGAGTGACAAAAAAACTATTAGTGGAGGCTGGAAAAGCAATGAGGAAATTATTAATGGAAGCTGGATACAGGACAATCCCTGTCATGTAGAGGCAGAATGTTGGCACTACTGTTGCCTAGAGAGTGGGGCCAGTTGCAGAGGGGCTCTGGTAATGAGAAAGAAAATGTACGTAATGAATTTGTGGATTTGGCTAAGATTCTGGGCATAATGTTTAAAGTGCCATTTGGCTTCTTGCAACAGCACATGATGAGGTATTGAGAGAGAGATGAGCTAAAGAAGTATTAAGTATGCAAGCAAAATGCAGAGAGATACAGAAGGCCCTGGACCGTCTCTCCAGAGAGCCAAAGATTTTCAAAATGAGAAACTGCCTCATGGCAAAGATCAAATCCAGGATACACTGAGTAAAGTACCACCTCAAGGGAGAAAGCAAACCGAGGCTGTAGATGTAAGATGCTTGTTAAGATCTATGAAAGATTTACAGCAGAGTCACCTATACTCTCTTAGCTAGACAAATGGACTTCTAAATTCTTAAGGATATTGTTTTGGCATGCTAAAGTTTTCTGTTTTATTTTTGTGTAGTGGAGTATATATTTAATTACTAGTGGGTTTTTAGTCATTATTAGAAGATGGTCCACACATCATACAGTATTATCCTCTGTGGCGTTATTTGTAATCACAAAATATTGGAAGTATCCTAAATGTCTATTGTTAGGAAACTGGTTGAATAACTAATGATATATCTACACAACAGAGGACTACATATACATAAAGAATAGAGAGGAAAATCTCTATGCACTGTATAAAATAATCAGAAAGATGTATTTTTGAGGGAAAAAATTTGATGTGAAAGACTATACAGAGTATGCTATCTTTTGCGAAAGAAAGAAGAGTAAAGATAGATACATTATTTATTTTTTATTATAAGTACTACATAAATATAAATGGCACACGTACATTTTTCCAAAAGAAACATGGAAAAGATAAAGCAGGCAATAATGAAAATGTTTACCAAAGGGGGATGGGGAGTGAAAATTGGGTGAAAGAGACAGGAATGAGCATGAGATTTTCCTAGTATATCTTTGATATAATTTTGAATCTGAACCAATTATAATTTTACATATTCAAAAATATAATTAAATTAGGAAAAGAGTAAACTCTACAGAATAAAATAAACTCGGCTCAGTATAAAACCTAACCCCACACAAAAAAGAATTAATTCATGTAATTTCTATATACATGGTGATCTGACTCTACACCCTTAGGAGGATATATTTTGGGGACAAAAAAGAAATCTAGAACTTTGCTTAGTAGGTTTCTTGTTGGTAGAGGTAGTGCTGAGACCATTTTGTGTGAATTGTAGGATAGGGCAACTAAGTAAATGTATTGATATTTGGTTGATTGTGTTCCCACTGATCAGAAGACATCAAACATATGCAACATCTCCCTTGTAGTATTCATGCCAAAAATATTTAACCTTGATCTTACTATGAGACAACTTAGTCAAATCCAGATTATGGCACATTTTACGAGACAACTTACCTGGACTCCTCAAAAATATTAATTTTACAAAAAACAAACAAAAAGCAAGAATCATTCTAGAGTATAGAAGACTAAAAACACATGACAACTCAAAGCAGGGACAACCTGTAGTTGGATCTAGGATTTAGAAAAGAAAGAAAAAATAAAAAACAACTATAAACACATATTTTGGGGACAATTGGGAAATTTGAATGTGGACTCTGTTTGATAATATTATTACATCAAAATTAAATTTACTGGATGTGAACCTTTAGCTAGGCGAACTATTTGAGAGAAGACTCAAATAAATAAAATCAAAAGTGAAAGAGGAGACATTACAACAGATAGTACAGAAACATATAGGATCATAAGAGACTATTATAAACAACTTTGTGTCTTAGAAACATACAACCTACCAAGACTGAATCATGAAGAAATAGAAAATGTGAATGGACCAATAGTGAGTAAGGAGAGTGAGTCAATAATCAAAAACCTCCCAACACAGAAAATTTCAGGACCATGACTTCACTGGTGAATTTTACTGAACATTTAAAGAAGAATTAAGGCCAATTCTTCTCAAACTCATTCAAGAAACTGAACAGGAGAGAACACTCCCAAATTCATTTTATGAGGTCAGTGTTACCCTGATACCCAAACCAGATAAGGACACTACAAGAAAATTAAACTATAGACCAATGTCTCTGATGAGTATAGATGCAAAAGTTCTCAACAAAATTTTAGCAAACCAAATTCAACAGCACATTCAAAGGACTGTCACCATGACCAAGTGGGATTTATCCCTGGGATGTAAGGATGGTTTAACATATGCAAATCAATATATGTGATACACCACATTAATAAAATCAAAGATAAAAATTGTATGATCATCTCAATAGATGCAGAAAAAGTGTTTGACAAAATACAACATCATTTAGTGATCTAAAAACACCCTCAATGAATTGGATATAGAGGGAACGTACCTCAACAGAATAAAGGACATATATGACAAATCCACAGCTAACATCATACTCAGTGATGAGAGATTGAAAGCTTTTCCTCTAAGATCAGGAATAAGACAAGGATGCCCACTCTCGCCACTCGTATTCAACATAGTACTAGAAGTCCTAGCAAAAGCAATTAGGGAAGACAGAGAAAGAAAAGGCATGCAAATTGAAAAGGAAGAAGTAAAATTGTCATTATTTCCCTGAGATGATCTTATACATAGAAGATCCTAAAGACTCAACCAAAAGGTGTAGAACCAATCAATGAATTCAGTAAAGTTGCAGGATATAAAATCAACATACAGAAATCAGTCGCATTTCTATACACTAACATTGAAATACCTGAAAAAGAAAACTATCATGTTCACAACAGCATCGAAAACAATAAAATATTTAGAAATAAATTTAATCAAAGAAGTGAAAGATCCATACAATGAAAATTACAAGACTTTGATGGAAGAAATTGAAGAAGACCCAAACAAATGGAAAGATATCCATGTTCACGGATTGAAAGAACTAATATTGGTTAGTCGTCCATACTACCCAAAGCCATCTATAAAGTCAATAAAGTCCCTTTCAAAATTCCAATTGCATTTTGCACAGAAATAGAAAAAACAATCCTAAAATTAGTGTGGAACCACAAAAACAACCCAAATAGCCAAAGCAAATCTGAGAAAGAAGAACAAAGCTGGAAGTATTCTAGTTCCTGATTTCAGACTATAATATGAAGTAAACAGTCTGGTACTGGCATTAAAATAGACACATAGACCAATGAAATAGAATAGAGAGCCCGGAAATAAATCCCCGCATAGATGGTCAACTAATATTTGACGAAGGCGTCAAGAACACTCAGTGGGGAAAAGATATCCTCTTCAACAAGTGGTGTTGGGGAAACCAGATAATCACACGCAGAACAATGAAATTGAGCCCCTGCATTACACCACTCACAAAAATTAACTCGAAATGGATTAAAGACTTAAACATAAGACCTGATACTGTAAAACTCCTAGAAGAGAAATTAGTAAAGAAGCTCCTTGATATTGGTCTGAGCAATGAGTTTTTGGAGGTGACGGCAAAAGCACAAGCAACAGAAGCAAAAATCAACAAGTGGGACTACATCAAACTAAAAATCTTCTGCACAACTAAAGAAACAATCAACAAAATAAAAAGGCAACCTACAGAATGGGAGAAAATATTTGCAAACCATATATCAGACAAGGGGATTAATATCCAAAATATATAAAGAACTTATACAACTCAATAACAAAAACCCAAACAATCTGATTTCAAAAATGGGTAGAGGAAATGAATAGACATTTTTCCAAAGAAGATGTACAAACAAATGGCCAAGAGGTACGTGAGAAGGTGCTTGGCATCACTAATCATCAGGAAAATGCAAATCGAAACCGCAATGAGATATCCCCACACGCCTGTTAGAATGGTTGTCATTAAGAAGACAAGAGACAGGGGCTGGCCTGGTGGCGCAGCGGTTAAGTTCGTGCGTTCCGCTTCTTGGCGGCCCGGGGTTCGCCAGTTCAGATCCCGGGTGTGGAAACGGCACCGCTTGGCAAAAGCCATGCTGTGGTAGGCGTCCCATGTGTAAAGTAGAGGAAGATGGGCACGGATGTTAGCTCAGGGTCAGTCTTCCCCACCAAAAAGAGGAGGATTGGCAGTAGTTAGCTCAGGGCTAATCTTCCTAAAAAAAAAAAGGAACATGAGATAGCAAGTGCTGGTGACACTTTGGAGAAAAGGGAACACTTGTGCACTGTTAGTGAGAATGTAAATTAGTTCAGTCACTATGGAAAACAGTAGGGAGCTTCCTAAAAAAATTAAAAATAAAACTACCATATGATCCAGGCATCCCACTTTCGGTTATACGACCAAAGGAAATAAAAACAGGATATCAAAAAGATATTTGCATCCCCTATTTATTGTAGCATTATTCACAGTAGCCAAGATATGGAGACAATCTAAGCGTCCATCAATAGACGAATGGATAAAGAAGATGTGGTTTATACATACAATGGAATATTATTCATCTGTGAGAAACAAGGAAATCTTGCCATTTTCGACAACACCGGTGGACACTGAGGCGGTTACACTAAGTGAAAAGTCAGACAGAGAAGGACAAATACCGTATGATATTGCTTACATATGGAATCTAAAAAAGCCAAACTCGTAAAAACAGAGAGTAGAATGGGGATTACAAGGGCTAGAGGGTGAGAAATCAGGGAGGTGTTTTTTAAGGGTACAAACTTGCAACTAATAAATAAATAAGTGCTGGAGATGTAATGAACAACATACGATTATAGTCAACAATACTGTATCATAAACTTAACGTGACTAACAGACTAAATCTTAATTGTTCTCACCACAAAAAAGAAATCGAAATTATGACGTGAGAGAAGGGTTAGCTGGTATTTTTTGCTACGCTGGTAATTATTTATATAAATGCATCAAATCAGCAGGTGGTACACCTTAAACGTACACAACCTTATGTATCAATTACATCTCAGTTAAAAAACTTACTGGATATGAGAATGATATTGTGGTTGCGTAGGAGAATATCTTTTTCAAAGAAAGCAGAAATCATTAAGACGCTATTTTTTGCATACGTAATTTTACTCTGTCTTTGTAAAATATTTTCGCATTGCAGATTTACCCATCTCAGTCTCCATTTCCCCAAAAACAGACATTTCCTTGGATAAATTTATACTTCAGAAAAGAAAGCTCTTACCGCAAAGTCCTCTTAAGAAGGCTTGTGAATTGCTAATGTATGCTTACCACACCAGGAAATAGATATACGAATCTTCGGACAAAGATAAAATCTGAGATTTCTTTTAAAAATTTTAACTAGCTTCACTCTAATTATCTGCACAAGATAATCCTCATTACATTGAAAATATACATTTTCCTTTAGAGAACTCTGTCTTCATTGTCATTGTCTCAACAGTATTTTTCCTACTTCTTAAATCTCTGCAACTCATTCTTTTCTATATCCTCACCTGTCTATATCCTCACCTCCTACAATTCCTCGGTCTTCCCCAAAGGCCTCTCTGACCCACTCTCCCATAAGGTGATTTTTTTGACTGATGCCTACAAAGTCAAGAAAAGTGGACCAATCCTTCTTTCCAAAGCCCCCCCGCCAGCACTCACCTATAAAAACCCTAACAATTCCTAATACTCAGCTTTCTCCATGCTGTTTTCTCAGTTTCAACTCTTTTATCCTCTCCTGTCCATTTGCAATTTAGAGCAGAGGATTGTACCTTTCCTCAGTAATTTATATTTAAAATAGCATTTGTTCACAGTCTTTCAATTGGAATTTCTCCACATGTCCTCAAACCCTAGTAGTAGGCCTAATATAATACATTTATTTGTTTGGGCTTTGAGTACTTTAGAGCACGAAGGCCTAGCTGAGACATCACTTAACCAGAATCACGGAAGCTTGAGATAGAGGAACCAGCTCTCTGAATAGAAGGTTGGATGCTGTCAAGTCTATTTTACAACGATACTGAATTTTGACTTTATTGCTCTCTTGCTTTTTTAAAGTCAAATATATTGAGGTGGAATATATCCAATAAAATTCACCCATTTTAGGTGTACAGTTTGATAAATTTTGACAAATGTGTACTGTCATGTAACTAGCACCAAACTCAAGACATAGAACGTTTCTGTCTCCTCAAAAAAGGTCCCTCGTGAGTCATGACCTTTTGTAGACAACCCTCCACTTCCAGCCCCTGCCACCACTGATCTATTTTCTGTCCTCATATTTCACATTTTGCAGAAGGTCATATAGATGGAACCATACAGTATGCAGACTTTTGTGTCTGGGTTCTTTCACTTAGTATATTTGACATTCATCCTTTTTTTTTTTTTTTTTTACCATGTATTAGTAGTTCTTCTTATTTTATGGAATAATATTCCATTGTATGATGGACCACGGTTTGTTTACCTATTCACTGGTTAATGGACAGTTGGGCTCTTTCTAGATTTTTATTATGAAAAAGCTGCTATAAACATTCACATCCAGGTCTTTGTGTGAACATATGTTTTCATTTCTCTTGGATAAATACTTTGGAACAAATGACTGTCATGTGCTAAGTGCGTATTTCATTTTATAAGAAAATGTTTTTGCAAAGTGGTTGCACCATTTTGCATTCCCAGCAGCAATATGTAGATTTTTAATTGCACCATATACTTACCAAAACTCAGCAATATCTGTTGTATTAATTTTATCTATTCTAGTAGGTGTGTAGTGGTATAACATTGTAGTTTTATTTTGCAATATCTTTAAGCTTTTATCTTTTATATCTTTTATATATTTTTAATACAAGTCCTTTAACAGATATGTGTTTTTTAATTATTTATTCCAACCTGTGGCTTATGTGTTCGTTTTCTTAACAATGTTTCAAAGAGCATATATTTCAAATTTTAATGAAATCAAACATTCTGAAACTTCTTGCATTTGAATCTCCTATCTAGGAAGCTTTGCCTAGTGCCAATGCCACAGAGATTTTTGTCTCGTGTTTGCTTCTAGAAATGTTGTTTTAGGTTTTACAATTAGATCTGTGATCCATTTGAGTTGTGTTTTGAATGGTGTGAGGTATAGATATAAGTTCATCTTTTTGCACATAAATGCCCAATTGTTCCAGCACAATTTGTTGAAAAGACTATCCTTTAACCATTGAATTACCTTAGCTCCTTTGTCAAAAATCAATTAATCAAATATGTGCATGTCTGTCTGGACTCTAGTCCATTGATCTTTATGTCTAATGTTAACACATAGCCTTATAAGAAAGCCTTGAAACTGAGTAGTATGTACCCTATAAATTTGTTCTTCCTTTTCCAAGATTTTCCTTATCCATGCATACAATTTTTAAATTTACTTATCAAATCTAAAAAATGATCTGCTAAGATTTTTATTGGGATTATGCTGAGTCTGTAGATTATTTTGGAGAAGAATTGACATTGGCATTTGGGCTTTCTTCCTATCTTAAGAAATTTTTATCTAATGTTTATCCTAATAGCTATAGCCTTAATTTCTTCTTTTTCTGGGAAAATGTTCTGTTTGCACTCTTCTTAATTTAAATGGTCTAATGTATGGAGCATTCTGGCAGCACATACTAGGGAAACCGTTACTGAAAGCTGGAAAGACATAGATGCATAATATGCATTGACAGAACATTGATAAAACATTTTCCTACTATAACTTAGGAAGCAGAGTGTGTACCTACTTGTATTCTAGCGTAAGAAGTAGGCCACAGAATGGAAGTAGTGTGAAGCTTTGGTTTTGTTTGGTCTCAAGTTGGCTGCCATTAAGTCAGGCGAGAAAGGCATGAAGTTGGTAGAGCAAAGACAGCAGATTTGCAAACTACATCCTAAAGAAAGGTAGGTTGGTGTGATCGGAATAGAAAACTGATCAGAAGCAAACAGATCAGAAGCTTTCTAAGTTTTTGAGGGAAATGAATTGTAAATATATCACAAGCCTGGCTTAGAGATGCCTTTTACTGTTTGAGTTTTAAATTAGCCCTTACCCCTACCCCAATCTTCCATGAACAGGAGGCAGTTTCCTGTTCCACCTATCCCCTGAGGAGGGCATGCTCCAGGATCCCACCTCAGTTGCTGAGAAGGCAGCAGCCTCCCTGAGAGTGGAAGAAGGGACCATGGAGAACAGTAGATGAAGCAGCTCCTCCACGCGCAGACTCAGGGCCTGGTCAGGGAATCTCCATACTCCACAGGGGAGCCTTTGCCCTGTCTGCCAGGGGGATTTCAGAAGTGCGATGGCGCTATCATTCTTCACTTTGAATACTGAAGTAACAAACTCCAAGTATTCCTATCAAAAACAGCAGACAGGTATTTTTCTCTTTTATATATCTCGGCAGGGGAACTCTGCCCATTGTAGTCACTCAAAGATCCAGGTTTATGGACTCCACTGACTTACGACACTGCCGTCTCAACACGTGTCTTCAATGTTTGCATGAAAGGGAAACCAAACATTGAGATCTCACACAGCCTCTTAAGTGTGAAAGTCATTTTTACTCATGGGATTATGCCTAGATCTAATAAACAAAGACCCAAAAGGAAATGGGAAGCAGAGGTCATTAGCACTGGAAAGATAGAGCATAATTGTCTGTATCTGGAATTTTAGTTTGCAAACTCAACTTGGCACTAATTCAGCAGTTGTCTTCACCTGTGTTTGGGGTTTGCCATCATCTCTGTGTAATAAAGAGTCTGGCTCCATATTTTAAGGTTTGACTGCAATGGCTTTTAAGCCTCGCTCCTCTCTTTTCCCTTCTGTCACATTTGGGTGAGCTGATAGGAAAGCTAGATGCTCCCTCCTTTGGTGCTGATGGGAGCTTCAAACCACACAAGCCCGTCCCTCCCTCTGGAACCCTCACCTGGGCCCCACGCTCAAACCACCTTAAAACCCCCAGTCAGTCTCCTTTCACTACCCTCTAAAGCCATTTTTCAGATCAGCTTGGGAGACCTGTCCTGCTATTTGGAAGGCCTTATGATGTGATTAATCAACTTTTCCATACCCTCTTGGTGTGGATGGCAACATCAGTCTCAATGTTGAATCAGATTTTGAGTGGGGGTACATCCTGTCTCTGCAGGATATCCAAACCCTCTGCTTCGTCCATGCACCTTAGGTGTGCAGCTTAACATCAGTTACAATCCTGGAATGTGGCCACATTCTTCAGGCTCTGAGCACATGTAAGATCTCAGCTGACTTTACTTGTTTCAGGGCCCAAGAGGCCTGCAGCTTCTGCTTATACTTATTTCTGTGTGCTCCTAATTTATTTCAGATCCATGGAGATAATAATCTTGGTTTTGAGTTCAGAAATGTGTTCTGATTAAAAAATATATATGTTATCTGTTGCTGCTCTGTGTTTGTGAAGGAGACAGTAGAGACAGCTTCATATGAGCTCATAGTACCATTGCAAGTAAAAAAAGCCAGTACAATACTAAGGGACAAGTATAATGACATGGTAATAGCATAAAAAAGTCAGAGAATTTAGACCATTCCCCATGACCCAAGTAAGAAGAGATCAGAGAAGTCTTCTGGGAGAAGTTATGTCAATGCTTAAAAGTTGAGTAAGCGACACTAAGGCCAAGGAAAGAAGGAGGGAATTATTCAATGCAATGGAAGCAGCTGGAGTGAATGCCCCAGAGCAAGAGACATTAAGATATATGTGAGGACCTGAAAGAAGTTTAATAAGGCTACAGAGTAGAAGGGGTGGAAGCCGAGTGAGTGGCTAAAGGTGAGGTGAGGAAGTAAGCAGGGTCCAAATTGTGAAGGGTCTTGGAAGCTTTTTACAGATTTTCACGCTTAGCCTGCACACCATGGGATGTCATTGCAGGGTCTTAAGCAGGTGAGTGGTTTGGTGAGAATGGCAGTTTAGGAAACATTCCTCTGGCTGTGGAATGGCCATAGGATTGAAGCAGGAAGAACTGGAGGCCGGGAGAGCAGTTCGGAGGCTGTTGGGGTAAGAGGGGAGGGTGGGCACCCTTGGGAGTGGGCAGTGGGAAGTTCCTTCCTTGGTGGGATGATTCAAAATACATTGAGGAGGCAGAAGCACAGAACTTGGAAGCTGACCACTGTACTCGTGAGAGGGAAAGAAGGAGAAATCATGGGATGATGAACAAGTCGTAAGTGTTAAACAACTGGGTAAACTGTGGTACGATTCATTGAGAAACAAAATGCAGGAGACGCTTACCTCATTGAATGAATTTTATAGAGCAGTGAGAGACAAAGAAACTGTTTTACTTTGATTATGTCATAAATTGTGCTTATTCCACAAACTGGTTACAGACAGAAAGAAAGAGGACAAGTAAAGAAGGCAAAGGGCAAAGGACTGAGGCATCCGACTGATTTGTCCTTTCGAAATTCTCTTCCAAAGCCCCACCAAGTGAATTTCACTTCCATCTCCCTAGCCAGAATTGGTCCACATCATCCGCCTGCTTACAAGGGAATCTGGGAAAGTGAGCACTTTGAAACATTGTCAATTTGAACAAAACTGGGTTTGACTTGTTAAGAATTTGGGGTAGACAATTAGCAGTCTCTGCCATAAATTCCCCGTAAAGTGTCCCCAGAAAAGAGAGCAACAAGCATTTGAATATATAAGCAGAGCTCAAGAATAAGATCAGGACTCAATATAATTAAGATTTGAAAAGCCTTAGCATTTAGATGATAAATGCTTTAACCCATTGAAGTGGATAAAATCATTCACTTATGCTAAGGAGCTGAAATAAGAATGGTAGGAATAGAAAGGAAATTGATATGTTTAGTTATTTAATTGGTTATACTTGGTGATGGTCTGCAATGGGGCAGAAGCAGGAGCCTGGAATAATTCTCAAGTCTCTTCTTGGTCAGCTGGGTGCGTGGCAATATTGTCATGATGATGAGCAGTGCATGAGGAGGAGCAGGCTTGCAGGAGAAAATGACTAGAGAGATTCTGAATATGTTGTGTTTGAACTATTTGCAGGCAATCCAGGGGTGATTTCCAGAAGGCGGTTCAAGATAAGAATTGATATGTCCAGAGAAAATTTGGAGCTGGAGATAGCGATAGAGGAGACATCTGTGGGTGCATTTAAGAGCCTCCAAAAAGAGTGGGTAAATGAGTAGAGAAAGAGGTCGGGGATAGAGCTTTGAATTACAGCAAAATGCAAAAGTGAACCCTACCTGCCTGTAAATTTCCTTACTAGCTCTTGTGTTAGACTCATTTCCCTGCTAAATTGTCATCCCTTTGAGAGAAAAATTAAACAAAACAAAACACAAAGAAACCTGGTTTGGTTTGACTCAGAGTACATAATAAATAATTTGACACATGATAGGTGCAAAAAAGCCAGGTCGGAAGACAGAACGCAGGCATGTACATCATTGCGTGAATCCATTCAATACAGAGGACAGAAAAGCATGCAATGAATGGAAATTAAATGGATACTTAGGATCTAAAACCATAGAAATCAGAATCTCTGCAAACTTACAAGTTATTCAGTAATATTTACAACATGACTCACTTTTGATTTGGCTCTGAAGATTGGTTTTTGTGAGAAATGGATTTTGATTTCAATTAAGTTGTTGAAACCCTTCCTACTGGATGGGGATAACTTCAATTTTAATAAAGTGTTGTGTGGTTTTCTTTCTAAAATACCTTGTGAAATGTTTTTAAGTTAACACTAGCATATAGATAATGCTAATAGCATAGCATATCGGCACTTTTCCAAGGGCTTGTAGCATACGCTTGGGAACTGGCTGGTTTTCAGGACTGTAGCCTCCAGCCTCAGCTGTCTCACCTCAGGTTTCACTATTCCAAGTTGCCCGGAGCGCAGCCGTAATGGGGAAACCCCTCCCAGCCTACATCCCTCTCGTGGGGCCTCCGAATGGGGACATCCTTAAATTCCCCAGATTCCTCTGCAGATTCAGCCACCACCTGGGCTTCATTTCTTTTCAAACCAGACCTATAAAAGATTTGTCAGCACTATTCCTGGGGGTAAAGGTCATTTTTTTCTTAGATAAGAGGTCAAGCGAAGAAAGTGGAACATATTTGTTCCTCTTGAAACTAAGGACAAAAGGGTCAAAGAAAATGCCTTTGCTGCTCCGTTCAGCCCTTCCATTTTGTTATGAGAAAGTTGTTTTAAGCCTGCCTCTGCTGCATCCAAATCCCTGTTTAGATATCAGTCCTTTCTCCCTGATCCGGCAACTCCCAGCCTGCATTAGCTTCTCCCTCCGCCGGTGTCTTGTGGTTGGGAAATGAATCGCTCAGACTCATGCCATTTTGACAGAGAGCTTAAAGACAGCTGAGCCTGGCAGAGCTGGACAAAGTGTGCGAGGGCACCCTGGGTCCGCCACGCAGCTCTCGGGCCTGTGCAGTTCAGCTGCTTAATTGGGTTCTTGCTCTTCGCAAACCTCCAAATAGCTGTTGGAGTCCCTGAGTTGGCGGTGGAATTTCTTTTTTCATCTGGCTAATAAGATTTTCCAAGTCACCAAAGCCAGAGGGGTTTGGGAAAGAAAGCCTCCTTTGTTAAACAAAGCAAGTTCTTTGGGACTCTCTTCCTTTGTGTTTAGGGCAAGTGTCCCAGTAAAGTGTGAAATGATTGTGAATATTGAGGGATTTCGGAGGAAAAGGTTGCCTCTGACCCTGATGAGCATGGACTAGAAATTCTAGTTTTAGTGCAAATCCCTTCTTTGAAAGATCTGGAGGCTGGGACTTTGTTCCCAAGAATTTAGAGAAATATCACAGAGTCAGAGGCAGCAATATATTCTTCGAAGAGTCTAAGAATTTTAAGTGTGTTTGTTTTTCCAGCCATCATGCTACAGATTCAATTTTTATAGAAATTTAAGAAGTAGCCAACATTGGCAGTTGAACATAATTCAGTGCAATTTCCTTGAAAGCCCCCAAGTGAAGTGTTGCATCAGGTCATATCAGGCTTTTAAACCAAGAGAGGGGGCATGGGTATTGTTTTCATCTAGACTAGTATATTTCATGTAAATTTACAGTAAGTTCAATTTCCATATTTAACACTAGCATATAGCATATTATAGATGGATAACAGACACAACGGGAAAAGGCCTTCATTCTTCATTCAGAGGCCTTTCCAGCAATGGCAGTAAGAGAAGATGATCCTTTGGCATTAGTGGCATCCAACTCCAGAAATCCTTCCAATGGACTTTGGGATTTGCATATGAGCGTGCCTGATTTCTTGAGAATTTGAGGAGCCTGAGGGAGGAGCCAAGGTGAAGGGAGGGACATGACTATCTGGGAGGGCAGCAGCTATTCTGATTTTTCAAAGGAAGCTGGAAACCCAGATGTATATTTGAAAGCTCTCCATAGAACATGGTGGCATCCAATTTTAAGAATGTGAACAACCTGCATTGAGCAAATGAGTTTCTGACATCTGGTTGAGAGGATTGAGGGCAGGGCTACGTAAAGTTATAATGTGTATGCCTATAAAGATCTCAGATGGCACTAAAAGACATCTCTGATTGAAACCACAGAATCACAGGTCCGTACAGTTTCCAGCTTCACATTTCCAGGCAGTGGTTCTCAAAGCGGAGTTACAGAAGCAGCAGCACCATGACCTCACCTGGGACTAGTTAAAATGCAAATTTTCAGGCCTCACCCCAGACCTCCTGAATCAGGAAACCTAGGGGTGGAGCCCCGGAGCCTGGGTTCTAACAAGCCCTCCAGTGATTCTGACACAGCTCAAGTTCCATAATCACTGTTTTCGGATATTTTCTCTTGAGCTTCAGGACTCCAATTTTTTTGGTGGTTGTTGTTTTCAGATGTTTTAAGGAGAGTAAATATTTGTACACATTTTATTTGAAATATTACTAGGTAAAATACAAACCAGAGCTTGCTTCGGTGAAGCGGAGATGGGGAGCCCCAGTCCTTTCGGCTGCCTTCTCTTCTGCTTCCCCTTGAGGCTCCAATGTGACACTGACTCAAGTAGCTCCATAGAGCCGCCAGTCAACCATTTGTCAAATCTATCTCAGCTTTCTTTTTCTAGAAAGGAGGCAAACACTAAAATGAGACAACCTCTTATCTCAAAAGAGATTTGCTAGGAGCAAGCACTCATAATTTGTCAATTTAGCAAAAACGTAGTCAAACATTTCGAGGATAGTCCAATAAAAGTGTAACAAAAATTCATCAAGAAATGGGCATTGGCCTCTCTGCGTAGCAAAGCCCTGGAAATTCTAATATCCTGAAGAGGGAGATGCCACGCTGGGGAAGACAAACCAAGGAGCCAGAAGGGCCTACCCGCTCTCACCCTGACTTCTCCTGGGGCTTCAGTTAGAATCACGCACGTGGCATCATTGGGAAAGTCTTCTTGGAACACAACCTCACATGAGCTGCTTTATCACACTTCCCGCTCTTGTTTTCCACACATCTCGCATTTAGGGGAACCCTGACGATTGGTATTTTGATTAAAGTTTTGTTGGCTTGTTGGGGAAGCACAAGTAAGCAAGAGCTAATTAATTGCATCAATACATGGTTTTATCACCTATTCTGCTTACAACCTGAAATGTACGCCATGTGTAGAGTATAGCAGCTCTTAATAAGTGTTTCTGGAATAAATTAATCAACAATCAATTCTCAATGGAATAATCTTCCTATGAGCTAGTTGATGCTGTTACCCTTAAGGATAATAACTAGATGGCGGAGGGATTGGCTAGCATTACTTTTGGTCTGACTCTAGCTCCATTATTGATCAAGTCTTGTTCTACTTCAGAATTGGCAACTGTGTGAAGAGACATGCATCCCCACCTTGGAAAGTGGAAATACAGGCAGGAGGAGGAGGGTGAGAGCTGGCAGTTATGCTCCAGCTGAGATAATGTATCTTTCATCTCAAGTGCCAACTTCAGTCTCTCTGCCTGAAGCCATGTGTAGAAAATCGGTCTTAGGCAGAACACATCAGAATCACTGAAGATGCTGATTGAGTCAATCCAGGATGAGGCCTGAAAACTTCTTTTAAATCTCCAGAAGAAGATCTATTTTTTTAAATCTCCAGAAGTGATTTTGATGCCTAGCCAGAGGTGAGAATCATGGCTGTAAGCACGTGCCCTGAATCCCGGAGGAAAAAGTGCTGAAATCCATTAGTGATGTCTGCCTGGAGTGTCATAAAGCAAGGAAGAAGTGGGTATTCCCCATGTTTTCTGACCTTGCTTTCTAGCCGTCTCATTTTCCTGAGACACGACCATTTAAGCCTTTATTATTGCTAACCCATCAGAAATGATCCTAGAGGAGAAAGGGATACACATAAAAGAAAAGGCTGCTAACAGGGAAGAAAGCCCACAAAAACCAAGGTTCCCTGATCTTTGTGTCTCTTAAGAACTTACGCTTCTCTCCAAAGTAAAGCTGTTGAACCACCAAAAATTCTCTCCAATATCTAGAGTTTCCTCTTTCTAAACTAAAGCATCCATCACAGTTGGTTAGACCTAATTGTTGGGAATGAAATACCTGAAATTAGAGCATTAAGTTTGTAGCATCAAAGTTGGGATTCCCTCAATTCACAGAGAAGCCTATCTAAGAAAAATACGACATCAATAAGCTTTCAGAGACGTAAACTCAATACTCGCATATCTAACTATTCTACTGATGCACATCCGGGTCTTCCCCTCAGTCTTTCTTACTTTACCTACTCTTTACACTCACAGAGACCTAGAATCCAAACTCTCTACTTTCTCTCTTAGATCAATTCTCTCTTGTCTTCACTCATTTCACTATCCAGTTTACATTCCATGGTCCTCCACTTCAATCACTCTCTTGTCAATATTGTCAGCTTCCATTCGCCACTGGACCGTCCCTTGAACCCTATTTCAAACCCCAACCCAAGACCTTTGGAACTGTCCATATTCTCTCGCCTGGGCTGTCATGTCTGGCCAGATAAATAATATGACAATGCAATCTAAACTCATTTACTTTTCTCCCTACTGTCCTCTGGCCTCTGGTTTTGTCAGTGACATTCTTGCTGCTGAACAGAAGGCAGCTTTTCAGGCTTCTTTTTAATTAATCTCATAGCCACATTTGCCCTTGGGGATCACGTCTTTCTTACTGAAACATTTTTTCCCTTGGCTTCTGCGTTTTTTTCCCCTACTTTTGTGACCACTCCATCTCAGTCTCTTCTGCAGGGTTTCCTTTCTCTTCTTGGTCCATGATTGGTGTCGTGTCCCTCAGTGTTCTATCCTGAGACGTCTTCTCTTCTAACTTTCTATATCCATCCACACTCATGGATTAGGTACTATCCATATCAGTGGTTCCCAACTGGGGGCTATTTTGTCCCGCAGGGGACATTTGCCAATGTCTAGAAACATATTTGGCTGTAACAACTTGGGAGATGTGCTACTGGCATCTGGTGGGTAGAAGTCAGGGATGTTGCTAAACATCCTGCAGTGTACAGGACAGCCCCCACAGCATGAATTATGTGGCCCAAAATGTCAATAGAGTCAAGGTTGAGAAGCCCTAGTGTGTAATGATGAATCACAAATCTGTTTTTGCTAGTGGGGTCTTCTGAGACTCAGAGCCACACATCTAACAGTCCACTAGGCTTTTCCACTTGATATCCCCCAGGCACTTCAAACTGCAAAGTCTAGTCCAATTTTGTCATCTTGCCCTGAAAACCTCGCCTCCTTCTAGGCTCATTTTTTTTAAATGGCACCACCATCTACCCATTTCCTCACACCAGACCTCTGAGTGCCATCCTTGATCTGTCCTTTCCCTCATCATTGAAATCCTATCTTTAATAAAATTCTAAAATATACCCCTTTATTATCTCTTGAATCCATCTACCACTTTCCTTTGTTAGAATTCTACTTCTCCAGTCTTCTTGCCATTCATGTCCCTTGTCCCGTCCTGTAACAAGCATGCCGGAAACATTCTATATTTGATATTTCAGTCGCGCTAAGTACAGTTCAACTGGAATGTGCCATGTTTCTACTGGCCACAGAGCCCTCATGTATTCTGTTCTCTTTGTCTGCAACAGTTTGAACTTGTCTATAATCCCTTCCCCACGGACAAGTCCTCACACACAGACACACACTTCACCTTATGGATTCATTCAAGTCTCAGAGTTAACTGGAAGCTTTCTATAATATTTAGAGTCTGAGTATCCCTTTTACCGCTGGCGGCCCGTCCTTCCCTAACACTGTTTGGATAGGTTGTCTTCTAGACTAGACTTTCTGTTTTATCTTTGTATTACTAATACCCATCACATTCCCTGCACCTATCAGGCACTCGATAAATGCCTAGTAAGCAAATAATCCATTGTTCATCTACTTAGTACCAAATTTAGGTTTTTCATGAATGCTATTTTTCAAACAAATTTTTTTAAAAACCAGGCCACCTTGAAAACGTTTTGGTGAAAGACAATTTAATTAAAGAAGGAAATTAGGAACTTGATCACACTTATTTTCTTTGTTTGGTTATTTATAGATATATAATATGCAAAGATTTTGCGAAGAATGGAGTTTTCACATGAATTGGATAAACACAATCGATGCGTATTTTCAGTCCTTTAGTGACAACTCATTGCTAAATTGGTGTAAAACATATGGACGCTATCTGAACTGCTGCAAACTGTTGGATAATGAAAAGAAAAGTTAACTGTACACTTTTATCTGATCTTTTAGCTCAAGGAAGCACACAAACTGTTTACCAGCGCCTGAATTTGATCCTCATTTCTTAAATGTTCAACACTGCTTACACTTAGCCTTCCAAACAGGATCATTCTAAAGCCACTCCAGTGAGATTTCTTTGCAACTGTGCTTAAGGGTGATATTCGCACACAAAGGCTAAGTCTAAGTAACTTCTACAGATGAAAAAGAAATTCCAAAGAAAGTGGAAAATGAAGTTAATGTAAATCCCCTATATCAACCATACTCTTTGGATCTTGGATGTTGCAATATCCCTGCCACAGAAAAGAAGAGATTACTAATGCGTTTCAGCCTCCTATTTTACTAGGTTACATTGTGTAAAATGAATCTACCTCCAGGCTATGGACAGAGGGGATGATGGAAAGGGTATTCTGCAGGGTTTGGGCACCTCTACAGATCTCAGCTTAATTTTCTTATCTTACAGATACATGGACTTCAACCTTAGTCATTGTTTGAGTCTTTGTGGAAAGAACTTACCTTCATTGTGGTATAACATATAGACGAGAAGAACTTTCTGGAACATGAAAGTAAAACATTTTTTGCTTATGTCCCTTCATAATCTTTACACAGTGACTCTGCAAAAAAAATCAAATGACTTCAGTCCTGCTAGATTATAGTCCCCAGTTATCCCATCAAACGCTAATTTACGTGTTGCCATGGTGATATTTTGTAGCTATGATTAAAGTCCATAGTTAGTTGATTTTAAGTAAGAAGATAATCCTAGATGTTCTGGGTGGACCTGATTCAATCAGTGCAAATGTCTAAAGAGCAGAGCTGAGGCTTCCCTGATGAAGAAGAAATTCTGACTTTGGTCAACAGCTTTAGCTGGTGCCCCAGAGTTCCAGGCAGCCCTTCCTGATGACCTTGCCTTACGGATTTCAGACTTGGGTAGCCAGCCCTCACAATTGCATAAACCAAGTCCTTGCAATAAATCTCTTAAAATATATCTTGTACTGGCTCTGCTGCTCTGGTTGAACCCTGACTGATACAAGAGTGAGTAAACAAAGCCAGGGAGGTGCAGCAACTTGCCCAGGGTCAGGAGGCTAATGCACGGGGGAGGAAAATTTAAACGCAGGGAGTTTGAGCACAAAGCCCCCGCGATGAGCACCATATTCGTGTATCTGATAGAAATTCCAGTTCAAAAGAGGTTCAAAGGAAGCAATCCTTAATTCTGATTGAAAGGATGGGTGGTGGAGTGGGAAGGCCTCTCGTGGGAAGATTTAAGGTGGAGGAAATGCTTGGACCGCATTCGGAAGGTAAGGTGAGCTTTCTGAGTGACTAATATGTGGGGGACACACGAGATGAGGGATCTACAAACGCCCTGAATGTGAGTCAATGGGGTATGAAAATGCAGACACATATATAAATAGGGGCAGTTCCTGTCATCACTTGGAACGTTCTCATGTGTGAACTGTTGGCTTAAATGGTCTCTAAAGGTTACTTAAAGAATAAACAGACAAGACGCGTAAAGTATCTTGCAAGCTGCCTGGCACAGAGAGGTATTCTCTAAAATCACCTCCCTCTCTCCGTTACACTAACTCCTCTCTCCCCTCCAAAGTCCCTCCCAAGTCTGCCTGCTCTGATCCTGATTGTAAATCAACACTCACGGGAGACATTCCACCATACTCGGCCCCTTTCCGCATGGAATTGAACAGAATGTAACCACCAAGCGCCAAGAACAATGAAGAAATTAGGCATGGTTTCTAACTTCAAACTGCTTGACTCCGATCTGAATGGTATACTTTTAAGTGGGCTATGATACCTGATATGAAAAGGAAAAATACATGGGGCTAGAGAGCAAACAGGAAAGGGTTTGAGCAAACCACTCAGACTGAAGGTGTCAGGGAAGACTTCCTGGAGGAAGGGGCATCTCAAGGGGAACCAGAAAAACAAGTAGGAATCAGCTAAATGACTCGTGTTCTAGTTCGTAAATACAGTGCATGAGAGGTCTGGACATGAGAGCAGGTCTAAAAGGCCACTGTCGTCGTTTACTCTTGAAAGAGTGAATGGCATAAGGAATTCCTGAAGTCCTTCCTACTCACACCGCCTCAGAGGTTGTGTCCCGACTGACAAGTTGGCGTGGTCTGCCTTTAGGCTGGCAGTGCTCAAACAGTGAGAAGGACCCATATATGGAATCTCCATCCTGTACAAGCCATAAATCAAAAGAAACGCGTCTGAACTCAAGTTCACTCGATTTCCCATTTGCCTTGGCTTCTCCTGAAGCTTGGAATAGTTACCCACTTGGCGTTTCCACCAGACTCCAGCTTCTGCCTCGTTGGCTAGCTTCCAGTGATAATGTGATGTCATGTGGTATGACAACAATAATTTAGCTCCTGTAGTAAAATGGAAGGTAATAATTAGAGTGGGAGGGGAAAGAGCAATGATTTTCCTGGGGTCTTACAGAAACTTTTCCAGCCACATTTGATCAGTTTTCATCTTGACTTTTCTCCTTTACATGCCTTTTCTTTTTTCTTGTTATGTAAAAAACATTTCAGGAGGAAATCACATGATTTATCTGTTCTATGAACTAGAGTTGTACTAGAGATTTATGGGAAAGCCATCGATGTGTGGTATCTTGGGACCAGATCGCGAGTAAACAGTCCTGATAGGACTAAATATACCAGCCCTTCAGAGCAAAGGGCAGAGGGAGGTCATAATCAGATACCTCAGGTTCAATTATATCCGGGGCCCAGGCCTCTGGACGAGCTAGAGCAAATGTTTTATGAAAAGGATCCCATGGACTTTAGTTAATTAGCAAACAGCCTTCACTGAGGAAGTAGCTTGTTCCCCCTCCACGCTACCGGACAATGACATTTCCCAGAGGGCACTTCCAACAGGGCCTTATCTCAGCGCTCACTTGGAAAGTTGAAGGTTGATACGAGCGACAGTCCTCGGGAGTTCCCATAGCATGTAGTGTTCATCAACTTGGCGACCACGTAAAAGTAATGACCTGAAGCTACTGTCTGAAGGAGTCATTGCTCCCTGGGGAAGTCCAACCACCTCTGGGGCATGATGGCACTGTATGAATCCAGGAGCATTGCTGGAAATAATAAGGCAGCAGGAAACCCCAGAGAAACGTGCCTTGAAGTCACAGAATGGCAGTAGGGCCAGAGGCAAGTGGGAGCGGGGCCTGGGCAGAGCTATGCAGAGCTGGAACAGCTTCAGAAGAAGATGCAGCAGCAAGGATGGCAAGGAGGACAGCACAGCTGAAGAGAACCAGATGACAACTTCATTTGTCTGCAGTGAAGGGGCCCAGAACCTGCACGTGTGCCTGAGTGCATGTGTGTTTGGGGGTTGGGGAAGCTTGAAGAACATTTATGCTCCCCCATTTCAACAGAGACAAGTGAGGCTCCATCCTAGGGCAGAAATGAGAGCCTGAGCACTCGAGGCTGTAAGGAAAGCACAGGGGCACAGCATTTGCTCTGCTGTGTCGGGGCCCTTGCTCTCCCCGTCAAGCCCCAGGAACTGCGGGATAAAATCCCAGCAAGTGAAGGGAGAGGTCTTTCCTTGTTAAGAAGCATCCCTGCTCTGATCATATTTGGCCACAGAGGAGATTCCTAAGAAACTAAGGAGAAAGTACCTGCTTCTAAAAGGAGAGGAAGCAAGAGGGAAGAAGGGAGGAGCTGGAGAGAGAGGGAGGGAGGGGGAAGAGGGAGAAAAGAGCCTCCATTTAGATAAACCAGCATCGCTAGGAATCAGCAGACTTCTCTGAATTTCTAAATGTCGGTGGCTCTCTTATTCCTCTGTTAACCAGGTCTTTCCTTGTTGCAAAGGACAGAGAGAGGCTTTCATGACACCTCAGGTGGCAGGATGTAGGGGAATTAAGCTAGAAGATAAACAAAGGCCCCAGGTTTAGAGCCAGGTCTCACAGATAAGAGAGGCACCTGCCATTGGAACTCGGAACTTCTAGAGAAGTAGACGTCGTTAAGGAACCACCCAGTTCCAGCAACCTGACCCTCCAAATGTCTTTTTTGTGGCTGTCAATTACAGCTACTCCATGCCCTCACAGTCCAGCCTGCTTCTTGTTAGTCAGCCCACATGAACTGATTTCTACTCTCCTCAGGGCTTCTCCTTCCTGTGGCTTCCACATAGTCTCTTCTATCTGTATCACTTGTGCCTCGACTATCTTCCGGTGTCCATTGTTCAAGCTCCCTAAAGTACAGATCTGAACACTCAATGGGAACTTTAGAGCCATCAACAACTCCCCCTGCCCCTCCAGCTGTGGCCAGCCAGGGCAGCAGGGCTGCGTTCCTGAGGCACGGCACGGTCTGCAGTTCTTGCTCTGTCACAAGGGGACCGTGGGCATGGAAGATACTCAGAGTGTCATGACCAATCCATTACAAAGGTAGGATGATATATGGGAATATAGATATTGTAGAACGAGTGGATCGATTCAACATGCTCAGAAAATACTATTAAAGTAACACGTCATCATATTCCACTTAGGCGAAAACTGTGTTCTTCCAAAACACACACACACGCTTGATAATAGAAGGTGATATTCCAGGGGGTCCTTGTGTGGATAGAACCTCTGTGCACAACACAGATAGGAGGGATTTTTGGTTCCTCCAAACATGGGGGAGAAAGAGAGAAAGGAGAAGGAATAGAAGAAGTGAGTAATATGACCATTCACAAAACATTTAGTGTGAGGAGAATATTGTGAAACTGATGATGGGGCTGGATTCACACCTGGATTGAGGAGAAGAAGCAAGGTAGGACATACAGGCACAGATATGGAGGGCAGAGATAGTATTTTGAAAAAACAGTGTGATATTTAACAATTTGAGAAAGTAAAAGGCTTTATTAGGCAGAATATTTTATAAACCACATACTGCTCACTCACTCATTTCGATCCTCTGGGAAATACCTTGTATTCTTTGCCTTGGGGAATTCTCTTCACCCATGAGATAAATATCCTCAACTTACAGAAGAGGAAACTGAGGCTCAGAGCAGTTATGTAACTTGCATGAGGTCACACACCTAGTAAGTGTCCCTGCTGTGTCTTCATTTGTGGCATTGAAGCTCTTTGATATAAAAACTCACTCTGGCATTTTTTCTTTGTTTTTTTTTTTTTAAATAATGTAAAAGTTACTCTGAGTGAAATACACAAACATCAAGTGAACAATTCAATGAGTTTTGACTAATGTGTAAACCCTTGTATACACCACCGCAACCCCATGCCCTCCCCAGGCAATCCTCACTTGCCATAAGCAACCACAGTTCTGAATATCCATCATGTTACATTAGTTTTGCCTATGCTTGACCTTAATATGAGTGGAATTGTACATTATGTACCCTTGTGCGCCTGGCTTCTTTCGGTCAACAATCTGTGAGATTCACCTGTGTGGCATGTGTCAGGAGTTCATCCCTCTTTGTTGCCCAACAGTATTCTATCGTATGAACATACCAAAAATTGTTTATCCATTTTTCTATTGAGACACATTTGCGTTATTTCCAGTTTGGGGCCGTTATGATCAAAGTGGATGTAAACATTCATGTAAAAGTCTCTTGTGGACACATGTCTTCATTTATCTTGGTAAATACTTAGGAATGGGATTGCTGTTTCTTATAAGAATAACCAAACAATTTTCCAAAGTGGTTGTACCATTTTACACTCCCAACAGTAACATATGAAAGCATCTGTTAGTCCACAATTTCATCACATTTGTTGTTGCATCTTGTTAATTTTAGCCATTGGAAGGGATGTAAAATCTTATCTCAGTATAGTTTTAATCTGTATTTCTTATGAGTAATGACATTGAGCAAATTTCCATGTGCTTATTGGCTATTCCTATATGTTCTTTTGTGAAGTGTCCAGTTCTTTTGCCCACTTTTACTTGAGACTTTTGTCTTTTGTTATTAATTATGGAAAGTTCTTTCTAGCTTCTGAATTTAAGACTGTTGTCAGATACATCTATTGTGACTATTTTCTCTCAGTCTGTGACTAGCTTATTCATCTTCTTAATTCTGTATTTTGTTGAGCAGAAATTTTTAATTTTTATGAAGTTCAGTTTATCAAAATTTCGAATGTTTACTGCATTTTGTATGCTCTTAAAGACATTTTTGCTTCCCCCGAAGTCAATGAGTTATTCTCGTATGTTTTCTTCCAGAAGCTTTATCCATGAACCGTCTTGAATGAATTTTTGGGTGGGGTATGAGGTTTGTGTCAAGGTTCATTTTTTCCCCTACATTTACCCAGTTGTTCCAATATCATTTATTGTGAAGACTTTCCTTATCAACTGAAATTCCCTGGTGCCTTGTGAAAAATCATTTGAAAGTAGCTGTGTGGCTCTATTCTTGTACCATTGATCTATCTGTTTATCCTTAGGTCATTAGCATATTGTCTTATTACTATTGCTTTATGTTAAGCTTTGAAAACAGAAATCAAGTGGAATGAACCCTCCAATTTTGTTATTATTTATCAAGCTTGTTTGGATACTCTATATCCTGTGCATTTCCATATAAATTTTAGAATTAACTTATCCTTTACAAAAAAAAAAATGTGTTGAGGGTTTGATTGCTATTGCATGAAATCTATTGATCAATTAGAGAAGAAATGACGTCTTAACAAGAACAATAATGTGTTTTTCAGTACAAGAACGTGATACGTCACTTTATTATTTGTCTTTAATTTTTCTGAGGAATGTTTTATGGTCTTCTGTGTACAGATCTTGTAAGTCTTCTGCTAAATTTATTCCTAAGTATTTTATATTTTTGATGTTATTATAAATTGAATTGTCTTTTTAACTTCATTTTCTAAGTGTTTGCTTCTAGTATGTAGATAAATAGTTGATTTTTTATATCCTGGCCTTAAGTTTGAAGATATCTTAGAATTTTTCTATATAAAAAATCATGTGACCCATGAATAAAGATGGTTTACATGTCTATTTGTAATCATATTGCTTTTAATTTTTTGTCATACTTTGTTTCTGATTTTAGGAAAGAGGTGTTCAATATTCCCCATATGTATGATGTAAAGAAACCTGGGTCACCAAGATAATAACAGCTATATAAATCCAAATTCACCAAGATATTCTCTAGAGGGAAAAAAAAAAGGAAAAATAAGAATAATTTAAAAAACTATATAAAACCCTCCTCAGCATAAGGCAAATAGAGAGAATGTTTAAATTTCAAATTGTCCATAAATAGAAATATAAACACCAAATCTTTATAAACTATCTCTAACACTCACACTGTGAGCCTCACTGGAGGGCAAGGGCAATTGGAAAAAACCGTGCAGAAGAAATAGGAGAAGGGACAGTGGGAAGCCCACGATTGATATATAATCACTGACAGAAGAGAAAATGCACCTTAAGTGTGCTAAGATTGACAAAGAATCCTGATGGATGAGTACAGACTACAGGGAAGAAACTCATAATTCTCAAGGAAGCAGTCTTGCAAAAGCAAGGGTAAAATGGAAAATGGAATAGCTGCCCAGTGGAAACTGTTCAGTGAAGGGAAAAAGAGGCAACAGAGACATATTTAGGATTCTGCAAAACAAAATAATGTGAAAATATCCAAAGACAAGGACCTTTCCCCTCTACTACTCTGCAAGTTGTCAGGTACATAAACTATATTTTGCTGTTCTAGCAAAAGAGAATGATCTTGAATTAGCAATCTTAACAATCACTCCACAGCAACAGACCTGGACTCAAAATGTAGAGATATAAGCAACAGTCCCCTACACAAAACTGATATAAAAAGAAAATAGAAAATTAGAATAAAAACTGAGAATAAAATTTAACAGGAGTGAGAATCAACCTTTTCAGCTGGTGAAGCCCTCCCCCTCAAGATAAACAACAATAAAGCAGAAGAAAACTATAACACAACACTCAAATCAAATTAAATACCCTCCAAGAAGTATTTGGGAATATGAAAAAAAAAAACAAAACCCTACCTTGTATCAGAAATTTAAAAAACAAGAAAATAGAAAAAAAAAACAGCAAGAAAAGAAATGAGATTTGATTCAAATCATGAAAGATAAAGATGATAAAAACAAAATCATATCAAACAGTAAAGAAGAAATTATAGGTGCTAAAGAAAGAATGGATTTTAATGAAAATTTAATAAGGGGGATTGAAACAAAAGAGAAATATAACCAAGAGATGAACATAAAATAGAGAAAGTAAAGAGGTTCATAGAGAAAGTGTCTGAAATAGAAGACAGGGAAATAGGATCCAATTTATGTATAATTCAAGACCCTAAAGAGGAAAAACAAAACAATGAAAAAGAAGTAATATTTAAACGTATAATCCAAGAAAATATGTACCAGGGAAAATTGGCCCACAAAGATCAATGCCTAGGTATATTCTAGTAAAACCATTAGATCTTAAATACAAAAAAAGTAAATTCTCAAAGCTTCTTTCTCATTAAAAACATACTACTGTGAAAGTGCGCTAGAAAAAAGATCTCAAGGAAATAAAGTATGAATCAAGAAATTTATAGACAGTCAAGGTATATTCTAAATATCAAGGTTATAGATGGACAGCTTTAAATATGCAAGAACTTAGTGATTACTGCAACCATGAGCCCTTCTTGAACAATCTACAAGAGGATGAGCTTTATCTAGCAAAAAGATCACGGGGGACAGTTTGCCCAAAAAACAATAGCAAGCATTTAATATATTTAGTAATAGATCTAAAACTAAAACAAAAATGAAGATACAAATGAAAGAATAATATGTTATATGTTGTATATTATGTGTTATATGCTCTAACAATGTTGTATCAACATAGGTGAATGAGCTTTAAACAATTAAAATAAAAATACTTATCATATGGCTCATAAAACGTGACCCAACTATGTGATGTACACATGTGACTCGTATAAATAAAGCCTTTCTCAGACTAAAAATAAAAGCATAAGCCACCACCACTGCCATCTGTCACGAAGGCTGGCACCACCAAACCCCTCACAATCAGTGGGGAGGAGGGGTGGGTTGCTGTCTAGCCAACGACTGATGGGCTACCTCACCAATGCCTGGAGGGAGAAAGGATGGGTGACAGAAAATAAAACAGACATTTCTTCAGGGTAAAGTGGAGTAAGCACACTGCACCCTGTCTCTCAGAATGAATGCAACTATAAAACCTGGACTAGCAGTGAGTTTAACAGATTTTTTCCTCTAGTATCCCACGACCTTCTCTCAACATAGCCCCAAACTTGGAAGTGGGTACCAGTGAGGTGGGTACCAGGTCACAATAGAGAGAACTCCAGGTGAAGCCCACTGGTTCTGCTTTGATAAGTGGAAAGGGAACTTTTAACAGTAGAGACTGTGGGGGAAAACCCATGTTTTTCTCTCAAGTTTTCCTTTCTTCATTCTCTCACATCTCAGTCCTCAGGTAATCCCATGGCAATGGTGGTAGCAACAGCAGTAGCAGTGGAGGCCCACAGACCCTATATCTCTGAAGGACAGGAAACTTCCTCTGTGGTCAGAGGAGTTATAGTTCCAAGAGGGTCAGGCAAATCCATTGCTATTTTTCTCTCTCTGTCCTCCTGCTGCTTGGCCCTAGACATGGGTGTAGTCATAGGAAGTACATATTGAAGTGAAACTAAAATTCCAGCTTTTTGGCTGGAAGATCAAAAGAGGGAGCCCCAGGGAACCAGAGTACTAGGAAGATAGTGGAGAAGGAAGACCTCAGGAATGTGACCCCATAAAGCTGTTGATAAACTCCTGAGATCACTCCAGAACGGTACCTGTGTGGATCTGATATTAAACAGCATAACAAATACTTTGAAAACTGCACTAGACGTTCGACCAGCACACAAGCGCCAGACTAACATGACTGGCACACACATGGGACAGAGATAACATAAAACCACAATCCAGAAAGCTGGTCATAACTTGAAGCCAGAACTAAACAAGGTTGATTGCTTGCAAAAACAAAAATACCATTCCCCATAGGGTTTAAATAAAACCCAGAGTCTCCTAACATAATATTCAAAATGTGTAGGATACAATCCAAAATTACTCATCATAAAAATAATCAGGAAAATCGCAATTCATATGGTAAAAGACAATCAACAAATGCCAACACTGAAAGGACACAGATGTTGATATTATCTGACAATGACTTTAAATCAGCTGTTATAAAAATGCTCAAAGAAGTAATAAAATAATGAAAAGATAAAAAGTCTCAGCAAATAAATAGAAGATACGAAGAAGAACCAAGGAAATATTAACTGAAAAATACAATAATCAAAATAAAAAACTCTCTGGAGGGATTCAGTTCTGGAATGGAAATGACAAAAGAAAGAATTAGTGAACCTGAAGATAGATCAGCGGAAATTATCCAATCTGAATGCACAGAAAACAAAGAATGAGAAAAATAATAGAACAGAAGCTGTTGGAAAATACTCAAAGGTCTAACATTTGTGGGATTTGAGTTTCAGGAAAGGAAAAAGAACACAGTGCAGAAAAATAAAGAAATGATGACTTAAAACTTCCCAAATTTGTTGAAAGACACAAACACAAAGATTCAAGAAGCTAAATGAACCACAAACAGGATGAACTACACACATACCAAACCCAGAAACGTCATAATCAAATCAATGAAAATTAAAGACACAACCTTGAAAATAGCCAAAGAAAAGTGATACATTACTTGCAGGAGAACAATATTTGAAAGATTGTGATTTCTAATAAGAAACCATTGGGTCAAGAAGGAATTAGAATAACATTTTTAAAGTATTTAAAGAACAGAAGTCTCAACCCAGAATTCCATATCCAGCAAAAATATCCTTCAGAAATGAAGGAGAAATGAAGATATTCTCAGATAAGGGAAACTATGAGAATTTATTGCTAGAAAACTTGTTCTAAAAGAATTACTAAACAAACTTCTTCAAACAGAAGAGAAATTATACCAGAACATGAGTAATGAAGGAAGGGGAACAGAAATTATAAATATCTAGGTGAATATAACTGACTAGTCTTCTAGGGCTCTTTAAAATATATTTGAACAATGAGAACAAAATTATAACATTGTCTGATTTTTCAATTTATGTAGACATAAGACATAAGATAACTAAAGCACAAAAGAGGGAGAGTACAGGGACCTACATGGTTGTCAAGATTTCTACATTCCATTTGAAGTAGTAAAAACTGATTCCAAGTAGACTGTGAAAAATTAAATATGTATATTGTAATTCCTAGAATAACCACTAAAATATTGTACAAAAAATAGAATAAAAATACAGATAGATTTAAAGATGAACTAAAAACGCTAAACTAGTCCAAAAGAAGGCAGAAAAAAGGAACAAAGCAACAACAAAAAAAGAGAGAACAAATATTAAAACAGTAGACATAGATCCAACCATAATAATTTCATTAAATGTAAATGGTCAAAACACACCACTTAAAAGACAGAGATTGTCAGAATGACTATCTGCTCTCTACAAGAAACTCATTTCACATGTAGTAATATAAGTAGGTTAAAAGTTAAAGAATGGATAAAGGTATACTACACAAACACTAACCAAAAGAAAACTGAAGTGGCTATAATAATATCAGACAAATTAGACTTCAGAGCAAAGAAAATTACTAGGAATAAAGACAGATCTTACAAATTGATAAAAGAGTCAATTTATCAAGAAGACATCAAAATCCTAAACGTGTACGTACCTAACAAAAAAGCTTTAAAAAAATGAAACAAAAAGTTTAAAGAACTGAAAAGAGAAATAAAAAAATCCACACATATTCTTGGGGACTTCAAAACTTCTCTTTTAGTAATTGATAGAGCAAGTAGGCAGAAAATCAACAAGGATACAGAAGATAATAAAAACACCACTCGCCAAGTGGATCCATTTGATGTTCGGAGAATGCTTCACTCAACAACAGTAGGATATACATTCCTCTTCAGTGCACATGTAACATATACCAAGATGGATCACAGAGTGGGTCAAGAACAAACCTTAACAAATTTAAAACAATTTAAATTGTATAAAGTTTATTATCTGACTTTAAAAGAATTAAAATAGAGATCAAAAATGGAAAAATAAAAGGCAAATCTCCAAATACATGGAAATAAAACAATACTTCTAAGTAACCTGAGTCAAAGAGAAGATCTCAAGGAAGATTTGAAAATATTTTGAAGTGAACAAAAAATCAAAATACAGCATAACAAAACTTGTGGGATGCAGTTAATCAATGTTTAGAGGAAATTTATAATATTAAATGTCTATATCAGAAAACTTGAATAGTAAATGTGGACCACTATCTGAAGTGCATAAAGCTTCATAGTCCTTATTGAAAGAGATGAAAGGAATTAACATTTGTTGAGCCCTTATCTTGATCCAGGTACCGTACTAAGTGCTAACACATGCTTTTTTATTTTGCCATCACGACAAATCTGGAAGGTAAATATTCTCATTTTATTCGCTTTACAAATGAGAAAACTGAGGCTCAAAAAAGCTAACTTCCCCAAAGTCACACAAATCCACTGTCAAAGCTTCTGTTTTTTAAGCTGCTCTGTAAAATAATGGCTAAATGATCAAAACACTAAATAAACAATCAAACAATGAACGGATGGAGAGAGGGATGGATGGATTCACTGACAGATGAAGGGATAAATAAAAAGATGATACTAGAGAAATTTTTTAAACAAGTGGTTGAGCCATGATTCAAATGCACTGCATATAAAACTTGTGGGAAAATCACAACCCTCCCACCATCCAGGTGTTTCCCAAACTTAGCGCATCGTCGCAATTATCTAGAACGCTTCTTAGAGGGATGAATGCCAAGCTTCCTCCTAGGGGAGCTCAGTTTTGTGGGTCTATGGAAGAAAATGAGAATCTGTGTTGTTATCAAGCTACCCAGATGGCATTTATGCCAAGGAAAATTGTGGAGAGGCTGTAGTATACCATATTCACAATAAAGATGTCAGGGCTGCCTCAGTCTTCTGGGGAATTATTTCAGATCACAATACAGAAAAATGCACCAAACCCCATGCAGCAGAAATTTTGTTATATGATTAATGTAGCAATACGAATGGAGGTGGTTGAATAAACAGCAGATAAACTGTGCTATGTCTGCGAAGGTGTGAATCTCTGCCAAGACAGTGAATCAGTTGTGAGAAGGCAGAGGTCAAGATAAGGTCATTTGCTTGGGAATCTCAGGGCCTCTGTGTCTGAGCCTGGCAGAACTCCCTCAAGATATCTTTCATTACTTCATTCAACAAATATTTTTGGAAAATGTGATAATTTCAATTTTCCTGAGGCATAGATTTGAATATTTTTTGGTGGTCATTCAGAGTGAGCATTATTTTTACAAGAAACCTAGCCAACTACCCAGAATTTGCCTTTCTCCACTCTTTATGACTTACATCATGAATTTTGTGAAATAATACTAATTTTGTGTCATGATGTAATCCCCCCCAAAAAATTCTATCGCCAAAGTTAAAATGTGGCTTACTCACATTGTGAGAATATGAGCAAAAAGCCCCATGAAGTGTGATTTGGAAGCGAACGTAAATCTTTTTGCTCATTTTCCAATTATATATTTCCAAATCACAAATTTCCTTACCTGTGAAAAGTCTTGGGTTTGATGCCTCAGGAATAATGAAAGTCTACAGAATATTACGTCATTTACTTCTACCATTACACCTAAAATGACACACATAAAGAGACACACGTGGGAAATATCATCCAGAATTTGAGGGAAAAACCACGACTATTCAATATATATTTTAAAAGTTTAATCATTAAAACTGCATTAATTTCATTAGTTTTATTTGATTACTTTCCACTTACCTTTGAATCTAATGGTCCAGCAACAAATATTGTGTTCAGTAGAGAAAATTGGGTCTGATCTAACAGGAAGAGTTAATACGCAATATTAAGAGATAATGAGTGACCACATTACATTATATTCTTCAATAAGTGTCCTGACAATGGCAGGGGTCATTCTTTACTCACTTATTAATGATTCAATTCCTGCAATATAGACCATGTCCTCGAGATGTCCATTAACTAGCCCAATAAGATCTCACAAATTTAGAGCTTTTTATGTGCTTTCACCCATTAGAGGAGAGAAGAAAAACAGATCACATCATAGCTTCTCGAAACTTGTTACAGCATACTTTAATCTCAGGGCAATAAATATTTAGCATGTACTAAAATATTTTTCCTTTCGAGTTGATAAAAGGCATCATTAATCAATCATATCTCTCTTTCCAATGCTCACTCCAGGAAGCCACTATTAATCCAAGAAATTATCAAAGAAGAATTCCACTTGCCAAATCTGCTAACTTTGGGAAGAACGAAGTCTGAGGAGGAGGAGTTATGATGTGGATCAAACACAAAGGAGAAAGAATACCACGACACAACTACTAAAATGTTTCAAATTAAAAAGACTTATAGTACCAATGTCGGCAAAGATGTAGAGCGATCAGAGCTCTCATTCATTGATGGTAGAGTGTAAACTGGTTCTCCCACTTTGGAAAACTGCTTGGCAATAAAAGCTATGCATATACTTACTCTATGTTCTGGTAATTTCACTCCTTGGTATACAGGCAAGAGAAATCATTGTATATGCCTACAAAAAAAAAGGAGAGACTTGTACATGAATACTCAGAATGGCTTTATTCATAATAGTCAAATGTACAATTACACAAGAATAGATAAATAAATTGTGATAGTTCATACAGTAGAATATAACAGCAAAAAATTATAACACGCTACTGCAAGATGCAACAACATAGATGAATATCAAAGTATTACATCCTATGGGATTCTATTTACATAAAGCTCAGGGAACTTTTTCTGGGGTGATGATAATTTTCTAAATCTTGATCTGGGTGGTGGTTACATTGGTGTATACATATGTAAAAATTCTCCCAGCCGTACACTTAAGATTGGCACACCTTATGTTAATTATTCCTCAATAACAAATAAATGCTAACAGAAAATAGAGAAAGAGTAGGATGTGATCGGGGTTGGAGATGACTTAGGAAGCTCAGAAAAATAAAAATCTTTTCTGCTTGGTTCCTATTGCTGGCTTTTGCTGTGCACTCCTGTAGCTCCTTTGTAGCTGTGTGTTAAGGGACTGGGACCTCTTTTTTGGAAAAAAAGTTTTCTGTCCTTAGAAATTGTAACAGAATTAATTTGGGGCTAGAGGAAGCAGACTAGACCAGGGATATGAATCAGCTTTTTGAGGAACAAAAGTAGCCCAATCTAGGAACAAGGAAGAATACCCCTGAGGCACCAAGGCCAACGCTCTCCTTGTTATTAAGAATGTTTCTGGAGCCCGTGGAGGAATCTTGTGAGCTTGTCTCAGAGACCTAGAGGGGACCTCCTCACAAACAGCAGCTGGTAAGGATTTGGGTCTTCGGGTTCCAGTAATTTCTCACTCTCTCTCTCTTTTTATCAAGAACACAACCAATGCAATTATTCTTCTCAAGGGTTTCTTTTGCCTTTTTTTTTTGGCTCCAAGGAACACAAGCTAGCTCAAGGAAAAAGGAAGATTATTGAATGAAGGAGAAGGACTCTCGCAGAATCTAAACAGAAAGGAGAGCCGGACACCACAGGAAACGAACTGGAAATTGGAAAGCTAATGAGAAACGGAGACAGAGATGCCCTTTCTACTCCTTTCTCTCTTTGTCTTGCCTTTCTTTGTACGCCTGGGATTCTCCCACTACAGAGCTGCCTTTTCCACATACAGGTCTTTTGGCTCAAAAGGACCGTGCTTAAACGGGCAGCCACGTGGCAACTTCAACCCCTGAGCGTGGTTCTTCACATCTAAACAGTTAACTCTCTGTCACAAAAGTAGGTCCAATTACTTATGGACCATGGAACTCTTTTAAGCTTTCAAGATCTGGATGTTGAGCTAATTCCCAGGGGCTTCTGAATCAAGATACTAGATTGAACACAGAATAAAATTTCACAAACTCACATACAAATGCCATTAAAGCAAATATATATCTATATACATTTTAAAACATGCAAGCATTTTATGCATACAGACAAAAACCTACACACAAATGTCTGCATACAGACATTTTATACATACAGACAAAAACTTGCATACAAATATTTATAGCAGCTTTATCCGTAATTGCCAAAAACTGGAAGGAACCAAGATGTCCTTCAATGGGTGAATGGAAAATAAACTGTGGTGTGTCTATACGGCGGACTACTACTCAGTGATAAAAAGGATTTTTTATTTGTGTATCAAGCTACCCCAAAATATGGATGAATCTTAAATGCATATTACTAAGTGAAAGAAGCCAATCTGAGAAGACTACATACTGTATGATTCCATTTATACGACATTCTGGAAAACTCTAGAGACAGTAAATAGATCAGTGGTAGCCAGGAGCTTGGGTAGAAGAGAGGTTGAGTAGGTGAAGCACAAGGGATTTTTTTAGAATGGGAGCTATTCTGTATGATGCTATAACAGTAGATAACATGACTGTATGAATTTGTCAAAACCTATAGAACTTTACAGTACAAAGAGTGAGACTTCATATATGCATACTAAAAAAAAATCATTTAGGAGGTTTAGGATCCCAGGAATGGAATGCAGACTCCTTTTGTGACAAAAGAATCTTACTCTATTTCAAATGTATGAAATAACCTCATTGAAGGAGATGGGGAACAATGTGCTGACCTAAGTTACTTTGGAAATGTGTAGAGACTATAAGGCTAAAGGTGAAGGGCACTGTGGATTTGTGCTGTACTCTGGTTAATACACTTATCTCCCATGGAGATACAGTTAACAGTTCTGAAACCACTGTACCCATATACTTAAATTATACAATTAAATAAATGGATGTGGATGGTAGGAGGCAGGTATAGATACAGACATGCAAGAGGAGGCTAGAATGATCCATGTAGCAATCGATTGGAGTTGGAATCATTTAGTATGAACTCATGTTACCTTAATATAGACAGAGATGGATACATATAGAAATATTTATAGATAAACGTGTATACAAGGTTTAGTATGCACACATATATTTCCTTGGTCTGTCAGCTGGCAAGGCCTAGGAGCAACAAACCCCAGTAACACTAAAGATACCAAGCAACCCAGATCATACTTTCTAATACCATTCTGGAATAAAAGAAATCTGGGAATCTTTGGAGAAATTACTGATTCTATAACTAAGACAGAGAATACACAAGATGAGCCTGGAGCATCTTGTGGTGCCAGAGAGCAAGTAAATTCTCAAAAAAGAAAAATGATCCCATGATGATGGGGACATGTCAGAGACAGGAGCCAACTGAAACAGCTCCCAGCAGTCAAAGGTACAGCACTTTGAGCAACAAAATAAGTAATGTAGCTTCGGATTATAACCCAAAGGACAAAATAAATATTCACGAGGGAGGCCATGCTGACATAAATAAATGATAGAATAAATAAATAAATGAGGAAGAATAGACAAAGCTTTCTGTGCAGAATTCCAAATAATTTATGCAGATTTTCCTTCCTCAAGGAGATGGAGAATAACTCCTCACTCCTTAAGCGTCCTCTGTGCATGATGACTTCCTTCCTAAGAGGACAGTATCAAGAAGGGAAAAAAGAGTACCCTTACAGTGGGGAAATCCAACAGACACTACCTCAGTCAGGAGGTGAAGGTCAACATCAATACCGATACGTCTTATTGATAGTATGTACCCCTGATATGATGTGATGAGAATGTCCCTTCTATCTCTGTGGTCTTCCTTCCAAACACGTATCACCTCATCTACTTATGAGACAAATATCAGACAAATCCCAACTGAAGAACATTCTATAAAAGTATCTGACCAGGACTGCTCAAAACTATCAAGGTCACCAAAAACAAGAAATGTCTGGGGAACTGTCACAGCCAAGAGGAGCCTAAGGAGACATGATGGTTAAATGTAACATGGTATTTTGGACAGGATCCTGGAAGAGAAAAATGACATGGGTAAAAACTAAGGAAATCTGAATAAAATAAGGGTTTTTAGCTATTTAACAATTTATCGATATTAGTTCATTAGTTGTAACAAATGTACCATACTAATATAAAATGTTAACAATAGGGGGAACTGAGGGTAGGGTTTATAGGATTTTCTGTACCTTCTTTGCAAATTTTCCCTCAATCTGAAACTACAATACCCTATTCTGGGTACAGTAATGCTCAAATCACTACAAGGTTTAAGACACAGTCCAAGAACTCCAGGGAGCAGGGGACACACATGCACACAACTGGAGTACGTTGCACTGATGGTACCAATGTGTCAACCCTCCCTGATTCCATCTATTTTGTCTTGTGACCTCACAATTCTTTTCAGAGTTTATTTCCCAATGCCTTAAATGGGCTGACCTTGAGACTTTCTTGGGCCGATAGAATTCACTGGATTTGACGGTGTGCCACTTCTGAGCCTAGGCCTCAAGAGGTTATGAGAGTTTCTGTCGCCCTTCTGCCTTCACTCTGATAATACGCCCAGGATGGCCTGCTGGAAGCTGAGAGGTGTGGGGAGCACAGGTCAGTCACCCCAGTGACCCCAGCCACAAATGTGAGTGACGCCAGCCGAGCCAACCTCCCCAGATGCATGCTGAATAAATGATTATTGTCGTAGGCCATAATACAGATGCCACTGATAACAGCTTCCCATATCCCACTGTCACAGAAGATGGCAGGAAAACAACTCCAAATTCTAAACTCTTTCTCCCTCACCATATTTAATTTGTTGCCTTGGTTTCACAAGGTTCCAGCTAGTTCTCTCTGGCAAATGTGTGGGTGGCAAAAGCTGCAAAGGGTGGTGGCAGTTGAAATCTCTTGCCCTTAAATAGCTGTCAGCTCAAAACTATAAACAGTAAATACCGTGAAGCCTGTCTCAAACCGCAGCCCAGGGGAGCCGCGGAAACTGGATGCCTCCTAGAAATGATCTTTAAGTAAAGGTTGAAAACAACAGCCTTGGGGATAGTTTGAAACGGTGGCTCAAGACAGAGTCGTGTGACGGGAAGCATTGCCAGTCTGGGCTTCCTGGGTCGCCTGTTCGGAGACACATAAGGAAAAAGAAAGCTTCGGAGTCCATCTCGGTGTTCACAGAGAGGCTCGGATAACCCAAAGTACTTGAAAATGTCCAGGTAAATCCTCTATTTGTGGGTGCATTAATCAGACTTTAAAAGATGATAGGCCACGTGAAAAGCAGAACTTTTTCTCAAAGCCTCCATTCATTTCAGCAGCAGCGTGCACCACGCGCCCGGCAATAAATCCTTCGCTCTTTCCGGGGCAAGCGCCGTGCCTGGGGCGCGTGTCATCCGGGGTGTTGAAAGCTACCCAAGCGGACAGTGAAGTCCTCTTGAAGTCCCCTGACAGGAGGTGGCTAGCGGCTCTGCTTGGCAGTTTGGGAATTACTTACTCTGCAGAGAGGGGCCTTTTGAGACCAGAGCAGCCAAGCGCAGGAGAGGGGACATGGGGACCTTGCGGTCTCGGGAGCAACATCCTGCAGCCCGAGGCAGAATGGGCGCCCGGTCCTGTTTCCCGGAGCCACCGTTGCGCAGGCTGGACGGGAATGGGGCTGGCCGGCTTGGAGAGCATCCACGCTTCCTGTGGTCAGAGCCGGCCCCGAGCGTGCTGGGGAGACAGACAGGTTTTCCGTAAACACGGCTCCTGCTCAAAGCGCTTCGGGGCTGGCTGCCCAGAGGGCGGACATTCCTAGAAATGGTGCAGACGACGGCCGCTCCTTCCAGGCCACCGCCCCAGCAGCCCAGCAGAGCAACTGCAGACCTTTATTTTCCTTCTTCACTAAACAATCGCGCGCCCCGGGTTAACTCACCGGAACCCCCACTCCGCAGTCGCCGCCGGCGGGGCCCTGTGAGCGCAGAGAGCACCTGTCACCGCGCAGGCGCTTCCTCTGCCTCGCCTTCGCCGGCCTCAGAGGGCCACCACCTCTTCCAGCTTCCCCTCGCCAAGAAGCGCTGCTGATGCTCTCAGGCACCTGCGTGTCTCAGCACCTGGCGAGGACTTCTTATTCTGTGGAATCGCTGCCAAGGGGTCCCCTTGGGCCTGTCCTGGGCCCCCTACCCCACCGGACATTTACAGGTCGCTTACAGATTAGAACAACATGGCATCGTGCTAACAATTCCTGATGTGAACTTGTCCATTTCTTATTAAAATGCTCGAGTTCATACAAAGATCCCATTTCGTTGTCACATTTGCTGTCTGTAGATTTCATCCGCATGGCCTTGCAGACTTCTACCTCTCACTGGAGAGATGGGGGGAAAAGCATCCTTAGAGAGAGACAGGCTGGACGTCTGCACAGATGTGAAGCTGACTCGGCTCGAAGCTGTCCTCCGACGCTCATGCCTCCGTTTTTTCATCTATCAAATGTGACTCTGATAATGCCTGTTTTCGATAGTACCTGGTTTTTGTGTTAAAAAACTATGATCCTTATTAAGTGCTTAGCTCAAGGTGTGGCACATAGTAAGTAGTCAAGGTTAGTTAGCTACTATTATATTGTTATTTCTATAAATACTGCCGCAACTATTAAAACCTTTCTTTTGAGTTAGCTCTTAATTGGTGGGCTACATAAGACCTTTTCAGAAGTAGTTTAAAGCATCTTGTTATAAGGCAAAGCCTCTTGGTTTTCATATTTTTCTGACTAAATACATACAAGAGAAGCTGAAACACCAAAATGACAAATTAAAGCAAAGATATGCAGTAAAAGAAAAACAAAGGCTGGATGGTCACCTTCGATATCAAATAGAGCAAAGGTATTAAGAAGAAGACAGTCATTTTTGTGTTCATTAAAAACACTCTCTAAACTGCAGATGTAACAGCAGAAAACATGCAAAGATACAAACAATTTTGTATTCATAATTTTGTAAACTTTTTCTTAAAAATGACTCTGAAAATTGTATAAAATTCTGACCTCACAAACCTAAATCTGCCCCTAAAAATATATAAAGCAAAAATTGTTAGAAGTATAAGGACGTTAAATAAACTAAGCTTTCATATATTTGACTAGAAAACAGGTGTAGGCTGGAAGGTGCTCATGACGTGTCATGTAGAAAACAGAACACATAACAGTTTTTAATATAGGTGTCCTGAGATCAAAAACATTTGCAAAACAGTCAGACCAGTTCCCCTTGGAGATTCCCCTTTAAAATCTTAATTAATTTGCATATTAAAGGCTCTGAGAAATTCAAGGACTGAGTTTAACTCTTAAACCTGGTGTTTTCCACTGCTTTTATCTGAGCATGGACCACTCTTTTTCACGACGCCCATATTAAATTTCTTTTGAACAATCTAATAGACAAATTTTTGGTGTAAGTATTCTCCTTAAAATCAGATAAACAAAAAAGGATAACTCTATCAGTCATATATATATTATATAATTATATAAATACTATATAAAAGGCTACTGGAAAGAATATCAATTATCATTTCTACAGATGACAGTTGTCTCCTTAGACTGCTCGAGATAATTGAAAAAAATTAGAACCATCATAACATTTTAGCATATGGAAAAGATAAATATTAAAAACCAAGACTTCATATATGATGTCTATAACGTCTTAGAAAATATCACAAATAAAAATACTTTATTCACAGTAATAACTCCCTAGAAACACCTTCAGATTTGGCTCATGCCACCTTCTCTGGAAGATTCTGCCTACCTGCCTGCCCCATCCCCAGCAACCCTCCATCCCACTGTGCCTCCTTCTTTACAGAGCTCATCTCACTGGCCTGCAATTGTCTACTTGCCTGGTGATTTTCCTCACCGCATCTCCTCCTGAGCAGGGAGTATGCTTACTCCTCTTAGCATCACTGATATATGGCACAGTGGCTGGTTAAAAGGTGCTCAACAAATGTCTATCCATTTAATTAACTCATCAGTTATTTGAGCCTGACAAAAATGTAAATATCCATCTCTTTCAGGTAAACTTCCTTGACTTGGTCTTTTTATCTGTTACCTATCTTCACTGTTTGAATTTTACTTTCCTATGATGTAATATTTTTACATTTAAAATGTCTCCTCCTTTAAAGTCATGAGGGGTTAGATTTTAGATTGAATGGAAATTACTGCCTTATTTTTTGAGATTTAGAAACTTTAAAAAATCAGTTAAGGAATTAGCAGTTTGAAAGTCTGAAAAACGAGACTCTCTCAAAGTTTTCTGTGTCACTGTGGAGCAGGCTCATCCAGGTTGCTTGTAACTGACCTGGAACGCCAGGTTCCCTCGCCCAGGTCTCCAGGTCTGTCAGGGGAAGAGCTGCGCCCACTTCAGTTTCCAGCAGGCCCTGGGTCTTCCATGTCTCCAGGCTCGAGGCTGCTGGCATTTCTCAGCCTCCCCCCAGATAGCTGGCATCTGGGCTCAGATCGAGTGACACCCAAGCCCGAGTATTAATCCCCAGCCCACCAGGTCACTGGCACTCTCATTTCGCTTCAAAGAGATGGCAGCAAGGAAACGGGATCCCACTTCTGAAGCAGAGCCCAGAGCGCTCAGGCCCAAACACACAGTGACAGGAACCTGTGACCTGCTGGTCTTCTGCCCACAGTCCCAGCCTGCCCAAGTGACTGTCTGGTGTCTGCCCAAGGCTTTGGCTCAACAGGAGCACACGGCCAGGGGAGCTGTGTCTTTTGGTTACTAATGGAACAGAACTGGGCAAATACGTAAACTGGGCACTTTAGAAGGTGATGCCATCACCTCAAAAATCAAACTTTGCTTCTGGTTGTAGGTACACTGAACTCAAGGGGTTTGTCTTGTTTTGCTGTACGTTGTTTTGTTTGGGTAGGTATTTTGCACCAAGTCAGTACATTTCAACCTAGAATTTAAAAGGGATTTAAAAATAATGGAAACTATAATGCCCCCATTTTGTAGAAGAGGAAATGGACTCACTCCAGGCCACTGAGCTTAGACATTAATGACTAGGAACTGAGCTGGGTGCCGCCATCGTCCATTCTGTAGTCTGTCTTGTAATTTGCCTCCTACATGAACAAGGAGCAGAGCATTGGGCAGGGTCTTCCTTGATAAATAGTGACTGGGAAATGTTAATACATTTTCTTTTTTCTAAAGGTAATGTCTTACATTCTTACCATGGGTCTTAGCTTCCAATAAATATACAATTAGAGAAAAAAAAACTTCAAGGTGAATGTTGCATATTTTAGTTGTGGGTCCTTCTAGTTGTGGCATGTGAGACGCCACCTCAGCATGGCCTGATGAGCGGTACCATGTCCATGCCCAGGATTCAAACCAGTGAAACCCTGGGCCGCCAAAGCAGAGTGCACGAACTTAACCACTCGGCCACGGGGCCGGCCCCTATTAAGTATGTTTAAAGGGCTAATAATTCCATTTTCACTACAAGTAATTTGAAAACCAACCTACCTATTTGCATGAATTCGGTGATTCCCTCTGAACCTTCAGAGTATATACTTTAACCAAATCATAGCAGATACATCATCTGGGAAGGGTCATGTATTGATCGAACAGCTTGTGATTTTTAAGCTCTACAAATGTTTCATATCTCACCTACTTGTTTACTCAAATTAAATCATTCTTTCCTTGAGAGTAGGGGCCTAATAATAGTTTGTTGAATGAATGCACGAAAGATATGGGAAGTGCAGTGAGAGCAAAGTATACAGTTTACGTTCAAACGTTACAACGGGAGCAGCTGAAAGCCCATGACGGAAAGGAAAATGAGGATGAGGGCCAGAGGCAGAAGCCCTCACTGTGCAGCTCAGGCAGATCTCTATCGATGGGCGCTGAGAGGAGTATGTAGTGAGATAGTCAGGCGTAGAGACGCACTCTGTGCCAGCTCAGAGGGGTGAGTGGATACAGATCCCCTGGGGCATTTGCCAACTCTCCCCTCGTGCACTTTCAGGACGCCATAATTGGCCAGTGGCTGCTAGAAAAAGTCCCTGAGAATAGTTACAATGGGCAAAAAACTTCGGGCTAAAGGAAGCCTGGATGGATTTGGTGTTTTGCCTTATATTGTATATCATAGAAAGAACTAGGAGATGATACTATTTCTGGAGAGCCAAGATTTAGCTCTTTTTAGTTTTTTAGGCAAGTAATTATCAAGAGAGCACAGCCTTTTTATTGTTCTAACTCCAGTGAAGCAGATGCCCCTGCTATGACCTCTGGAGGCTGTGCCGGCTGAGGCTCAGTGTGGCAAATCCCAGTGAATCCTCCCATTGTCATAACCTCTGCCCGTCCCTCAGCCCCTCTGCCACTTCCTGGCCCTTCACCCTCCCTCACACATGCACACTCTCAAAACAGCTTCTCAGCACAGCTCCAACACTGAACAGGAAGCTTGTCCAAACTAAGAAACCAAGATCTTGTCTTGCATTCCTTCCTGGAGAAAAAGTTCCAAACCTTTTTTAGGAAGGCAGAGCTTGTATCCCATCCAGATGTACATATTAGTCTAGAAAGACAGATACCAGGCACCTGCTCCTAATGGCTTGCACGGACTTTCTATAGTGTTTTTCCTCGTTACTTTTTCCATTTGGATCTGTGTTTGATGAAAATGTTCGCACAATCCCTTAACGTTACTATCAAACAAGCATGTGAGAAATAAAGATTTTTGATATATGTATATGTATAGCTTAAAATGATATGTCAAGCTTAAAAATGAACCATTTGGAGATGCATTTTTGCTTGATAAATGGTTCATAGAAGAGCCCACATTGTACAGGGAGTCCACCCAGTAGAATCACCTAAGAATCAATGACAGAGTAAACGGAGACAAGGTTGATGAGGTTGACACAGAATTCCCACCCCAACTACAATCAGGGCAATCTCTCCATCCTACATTCAGTCTCAGGCTGTCATCTGAAGGGACTTCAGAAGGGACCTTCCTATGGAGAATGTCAAAGGGTAGAAATGAAGGGCATCCCCTAACTCTTGGATCATTGACTTAAAATGGTGGGTTTGACTCGGGGAAAAATGGCAAGAACAAAATAGCATCCATCACCATCAGGGCAGGCAGGGTTTGTGGTGACAAATCAAGAGCGGGGATGCCTACTGGGTGAACAATCATTCCAGCGGGATGCAAGGACTCAGGAAGCCAGGACGTAAGGAACCAGATGGTGAGCTCATGGCGTGTCCTAAGGAGTGCCAAAGGATGCTGCTTCTGCCGTCGAGTCCAAAAGCTAAGTGTGGACACAGAAAGATGAAAAGACCAGGAGGCCCAGGAAGCAAGGCCCTACAGAGGCAAAGCAGGATATGAGGTACAAAGGAAAGATGGAAAAGAGAATTGAACACAGCAGCATGAATGCACAGGACTAAGAAGCCGGGGGCGTGGCACTTGGGGTATTTGGTCTGGTTTAAAGTCGCAGTCTTATGGCAAAAAGGTGGTCCATCAGCCTCCGTCCCAAATTTCCATCTATTCTTGCCCAACTGGTATCAAATAGGAGGATGGGGTGCCTTCAGGCTGTCAAGGACTACTTTGGAATTGTAAAGGGACACCAGGCTTTGGGTTGTGGTCCAGAACCAGATGTCAGCAAGGAAGCTGCTAATACAAAATCTGAGCAAGTGAGAGAGAAAACCAGGGTCCAGGGTTCAAAACCAGGATAAGATGTGAAAAAGGAAAGCGAGAGGACTAGGACGAACTCACGTGGTTAATATGCAGCTGCACTGGGTTCTAGAGAAGAGTGAGGAAGCATCCCTTTCTGGGATATTGTGGACGGCTCTTTCCCTTTTAACTCTTGCTCTTCTTTTGGTTAGCATGTCACTCTCCTCTGGCTAATGCTACCTTTCATGCCTTCTGTCTCACTTTGCTTTATGGGTTCCAATTCCCCTACGGGAGCCTCGTCTTTTAATTTTCTCCAGAGCTCAATTCTAGGCCTGCTACTACTTTTGTCACTCTGTATGCAGTCTGTGGGTGATTTCATCCTTATACTTACCTTCCATTCCTAGTGATTTCCACATTTGTGTCTTCATGCCAGACCACTGTACCAAACTCTACATTGGCATGTCAATTTACTACGGATGCCAGTGGTTACCTCCTAATTAACATATTCAAAATCAAACCCATCATTTCTACTCTGCAGTTGTTATCCCTTCTATATTCCTCATCTCAAGTGGCCACATCTCAACCCATCCATTTGTTCAAGTCAGAAATCTAGCACTCATCCTTCGTTCCTCCCTCTTCCCTAGCTCCTAGATCCAACCAGTGTCCATCTCTTTCCATTCTTCCTATGTCCATTCCACCTTCTTCCTAAATCCCTTAAGAATCCCCTCTGCTATCATTTAGTTTGTATTTCCTGGGCTTTTTTCTACCAGTCTACCTACCTCTAATGCTGCCCTTCTTCAATTTATCCCGACTCTGCCATCTAAATGACTTTGCAGATATGAAAGTTATCTTGCTACTCATCTGGTCAAAATTTTGAATGACTTTGTATCACCCATAGGATAAAACACAAACTCTTTTGCAACACACTCAGGACCCTGCAGGATCCAGGTTCTACAACTTGCCTTAGCTTCCCCTACACCCCCAACCCCACCCCAGCACGTAACTTTGTCAAACTCTGTGATTCTTAGGAGATAAATTTATCAGGCTTTCAAACCCATATCTTTTACTCTGCTGCTCCGCTTGGCTGGATTACCTTCCCCCACTTCATCCCCTGACAAACCCATCAGCCAGGACCAGCTACGTAATTTGCCAGGCCCAATGAAAAATGAAAATATGGACTTCTTGGTAAAAAATTATTAAGAATTTCAAGATGGCCAACAGTAGAGCATTAAACCAAGCACAAGGCCCTTCTAAGCACAGGGCTTGGGCAGTATCACAGGCCCATGAGTTTGGCCCTGTCCTCAGCTCCATTATCTCTTCTTCGGAAACATTTCCCATTGTCTTTCTAAAAGATTTAGATTTCTTCTCTGTTCTCATTCCACAGACATCTCCATTTTAACACTCACCCTGAGGCGTTATCATTTTTGGCTAGGGTCTTTCCTCACTGGGCTGGAAGTTCCTGAGAACAGAAACTGGACCTCGGTTAATGTTGTATATTCAGCATCCAGCACAGCACTTGGTACACAGTAGGTCCTCAGGATGGATTCCTTGACTAATGAATGAGCTACGCAGCTTCTGTAACTTGTTTTCTGTGGGATGCTGTTGTTATCTCTTTGTTTTGTTTCATTTTACACTCACTGATTTGGTTGGTTGGTTGGTTGGTTGGTTGGTTGGTTGGTTTTCGGAACATCTCCAGAAGACTGTAGGTACCACAATGGCTCAGTATTTCTAGAATTTCAAGAGTTAAGTACTTAAAGGGCCCATCCCTATAGCACAGAATATTTTTATCATCATTTAAACATGGACATTGAAAAGAAAATTAAATGACAGGTAATAAATCCTCTTTCATTTACATTTCCCTTTATGGGTTTGATACATGCATTAAAAGTTGTATTTTGGGGATAGTTTGAAAATGTATTGTGCTTCAAACAAAGTCATGCTACTGCAATAAATTCAGAAGGAGGCTAAACTTTTCAGCTTTTCTTTTGCAGACCAATATTATCCTCAAGATTGGTGCTCTTGAATTCTTCCCTCCCCCACCCTCCAAGTACTATTTCTTCAAAACCTGCTTCCCTCAGAGGGTGCAGATACAGAAGACAAATGCAGAGGCCTCTTGTTGAAGCAGAAGTCAGATTGGGTTGGGCAGAGTGTTTGTTCCTCAATTCTAGCTCCTCTTGCCATCTCCCAAGCAGGTGGTCCTGAAGATGGAAGGGGATATTTTATATATATGTATGCGTACATGAGTATGTATACACTTTTGATACATTTTTTTGACTTTTGATAACAATCTTTTCAAGACCGAACACAGCAGTCTACTCCACCATACTCCCACTTAAGGTTAATCAAGACCACTCATCTAGTCAAACTTTCCGAGGAGAAAATCAGGTTATTACTGTGTGACATTCCTAAACCACAAAGTTAGGTAGGCATAGAAGCAGGCTTAGTCATCAAAGGGTCTGACATCTAGGTTTCACGCTACCTATCCAGCTATCGAATTTTCATGATATTTGACAGGTTCCATGGAAGGCAAGCTGTTTAATCTCAAAAGTCTCTAAGTCTGGCAAAAGCCTTTAAAGGGCTTTACAGATGCTAATGCAGACTCTCTCCCAGTGATGGCACATTCAGAAATCCATCTGAAAACAATCATCCAAAACAAGGACTAAATATCCATTACATAATTATTTACATTAGCCTAATATGGTAAACAAATGTTCAACACTGTCGAATTATTAGGTAGATTGCAAGTGATGAAATTCCATTTGATAGACTATCGTGCAGCTATTAAAACTGGTGTTTACAAAGCATTTTTTAAAGCTTGGGAAGATGTTTACATTATAATGCTGAGTGAATTATGAGGCTTCAGCAATGTATGTGCACATGAGCTCAGCCACTTCTTAACATGTATAAAGAAATGAGGATAAAAAATGTAAATTTTAACTGTGATTTTTTTTCTCTGGGATTATAGGTGATTTTTTTCTTTTTACTTTTCTACTGTCTGAAGCTTTTTTCCAGTAAGCATACATAACTTTTATAATAAGAAAAATATAAGACATTTCTTTTAAAGATGACAGTCCCAAGGTGGCACTTGACCTCACTGTGGTCCTTTCATGCATAAACCAACATGACATTGAGAACAGAGGGGCTCCGAGCCATCGCAACAAGATATATGGGCCAGCTAGAACCAGAGTTAAGAAAATTCACAAGGAAGCTTGAAACCATGAAGCCAAATTTGCAGAATGACAAAATGGAGATTACTGTTTGTGAAAAGTGAAAAAACTTGTCATGGATTTCCCGTGACAATTTTGTTATGCTGCTGTCTAGAAGCCAGGAGAAGGATCGCTTCTTTGTTTAACAGAAAGGGGTGAGGAGAACTCAGAGGCTAAGTCTGTGATAAAATTCAATATTTCAATATGGCCAAACACACAGCGAAGAAATAAAATATGGTTAACTTTTTGGTTGCAAGTTTCAGAGACTCATTGACGTTAGTTCAACTACAAGGACCATTTATTAAGGACACACATGGAATAATAATGGAGAGACAGTCTCATGGAGGGCGACAAAGGGGAGAGTGGGTAACCAGGAGCTACAATTAGAGCAAGTTTCATGGGCACTTGACCTGAAACGTCCTTGAGTCTAAGGATGTTCCAAAGACTTCAATAGCATGAGTCCACCCCTTGGTGCTAGTGTTCCTGTATTCATACAGCTCAGACCCTCTGCGCATCTGTTTTTTCCTGCTCTGGCATCACCTGCCTCTATACCTTCTCCTCTATCTATTTTCTGTACTGCGTGTCTTCTGCCTCTGTCCCTGATCGCTTCCATTTCATACGGTTCATCATGGCCGCCCTAAATTCATTCCCTCTCCTACATGGCATTCTGTGAGCTTCAACTCTCATGGAAGAGAAGCCAACTGCCTCATTCTCTCTGTATCCCCAGTTCAAGAAAGATTTGAAGTGTCTCAGCTCTTCTATTTACAGGAAACCCCTTTATAAGCCCCTGATAAGCCCGTGTAGTAGCCGCTCTGGGTTCACATGCTCTCTCCTTGTCCGTGAAACTAAATATCTACCTGGGACTGCCCACTGGGAAGGATTCTTGGGCTAAGTGGTTTCACTTAGAGGAAAGGGGAGAAAAAAGGTTATAACATAGGGATGGCACCTAAGGCTCCATGCCTAAAATTTTATGAGTAGTCATTGACTGAGGAGGAGTTCTGTTTGCCTGATGATCATTTAGGGTAAAGCATCTTGACTCTGGAAGGTTGATGTGTCTGCCTCAGGTCACATCACCCATCAAGCCCACACAACAGGGTGGCTGTCTAAACTAGTTTGCTCCTATTTGCTACCAAATATTTAGCAAATATTTTTATGTAAAGAAAAAAAAAGATATGCGATTTACATATTTAGCTAGGAACCAGCCCACGTTCCTGATCCTTTATTGTGTTTCACGCAGACATACTCGTCCCTGTGTTAATCATCTTAACGAAAGGAATGGTGACAGGTCAGCTGCTATAGAGTTTTTAAGCACAATTTTACCTAAACACAAGTTATGTTAGTTACTTAAGACATTGATGCCTATTTATTTAGAACCCAAAATAAAATAACACGCATCCTCCTTCTCATCCTCACTACTATTTGGATTGCTTTGGACAAAGCTATAAGCAAAAAAGAGTGGGAATCCTGCTCTTGGTATCTAGGTGTGTTTGTTGAACTGAGAGTCTGAGATGAAAACAATTGAAAGGAAAAAATGACTTTAATAGGAAGGCCAATGTGAATTTTGCAAAAGAAGTGTTCCCCCATGGCCCTTTACACGGCAGGATCAGCTGCCTTCAGTGCCCACAGCCCCTATTATTCCATTACTTTCATGGCCTGGCAAAGAAATATTCATATAGTAGTTTGATGCTTAAGGATTAGAGAGAAGGAATGTCACACTTAGCAACGTGTCCTACACCGGGCACGATATTACATGCCTCTCTCACACATTATCTCATTTAAATCTCACAAAAATGCTGGGAGTTAGGTGTGATGATGGCAGAGTCTCAGGAAACCGGGCTTAGAGGGTTAGCCTTTAAAAAACCTAATCGGGTGAGCTGAGATTACACCTTTTTGCCTCAACTTGATAATTGTAGATTAATTGTAATTATCTGGATTAATACTAGATATTACAACTCTCGTGTCCTCACAATAGAGTTATCATCAACAGGAACGACCTTTCTGGCAAAGGGAAGGAAGGCAGAAGCCTGCTGAGAAGTTTGGCGGAGGGAGTTCACCACCACAGATGCTCAGAGCGGGGATTTCACAGACGGGAAAATACTCAAAGGGCAACAGGGGATCCGAGCTTCCCAGTTGCCTGCCCTCACTCAAAGAAGCCTCAGTCTATTCCTGTCCTTGATTGCCAATTTTACTTCGGTCATTGATGCCTATTTGTTCAGAACCCCAAATAGAGTCATGAGCAGCCTAACATATTTGAGCAACGCATGATCAGTGGGGAATGTAATTCTCTTCCATTGTGGTTGCTCTCTGTCAAATGTCTACTGAGAAAAAAATAAAGCCATCTTCTTTGCACTTACGTGGTAGGAAAGGTCTTATAAAAGTGCTTGATCTTAGGAAGTAAAGAGCTAACTTCAAGGTTGAGTGCTACTTGACTTGCCCCCATTTTTCAGAAACCCTTCACTGCACAGTGTTTCCTGCACCCGTAGCAAAATGCCCCGCGCCAGAAGACAAGGCTCACATTCTCATATTTACTACCTCATTGGAATTTTGCTGTTCATTGTTTCATAGACACTTACATGGAAGTTCCCTGCCTGCTCATACCTCTCTGTTAAAGTTCAAAATGACAGGAACGGTGAATGACAAAAGTATGAATCAGCAGGGCCACCAGGGAAGGAATTAATGAGGAGCATGTGCACAGAAATGAAGAATCCTCTTAAGTCTTAGTAATGCGTAAGTTAAAGGAAACTAGCAAATTTCTGGGTCCAGGTAGATACTTAAATTCAGTGTCAAATCATGTGGGCCAAGCAGAAGAGACGTAGAGAAATGACCCCTAAGTGAATGAAAAGGAGTGAACAAGAAAACACAAGGAGAATAAAAACCTGTATATTCAGTGGCTGGTACATCCAAGTTCAGACTGAGCAGAGAGAATCAGAAGGGAGTTTTCTCGAATGTTCTGCATTGGCATGTAACATATGGGTGAGCAAGTGGTTGCCAGACTTGAGCATGCATCAGAATCAAATAGAGGACTCAGTAAAACACAGATTGCTGACCCCTACTCAGGCATTTTGATTCAGTAGCTTTTGGGTGGGACCTGAGAAGTTACATTTCTAGTAACTTCTGAGCTGATGCTGATGCTTCTGGTCTGGGGACCACGTTTGAGAACCACGGGATTAACAGATGCCAAGCAGCGTGTTGTCCATGAACAGTAGCCATTGTATCTTCTTGCTGTAGCCCCCTCTTGCTGTGGTCACACCTGACCGATGGTCAAGGCTGCCTATTGTAAGCCACCACGACTGCTTCTAATTTGGTGCAGTGGATTTCTTTAGCTGGGCCCTGAGGAAAGTAAACCAGGTCACGTGATCATTTTTGCTTTATATCTCCGCTGCTTCCAATAAAAAAATAAGAAACCTTGTGAGAAATGATGTACATATTTAAACTTAAAATGGAAATAAGAGAAAATGTCAAAAAAAGAATGCAAATATATCAACAAAAAACTAATAGGAGTGTAAGAATAAGCATTAATTTTAGCCCTAAATTTTTAAGAACAAGGTAAGAATGGAAAAAAATGATGGGCTACGTAATTCTCAACGTTTGTTAAACAGACATAAAACAATTCTTCAAAGAAGACATATATTTGGGATTTTAAATAATAAAGAGGAAAGTAAATGGCAACTTAGGCAGGTGGTATCACGTGAATAATTTTTTAAAGATGGGAAGTTGAGATAAGGAGAGCATATGTAAGGGGTGGTGAGGAGGCTGACTGAGGCTAAATGAGAACTAATTTTGAAGATGCGTGAGCAAGAGTTCCAACACCCAAGTAGTGTTATGGTGGCATAATATGTTCGCTCTAGAAGACCTCAGGCCTTCATGCTTATTGCAAAATCAGACTCTGATTCCCAGAGCTAAGCAGAAACAAAGACTCTTGAACTGTGGCTGGGTGGCTAGGAAAACCAGACCAGCTTCCTGCGAGCCCTGGTATTGGGCAGCTCTACTCGTAAAGCAACAGCTGACAGTAGAACAGGGGAGCAGTCACAGGCCTGGAAAAAGGCCAGAAGGGATTCTCCGGGACCTGCACAGGGTCACCCGCCATAAAACAAGCACCAAAGCCCTTATAAAATGCCCGGGAAACACACTCTTGCTAAACAGATCCAACCCTCTGACTCTGCCCGCAGGGTTTTGTGAGGTGTCTCATGGCTCCAGTTCAAACTCCTGTCATGTCGTCAGAGTTTCCAGACTACTGGGACATTTGGCTAGGGCTGGGTGTTACATCTTCTGTCGAGGGACTCTCTCCTGCCAGGAAGGGTGGAGTGGCTGAAATGAAAGAATCCAATCGGGTCTTTTCCATTCCACTTCTGTGGTCTCATTTAGACTCTCGTCACATCATCGCACGAATCAAAACAATCTGGAGACACGTGGTCATCCTAAGGTCTCAACATGCCTTTTGTCCCTAGTGGCATCTTTCTCAGGAAAAAGAAGACAGAAAAACAAAGTCCCCCAAGTAAACACCATTTGCTCTGGAATCATCAGGAAAGAGAAGGCAGCTGAGCGATTTCTATTCCTCTCCACGCAGTTGTGGGGCACTGTTTATCCTGACTAGTAGGATAAGCATTGAAAGTCAAGGTATGGGAATCTGACTTTTCTGGCCTGGGCTTATTGTTTACTTTTGCCTCACTGTCAAAATCCATCATAAGCTTCTCTCATTATCTTTCCCATAAATACACCAGACTCTGGAAAGGAGGACATTCCTTTGGGCAGCTTAACAAGCAAATTATTTTTCAACTGCTTCATCCCTTTCCTCCCCACCCTCTTTGAATAAACATTTGGGAGACAAAATCCTGTGGCCTGGCAATTTGCAAAGACTCTCTTTGTCCTCACAAAGGCAAAACAAGAAGGACGAGGTTAATGGAGGATATGAGTTATCTTGGATAATCAGTTGAAATATCCACATCTCTAATTCAAGGCTTCCTTTGATTTATCAATGTCATATTTCACATTAAGGCCCCCAACGTCCATTTTCTTCATTTCCTTTCTAATTATTGCTTCCCAACTCAATAATTTGCTGTTATATAGTTTCTGAAGTCTTGCATCTAGTTTGTTCAGCATCTTGGAATGGGATGAGAAAAGTGGACTCTCTGTTAGAAAAAACCATTTGGACTTTACGTTCTTTTCATTTACTCTTTCTATTCTCTCCCACTTGTCAGTAAATATGGCTAGGTTAGTGGCTAAGGATGCAGGAGATGGAGAGTAAGTAGCTTTTCTGACACCATTGGGGGAAAGGTCAGAAAAAATAGAGGTTCAGGACCCAGTTTTACCCCTTATTGGGGGCAGAAACTTGTACGAGTTCCTTAACCTACAGGATTCACAGTTACCCTATTTACAAACTTTGAGCGATTTCAAAGTCTCAAAAAATTTAAAGTCTAAGGATCAAAATTAAAAATCACCTTGCTGGTTGTTGAGAGAATCAGAGAAAGTATATCACTTCTTGCTCTCCACTGTTCACCCCCCCCCCCCCAGTACAAGCCACTATTGTCTCTCACCTGGATTATTCAAACAGCCTCCACTTCCACCCCTCTCGCACCCCAAGTCTATTCTCAGCGCAACATAAATCAGACCACGTTACACGCATCTCTTGAGGAGTAAAAGCCAGTCTTCCCATAGGATGGTCCCCATTGTCATTGCCTCTTCGACTACAGCACCTACTACTCTCTTCCTTGCTTATTCCGTTCAGCCGCACTGGCCTTCTGGTGCTCCTTGAATGTCTCAGGCATGCTCCTTCCTCATGGCCTTCACACTGCCTAGCATGCTCTGCACCATGCCTCATGTCCTCAGCCCCCCTGATTTCAATGCAGCTCTGACAGGCTGCTCCACATATGTCACCACATCCGCCTGTTGGCTACCATGGAAATTCCTCTAAAGCCACAGAGCCCTGAGTGCAGGTGCAACCTGGATCCACAGGGATTAGTGTGCCGGTGGCATCCCTAACCAGGGGAGGATGGGATTTGGTGACTAAATGTCCAACCTCCCATCCTTTGGCTGGGATTGTATGTGGGTCCTCAGAGGGCCCCTGAGGGATTGGGCCTCAGTTGTGCACAGCAGTAAATAGCTCATCGACGCACCCTCTGTTGGCTTTTCTCACTTCTGCATCTCATTCCTCCCCACCCCTTTACTGCTGCTTTCTGGGATCATCTTTCCAATCTCCATTCTCAAAGTATATTCTTTTATGACATTCTAAGAAGAAAACCAAAAAGAAATATTCCTTGCCCCTTTTCAGTTTGATTCCCATGGAAGCCTTAAAAAGGATCCTTCTGAATTTCTCGAAGTCAGACAAAAAAGTCCCCTGCTCCCTTTCCCAATGTTGCCAGTTCTGAGAGCGGACAACCAGTGAGGCCTCTCATCAACAGCAAATTTGGAGACAAAACTCAAAACCTGTGTGCCGTGGGATAAGAGATATGTCTTTCCAAAGGTATTCATGAAATTCCTTGCAGCTCTTGTTAATTTTAAAATCAGGAAACACTATTCCCAAATCAGAAAGTACTTGCCTTGGCTCACCAGTCTGCCACCTCTTGGTGGGGCCCGGCACATGTATCACTCACCTGGAGTCTGATGTTCACTCTGTGGGCTGTTAATGAGCTGCAAAGAGACCCACAGCTCCCCTCGGCATCTCAGACATAATCTGGAAGGAGAGTGAGGATGTTGGTCTCATCACTGTTTGGAATAGTTGTTCTCTTTGAGAAGAAAATCTTCTTTGGGCTCTAACGGAATAAAGATGAAATTGTGCGTTAGTCTGCTCCAGCTGCCATAACAACATACTACAGTCTGGGAGGCTTAAACAACAGATGTTTATTTTCTCACCATTCTGGAGGCTGGAAGTCTGAGATCACAGTGTCAGCAGATTTGATTTCCTCTGAGGGCTCTCTCCTTGGCTTGCAGACAGCTGCCTTCTCGTTGTGTCCTCACGCGGTCTTTTTCCTACCCACACACATCCCTGGTATCTCTCTGTGTGTCTGGACTTCCTCTTCTCATAAAAACACCCGTCACACAGCATTAGGACCCTCTCTAATAAACTCCTTTGACCCGAATCACCTCTTCAGAAGCCCTATATCCAAATGCAGTCACATTCTGAGGTACTGGGGGCCAGGGCTACAACACATGGATTTTAGGGGACACAATTCAGCAATAACAAGCAGGAAGAGAAAGAGTTGTTGAACTAGATGTGGCCTTGTCTGGCTCACCCTCACTCATTCCCCATTTTACCCTCTGCCCCAAATTTCAACATTTTCTAGAAAGGTTTTTCAGGATCGCTAGTGTCCCTGGACAAGCCTTTCAGCTGTGGTGTGAGGTTGACCACCCACTTTGTCCCTGTCCTGACCAGGCACCCTTTTCTTGGTCAGGCATGTAGGCACATTCCCACTGTCCCTGGTGCTGCTTCCTGTGGGTTACCTTCTGAATTGCTCTTTTCCCGTGACACATGATGCCAAAGCCACTTTGCCAGAGTAGGCAGATTCCTTGCCCCTTGGTGCCATGCCCTGGCATGCTGACCCTAACATCTCAGAGATGGTGCATGATGTCTGCCCTGCCATTTTTGCTTCTGGCTGTGTTCTCTCTAAGATCCACTCACAGGCCTCGGACTAGCCTCTGAGATATAATCCTATTAAAAAAAAAAAAGATAATTCAATAATCCCTTACATTTGTATAGCATTTTAGAGTTTGGTAAGAGCTTTTGTATATTCTTTATATTGTTTGTTCTTCCAACAGCCCGGGAAGGAGAGCATTTCTCGTCTCCACAGGGAAATTGAGAAGCAGAAGTTTGCCTGACATGGCTGTGGGCCAAGAGCCAGGAAATGGAGGACAGAAAACTAGAACTCAGATGCCGATTTCAGTGTTCTTTCAAAACTTGTCATTCCCCTCAAATCCCTCTTACAATATACTGCAAAATTCCTAAGTTAATTTTTATCTAAGATGCGTGAGAAACCCCCATAGAAAAGCAGACACCAAGTGACGAGTAATTGAACAAATGCTTTCTACCTCTTTCCTTAAAATATTAGCTATAATGTATCAATTGACAATTACAGCAACTGCATTGATTCCCTTGACAACCCTGTGACTTATTGTATTTCTTTCCTAGGACCACCATAACAAAGTCCCACCAACTGAATGGCTTAAACCAACAGAAATGTATTCTCTCACAGCTTTGGAGAATAGAATCCTAAACCAAGGTGTCAGCAGGACAGTGCCCTCTCTCTAGGCTCCAGAGAAGGATCCTTTCTTGCCTCTTCTAGTTTCCAGTCCTTGCAGGCAAGCCTTGGCTACTTTTGGCTTGTAGACACATCACTCCAACCTCTGCTCCATCTTCACGAGGCCACCCTTTGTCTGTGTTGCTTCTCCCCGTCTTATGAGGACACCAATCATTGGATTAAGGCCTACCTATGATCTTGTGTTAACTTGATTACATCTGCAATGACTCCATTTTCAAATAAGGTCACATTCACAGGTACCATGGGTTAGGACTTGAACACTTCTTTTGTGGGGAGACAACTCAACACACAACAAATACAGAGCTGTCATATTATCACCTGTATTCTACAGATGAGGACTCTGTGAGGCACAGATCAGGTAAGTCAGTGTTCCTCGAAGTTTAGCCCAACAATTGGCTGCATCAGAACCACTTGGAAGTCTGTTATAGTGCCAAATTCCGGGCCTCACCATGGAGCTGCAGAATCGGAATCCAGAATTTGTGAGTCTAACGAGGGCCATAGGTGGCTTGTAGGCACACTTGATTTTGGAAACCCCTAGATTAATAAAAGCCCCCAAGGATTTTGTGAATAAGTAGTAGAAGCTGAATGCAAGCCCACTCATTCAGACTTCAGGACTTTATTTCCTTAATGGACCACTTGATCTTTCATCTTCTAACCCTAGAATCTGCTTGATGATTTACCCCAAACCCTCATGAATGTCCGTCTTCCTTGCTCAGCATTGGTGTCCTTTCCAGGACCCCTGTGCCATGTGTACAGGTCAGCGCTGTGCAGCCACACGCGGAGGCCCCATTCTCTCACCAACTCCCTGCTCCACTTCCCTTCCTGAGTCCTTCCCCCTACATCACCTCATGATTCTCAGCTGTCTCATCCCCATGGGAGGAGCTAGTCCTCACTCTGGTTGCTCACAGAATGTTCATATCCTTATGTTTTATACCACTTGTTCCTAAGGATTATAGCAACTTTGTCTTAAGAAACATTGGGCAGCTTCATTTGAGATATCTCTTTCCATGAGATGATACTGATTGTGTCATGTTCATCCTCTGTTCTAGGAAAAAATTCTACTACTGCTTATAAATAATAATAGCAATAATAATAGCAATAAATATTTATTGAGTCTTCCAACACACGAGGCATCATGCCATATCATAGTTTCTCATTAGATCTTCCTTTGAAGGGATACTGTTATCATACCTACTTTATGGATGAGCAAACTAAGTCTTAAAACCAAGGTCAGAACCTGGATTTGAACCCAGACAGTTTGACTTCATCTTGTGCTAATCTGCCTCCCTACACTGCCTGGGCAGTCCAGTCTCAACTCCTCATCCTGGATTCCAGGCCCTCCGTGGTAAGGCTCCTCCTTTCTATCTGATGCTGTCTGCACTCACCATCCACTCTTGTCTACTCAGCTGGCTTCCCCTCTACACCTTTCCACTCCCAAACACCACTCATCCCCACTTCCTGATCTTCCAAATATATTCCAGTTGGTCCCTTAGCATGTGCTGTTATGTGTTGTCATTATTTATGGGCAAGGACAAGATGGTATTCCCATCACTCATCCTACAAGGAGGGTGGTAAGTGCAGAGTAACCATACGTGGAATGAATAAGGCAGCTCCTCCCGGGAATGGCCCCTCTGCACACAGCAGAAACCCTGTATTGAGAGTGAAGAGTCTTACTTTCCGTCCCTGACTCTGTGTAGAGAATTATGCCTGGACATACCAGCTCATCTCCCTGGGCTGTACAAGGAAGGGTTGGGCTACATAATTTCTGAAATTTCATCCAGGTCTAACACTTTCTAAATCTAAGTCCTTCTTCTTCCATGAAGACACTCCTATAACTTTAGCCAATGCTGTTGCAGATCGCTTCTGTTCTTAATCAAGTTCATATTTCAGTACCAAAAATCAGAACACAATCCGACAGAAATATTTTGTACCACTTCTGGATACAGGAAGCAATGAAATTGTAGCTTGAGTGCCAAAAATACAAAAATACAAAAATACTGCTATGCTTGGGATATTTTGGTAGGAACAAGGGGCAGAATATTTAAAAACAAGGTTGTCCCAGAAAATATTGAATCTGTGCTTAGTCCTCAGAGCATATATATTTTTGCTCTTTATTGAATACCATTTTTTGTACTTTTTCATATACTTTTCTATATTTTCTAGTTGCAATGTGTATCTTAGCTCCTTCCCAGATAAATTCCTTGAGGTGAGAAGCTTTCATGTCTCTTGCTGCCCTTACTCAACATGGCCTCCTAAGCAGAAGCCCAATGCATAGCTGGTTTCTTCAAAAACAACAAAGCTCGAAATATAACACAAAGTATATGGATTAACATTAAATACTTACTACAGATGGTAAGCTAGAACTCCAAAAAGCAGATCATTTCAGTCTGGTCATTTGCAAAGGAGTCAACAAAAATAGAGAGCGCATGTGTCACCTCACGTTTTCCGTGGTCATTCATTCATTGCCATTGAAAGCTGGCTGTGATTTTTCACAGATCATCAGATCTAACCAAAATTTTATAATTACATTCACCTTTTTCTTTCTTGATCGCTACAGTAGACTTGTATCCTAGCCTAAAGGAATTAGAAGGTATATGAAAACCACCTGTTTCTGACCATAGGGTCACACACTAGCAGAAGGCTCCTGTGTTAAGAGACAGTAGAAATAGCTGGTTCTAGAGTTTGAGAATTAAAAGGACCCTTAGAAATGACCAATTCACCTTTCTCATTTTGCTGGTGAAGGAAGTGAGGGCCAGGATGATAAGGCAAATTTCCCAAGGTCCAGACTAAGTCAAAAGTGGAGGCCGAGGTGGAACTTAGCCCCCTGGCTTTCAGACTGGTGTCGTTTCCACCAGATGTGTTGCGACTTCTTTCTCGATAGTATCATGAGGATATTTATTTGACTGGAGTCGTTTTTCCCCTCACCCTCATCTCCCCATTAGGGTTGAGGACCAAGATGGGGCCCCTTAAAGAAAGGTCAGTCGTTTATTCTAGAATAGGGTGATCAGCATGTCCCGGTTTGCCCAGGACTTTCCAGGTTTAGCACTGAAATTCTCCCATCTGAGAACTTCCTCGCTCCTGGACAAACCAGGATGTGGTCACCCTATTCTAGAAGAAGCATTTGTCCTGATCTGTGCAGTTCCTCATGTTTGGTTTGTGGGAGGAGCTGTCGGTCCTGAGCAGCCGGCTGCAGGAGGGGCTCTATCAGTCCCCACTGTTCTGGTCTGTTTGACACACAGGTCTCAAGCCTGTAATTGTCACCTGCACACCTGTTCCACATACCAGAGGCTCAAATTCCGGTTTTGCCACATAGAGCGTGGGGACTTGGGCCAGGTGTTTAATGCATCTGTGCCTCAGTTTCTTCTTCTGTAAATGTGAGGATAATAAGAATATCTAATCTTTAGAGGCACTTACGACGATCTGCAAAGCACTTAGAAAAGTGACTGTATAATAGTAAGTACTCAGGAAATATTAGCTTTTGTTATGAAATCTTCTGCTTCCTTCCGCCCCTGGACTCGGTTTCTCCCCTCCGGCAGATCCTGCTGGTTGCTTACGCAGTACCTATCCTTCTTCCTAACTTACAGAATCTTTTTTCTTCAGAACTTCAATGAGTCTGGTTAAAAATGTTCACCTCCCCAGAGTCCCTTGCGGCCAGGATGGTCATGTGACTCTCATCTGGCCAATGGTGTATGAGCTGAGATCCTGGGTAGGCCTGTGGGAAACTTGTTGAAGGGGCTAGATTCAACTCTGTGTCTTTTCAAGTCTTCGCCTTTTGTCCTCCACTAGGGTTGACAGAGAAAACACAGGATGTATACTGACAAAGTATTCATTGTCTATCTGAAATTCAACTTTAGCTGGGTGTACTGTACTTTTATTTGTTAATCTGGCAACCCCACCCTCCATCCTTCCTTTTTTCTTCCGCCCTGGAATGTAGACACTATGCCTGGAAGTGCAAGGACCATCTTGAGACCATTAGCTGCAAGCTAAAGGTGGCAAAGGAGAAAGATTGAGGCAATATGGACCGCTGAAGTCATCATGGACCTTTCTCGCAGCCTAGGCTGATTAAGCCTCTGCTTCTATTGTATGTAACTGAATACAGGACCTACCTGATACACTTATGTGGACACAGCCATTGTCCACCTCTCCCTCGGGAATCTCCCTGTATCCTTCTCCTTTGGGAATCCTTGATTTGCTCTCAGTGATCACTTCCAGGCTAAGGCCTCACAAAATCTCCATTTTCTTGCTTCTTTATCATTTCCTATCACTATAATATGCTGTAATCTCAATGTATTATATCCCCTTAATCTATGCAGAATTCACTGACCTCCCCTTCGAGTGGGGGAGAAAGAAATTTTCAACATATTTTAAACACTACTCTATAAATATATCTATGCGCTGATCCTTAGTGAAGAAAGATGACTGAAGTATTTGATTGTGAGTAACACAAAAACTAAAATAACAATAATTTTCAAGAAGTCCACTTTGTATCTAGTGCAGTTCATTTAACAAATTGCTTATTTTGAACTTAAGAAGATAATTAAAAATTTCAGAAAAATCAGTTTATCAGTGTTCCCTTCCTCTCAACATGAATTAAATGCTAAACCAAAAGTAGAGCATTGATATGAAGGGATGGCAAACTCTTGGCCCACCCAGGGCATCGAACCTTCCCAGGCCAGCTTCCAACCCAGATCCTGATCACTGCACTCAACTTCCAGCTATTTCCCTCCACAAATGTGTCCCGCACTGTACATCGAATGGTATTCCAAGAGGACTCATGTCAGAAGACAATTGCCTGGCTCGAAACTTTCCCACTTCTCTCAGGTGGCCCCCAGCATCTGGCTCCCCAACTCCTGAGCAGCAGCTCCATGACTTGGCTGTGACCAACAAGGACACCCTGTCACCCACACCAAAGCTCTGCTCCAGCCACTCTCAACTTCTCTCTTACCCGAGTGGGCTCCTTCCAGATGTCTTGCCCTTGCCCATGTGTCAACGCCTCATCAAACACTGTCTCCCCTCTATCTGTTGCCTTCCATCCTACCCTCCACCCAGGGTCTGGCTTTCTGGGTCTTGCTCCAGCTGCAATCACCCATCTCTGCTGTTAAATCCTATTCGGCCCGGCCTTGACTTACAACTTAACTGTTCTCTTTGTATTCATTGTATTTCCAACCAGGTGGAGGAGAGCCTGGCACCTAGTGCAGTGATCGGCAGAAGACACGCTCAGGAAGCTCTTATTCAAAGATATGTAATCTTTGAGCCTGAAATTCATTTGACACACAGAGAACAGAGAGCAACTGTGAGCAGAGTCATACTTTAATTTGCAAAAGCTCTTACTCTTATTTTTCAGGGAAAAAAAAAATATTTCTCCACTTGTCTACTCCCAAAAAGCTGCCGTTACCCATTTACTACAGCACCCAACGGTCAGAACATCGCAGTCTCTACACAGACAATCTCAGCATCGCAGCAGCAGCTGCACCCTCTCTATCTGTTGCTTGGCCAGTGTCTCTGCTCAGTCATCGAGGGTCACACGGAGTATTTGCTCAGCCCCTGCTTCAGAATCTTTTCTTTAGATCAGCAGCTGGCATACTGCAGTCTAGGGACCAAATCCAACCCTGTCAGCTGTTTTTGCAAATAAAGTTTCGTTGGAACGAAGCCATACTCATTTGTTTAGCTATTGTCCCTGACTTCTCTCACGCTACAATGGCAGAACTAAGTAGTTGTGACAGAGAACACATGACCCGCAAAGCCTAAAATATCTATTATCTGGACCCTTTACAGAAGAAATGTGCTGAGCCCCGAGCTGGGCCACCTTAGTCACAGACACAATCCTCATGACTAGTGGAATTTTCTATCTCTATTATCAAATACATTGATATGGCTTTTTAATTTATAATTGTTGCTTTATTTATTATTCCTGCCAGCAATATTGAGATATATGGATGATAAAGGATGCCTAGCTTTCGGCAAGTGAAGAAATTGCATCAAGAGTCTAATAGAAGATGAGAGGAGGAGAGGAAATTGACATTTCTGATGGACACTTTTGTAGGAAGCTCTCCTTCCTGGTCAGGGCTGGGTCAGGAAGTGACAAAACACAGTGAAGAATGGCCACAGGCTATTTCTGGTTTATCTAGAACCAGTGGACCAGTCATTGCCAACAAAACAGTGCTGCGAACTTTCCCGGACCAGAGTAAAGTGAATAGGTCGGTTGTAATCAGATGCAATCAATAGCCCAACAGATTACTAAGTGATCACCCACAGGCAACTCAGTCTTTTGAAGGACCAGATGGCCTACAGAAGAGAGCACAACACATTTTTTAAAATCCAGGGCTTAAACAAGATAGACATTTATTTATTTCACTCTCATGCAAAAGTCCGAAGGAAGGACTGGTTTGGTGTTACCATGGTCTTCAGGGTCCCAGACCCCTGTGTTCTGCTTTATCAACCTAACATGTGGCTTCCTGCCTCAACATCACTTCATGGCCCAAGACAGATATTGTCGCTTCAGCCATTGTGTCCCACTTGCAGGCTGAAAGAAGAAAGTTGATGTGGCAAGAAAGGGTATTCCCGGCAGAGTCAACTCCCTTAAAGAAACCTTCTAGAAATTACCATCCTAGACCTCAGCCCACATCTCACTGGCCAGGACATAGGTGTGTGGCCACACCTCGTTGTAGGAAAACTGGGAGCTGTGGTCTTTTAGCTGGGCACGTGCACTTGTGGGATACGGTTGGAATTCTGGCGCTAAGGAAAAAGGGGAAGGGATTAGAAGTCTCTGCTTCCTATTGGCACATGAAAACCCTGATGAGGAAGCTCCCTGCCCTAGACTTACTTTCGAGAAGAATTTGCTCTGCATTTATTCTTTGTCCACAGAGAAAGAAATACGTAAAAATAATAGTGTTTACAAATAAAGTGCCTGTCTTTGTTTTGTTTTTGAGGAAGATTGGCCCCGAGCTAACATCTGTTGCCAATCTTCCTCTTTTTGCTTGAGGAAGATTGTGGCTGAGCTAACATCTGTACCAACCTTCCTCTACTTTATGTGGGATGCTGCCACAGCGTGGCTTGATGTGTGGTGCTAGGTTCGCACCCAGGATCCAAACTCATGAACTGCAGGCCGCCAAAGTGGAGTGTGCAAACTTAACCTCTATGCCACTGGGCCAGCCCCCAATCTTCCTCGTTTTTGTATGTGAGCCACCATCACAGCATGGCCACTGACAGACGAGTGGTATAGCTCCACGCCCGGGAACTAAACCAGGGCCACCAAAGCAGAGTGCACTGAGCTCAACCACTAGGCCACCAGGGCTGGCCCAAAGTACCTGCCATTTTACCACACGTTTTTTTCTTGGGAGCTGACACCTGGGGGAATTTGATCAATGCCAGTGTCCACAGCTGAGAGAGGGGATTGGGTTTGCCTCGTTTCATGTTCCAGAGAAAGGAAAGGCTGAAAAGCCAGAAGCACAGACATGTGGGTTTGGACTCCTCCCACCCCTCATACTTTCAGTCTCATTTGAACTCACTTCCCTCAAGGGAGAGGGCAAGAGTCCCTGCTCAGCTGCTGCTGTGTTCCCAGAGGAGGAGCTGTCTTCAGTCACTCCCTAAGCCCTGCAAAGTCATTTGATGGCATCACAGAGGAATGTGATCACAGCTCTTGCCCGAGGACCTGACACTTGCTGTGTAAATAAGGAACCAAAATAGATCCCTCTGCCAGGACGAGGGGTGTTCAGAGGTGAGGCGTCCAGAGACGGGGGCCATCTGTTAAGAAAGGAAAGACACAGTACATTGTCAAAGATCTGCATGGAATTCCCAGAGCCATTTCTGCTTCCTTCCCCCATGCGGTCTTTACCAAAACAAAAAAGAAGAAAAATGAATAAGAAAGTACAACACCACCCCCCCAACAACAAGATGCCAGGGGAAGCCGGAAGCTGGAGAGGATAGAAACCAGACAAGGCCGCCCAGCAAGGCCCACCTGTTTCAGGAGGCAGCTCCCTCTGCAGAGACCAGCGTCAGAGGGCTCGGGGAGTAGTCAGGACAGACGTGGGCCAGAGCATGCAGAGGAGCGCTGGTGGCCCTGGGGTCACTAATAGACCATGCCACCAGACCCCTCACCCAACCCCTGCTTCTTCAACTCCCCTACCTCCGACTTAAGTCAGGGTCTTTTGGAAAGGAGTGAGGGGGTCTCCCTTGACTAGCACCCTGTGCGGCAGGGGATGAAATCCCTCACAGAGCCAGCATCCCACCTCTGGCTAAAGACGGCTGCATCAACCTTTCTGCAACCCGAAGCCATTGCAATTGCATTACTTTCCATTACTGCACTTTGTGATCTGGCTTTTCTGCCCACTTAAGAAGAATTAAAAGAAAATGGGAGAAAGCTTTCCCATGCTATCCCAGCAATGCCAAAGGTCCCTCTTCAGGGAAGCTGACTGTTCTGCCCTGACAGGCTCCCAGGCTCCGTGAGAATTGCCCCCTTCCCAGGTGGCCGTACACGGTGTGTTGAGCACACTTTTTCCCCAGGTAGAGGCTGGGTCACAGCCTCTTGACAGGAAAGGCTAGACTAAGGACCTATGGGTCCCCAGCCCAAAATCTTGCTGTATTTGAAGTCACTTTTCTGATGTGTGTCATTTTTTGTCAAATGGCCTGTCCCCCTAGCCATCCTCCTGCCCTGTGGAGTCCACACCACTGGTCTCCCGGGACCCATCTGTGCCAGCCTTCAAGGGGACACAGGCCTGGCCGTGACCACAGATGCACCAAGCCATATTCTCAGAGTGCCACATTCCACTCACCAAGGCCCAATAAGATTGGACTGAAGGAGCACAAAGACCAGATCGGCCCCTCCGGCCCTGTTAGCTGCAGGTTCCAGGCTGTTAGCGAGCAAGCAGTGTGGGGCTGTTCCAAGCGGGGCCGGTTCGTCCTAATGAATGAACTTTCACTTGTAAGAGGTGCTGAACACTGAACAAGCCTCAACCCCTCTCCGGTGATGTTGGCCACGGGCGGTTAGAACTGAGATGAGCTCCATCTGATGTTTGACTCCTCCTAAATATGAGCTAAGGGCACAGATCCTTCCAGTAAGTAAATTGCCTGTGTTTGGATTCTAATTGAGCTGTTTTGCTGCAAGCATTGCACTTGGAAAATTACAGCTGTATTGCAAGAAGGAGCCAGAAAGGGTTAATTCACCTCCAAAGGGAGCAGAGTTCACTCCTTACTCCCCGGAAGGATCAGATCAAGAGATAATTGTAAATGACTGATAATCTTATTTATGTTTTTATTGGGCTATAATTAAATAGGATAGTATTCATGCTCATTATTCTAGCAATTCTACTTTGGATATACCCTCAAACGGAGAATTTGGAAGTAACAGGCTGGAATCTTCTCCCTTATGAAGCTTAGCGTCTTTTTAAGGATAAGCTTTATTACCGAGGGGCAAACATTTGATCTAAATTTGTGAGACCTGCTCCCAGAGTCTGGCATAGGTTCTGGTCATTGCTTGCGGATCCCTAAGGTGGTAGGAGGAGACTGGAGGGACCAGGGAAGTTCACGCTGCCCCGTGGACTTTCCTGAGTGACCAGGAATTAAGCACTTCTTTTCAGGGCTCAAGAGCTGTCTTCAAGGAGATATCAAAAAGCAGATCTAGACACTAGAGGGAAGAATATTTAGGTTCACATTTAGGAACTTCTAACCAATGAGGTTCTATGGAAAAATGTTGGATATTCACTAGTAGGTAAATTGTGCAGCTCACAGATTAGGGGGAAGAGGAGAATAAATGCATAAAAAAACAAGCAAACCTTGTTTCCCCACTCTGGTGAGGGGCACAAGTGAAGAACATGGCATGAGAGTAGAGAATACACGGAGTAGAGGAAAGGTAGTCAGGGATAGCTTCTCTAGGAGGTGACCATTCATCCAGACCTGAAGGCTGTGGAGAGGGGAGAGAGCACATGTGAAGGCCTAGGGCAGAGAAAGAGCTTTGCCAGCTCCTGAACCATCTGGAGCTGACTGGTTAAGGAAATGAGTCCCAGCAGTCAAAGCTGGAGATGTGCACTTTCCAGTAGCAACTGGTCAACCGCTTGTTGGAAATGCAATGGGAATGCGTGCACAGAGGACAGAAGTAACCGTAGGGACCGTCTCAATTTGAGGATGCTTCATTTTGCCATTTAAGGGGGCTTACCTCATGGCAGGCCATGGTCTGACCCAGGTGGCAAGAAAGCTAGGAAGCCCGCCCCGTATATTTGCTTGGAGGGAAGAGAGCGCAAAGACGCATGCTCCCTTGGGCCCCAGCTCAAGCTTAGTAGCTTGTCGTCTCAGACCCTGCCTGGCTCAGCAGCCCCCTGCTTGTCTCCTCGCTATTCCTCCTCCTCTCTAATCCGTTCTCCACACTGCACTGGAAGTGGTTTTCTGAAACCGGATCTGATTAGATCCCTTTAATAAATAACCCCTCGTTACCTACAGAATAAAGGACAAGCTACGGAGCAAATTCTTGATATTTGTACCTTGCTCACCTCTCTCTTGGCTTCATTTCTCGCTGATTTGTGCTCCAATAATCTACCCCACTCACTAGCTCGGTTTCCTTCAACACTTTTTGCTGACCCCCCCACCTCCAGGTTGGGCTTTGTTCCCTTCCAAGATGCATACAGCCTACTTCCGGCTGCCTCTGAGACTCTTCCTCAGCTCCGTCCTCCCTCAATTGTGAGAAGATACGAAAGAACTTCCCTTCTCCCTTAGCCACCCTTCTCATAGTTACGGATTCCTTCCTAAAAGCTCCATGGGCCACAACTGTAAGCCCACTATGTTTGCTCACAGGCCCACCCAGACTGGACAAAGCTCTGGGGGATGGTAGGCAAATATCTATGCTCATCACACGTCTTACGGCTCTTGATCTTCCTTCTGCCTGAAACACCCTGGAGCTCATTTCTTTACCTGACTATCTTGTTTTGACCATGCAGCAATCAATCTAAAATGTTACTGCCCTCAGGGGGCCATCCATAAAAAACCAGTTTAATCTAATTCTACATCTTCTCTGCTCAATATCTTGTAGATACCAAACACCAATCTATAACCATATCCTGTAGATACCGTAACCTAACTATAAATGAAAATTTGGCTGAGTTTATTCTGAGCTAAAATCTGAGGACCATGGCCTGGGGGCCTTTCTTCCTGAAGGAAGAGAGGGCACTGAAGAAGTGAGGTATACAGAGTGGTTATATACCCCCAAACAGGATATTTCACATATGATTGAAATGTCCCTCCCACAATAGTCACAAGATTGCCCTGTCGGCACAGCACTTGATGGACACAGCAGGTAGTGGGTCAGCTATCTCTGCGGATGTAGCAGGAGGCAAGTCTGTTGTCTTGAGCTGGGTGGTCACAGGCGAGCGCAGCAATCAGTTTCTAGCCTAAGGAAAGATGCTTAACGCTTAAGGAGACGCTAATGTTGGGAGGGGGAGGGAAGTTGCAGCTTTATCTCAAGGGCCTTTTGCTCTTGCCATAGGGAATCTCTAAAGCAGATATACAATGCATGCTCAATGGCCTCGGTCAGGCCCTTTTGGAAAGACAAGGTCAGGCCGAATTAGGTTTACACAAAATGGCTTCCTCATATACTCCAATATATCCTATTACTTGCCATTTTTATTTGTCAACAGTCAGATTATTTGTTAGAATATGTGTGTCCCTCATTGGAATTTATGCTCCTTAAGGCCAGCACTGTGTCTCTTCCATTCTATATACACTCATTTCATCACTTTCTGTCTAACATTCAGTAGACACTAAATGCTTGTGAGGCTTTTGAACTGTACAAGGAAAATAACAAAAGAGTCAGTTATAGAAGACAATCCTTGACTCTCAAGTTCCAGCCAGTGGCATGTCCTGAAGACCTTCAATTTGTCAGTTTAGCCCATCTGACCCCTAAACCACCCACCCATAGCCTGGATGCACATCAAGGGCCCAACACTATTTAGATGTGGGGGCTGGGGAGAACGGGCTTAGTCTTGAAGGCAGGAACTCATTCTCAATTCCCAGAGCCATTTATCTGAATCTCTTCGAGGGTACTTGTTACTTTCTACCAGTATATGTTCTTATCTTCATGAGTTTATAGCTCCTTATAGCTGAAGTATAAACTCACTGATGGCTGTAGCTAGCATATAGCAGCTACTTAATACATTATTAGTGAAAAAATCAATTATGTCTTTTGCTGCATTCACACAACCAATTCTGTGTCCCTGATGAGTCATATGTTGTGATCAAATTCACTGTAAAACCCAACCTGTGGTTATCTAACATGGTGTATACCAGTGCATGCTGGCTGCTACCGAGGACACCAGTACAGATCCCAAATCTTAACAATCAGGACACAAACAAATGGAAGTTTAAGGATTATTCCGGGAATTTTTCAAGAGTATCAGAACTAGATCATTTTAATATTGGATATGTGGCTATGTTTTTAATATTTGCATATAGATGTACACTTTAGAACACTACCAGTTATTTTTAAAATAATAAGACTGATTCAAATGATTCTGTCCAAATTCATAATAACAACAAACACTCACTCTCACACATACATGAAACAACCACTCTGACATTCAGATCAGATAAGGATCTATTCAACCTGAAAGGACTATGTTGTCCAAGACAGAAGTAAGCTTAGAAGGTACTGGATATGAAATACTGACTGCATAATTCACTTCACACCACAATAATATTGACTGACATTGTGACTTGCGTAGGACTTTTTCTCTAAGATGATTACATCATAGGTGCAAATAAAATAACCATATAATTGCTCTAATGTGAGCTTAGTTTTAATCACAATACCAAAGTTTGATCTTGAACAATTCAACATACCATTATCCAAGAAAGAACCTATAAAATGGTAAATTGGACTATGAAAACCCACTTTACCCTTGGCCATGGGCAATAAAAGCTGGGTTTCAGTTGATGAGGTGTGAAGAAGACCGGAAATCCTACCTACATGGAATTTCATGTGCTTCATTTACGAGGTACAGACTATATCGTGCATATCAAAGAAAATGATGTTCAATCTTGATTTTTTTTAAAAGACACTATCCGTTAAGTGAGTAAGAAAAGAAAACAGTTGTTATATTATGGTGATGGAACAAATGGCTCCCTTTAAAGTTGAATATTTTCTAAGCATGCCCCTAAAAACTTTTCTGGTCCACAATAGTTATCCACTTCTATTTTAATTTTAAATTTTATGCATATCTATTACTTTTTTCCATTATGCATTCTGTACATGAATCTTTATTCAAACATAATCCATTTACATTTATTGTACTAATGAATAATGTGTAGTATTTCTTCTATTATCTTGTTTTATGTTTTATGTGTTTTATAATTCATGACTATTTTCCTTTTGTTCTTCAGCCTTTTACTATGTGGAAACGTTTTCTAATCTTTTAGTAATCTGGTAATTTCCAAGATGTATATCCTGTTTTTAGTTATACTGATAGTTAATTCAAGTGTAAATTTTAAAATGTTCCAGTGTACATTTTTTTCGCAGGAAGGAAGAACTGTTGACCCTTTGCACTTAATAAATAAGATGGTAAAATGAGCATTACTTTACTGTCCTTCCTTTTTGCTCCTTCCTGGTTCCCCTGGAATATGGCATGATTCTGATGATTCTGATGATGCTTACAATTATCACTATTATGTAAATTATTTATATTTTCTCTTTTTTACATTTTCATTCAATTTTCTAATCACAATTACAACAATTATGTAGACAACTCAATGTTCATCTGGCTTCCATATTACCACTATTTGCCTACTTTTAACTGTTCAATTTTAACTTGTTTATTGGTCAGTTGCCACATGTCTTCAAGCATTTTTCAGAAGCAATATACAGGTGATTTACTTGATGAGCTTTTCTTATAGTAAATCTTTATTTAGAATTCTACTTTCCTTCTGCAACTTGCCATCAATGATCCATTTCTTTTATTTTTCCATTTGCCCTAGGAGAGACTTCTTTTCCCTGTTTACTCAGTCTTGCATGAATCAAGCATTCTCTATGCCTAAAGTTTTCCAATATTTACAAATGGTAGGAGTCACCAGGTCCTGTCAATAGCCATTGGAACACCATCAGGATCTTCCTCCCAGATCCCAAACTGGACTTCTGCTTCATCGCAGAGCTCCGTCTAAATTTGCATTCTTTAAAAATCAGTTGTATAGTACAGCCCTTTTGAATTAATGAGGGGTCTGCTTCTCCAATCTGATCATTTTATACTGGGAAGCACGATTTATTCATAGATAATTTGATAGTCTCTATGTCTTTCCTTTCAGACGCAGGCTTATACTGCAGTTCCCATAATATGCTTCTCTCACTCTTTTCCTGTCTCCTCCATTTATCGTCAGTGTCCCACACCACTGCGTTCTATTTCTGACCTGACCCTCTCGAGTTACCCAATAGTACACCCCAAACGGATATCAAAAGAGAAGCGCCAATGAAAGAGTTTGGTTGGGTGACATGACCTTAGCCAAGACAGAAAGCAGTTGCTTCACCATTTAATTGGTGAATGATCCAGAATTCTAGGATACATAACTCAGTAAAACAGGGTGGAAATTTCTCAATGTCTTCCTGCTTGATCCAGCTTGTCTACCCCAGGCACCGTCCAAGCTGTAGTTGGTAGAAATTCCTCCCGGCATCTAGCAAATCATTAGTCTGTATTCCTAATTTTCAGCACTGTGGAAGCTTTTATCTCTCACTCAATTTCCATAATTATTTCAATGAGAATTTGGGAAGGCAAATAACATGCCCCTAGCTAGCTGCCATTTTATCTGGGAAGTTCATCTTCATAGGGATTTTTAATGGGAACTGGGAGAAAGAATGTTAATCTGACAACATCTGAAAAGAAAGTCTGTCCCCTTGGCTTTCTTTACAGTGGAGACAAGCTTTGTAAAAGTAAAATAAAAAATAGTAGGCAAAATAGGACACTGATTCTATTATGCTGCCCCTTTTCACTGACCGTCAAAGTGCCTGGAGAAAGCGGTCATCTCACACTGGGGGCATTTCTTATCAGAGAATAATTAACCAAAGCAGCAGCTGGACTAGAAACCAAGGCTTCAAGAAAAAGTGGAGGGGTTGCTGGAAGCGGGTCTTATCTAAGACGAGTACCCAACGCCAGTGTGAGAGAGTAGGACAGAGCTCAGGACACAGGTTCTGGCCTCTGACTGCTTGTTTCCAAATCCTGGCTCTACTGGCAAATTAACTATAGGTCCTTAGGGAAGGCAACATGTCTATGCTCTGGTCCCTCATTACAAAGATAGTTCCTTTCTTAAAGGGTAGCTGTAAGATAAACGGCATTATACATGCAAACACTGAGACTAGAACCTGGCCCATGGTGAGGGCTCATTAATGCTCACTGTTGTTATTATCCTCGCCCTCATTTCTTAAACAGGGTGAGATCTGATACAGATAAGGCAGAACCAGCTACTAGACATAACCATGAGCCACATGTGCAGATGAGAGACAGGGCTGTTGGTTCCAGAATGTCCTAGTGGCTCTTGAGGATGTCAGGAGGTGACTGTTGAGACCACAGGGAGAGGAAGCCCCGAGCTAGAAGTCACACACTCCCTGAAGACAGGAATGTGGCCTTTTTTTCCTTGAAATCACTTTATTTTCTGTACTTAGCCTAGAGACCTGTATGTGGGAGACGTTTAATAAATATTTATTAAAGGAATAAATTTGTTCACTGAGTGCAGTAGGATCAGGACACGCCTGGACCAGTCAGAGCAGACCAGAGGCAGCACGGAAGCAGAGACAAAGCCTGAGCAGATTGTCACAATATTAGTGTCCAAAACAATAGCTCCGGTTTTTCATTCACCAACTTAAATGGTCCAGGTAAAGGGCTTCATTTTCAATTCTCCATTTCAATTCAAAAATTCTATTTTCAAAATGAAGAAACTGAGGAGCTAAGTAACTTGTTCAGTTCTCTCTCCACCAGCCTGTGTCCAAGCCAAGATGGGAAGTGGCTGGCCCACGCTCCTTCCCCCGACCACACCATGGCTCAAAGTCCTCAACAAGGGCCAAGTGGCCTGGCCCTGAGAGTGCATACATGGAAGCCGCTGGCTTTGTAACGCAAACGTTCACCTCAGAAGATGTATTTGAGGCAGAGGGAGAGGAAGAAAACTGAAGGACCTGCCCCTGCAGATTCATCTCGGAGGCACCAGAAAGGACAATCGGCAGCTTGAGATTCTGGTAAATCAAGCGAGATCTCTGGCTGGGCCAAGCCTCACACTGTTTTGATCATTTCTCAGCCCTTACAAGGAACTGAAATAATAAAATATTCACATATTCTGGTTGCCTTTTTATTACCCTGCTTCAGCATCCAAAGGGGCAATTACCATGACAGTCACCAAGAAAAACATGAATTTGGATATTGCTCGGCCATTGCAAGGAAGGAGATGTGAGACAGCCTGAACGGGACTATTATATAATCTTAATTTGCTCCAAATGAAAAGTCATATATTTAAAAGGAAAATAAAAAACCATGTGACTGTTGCAATGGAACATGCATTATCCATCCTAAATTAATAACCTCCCATTTCCACCTCCCAAATGACCATGATTACAAGTCTGACCTTTTTGGCTGATGACTCAAGAAAGAAAGGCCAGCGTCTCAGCTTCTCCATGTCTCCGTGCAGTAATGTGTATTTGCTCTTTGAAGGAAATCCTGTAACACTGTGAAGGCCCCGGAAGTGTTCTAAGAGAGTATAGGTGACCAGAAGAGCACCATCCTACAGGTGCCTCACAGCCCCTCCCCACAGTGGGCCTGAGTGCCAACCCATTACTGATGGACAAGGACTGGAAGCCTGTGGGGACCTTAGCCAGTGGGGTCATCCGTGCTCAAGGACCACCAGAATTCCCACAATAGCCCCACAGAAGGAGAGACTTCCCACTGATCAGAGTCCCCAGAAGGGAAGTGACACTGTCCATGCAAGCCCATGCTTGCTCTACGTCCCTCCTGCCACACCTGCGTGCCCATACACAGCCGCCGCTGCAGGAGAAATCCTACTGGCTGACAGGACTAGCCCCCACTTCCTTCTAGGAGAGAACGTAGGGCCAGGGCTGGGAATGCCTGGCCCCCCCCAGCATGGGGCAGCGCCTGGCTCCTCATCTACCTGTTAGTAGATGGGAGTGGTGTCTTCCTCAGGTTAGGAGTTAGAAATGACTAGGAACTCACCCACTGCCCCAGTGGGTGGGGAGTGAGAGGGACAGTAGGAGGTTCAAGGAACTATAGACCCTAACACACTTGCCTAGATCCACTGCCTTTCATAGGACTTGTGGGCACTGGAGTTACCTGGAAGTGGCGTTTCGCAAACTGAGGCAGGGTGTGAAGGCAAGAATTTTGTCTGAGGTGACAGAGGATGCTGAAATGCATGGCACATGAAGTCTTGGGCATCCAGAGTCGGGGCAACCAGACCCTAGGGGGTCACACATGTCAGAGGCCAGAGGAGCTCTCCATCAATGTGGCCTCAGAAACAGGGCTCCCTGGGATGAGGGCAAGGACAAGCCAGCGTGGGAGAGAGGGTGCCAGAGAAAATTTGAGCCTCAGAAAATGTCAAAGTGTGCTCCAAGAATCAAGACTACACGAATTACCCGAGTTACGTGTTAGAAATGCAGATTCCTGCATTCCACCCGAGACCTGTGAAGCGGAGTCTTTGAAGATTAGCATGATTTGAAGTGTGAGGGCCAGAGAAAGGCGGGAAGACTGGAGCGAGCCTACCTCTGCAGAGGTTTCCTTTATTTTCCCAGCCCTTGCCCAGGCCACCACTTCTAAGACTGTGTCCAGGGCCTGGAGTACACAAGACAAACTGACTTCAAAACTGACAACCCACTTAGGTTAGTACAAAGCTCATTACCCATTGGGCTAATCCCCAGGCCCCACCCGCTGTGCTAAGGGGCCCTGCATCATTAGTCTGTTCCCGACATGAACCAAGAGTTCCAGCTCCCCCGTGGTCACAAGCTTGGGGCTTGCAGCTCAGACGGGGACCTGTGCCAAGCTTCCACCGTCTGCCTCAGCCTGGTCCTTCCCAGCTCCCTGGCACTGGAGCTGCTGTGAGGCCCAACTGCCAGCTACATTAGAGGCAGTTAAGGAAACAATTACAGGCCCAGAACAGCATCAGTTCTCACCAGTCCCGACAGGGTCAGAGAAAGAATCTGCAGCCTAAACCCACCTTCTGGCGTAACTCAGAATTAAGACCAGTGATTTGCCTGGATCTCCTGGCTGTGGGGCCTGCAGCACCGGGCACATCACATACAATCACAAGTCGTGGAATGAACCAACCTTGGGATGCTTCGAGTCACAACCCACCCCGCCCACCCCACCACAGCACCCCAGTGCGTGGGCTGGGCATCTGCCTGCTCTCAGATGACCTGCCCAGTCATCTGTTGCTCTAGGACAAACGATCTTTTTGTTAAGCCCCTGAGAAACTGTTTCTATGCTCTTAGATGTTGGTTCTGGCTGTGCATGCTCCCAGCCCCCAGCCAGAGAACAGCACGAAGCAGGGATCAGCAAACTTTTTCTGTAAAGGACCAGAGAGGAAATATCTTCAGCTGTGATGATCTCTGTTGTGACTGCTCAGCTCTCCTGTTGTGGTGAGAAAGCAGCGTAGACGATGGGTAAACGAATAGTTATAGCTATATTCCAATAAAATGCTCATTACAAAAACAGGCAGTGCTCCCGATTTGGCCCAGGCACCGGGGTTTGCCAATCCCTGGCATGGAGGTTAAAAGGGAAGACTCTAAAGACAGATGGTTGGGTTCAAATTCAAGCTCCAACAGTTTCCTATCTGTGCAGCCTTAGGCAAATCTCTTGACTTCTCTAAGATATATTGCTAGTGTCTCCAGCATGCTCTTATAAGGCTGCACTGCGATTCAGGCATATAAAGTGCTTAAGAGGGTGTCCAGGCACGTAGTAAACAGCCAACAGCCGATCGCCCTTAGTGGGACTCTCTCAGACAGTGACTACGCGGCCAGCACTTCCGGCACTTGGCCTTCGCCTTCCCCTGCTGCCCAGAGCTCCCCCCATGTGCTCGCCGGTGCCCAACCCATGTCTGGGTTTGCTCCATTCTCTGAACAGTGTTTTATCCACTGCTCAGCTGCCCTGGCTGAAGCCAGCCTCTGTGATTGGTTTGCATGCTGTGGGCCCCCCCCCAGCACGACTGAGCAGGGCTCCTCCAGTTACCATGTCCCCTGCCTGCCCAGGGCTGCCACTTGGTCCCCACATGCTTCAAACAGCAGCCTTTGCCCTTTTGACATCCTGGACGAGTGAATAGGACTATGGCCATGACATCATCTTCCGTACGAGGGCTTGCCAGTAGTATTCTGAGGAATGGTCATTCTATGAGACAGTAACAGGTGCTTGCAAGAAGGAAAAATGTCCTGTGGCCAACTAGGCTTTGGGAACACAGGGGTAAAGACAGTTTGAAATGTTTCTTTCCTACAGAACTTCTCAGGGCCTTTCCTAAGCTAACCTGTACTGTTCATCTTCAAGAGAGGAATCCAAGAACTCCACAGCAGTTCCACAATTAATGTCAATATGAAACAATTTTCAAGGGCCGTCATACATGACCAGGATTCTAAGGGACACATCTTGGGAAATGCAACTCTGGGCAGAGAGCTGCGCATCTCTGCTCTCCCGAGTTGCTTGACGGCAAAGGGTAACAGAGTGTGCACGGTAGAGAAATCTTGGAAATCCTTCCTGTTTGTTATCCATGTCTTCATTTCTCATCACAACTTGCCTGGCACAGTTGTACAGAGCATGCTGCCTGCCCACCTCCAGGAGGTGGGTTTTCCAAGCATAAGGGCCTGCTCCCTCTGTCAGCCAGACCAGCCGGATCTATAAAGAATTCCCTTAGTTCATGAAATCTGACGCTGCTTCCTTCCTGAAGACACCCCGGTCACCCCAGTCAATCTGCATCTTTCCAAATGTTCTCCTCTTTGACTCTTAAAAGAAGTTCAAAGTGGCCCACAATTCATGTCAAATGCACTGCCCTGCAGCTTCCTAGTGTGTCCCCATGGGCTCCTTTATAAAACCATGGCTTTATGTGTCTCAGTCATCCCATCTCCTCAGGGGCCTTTTCTGAACTCGGTGAACTTGTCTAAACATCCCGAGCCTTATCGTGTTTCCCTCAGCCCCCTTTCTGCACGCCCAGAGCCTGGTGACGCTGACCTGGGGAGGCACTGTGGGAACGCTAAATCTTTCTAGCAATTCCCAGCATTGCTGTGTGCATTCCTCACCCCCATGTGCGTCCAAACGGTCGCAGCCTCAGCCCTGTGGTCCAGGCAGAGTCTCCGGGGGCAGCAGGGTCCTCTTATCCTAGAGGCCATGCCACTCCTGCTGCTGGCCTGATACTCGTTCATTGACAAGAGATTCCTCTTTTCTTCTTCATTTTCTTTATTGCAAATCGGTGGGAAAAATGCTGACAAGCCACCAATGCCTGGGCAATACCTTGAAGTCTCCTGATGAAAGTTGCCACAGAGCTACTCCCTATTATTATTTCTGCAAACAAGGGGAATAATAGCTTGTTGCTTCACCTAATTCCCCTGAGTGGGCTCAGGCTCTCTAATTAGCTGGGTTAGAGGGCACTTGCTCAGAAGCTGCACCCGCGGGCACCGTGGGCCGACGGGGTTTCACCACGTGCTCCCCAGGGCTCCTTCAGGCAGCGCTGCTGTGGGGCCTTCGTTGCATGGGAGGGTGAAGCGGGGTTTGTAATATGCAGAAATCAACTTTAATGGAAGAATCTACAAACCCACGAGGCAAGTGTGTGCCAGTCCCTCCCTGTCGTCCCAGCACCCATGCGGAGGGAATAGATGTCTGTCTTTTTCAAGCCGGGGCCGAGGTGCTGGAAAGATGATCTGGGAGGGCGTAGGAGTTCTCACCAACTCGGGGTCAAAGATGGGCTCTAATTCATCTTTCTTCTCTTTTCCTTGGCAAAGCTGCTTCAGCCTCCTCATTTTCAAAATGAGAGGGTTGATGAAGTGCATGGTTTGCAGACCGCTCCTCCCAGGCATCAGGTTCTTCAGGGGACATTTGCGGGCACTCCATGGCCAGGAGGAAGGCTGCTGGGGTGAGCAGTCTTGGATCTGATTGAAAAATCAGATTCACTCTACTATTATCCATTTATGGTTCCCCATGAGCGTTTATTTGGGGGGAGAAAAGCTTTCTTCTGTCTGAAATGATCAGGTTAAGATATTGCTAAGACCTTTTGACCCTTAACGTCCTTTGACCTCCATTCTAAGCACCTCCCATTCAGATGCTCCCCGCAAAGCCTGTCTTTTCATGCCCCATGTTTTCTCTCACATTTGCCCAACTGTCAGTAACAATTATGAGTGTATTTGTGGGAAGGAAATAAAGGTATGTTGTATGCGCCTGTGTTTTTTCTAATCTAGTTATCTGGTGGAAATAGAATCCTATCTTTTCTGACTTGGGCTCTCAGTAGTATTTTTGGAAATATTTTCCCCCATCAGTTGTTTTCCTTAGTCCCTCTGCCTTCACAGGCCAATCCCTACCGCTCAGCAAGCATTTTGACACCTCACCCAGCTCGAAGCCAGCAACCATTGACCTCATAGAGCATCTATGCCTGTTCTTAAAGCTGGTCCATATGTTTCAGGTTCGCAGTGAATTTTTAAAGGGGTTCCCCCCACATGCAGCCTGGGGGTCGCACCTCCCTTTGTGTACCTTCCGTCCCTGGCAGTTGTGCAGGAGAAGAAACCCAGGCGGCCCACTGCTCACTCTCGTGGGTGGGAGCTTCTACAGGCTCATTCCACAGCTCTCCTGCATCGTCTTTCCTTCCTGTTGCCTGACCCCCACCCCTCCTAACGCCTCACAGGCTGCTCCCTACAGGCTAAGTGCCTCTTTCTCAGCACGAAAGTGTTCCAGCTGCCGGCCTCGTCCTTCCCTCCCGGGAGCCTGCTCCCCTCTACAGCCCGACCCAGCAGAACTTCTGCAATTCTGCAAGGGCTGCATGGCCCCTCCCCCACGTCCCAGTGGTCCCCCTCCCTCCTGCGTGGTGGTGAGTCAGCGGAACTTTGGCGATGCTGATCCCCCGGGTGCTCTTGGAAAGGACATGAAAGGGCTTGAGCAGGGAGCTTCCGCAGCAGGCCCCCGCTCACTTTACCAAGGACTTTCCCGCTGCTGTCAACGGCCACCTTGGACCCAAATATTGTGCCTCCAACCTAGGCAGTCCCCATGACCTCATGGCTGCTGCTCCTCAGAGAGGCAGCTTCCTGAGAAGCTCTCTGCTTCTGGCCTCGTCTTCCACCTAAACCAGTACTGCACCCTCCCACTCACCCATCCCCACCCTGACCTCTGCTGGGCCACATTTGAGCAGGCACTTGGAGAATGACATCCTTTTCCAATGTGCCTCTTAACCCTCGCTCGGGCTGGGGACCCCACGCAGTCCATGGGCTCCTCCCTCGCCAAGGCCTGTACAACAGGCTATTAGTTAAGATATCTCAATGCCACAGGCTGACCCCACATTTTCTTGCTATTTCCTTGCCTTCCTCTCTTCCCCCCAGCGCCAGGCCTCCCACACAGAGATTTCTCATCAGGGCTGGGGTCGAGAGCAGAGCCTTCCCCTCCTCTGATTCTTTTCCTACAGCCCACGGCTGCAGAGAGTCTAAGCAGCATCTGGCTTGGGCCGGTCTGTAGAGATCTGGAATCCAAACAGTCTTTAAAGAGTTATGACTCCAGGAACCGTAGATGGCAACGTTTTCTATTATTAACAGTTCCAACTTTCCCATCTGGCTGTTTTCAGAATGAAAGCTTGAGATTACTGTCAGCATTAATTACAATCAGGTGTACTTTTCTTCTACTCCATTTTGCCCCAATGGTTTCTCACACAGCAAGAAATCCTTAAAATGCATGTCCTTTGAAATGGGGCACATAAATCCTGGCTGCTGGTGAGAGCTGCTGTCAGCCTGCAGGGCTCTCCCTGGATCCTGGGAACCTGGTGACGTGCCCTGAGCTTCCTCAGCTCTAGAGGGTCGCCCGAGCCCCTTGAATCTTCAGGGCAGGAAATGTCAAGAGAATCGACATCCTTGCAAGATTTCTGGCACTTCCTGCTTCTAGTCTAACCAGAGCTACCTCAAGAACAGTTTGTGGAATGTCTGTTTTCAAGGCCCAGGTGAACCAGAGAGGGAAAAGCTGCAAAGGAGGAAAGATGAGCTGGTGGAGCAGCGGTCCCCAAGTTCCCTCTCATTCCCGTCCCAATCTCTTTCCTCATGTCTCATCTTTTGCGTCCTCTCCCCCGACCCCTGGCTCTGTTTCTAGTCAATGTCTGAAAAACATTGTCTCATTGGAACGATTTTCCTTCCCTCCATCTTTGTCCTTATATGCATATTTATTTACGTGCTGCTTTTCCCATATTTTCTAGAAGCTTCTTTTCATTACTCTCCTCAGGTTTATTTTTCTCCATAGACTTTCCACGAATATTAATCTTCAGGATCAATTAAACATCAGGACCATTCTTGTTTTGCAAAGACATTGAATTTAATTCAGATAGGCCATTCGAGGATTTTAGTTATTCTTTAATAGCTCTGCTATTGAAGCCATGGCTCTACCATCACTAATTGGGTGACCCTGGGTAAGCTGCTTCAACTTACTGAGCTGCTGTTTCCTTGCCTGCAAAGTGGGGATACTATGCCTTCACAGGGTTCCTAAGTGGACTAGGGACAGTGACAAATCAACACTGGCGAGTGGCAGGTGTTAGCTGCTCACCCGGGGCATGCTCCGTGATTTGGGGCATTAGGAGAAGGAACAAGGGCCTGAGGCTTGCCTATTCATGAGAAGGCAAATCTCTTCCTTTTGGAGGGTGGAGGAAAGTGGTTGTGAAGCCTACAAATGTGGGAGTGGTAATAAAAGCACCACTGTTTTTCACACCAACCATTTTTTCATCATGGAGCCCAATCTTCACGGGTTCCTTTTGTCACATGTGGCTCATTTCGTTTTCTAATGGAATGAACCAACTCACCCAGTTGGCTTGTGGTTTTATCCGTGAGTAATTGCAATATAAACTTCTAGTCTTCAAAAAAGAAAACCATTACCTTGGAAACTTTGCCCCATCCCCAACTTCCCCTGACATACCGCCCACAAAATAAACAACTTGGGGAGAAGTGGGGGAGAGAGTTGACAACTTTGAAAAAGCTGGGTGGAGTACGCGACTTCTTTCCTCAATAAAAACTGAAAAGAGGAGTTTACCACATTGGTTGTGCTCCTAATTCGTCCCTTGACAGAACTTGCCCTAGTTCGCTGCTCCCAAATCACTTGCCTCTCTGAGCTCAATGGTGGTGCCAGCTCTGCTTCCTTCCATTCATGCCTGCCTTCCTCACCTCAGCTGCCTGGAGACCTTCCATGGTGGGTATTAGCCACAACTCCCCTCTGAGCTCCTGCAGCCATCTTTCAGATGAATTCCCCCGCTGCATTTCATAATCTCGGTGGAATAAATGAAGCTTTTGACAGTTAATTTATTTCCCTGATGTATTTCAGATGTCTCTTCAGACAAAGCGCTGGGCTAGTCCTGTTGGTTGTCTTGAATCGGATATTAGGAGAGACTACTTCCTCGACACTGTTATTGAGATATGCATTAATTGTATTTGCCCAGAGTCACAGAGCTCAACGACCTTCCGAGCTCCTAATTTTTCTACTTCATTAAACTCAATGGGTGTGCTGAGATTCATAAATGAGACAGTTATGAATGTGGTCGCAACTGCGTGGGTCTGCTCGAAAACGCTATCTCATCGCTGTACTCGTGAATGTACAGAAATCATCCATTACCAGCAAAATTAAGGGGCATATGTTATGTAGACAAATGGTTTAGTCAAACACTCCCTTTTCTAGACTTTTAATGTTTTTGCATGAGTGTTTTTTATTGTTAGAGTCTGCAAGTCTTATTTCTTTCCCTATGTTCTAAACTTCTGAAGGGAGTGTCTCCACCTTTGTCTCATTCCCAGACACTTAGGAGATAGTAGAGTGTGTCACGAATACCCTGAGGCCAGCAGGGCTGAAAGGCAAGATCGTGGGTTGAATGGACACAAAATTCTGGCTGTGGCTGTTATTATTTCCTATTTTCCAAACCATGCCTTCGGTAGCTCACCCACAGGGAAAGCCATAGTCATCACGGAGAGACTGTCATTATTGGTGGACCCCTGGACCACCCCATTGCCATGGCCACCTTCACTACAGGGTGGTATCCCTGCACTAGGGGTTAGGGTGTAACTTTTTGAGTCAGACTAATACATATTTCAATCCCAGCCCTGTTACTTACCAACTCGGGGACATCAGAATGTTGCCTATCCTTTTAGGGCCTCCCTTTCTTTAAATGTACAACAGGCTCGTCGCTAATTCAAGGATTCAATAAGGTGGTGTGCATAAAGCTTTCAGGACAGTTTCAATGCCCGGCACGTAGAACACACTCTGTAAATGGTAGCTTTCTTTTTGTAAGCTCAAACTGAACAACAGACATGAACCGCGTGGGTATCCACCAACTCTTCTCTTGCCAGAGGTTACCTCTGTTGGTTCCAGTCTCTATACTATCGTATGAGTTTCCTCTGCTGTGTAACGAATGACCAGAAACTGAGTAGCTTGAACTAACACACATTTATCCCTCTTACCATTTATATGGGGCAGGAATCTGGGCTCTGCTGAACTGGATCTTCTGTCTAGGGTGTCACAAGGCTGCAGTTAAGATGTTGGCCAGTCTGGGTTCTCACCTAGAGGCTCAGTTGGAAACTAATCCACTTTCAAGTTTACTCAGGAGTTGGCAGATGTCAATTCCTTGCATCTGTAAGACTGAGGGCCTTGACTTCTTACTATATGTCAGAACAAGAGGCCACCCACAGTTCCTTGCCTTGTGGCCCTCTCCATGGTCCTTATGACCACACGGCAACTCGCTTCTTCAAAGACAGCAACAGAGAAAAAGAGTGAACCTGCTAGCAAGACAGAGTCACATGTAACATAATCACAGCAGTGACATCCTATTGCTTTGCCATATTTTCTTGGTTAGAAGCAAGACACAGGCCCCACCCGCAGTCCATGAGAGGGGATCATACAAGAGGACACCAGGAGGTGAGCATAATGCAGGTGACTCTAGGTCTGTCTGCCACAACTAGAAAAGGCCTCAGAGGGTAAGAGGTACAAGACGAGTCTACATGTGCGGTTCTCAAATGTCTGAACCCCTGGCCAGCAGCGTCAGTATCACTGGTCCCACTGCAGCATTCTTAAAGGCTGTAACAAAGTATCACAATCTTAGTGGATTAAAAAAACCACAAATGTATTATTTTACAGTTCATGAGGTCAAAAGTCTGAAATGAATCTCACTGGACTGAAATCAGGGCTCCATTCCTTTTGGAGGCTCTAGGGGATAATTTGTTTCCTTGAGCTTCTAGAGGCCGCCTATAATCCTTGCTTCATGGCCACAATACTCCATCTTCAAAGCCGGCAACAGTGGGTTGAGTTCTTCTCACTTTATGTCCTCTGACCTCTTCTATTTTTTAAGGATCCTTGCGATTACATTGGGCCTACCTGGATAATCCAGGATAATCCTCTTATTTTAAGGTCAGATCATTAGCAGCCTTAATTCTATCTGCAAACTTAACTCCCCCTTTCCATGTAACATATTTATATACGACAGGTGTCAGAATGTGGACATTATCATTCGCCTACCTCGCATACTGAATCAGACATTGGGTCCAGCTACCTCTGGTTTAACAAGCCTTCCAGGTGATTCTGATGCACTCTCTAGTTTGAAAGCCACTGGTCTGCATCAACAGGGTTTGAAACAATTTATAAGATACAGATATCAATACCTGGTCACTGGCGAGAATTGAGAGGATTATTGTGATGGTTAAATTGTGTTAAACAAAATATTAAAGAAACCATTAGTATAAGCAAGAGGAATTCTTTTTCTGGTTAGAGTTTCTGAAATCTGTACTCTATCCTCCAAAAACTAAGGGGCAACAATCCACCCTCCTTCCGTGTCAATGCAATGAGAAGAGAGCTCCAGGGGAGATGGAACTGGGAGATGAGCCGCACCTCTGGTGTTTCTCAGAGATGATGCAGAGGAGGAAGGAAAACTTTCCCATGCCATCGAGGGGGATGCGTCACTGCAGACAGAACACCTCAGCATCCTTTGCAATTAGTAATAAATTCCCACGGGCAGGCAGTGAGGAGATGAATCCAAGGATATGAGTCCAAACAGCGTAGGGTACAAAACAGTCCATAAGTGAGGGGATGCTGCAATAGACAGAAACGCTTACCTTAGTCTTACCTGACCGAGTTGTTACCACATCCGTTCTGATAATGGGATCTGAAGGACTTCAGTCGCATATGATGCTACATACGGTTTGTTGCACATTATAAGGGCTAAATAGCTAGGAAAATAATGAATGGGTTTTCCCTTTTTTTCTTTTCTAAGACCATGACTTGCTAATTAATTGGCCCAGGACAGCGTCTTGGTTGAGCGGATAAGGGAAGAGTATGAAGAAGAGAGAGATTAGGATTTGTTTCAGAATTAACTCAAAATTTGAGCTTCAGCCCTCATAATATAGACATTATTCAAGATAGTTTTTTCTCCCCTTTCTACACATTGAGAGTTAACCATGGAGGACTCTGATCACAAATTCTCTTTATGGGGAAAAAATTGCCTATTTTCCATTAAGCCTAGTCGTGATAGATTAAGGAAAAGGAGGAGATGACCAAAGTCAGTTGTTCTCAAACATCGGCTGCATTAGAATCATCTGGAGAGCTTGTTAAACTTCAGATCCCTAGGCCCTCCTCCAGAGATTCTGGCTCAGGAGAGGAAAGGCTGCCTCTTCTCCTCCCTGGAGTGTTTAAGCTACAAGGGGGAGAGACATAGAAAATGCTAGAGCAGAGATATATGTCCCAATCTTCCTCTTCCCCAAGTTGAACCTAGAGAAGCTAAAATGAATTAAATAAATTAAGATAATTAAGAAGGCAGAGGGAGGAATTTTGTCCCCAGGTTCCCCATTCGTGATTCTTGAAGATAAGTACTCAGAGCCCTATGCCAACGTAGTGCATTCTAGCCCAGATAGGAGAGTGGAACAGCGGGGTCAGACAGACAGAGCCCTAGTTGGCACCTTTGAGCATCTCATAGCCTACACTGGGCCAGCCCAGGACTACCCTGTGATGGGCTACTGGACATGGGACTGGATAGGGATGTGACGGAGACTTGGTGTTCCACAGCCACCTGAAACAGATAGGAGACCGTGTCAGCCAGTGGGAGATGAATGATGACTCCCACAGAGCGTCTGCTGAGCCGAAACAGCAGACTATAGTTCACCAGTTAGAGACTTCAGACTTGAGTGCCAATAGGGCAGGGCCACCCGGATACAAAGAATATTGAAGAGCTAATGGAGGGAGCCTCCAAAGATCTTCCACCACCCAGTCACATAAGCCAGCCCCCTCCCCCAACACCCAGATGCCCCTCAGAGAGCTGCCAGAGGAGGAAGAAAACTGAGGACTAAGAATCAAGAACCAAGGCTGAGCGTTACCAAAAGGACAACTCAAGTCATCGCCTTGCACTACGTTTAAAACAGATAGGTCTAAAAGCTGATTTATTTACAATGATCAAGACTTTACTGTGTACACAAATGATGGTAAAATGGATGGTCAACTTGTGTCAATGCCCATGGAGCAATGGCTGCCGGGGTGGGGGTGGGGGGAGCTATGTTGAGGGTTAGGAAGTTTCGAGAGGGCTTGGTCATTTAGTAGAGACTACCCTGAGTGAGAGGGTCAGGTGACATGGTTGCCATCACTGGGATATGCTACATTCTGGTTTTAGCGAGTGAATAAGCACAAATTCACAAAGATGGGCAAAGAATCATCATCTCTCTGGCCTTAGAAATGTGTCTTTTACCAACAGAAATAAAGCGAAATATCTGACTTTCATTGGAGTTCTTATCAATTTGGCCAAGTCATTGTCATTACTGTTTTGAGATTGAGGCTAAGTTGCATGTCCCCTCCTTCTTTCTCTCCACAATGGGCATGGATAGCAGAGAGAGAGTCAGTGAATTTTCAACAAACGTGGGCTGAAGCCCTTCACAGGTAAGACTCCATGCTGGGTTCTGGAAGTAACACAAAAATAAGTATGATGCAGACGTTCTCTAGGAAGGGTACTATGTTATTCTGACCAGCAAGCCTATGAAATGTGTTTTTTTATGTGTTTGCTAGATGGATTAAAATGACAGTGGCAAAAAGCCTTCTCTTCCCCATTGTGATAGGAACCCAAAATCCCTGGAGAACTGCACCCACCACCTCCTTGGAAAGCAGAGAGAAATTACAGGGCAGAAACACTGGATCTCCTGAGCAGACACATTGTGAAGTTCCAGCAAAGCTGCAGGGAGAAATAGTTTGGGAATAACAGTAATTTTTGAAGGCCACTTATTTAACCTATCAAATCATTCCAATCAAGAATGGAACCCCTGATCACTGTTGGGCGGATGGGTAAGGTTTTTCCTGCTGGTCACACCTAGTGTGAATATTGCCTACCAGTAGTAACAATCAGGTGGAAATGCATTCCTTCCAATATATTTCTTGCAGTTGTTGGGGGTTTTTTTTTCAATATTCCCTGGGTTTCAGATCTTAAAAGAATGAAAAATGACTGAAATACGTTTTTGTGAAGGAAGTAGTGTTTGCTGAAATGTGCATGTCATAATGTGTTCACCTGAACTCTTGCTATCTAAAATCACAAATAAATTGTTTTACATTTGAGTCGTTTTATGAAATGTATTCCGGGGCTATTTGTTTCTCTTAGATGCATACAAAATCTGTTATTAAAGCATGTTGCAATGAATTTTAGAGATTCTTTACAAATAATTACGTTAATGCCATGGTTTAGTTTAAAAATATATGACGCTCAGATAAATTCAAAAATTTGGCTACAAAGGAATTAGAAAAGCGTGGCAACCAAACTTTAGTTTGTCTTGTGTATTTTGAAGAGGCTGTTCTTTCTGATTATATAGCCTTCTTTAGTTGGGCTCCACGTAACCATCTGCCCATTCTAGGGGGTTCTATAAATGCTACATGATTCTGATTTTCACATTTAGTGTCAGTGCACCGAAATCTAACGACTGTACAGGAGACCATCAATTAATCAAAATGCTTGGGAGTGGGATGTTCCCTCCAGCTAATTGAATTTACTGGTAAATTCAGGCTTCCGTAGCAAATCCTTTTATTTTCACCCTTGTGAAGAATCCGTCTAAAATGCATTAGTCCACATTAGTAGCTAACAGCGTGCGGATGATTGACATTTGATATTCACAAACGATTGGTCATTTATTGTACTTGGGCACTTCTCATCTTTTTCTAGTGTTTGTTTTTTCATTTTCTGTGTAAGTCTAAATAAGAAATGGTATTGCATCTGTAATATTAAGCATTACAATATTTTGAGCTTGAACAGGAGAACTGAGTTAGATTTTCAATAAAGTATGTCAATTTTCTCAGCATCTTTTTATACATCTATTATTATTATTATTATTAATTACAGCAGTCTTCTAAAATTGTGAAATATAGACATATTTTCAAACTTGGGCAGAATTTTCAAGGAAAATAGGTCATTGTTACCCATATCTCAAATAAATTAAAATTTAAAAGTCTATATTATCCCACTTGGGTCATGGGGAAAATGCATAATTTCCCAGGAGGATAAGTAAGGGAAGGGATATTAGACTAGAGGGGCTTGTTTTCTAGACACCATTCAATCTGTTCTCTTTGAAGTTTACACTATGTACCTCCATCTTACCAGTCACACTGTGCCTTCTTTTGCAGCTTTTTTTTTTTTTGGCATTTCACCCATATCACTATAAGAAATTTAAAATTGAACACTTCTGATCATCTTTAACTCCTTGCATCATTTATCACAAAGAACAGTTCCTAAGTTGACATTTGATAAATTAATGTTTTAGTTTTCAAACTTTCTGCCCTCTTACTGTCATATACAGGGTCTGTAGATACTGAGAGACATTGCACTCTTATTCGGCTATTCATCATTTATTACTTTGCCTTCTATATAAGAAATGCTAGGTGTGTTTTTAAGGAATCTCCCCTGTAAAGTAGTTTTATGTGCCCCAAAAAGTGGAAATCTGTTGTTATAGTATTATTGGCCTCATTGTCATTATTTTAATAATCATCTTAGGAAAGAACTTGCCATTTCTGGATGGACCCTAATCCCCAAATGATAATCATAGCAACCGCCATAATAATGAGCAATATAATCACCATTCATTAAGACAGTGATTCATAATCTTACCTATTATCATATTATGTTTAATTATGATGATGGTGGTGAGAATTACGATTTCCAGCTAGTTGAGTATGCGAAGAATTTCAGAACTCAAGGGAAGAAAATGGAAACAAAAGATTTTATGAAGTTTTTTCCTTAAAAAATATCAAGAAACAAGCTATTTAAAAGTAAAGTTAAAATTCAAAACTTAGCTTGATTTAACTTCTCTCATTTGCCTGATCTTAAATAGAGAAATTGCATGTTTCCAGGTTGTTAAAAGCCTCTTATTTGTATGACTTCATCCTCCCAAATTTCTACTAAAATATTTTTGTTCATTTCCAAACTAAAAAAATCAGAGGCAATCCTGACATGAGGATGTGCTTGATTTTTGAAAGTCATGGCAAGTGTTTACGATAAGGTTGGAGAGTTGTGTTTCGTCCGGCCACTCTGGGAAGCATGGCATTGTGACACGACTGTGGCACAAGAGAAGGGAAAATGGGCTGCTGGCTTCTTGGCTTCTTGTTGTGGCTCTGCCAGCAGTGAGCTGTGTGCACTCAACAGTCTTGTCTGTGAACAAAGAAGAATGTTTTACACTCTAGGATGCTGAGAGCCTTATTAAGCATGACATGAAAACTACAACCATAAAGGAAGATATAGACATGCTTGACTATGTGAAAACTTTGAATTTCTGTAACAGAGAGGACATGACAAATTAACCTGAAAGACTATTTTTTTAAACTGATGAGAATATTTGAAAATATAACAATGGCCTGTTATTCATAAGGTATAAACAATTTCTTGTGTATTCATGATGTATAAACAAAATTACTATAGAAGACCAATGGCCAATGGCAAAGCAGACACCATTAGGTTATGAACTGGCAGTTCAGGTAAGAAGAGATATAAATGACAAAGACATTAAAAGATAGTCAACCTACTAATAACTAATGAAAACTAATATAATAAAATGCCATTTTTACTTATAGTTTTGATAATACAGTAGAGGGAAATGGACACCATCAAGCACTCCTGGTGAATGCAAATAGGGGCCAGCTTTCTTGGAATGCATGCACTTTTACTGCAACCTTTCACTTCTAGGATTCACTCTGTAGAAATATTCACATAATACAAAGATATGTGCTTAAAAATGTTCACTGATGCTTTACTGTAATAGTTAATCAGAAATTCTCTACAGATATATCAGCAGACAACAAGTTAATTTCTAAATACAATGGAATAAAATCAAAGGAATATTGAACAGCTCTTATTAATAAGGAGAATCTATGTTACTGGCATAAAAAGACATCATACATATGTTATTGTATGAAAAGCAAGCTTCAGAACACCATGCATTATTATTGTATTATTTAAAATATGTGTGGGACTATTATATATACATAATGCATCTATTGTCGTATTTACAGTTATATGTATTACTTATTTAATAATGATAAATCTTCCAGAAATTATAGAATCTGAGTGATGTATACAGCATCCCTGCTCCCAGCCCAGCCCCCAGTACCAATGTCTTCTTCCAGCTAGAAGGTGAAGGAAGCCAGATTACCCTGTGCTCCAGGCATTTTGACAGGCAGTGGGAATAGAAGGTTAAGCAAGAGACAACATCACTGCCTCCATAAGCTTACAGAGCAGCAAAGAAAATGGATACTTAAACATGAAATCACAAGTCACTGTGAAATGTACCACCAAAGGGAACTGAGGGCCCAGTTAGGCTTGCTATGTGACAGAACCATCAAAGTTGGCACCCACAAGGTGAGAAGGAGTTATTCAAGCAGAGGTAATATCAACAATGGTCTGAGCAGAGATTTCAAGGGTAGAAAGCAGGAGATATTCTTGGGGGTGCTCAGGAGACCCATAGAGAGCCCTACACATCATGCAATGGAGTTTTCATTTTATCCTCAGTGCAATAAAAAATTCAGGAAGGATTTATATGTGTTTACACAAGGGAGTGATATGATCAGATTTGAGTTTCTGTAAGATACACAACTCTGGCTACAGTGAAGAATGGAGGGAGACTTCCTTTTCTGGCAGTATGGCTGGCTGGAGACTTGGGGGGCGAAATAACTAGATCTTGCATTAAAAATAGTTGTGTGTGAGCCATGCCTGATGGCCTAGTGGTTAAAGTTTGGCACGCTCCACTTTGGTGGCCTGGGTTTGGTTCCCAGGTGCAGAACCACACCACTTGTCTGTCTGTAGCCATGCTGTGGTGGTGACTCATATAGAAGAACCAGAAGAATTTAAAACTATACACAACTATGTACTGGGGCTTTGGCATGGGGTTAGGGGAGGAAGAAAAAGGGAGGAAAATTGGTAACAGATGTTAGCTTAGGGCAAATCTTCCCCTGAAAAGAAAGAATAGTTGTATATGTATGTTTTGACTTATTTTAATTGCTGGACTTTCAGAAAATATGAGAAAGGGAAAACAAACCTGATAATATTTCAGATCAGTGGTTCTCAAAATATGGCCCATGGGCCTCTGCAATTCCCCAAGTACCTTTCCAGGGGTCTTCAAGCTCAAAATTATTTTCATAGTAAGCTGTTACTTGCCCTTTTTACTGTGTTGACATTTGCTCTGATTGTGCACACACAATGGTGGCACAAACCAGTAGTCCCTTCGCCTCCACATACTCACAATTAAAAAAATGCCAGTTTCATATAAGAACGTCCTTGATGAGATAGCAGAATGACTAATTTCGTTAATCTCAGCCCTGGAGAATCCATCTTTAATACTCTCTGTGATGACTTGGGGAGTACACACACAGCACTCCTGCTGCCCACAGAAGGAATTTCGTCTCAAAGAGAAACACTTGTATGATTGTTTCAGCTGTGAGCTGAACTAGCCACTTTTTCCATGAAGCACCAGTTTTACTTGAAAGGACAACTGAAAACCATAATTATACAGATTGGGTATTTGTCAAACATTTTCTTGAAAGTGAACGAGGCGAGCCTGTCACTTTAAGAAAAACAGCTGACAGTTCTTGTTGCCACTGATTAAACTGAAGCTTTTGGACAAAAATTAAAATTTTGGAAAACTTATACCCACCTCATTGAGCTTGAAAGCTTCGCAATAATTGAAGATTTTTCTGATGCAATCAGTGGATTTTTAACAAATGTGCTTTATTATGATATAAAATGAAATGTCAGTATTTGAAAGATCTGCATAATCCAGGGAACCAGTGTGGTTCAAATGACCAATATATGGTCTGTAAAATCCAACAGAGGTAAAAGATCCATCTAAATTGTAGGATCAACCAAATGGATTTTAATGTAACAGAGAACAAAAATTTCATTGATAAAAGTGCCGAATCCACATCACAACCAACTTTTAAGGAGCATACTACTTGTTGAGTTTTGGTGTTGTATCAAAGAAGAATACCCACAATTATCTGAAAAAAACTATTAAATACCTGTCCCTTTTCCAACTACGTGTCCTCTGTGAGGCTCTATTTTTTTCAAGTACTTGAACTGAAATGACTTATCACAGAGACTGAAGGCAGGAGCGTCCATGGGACTCCACCTGTCTTTTATTTCGCCAGACATTAAAGAGATTTGCAAAAATGTAAAACAATGCCACTCTTCTTACAAGTATTCTGTTTTGTTTTGGAAAATATAGTTTCTTTTTCATAAAAAAAATGTTATTTATATTGACATGGAATGGACTTAATGTTATTTTGAATGAATTTATAAATAAATGTTGTAGAAGTTTCAAGTTTTCATTTATAATGTTGTAAATGTCAATATAACCCACATTAAGACACTCTTTGGGATTATCAAATTTTAAGAGTAAAAATGTGTCCTGAAACTAAAAACCTTGAGAACTGCTGTTTTGTAGAATATGATTGTCTCTGAAGAAAATTATTACAGTTCAAGTGTCTTAGCCTGAAAACAGATCCCAGGATAAGAACTTGTGTGTATGTAGTTTATTTGGTAATGAGATCTCAGGAATGCAGGGAAAGTGAACACAAAGGGAAAGAAAACCAGTATTATCAGGTCAAGCACACCTTTGAGATCCCCTGGGACCTTCTGATGATCTGCATGACATACATCTCTGAACTGTCTGCCCAGGCCATGGAAGGCGGACAGCATCAGTCCACTAGCTTCCTTCCCCTATTGCTCAAGTCCTCTCTGCAGACTTTGCCCTTCCGCATTTCCTGGTTATCTGATGGCTGTCGGAGCATGAGTGCTAATCCAGGTCCCCTGATCATCCCACATTAAGTGTCTGAGAAGCCCCAGGGCAGAAAGCAAGAGGTACATTGCGGATATTCCCAGGCATGGAGTTGTAAGAGCTGAGTGAAGCTGGTTGGAGCCTGTGTAGGCCTGGTTGTAGCAGAAGTGGCTGGAGTTAGAAGATATGGACAAGAGGTTATGAAGTAATGCACAAAGCTTGCAACAGAATTCACCCCCTTGCATTACTCAGCTCTCTCCTTGCCTTCATCCAGTCATCACCTTCAAGGCGATGGTTCAGCTTAATTACGTCAAAAACTGATTCCAAGGGGCTCGTGGAATAAGCTGCAGGTTGCTGTCCCCTCTGCTGCATCTGGTCCCAAGGCCATGATTGCTATTCACTGTCTCTCTCCTCCACCCCCTATTCTTGCATTTCCCCCATCCTTGGCTAGCACTTGGGCTGGTCTAGGTTGCTGTTCCAGCAACCGAGGGTGACACAGACCTTCATCACTGATAAATCTGTGCCCTTAGCTGTCTTGTCCTTGCCAGGCTATGGTTGCTGTAAATTTTCACCCCCTTAGGTCACCAGGCACAGGAGCAACAAGCCATGTCCCAGCAAATATCCCTGCTCGACTGTAGCAGCAACCCTAGCAACACGGCAATCAGGGTCGACTACCCCAAGTCCAGAGTGACCCAACAGTAGTTGTAGCTTTAAGTTCAAAGGAACCCCATACTTTGTGCCCTGGAGGAAGTGTCCACCCCAACCCCAACCCAGAGGTCTAGGATATCTAATCTAGCAATATTTTATTCGTCAAGTGGGTGATGCCAATTCTTCTTTCCCCTCTCAGCTTCTGGACTCATGTATTCTAACTAATAGGGTTACGGCACCTTAGGTCAGCCATTGGTTTACTGCATATACTGCAATGTGGAGGACAGTGTCCAACCTGCAGGGCATCATCCTCAAGCAGACCCATTAGCTGCACCTCTAACAGGCTGCTCCAACATTTTCACTCCCGGCAAGTCTGGGCGATGAGATATGATGAGTGGATTCTATGGTCATGTACAGGTTTTTGCAACTCCTTCGTCATGAAATCAGTCTCTTGGTTCAGGGCCTTGTGTGGGATCCCATGTTGATATATCTGGCATTCTGTAAGCCATTGGATGGCAGTGATGACAGAGGCAAAGAAAACATACCCACAACTGGAGTAGAAGACATAGCCACATCCCTGGTGGAAGGGGTGTAATGGAATCAGTCTACCACTGACAGACTGGATGGTCTCCTTGAGGGACTGGACATCCTTTTGCGAAGCCTCTGCCTCAGGGGAGACCTTTGCAGGGTGAAAGGAGTCTCTTTCAGCAAAGGTTGAGGTCACATCTTCCAGCTGGAAGGGTTCAAGGAGGAGTCTGGGATTCAAGATTCTCAGGTTCATCCACTCAGATGTTCCATCCCAGGTCTCCTAAGTCCCACTCGTTGCCTAGTAGGGTCCTGATTTGGGGCCTGGAGACCTATGGAGGCTATACAGTTTTTTGTTGTTGGTCTGGACTGTGACATTTAAACAAATTAGGCTTACTGTTAGAACTCTTGTCCTTAAGTTTTGTCTTTTTTTAAAATGCATTTTAGTCTTCTATATTTGTATGCATTAGTTTTTCACTTGGCCAGCTGTTACATGGAGGAAATGCTCAAATCAAGAATGCTAATTAGGAAGCCACTGAAATAGGCAGGTGAGTAAATACGGGGCCCTCCACAAGGTCAGTGAGCAAAACTTGCACGGAATATAACTCCCGAAAATATGTTAAAAGATTAAGTCACAAAACTCGATCATCTGATTATATGCGTCCTGGAAGAAGAGGGAAGAGGAAGAGGGAAGACTCCACTATGACTAGAAAGGAAACAAATCTAGGGGAGACGACGCGCTCCGTTTTTATCTATTGTAATGTATCATTTGCTGTTGGCATGGGATTTCCAGGCGGAGGTGTCTGTATGGAGCCTGAAGCCCAGGGAAGAGGCGGGACCGTTCTGAAGCTTCAGGTCTTTCATCTGTGAAATGAGGCTAATGATGCCTCCCTCCCAGGGCTACTGTGAGAGTCCCCTGAGACGATGTATGCCAATTCCTGGCTGACTCTGCCTGTGGCCCTCTAGACATGGTGTTTTCAGCTCTTCTTCCTCCATTAGGAATCTCTCTTTCCTTGGTGGGCTCTGCCTGGCCTGTTCCCTTGGGTTTCTGAATCTCTTACTACATTGGGTAGAAACACCCACCACTGTAATAGCCCCTTCTGTCTGAATTGCTGACTGTGATCACTGGGTACACATTTGTCCAAGTCAACCCTCGTTCCCCAAGAGGACAGTTGGGCCATGCCTGGCATAGAGTAAGAGACCTGTAAAGAGTGGCATTTCCCTTGAAGTGCTTTTCCGGTCCATTTCATCAGGTCAGGTGCTGGCAAGACCCCAGCAGCTCTCTTTCTGCCCCACATCTCTGTTCTTCAGAGCTGGATGGCAGGATGAGGTGGAGAGAAGTTTAGGTGGACCACAAAATCGAGCAGCTGTGAAGGATCAGGCTGATCCCTGTGGGCAAAGGCGATTAAAGATGGAATATTATGTTCCTGTGATAGCCTTGGTGATCTGAACAGCCGTTGACTTTGCATCAAAAAAGGCTACTGGAGAGAAGGGACACCCAGCCTCTAATTTCTATGGCTTCTCCTGATGCTTTATAAGGTGTGCTTGGTTGGAGCTCCAGGGGTTGCCATGGAAAGCTTCTTGGCTGCCTCCAGATCCCCCGACCCCACATGGCCACTGTAGTGATGCTCTGGCTCCAGAGAGCAGGCAAGGGGCAGACACTGAGTGCAGATTCTGGGCAAGTATGCAGTGGGTTGTTGTGGTTTCTGATGGTCAGAATCACGGCAATAGCAAAAGGACTAGTAAAAAGGGATTACGAGGTAGCTTTTATTTTCCAAAGTAAAAGTTTTTATGTCAAATTTCCCTGAAACACAAGGAGAGTGAGAGGGGAAAAAAAAGAAATTTGGAAAAATATAAGGAGTAAGACACTGAAAGCTGTCACCACAAGCAATGATTACAGACATTAGTGTCATTTTAAGTTCTCATTCTAACCCCAAATGAATGACTGCACCCCAACAAGCACTCGGATGGGTGTCTACTCCATCTTGCTCTAAAATCATGTAAGGCCTGTTATTTTTCCTATTTATTTTCCTATTAGTTATAAAATAACCTTTACTTAGCCCAGACTTGAGAAATTTAATGTAGCCTGCCAAGGGGAGGAAGATCGTTTTCATTGATTAATTTTGTTTAGTTGTTTAGAACATAGAACTCAGTGGGTATTATGATCTAGTCATCATACGTCTTATATATATGCAGTATAAGGTAGTACATCAATAATCATAAATATATATTATTATGTAGAATAGTTTACATATTTTATAGACATATAATTTTTTTCTATATGACCTTGAATAAATTATTTCACCACTTTAAGCTTTAGCTTTAAAGCCTCATTTTTTTTTAAAGATTGGCACCTGAGCTAACAACTGTTGCCAATCTTCTTTTTTTTTTTTCTTCTGCTTTTTCTCCCCAAATCCCCCCAGTACATAGTTGTATGTATTTTAGTTGTGGGTCCTTCTAGTTGTGGCACGTGGGATGCTGCTTCAGCATGGCCTGATGAGTGGTGCCATGTCCGCGCCCAGGATCCGAACCAGCGAAACCCTGGGCCGCCTCAGCAGAATGTGTGAACTTAACCAGTTGGCCACAGGGCCAGCCCCTAAAAGCCTCCTCTTTAAAATGAATAAATTAATAATACCTATCTCATAAGTATATTATGAGAAAGTATGCATAAATTAACTGAAAGATAATAAGTGCTCAATAAAAAGCATTATTATTATCATTATTCTATAGTAAATATCACAGAAATTGAATTATGATGGCAGACTGAGCAAATTTCTCTCTCTTCTTTCTCTCTTTCCCTTCTCTTCTCTTTTTCTCTTTTTTGCCAAAATACCTTAAAACTATAGGAAAAGCAATTTTCTTTAAAACAAAATAAATTTATAGTTGCTCTGGGAAACAAGGAAGTAAGCTCCCTGCTTCCTTACTTATGGCTATTTCTCAATCCCAGATGTTTTGATCATCTTTGTGTGAATTTCAGAGTCTGTGGAATATACCTATTTATAACTTTTGCTAAAATATAACCAATTCCCTAAAGTATAACTATAACACAAGAAGACACTTATATAAGTAACTATATGTTAGAATTCAAAGTCATTAAAACACTGCTTCTAGATAACCAAAAAATTAAAATGATCGTTAATAAACAGCAGCTTCATATGCAATCACATACTGCAGATGCCCTTTGTTGACACTTGGTGCACTTTCCAAAATAGCCACATGTGATTCTGACATTCTACGTTGAGTATTTAGAATACAACTTGAGAATTTTCCAATACGTCATTTTGTTTAAAATGTTATATTTGAGATTTTGGGAAACAATGTAAATGTTTCCTATATTCATATATTTTATGATTTGCAGGTACGAAAAATCAAAAGAATTTCTACTGGGAAAACGTTAACCAGAGAGATGTTTTATAAACTCTGTAAATGCAAAATCTTCTTTTGTGAAAAGCACAAATGACAGAGGAGTTAAGCAGTAAAGATACAGCTTAAGATAGAACTAGTGAATGTGAAAATAGAACTGAGTAATTCACCAAATACATGTAATGAAAGAGTAAACTAGGAAATATGAAAGAAGTTAAATGATATGGAGGATTCAGGGAAGGACCAATGTATACCAAATAGGGATTCCAAAAAGAAAGAATAGATGGAATAGGAGAAAGCTAATATGAAAGAGAGAATTTTCTAAAAGTGTAGAAATTTGTTGGTCCTGAAACAAGTTAAATCCCTTCCAGAAACGCTATAATAAAATTGTAGGACATCAAAGAGGAAATTGTTCACTAACCAGAAAAAAAACCATTATGTACCAAAGAATACAGAGTAAGAGAAGAATTTTCCCAGTAATCAGCAATAGCATAACAAATTACAATATCTTTAAGATATATCAAGCAATTATATCACTCAGTATTGAGAGTGAAATAAAGGTATTGAGGTATATAAAAAGGAAGATTTAACTCCAACAAAAGTAAAATATTTACTGAATAAACTACTAAAGAATAGAGTAGAGAGAAACAAACAAACAAAAACCAACAAAAAGATGATAAATCTAAATAGATACTGGTAGGTAAAGTTAATAATAATTAATAATTCTCATTAGTTAAAAAAAGCTAAAATAGCAAATATTAGTAACGGAAATGGTGGATTTGGAGGAAAGTTAAAGCATGTTTATTTCTTTGAGAAAAGAGTAGAGATATTCAACAAGCTTGGACTTTGTTATAAAACTTAAAATTTAAGTAACAATTTAAAAAAATTAAATTCAATCTTAAAAGAAAAGAAATAAAATATATAACCTCTAAATTAGTAACAAAAATGAATAAAGAACATCTCTGGAGCTGGCCACGTGGCAGAGTGGTTAAGTTCGCGCGCTCCGCTGCAGGTGGCCCAGTGTTTCGTTGGTTCGAATCCTGGGCGCGGACATGGCACTGCTTGTCAAACCACGCTGAGGCAGCGTCCCATATGCCGCAACTAGAAGGACCCACAATGGAGAATATACAGCTGTGTACCAGGGGCTTTCGGGAGAAAAAGGAAAAAAATAAAATCTTAAAAAAAAAAAATGAATAAAGAACATCTCATCAAATCATAAGAAAGTATTGAAGAAAAAAGAAAGAAGCAAAAAAGTCACAGTAAAATAGGTAGTGCATATCAGTATGGTGGAAATAATTTCTAATATTGGCAAATATAACAAATATAAAAACAAATAAAAAATTGCCTATTTTAAGACTAAGAAATTAGATAGGATTAAAACAAAATCCAGCTATATATTTACATAATAAAAACAGTATATACAAAGATTGAAAAAAAAGAGAACAGTTAAAAGAGATGCATAAATTATAGATCAGTATCACCTAAAATAATGTTAGGCTGTAAATATCACATTAAAATATTAGGGAGTCAAATCTAGTAACATGAAGAATAATAATACATTAAGGACCAAATAGAGTTTATTTGAAGAATGCAAGGCAGGCTCTGCATTAAGAAACTAGTTAATATAATTTATCCAGTTAATAAGTTTTTTTAATTTATATGTTTATTTTAGTATATATTAAATTTTAATTAATATAAGCACTAACTTGTTTTAAAATTAGCAATCTATGAATAAAATAAAACTTCTAAACTATTCTAATCATCCATAACAAAATGCACTCCAGGCTTGATAATACATTGAAAATAAAACACTGAAGAATGTAACAAACTTGGAAGAAGAAATTTCTTATACAGTAAGAGATAGACTTGGGGCCTAATGTGACCTCTCTCCCATTCTACTTGTATAAAAAACATTGAACTCGTAATTCTAAGTTCCTTTGACATATGATTTTCTCACCACCCCCCCCACAGCTGAAATTAACCAACAATTTGGGCAGGTCTCTGAGTAATAAAGGAGTCATTGGAATCCGTATCCATGTACTTGGGTTACTTCTCTCCTTGGAGTGCTCGTTTTATGGTTTGATGGGAAACTAGAGTGAAAGTAAACTTGAATCAAGTCTGATCTAGTATTGTTTATGATCTTGGTGAAACTATAGATTCAACCTCTCCAAACTGAGAAAAATTTACTATTCAATACAGTACTACAAGTCCTAGGCAATGTGATAAGATAAGAAATAGACATAAAAGGTATGAAATTTGAAAGGAAGTCACAAAATTGTCATTATTGGCAGACAAATGATTGTATACGTAGAAAGGATGAGAATGTATCGAACACAAATCTATTCAAATTAAACTATTAAAATTATTAAATTTTAAATGAAATGAGATTAACATTACTAAAATTAAGATTTCTAAGGTTTCTAGTTTTAACAGCCACATCACAAATCAGTAGCATTTTTATACATCAGAAATAACCAAGTGAAATGTGGAAGAGGAAAAAAATGCTATTCACAATAACAACAAAAACTGAAAGATACCCAGAGAAAAAAATTTTAATTGTATAAAAGACCCTAATGGAGAATATTATAAAATATTAATGAAAAACAGGAAAGAACATTCATGAGTAGAGGAAATCAACATTGCAGGGATATTAATCTCTCCAAATTCATGTATGAATTCAATGCAATTCCAGTCAAAATTCCAAAAACATAGTTTTGTAACATTTGAATAGCATTCAAAAATTTATATGGAAGGGAAAAAAGCCAAGAAGAGAAAAGAAATTCTGAACAAAGACGATCCCTTTTTCCCATTTGTAATCTCTCTATTTTCTCTCTGTTGAGTGAGCCCAACCCCTACCATTCCCAGGCAACCACTGATCTGCTTGTCATCACTATGGATTCACTGGACTTTTCCAGAATTTCATATAAAATGAATCATGCAGTATGCATGTGGGTGATGAATACATACAGAAATATGGGGTATGGATATGTTCATAATCTTGACTTGGGTGGTGTTGGTTTCATGTGTCAAAACTTATTAAATTGCACACTTTAATATATGTGCATTTTATTTATTGCAAATTACACCTCAATAAAGCTGAAAAATATGCAAAGAATAAGAACAGGTATTTATTAGTGGAGGAACACCAAATGGTCAACAAACATGTAATATCACATGCAATTAAGGACAAGCACATTAAAATAACAGCGATATGCTAGTTCACATACTTAGGTGCGGCAAAAGCAAAAATGTTTGGAAATATCAAATATTAGAAAGGATTTAGAGAAATGAGTAGTTATTCATTACTTGGCTGTAATATCTAAAACTTAGGAGAGCGCTCTAGCAATGGCCATTTAAGGTGAAAACACATATACCCTAATACCCAACACTGCGTATTTCTAGCTATACATGATAGAAAAATTTTTCACATAATTATGCAGGGAGATAGGCACAAGGATGGATAGAATTTTTGTAAGTGTAAAAAATTATGAACAACCCAAGGCAAATGGATAAATGACCTCATATTCACAAACTAGACCCTCCATAAATGTTAAAATGAATGAACTAAAGCTATATTTATTAACATGCATTGAAATCTTCCTTTATATTTATCTAAATTTACAATACAATATTTGAACCAGTTCAAATAATGGGAAAACAAGGAGGTATTTGAATAATACATTGTTATAAGACAATTGGCTATTAAATTGAAAAAGATGAAAAATCTCTAATTCACAACCATGCACAAGAATAAATTCCCAATAAATTTTAAAACTAAACATAAATATTACTGTTACATTTTTAAATAAAGTTTTAAAATCAAGAATATCATATTTCACAAGAGTTTTTGTGGGAAAGGTTTTCCTGAGCCAAATATTCAGAATCAAAGAAATATTGTTGGATTTGACAACATGAAAATAAACATTTATGAATCTTTTGTCATATAAAATTAAAATACACGTGACTCAGAAATGTTTACAACATCTATCAATTATATATTGCCCCCATGGTATAAAAGAACCACATACAACTCCATAAGAAAAAATTATAAAGAACCGTTGGAAAATATCTGAAAAAAAATTTACGAAGATGAAATAGAAATGGCCAAGAAACTTATGAGAATATATTCAATTTCACCAACAGATTAAAGCAATTTATCACCTATCATATTGTCCAAAAGTTTTGAAAGATTGATACTATTCAGTGTTGGAGAAGACAAAGGTGAAATAAGTATCCTCATGCTTTGCTGTGAAGCTGAGAGAGTGGGAGACACAAATTGGGAAGAACAATTTCGCAACATCATTTAAATATTTAAATATGCATTCGTTGAGGCACATCAAAAAGTGTAATGGTGGTTCTTTTTATTTGATTATAAATAGACTTTGTAGGTCTGCACATCATGCTAAATCCATATTAGTCCCATAGTCTCTAATTAATGTAAATAGTGTGAAAATGTGTAAAAGTTTCAGATCCTTTGTTCTCACTGTGGGCTTGAAATAGAAGGATATAAACTCTATTTGACACTGAAGTATTGTTTCATTACTATCTTCTCTCCAAATCGTAAATGATATTTTCATTCTGTCAAAACAAAACAAAGCAAAACTTTTCTTCAATATTCATTATTTTCTACCTATTCTCCATCATTTAAGAATTATGTTAATTAAGATATATAATGTAGAAACTGGAAACATAGCAAGATAATTCAGAAGTAACAATAATGACATAGAACAAAAACAAGACTAAATTATAAAATGAAAACAGGAATTCAGTCAATGTAAAAAAAATACATACCATGCCTTTTTTGTTTTTTTAATACTTTTTGGTGAGGAAGATTGGCCTTGAGCAACATCTGTTGCCAATCTTCCTCTTTTCTTTTTTCTCCCCACAGAGCCCAGTACATAGTTGTATATGCTAGTCATAGGTCATTCCACTTCTTCTATGTAGGATGCTGCCACAGGATGTCTTGACGAGCAGTGGGTACATCTATGCCCAGGATCTGAACCAGCAAATCCGGGCTGCCAAAGTGGAGTGTACGAACTTAACCACTTGGCCATGGGGCCACTGGTCCCACCATGCCATTTTATATCCTTGCTAAAATTGAACATCCAGCTTAATCATAATCAAGTTAGTGTCAAGAGGTATGACCAGCTACATCATTCACAGGATCCTTAGGATAAGTACAAACCAATCTCTCAAGAGACCCTCAGCCTGTCCTTACAAGTAATGCTAGGAATAAATTCCGTCCAGAGTCCTCAGAAGGAAGACAAGGAGTAACGCGACAAAGGACGCCCCATAGCAGCTTTACAGTGAACAGAGTGATTCATTTTAGTAGGCCTATTCTTGTAACTCCTCTTAATACATGCAATGGCGCAATTCTTTAAAAATTATTAAATGAAGAACCAATTTGATACGGTTCAGGAACGCGGCTCTCTAACAAACTGCCTCCAACCAAGAAAAGATTTTGCAGGGGTTCCAAACAGGCTGCCCTTGAGCTAAAATTTGGCCTGGAATAAATTTGGTTTGGCTACAATAGTGGGGGGGAGGTAATTGAACAAACAGAAAAATTGAGCAATTGCACATAAAAATCCAGATTTTTTAGCATTCTTTGAAGAATCGTAAGATTTGGTAACACTGCATTCACATGGCCGCAATTAGTTGGCTCTGAGTAGCAGCTGTCCGTTTTGGATAGAGAGTGGGCAACAGATTTCCCACAATCCTCACTAGTCTGCTTAAGTCATTTATGTCACCTGCTTGGCCCCCTTAGGCATTCTAGTTTGTCTAAATTTTAGACTATTGTGCAGTAATTCTCAACTCTGACTCTGCAACAAAAACACCCATGAAGGTTTTTGACAATAAAAATATCTGGATTCCACTCTAGACCTGCTGATTCAGAATCCCATTGGATGAGGCTCAAGCATCTGTATATTTATAAATCCCCACGTGATTCAACACCCAGCCAAGGTTGAGAACTATGAATCTAAAGAAAACAAATTCTAAGACAGTCCTCCATAAATATTTCTCTCAACTGAGCTTCTGAGAGCTTTGAAAACCCATGAATTTGAGGTTAGGCCTCAAGAACAGTTCTTTTTTGGTTCTTCATCAACTATAACAGCCAGCTAAGCTTGGAACAGGGTTAATATCTGTCAGAACACTTCTAAAAAGAATGTCATACTATATCTTTTTGGATCCTAGAAAGTACTGTTTTAAGGGTCAAAATTCTTTAAGACATAATTTGGAGTTTCCCCCAAACAGGGATATGTAGGAAATATTCCCCCGTCCTCCACTTATAGGAACATAAAGACATTCCACCATCGGGGCCTGCTGGGCTGGCAAGCATTTGTCACCAGGAGCACTTCCTGGTCCTCGATCTTCTCTGTCCTTGTGAACATGCTGACAGATGGCTCGAGAAGAATTGTCACTCCAGTGTTCTCCAAGACAGAGTGACTTAATCTCCTCCCCATCCTTGCACGGCTCATCCCCTTCCAGCTCCTATTTACTACGGAACTTGGAGCCATCAACACGGTATGGGGACCAGGGTGCTCCAGGTGGCACCTTCACCCTCTGTTGTCTCCCTTTCCTTTAAGACTTGTACAAGAAAAGCAGAGCTACACCACTGAGAAGAAATAATATCCTGCTCGTAAAGTTTGATTCTATTCATTTATTCAACATATCTGTTGAACATCCATGTGCTAGGCAGTGTTTAGGCACTGGGAATACACAGTAAACAAAAAAGGAGGATATCTCTGCTCTCTTGGTATGAAAATTCTAGTGGGAGGGAGGATGATAAGCAAGATAAATGAGAAAATAGACAATAGATAATAGCCCATACGGTGATGAGCCACCAGGAAAAAATGAGGAGGGAAGGGAATAAATATGGAGTGTTGGGAAGGAGAGTGGATTTTAGGTGTGTGGCCAGGACAGGCCTCTTTGAGAAGACATTTCAGTAAAGATCTGAATGACCTTAGAGTGGGCATGCAGGAAGAGCATTCCAGGCAGAATAAAGAGGAAGTAGAAAGGCCACAAGCAAGAGGTATCTGGAATGTCCAAGGAAGATCCAGAAGGCATTTGAAACTGGCAAGACAATTAGTGTTGGAAAGACAATGTCTGGAGACTGAAGCACCTACGCCACACAGGTGTGGTGGGTCCTCTGCTTTCCATGTTCCCTGTCTTAAACCTCTTACACCTCCCATCCTTGCTACCAACTTTCAGAAGTGATTTTGGGAAAATCTTAGAGAAAAACCTTTAGGCAATCCTGCAAGTCTCGATGTTTGTCAATAGAAGGCTAGAAGTTTGTCAATAGAAACCTTCGTTAAACTCTTGCACCTCATCCCAAAGTAACAATAGTGATATGGACCACGTGCAGAGAGCATCTTAAGAAATTCCATTCTACCTGGAGTTAGCACCTTGGTTACTAAAAAACCATAGCAAGCCTTAGGTACACCTAATTTCAGAGTCCCAACCCTACAACATAGCAAATACATGAAATACACACACTCCCCATATAAATCTTTTCCCCAAAATTTCAACACATTTTTATGATTTTAATTCTCAGATTAATTTTTATTTTTATTTGGTCTTTTCTTTTCATTTTTTCATATTTGCCGTGACTCATTATTTTTTCAGGTCTCAGCCATTTTCATGGACCCTTAAAAAGCAGCCTCCCGTGGACCACGTGCCTACAGACTAAAAGCACCTGGTCTGTACCCTGAGGGGCTGCTCCATCCAAGTTACTGCTTACTCCCTCCTGTGAGAATGTCCTCACCCAAGAGAGAGGTGCCTGGACCACCAGAGAGCAAAGCTTTTATAAGTCCATTCAACTCACGACAACTCCACCATAATGTGATGTGAAATTTTGCACTCTGAGACCTGACTCTGCGCTGAGAATTGCCCTCAGGAAGATGAGGCCAGCCGTAGTTTCTGACAAGCCCACCTCACCAATAGCACAGCCGTGCTTTTCAAACTTCTCAGTCTCAGGACTCCTTTACATGCTAAAGATTACTGAAGATCCTGAAGAGCTTTTTTTATGTGGGTTATCACCGTCAATATGTACTGTATCAACAATTAAAACTGGAAAAGTTTTAAATGTGTATTAATTCTTTTATAAATAACAATAAGCCATACATTTCAGCATAAATAACATATTCTTATGAAAAATAACTATGCAAAGAAAATTTAGTGCGACGATCGATGTTGTTTTATGTATTTGCTAATCTCTTCAGATCTGGATTGATGGAGGACAGCTGGATTCTCTCGTCTGCTTCTGCACCACTCTGTTGTGATACGTTTTCACCAATGGATGTGAAGAAAATCCTGCCTCACACAGACACGTCATTGCAGAAGCGAGGACCTCACATCAGTCTGAAATGCTCAGCGGCTCCAGCGGGTTCCCAGACCACATGCCGAGCACTGCTGTCCTAGGGGACAGGGACGAAGAGGAAGCAGCCCCATGTGCATCAACATGGGGCATTTTACAGTGCCTTTGGTTAAGTGAGAAAGAGAAGGCGGGGAAGAATGGGTACAGCATAACACTAACACAGCTCTCGAGGACAAAATCAAGTGGATGCGTAGCATTTGCTAATCTCTGTGGTGTAAATACTCGCAAGATGGCTCCCACCATCATGGCTGGATTTAACAATCGGCTCGCAGAAATTCCTGAACATTCAACATCGGCTCCAGCACGTTGCTGGGGAGAACTGAGATCAAGAGAGTGGTGATAAAGAACTACTCCTGCAGCTGATCATTTTATTAACTGTGTAATTGAATAAAAAAATGAAACGAACCATTAAAACTAAAGTGGGAAAATGCTGCAGAGGGTTTATCTCTTTTGAACACTTCCAGAACAAATCAGTCTTCATTTTAAACAACTGGATCAGTCTGAGTTCTTATTGAAAGCAACAGAAATCAATAGGGGGGTGGGGGCTGGCCCAGTGGAGCAGCGGTTAAGTGTGCACGTTCAGCTTCAGTGGCCCAGGGTTCGCCAGTTCAGATCCCGGGTGCGGACAGGGCACCGCTTGGCACACCATGCTGTGATAGGCGTCCCACATAGAAAGTAGAGGAAGATGGGCACCGATGTTAGCTCAGGGCCAGTCTTCCTTAGCAAAAAGAGGAGGATTAGCAGCAGTTAGCTCAGGGCTAATCTTCCTCAAAAAAAAAAAAAAAACAGGGGAGTTATTGGAAGCATATTTCATATTACGGAATTGACAAAAGGCTGGAAAAGCCAGGATTAGAAAATAAACAGATCCAGAGGCAGAAAGTACAGCTGTCCTTTAGAAAGAAATTGGGTCCAGGACACCAGGATACAAGGAAAGAATAGTTTCTTTGAAGGAAACAATATGGAACATAGTCAGATATGGAAAGTGAAAAGGGATTATCAAATGACACTAGGTTAAATAACAACAGAGAGATTCAGGAGACAGAGATATTTCCCAAGCCCCAATTGGCTAATGATTTCACCTGTACTTTGGTGAGAAAGGACTTCTTATTAACACCAGAATTGCTCTTTGTTTTATGACTTATTTTTAGCTGAATACGTGTGTGTATGCATATATATAAGTATATCTGTATATATACATATATTACAAAAGTAAATGGCTTACTAAACTGCATGTAGTTCATTCCACAGAATAGAATTAATATTTCTCCATCCCTCAGTTTCTAGTTTTTATAGAAATCCAAGTTAACGTAAGTCCTTTGGGTATTGTTAAAGAAATGTGAATTGAACATTGCCTGAATATGGCTCTTTCCTAATCGGTTGAATTACAGTCAGACTAGAATAAAAAGAAGCAGCAAAGGTTTGGGTGGGGCCCAATGTTAAAGGCAAGCTGTTCAGATGTAATCTGAGCGACTTTTTTTCAGTCCTGTGATTTGGACTCTGGATTAGATCTTAGACTCTATCCACGATAGGAAAAAAGGAACATTTTTCCATTCGGGACCAGTCACAGGGAAATAATTAAATGACAGCTAACAATTAAGGGCCACATCGAAATACCAAATAATTTTATTTTTAGGCTTTGTTGATAGAATAGTTTCCATTATTTTTTTAAGGTTATGAATGGATAATGCTGCTTTCTTTGATCAATAAGCAGATACTGTGTTAAATTCTTCAATTTTGTAGGCTTACCAGTGAAGGGAAAGGGGAGAAGCCAGAGAAGTAAGAGAGACAACTGCAAAAGCAGGCAGAGAACTTTGGAGATGGAGAGCTCCGTGAAGAAGACAGGTGAGAGCAGAAGGAGAGGACTCACTCGAGAGGGTGTGTTCCGAGTCAGAGCGGAGGACATCTGGGCACCACCTAGAAAAATCCAGAGCAAAACTGGGCTGTTACCCTCCTCTGCATCGCAGACTGCTCATCCGCAGCTCCGTCTCCGCCTCCGTGGGGCTTTGCTCCCCGGAACACCTGTCTCCAGACTGAAAAGTAAATGCGCTGTGAAGCAGAAATTCTTACACGGAAGCTAAGGCTGCCAGGGTTTCGTGTTTTTGTTTTTTCGGTTGTTGGTCTTGCCTGGAGAAAATGGGGTGCTTCCACCTGCGTTTCGTCCTTTCTCAAGGACTTCTCTGTGAGCAGAGGACTTGCAGTAATCGGTCAGGCACGGCATTTCCGGAATTTCTTGGAACGTAGTCCTTCCTACACCTGATCTGAGCTCTGTAGCTCTGCATGGAAACTTCCATAAGGTCTTTCCATAGTGCAATCTATAAATCGCCCTGTATAGCAATATTAAACTTGAAAACTCAACTTCCCATCTAGGAGTGCTTGTCGGATGAAGCTTGCCCGTGTTCTTTCTGTAGCTGTGTATGAGTGTTTCTCTCTTTGAAACGTTAAACTGAGTTCACTGATAATGGTTCTTTTAAGCCTAATCTCTGAGTTGTCCCCTTTACCACCGCCATCAGGCAAGGACTTAGTGTAAATACACACTTACAGCATCCTGTTCCCCTCCATAGCTGTGGTCACCAGGTTTAGCAATTAAATATCCAGGGCATTGAGTTAAATTCTATTTTCAGATAAGCAACAAATAACTTTTTAGTATAAATTAGATGGAAATATTTATCTGAAATTCAGATTTAACTGGATATCTTATATCTTATCTGGCACCCCCTATTCATTGCACGTGAAACAATTATAATTAATTAAGCATTTGTGTAATTATTTGTTTAAGGTCTGTCTTCTCCCCATCGTCTGTAAGCAGCGTGTGGCTAAGACTCCCTTGGTCTTTGTCACGATCATATTTCCAACACTTACCCCAAGGCGGGCACAGAGTGGAAGTTCTTAAGCAACTTGTGGAGTGAATGAGGGTCCACTCTGAAACGTGTGTTCTGTCAGTGACCGGAGCAATAGTGTTTTAAGATTCAAGCCAGGTGGTAGATTTTTGTCCAAAGCCCACTCTTGGCCACCTCTGAAATGGTTAAGCTATTGCTATGTAAAATATAAAGAAAAGAGATGCTGCGTGTGTATGTCGTTCCAGATGAGTGTAAATAGCGTGTAAAGACAGCAGCAAACAGGCCCCATGTACTAGGAGGGAAGGGCACTATCTATACTGCCTAAAGCCTGGTGCAGGTGGTCATAAACTGAGACAGAGGGTCTGGGGAACCGACCCGGCCGAGAGAAGAGAGTCTGTCTCTGGTTTGTCACAGGCGAGCATCAGGTGGAATTCAGCTTCCTGACCCACCTGGGGAGGAGTCCCGGCCTGCCCTTAGGGTAGACAGGAGTGGCCAGCCCACTCCATGCCTGTGATGGGAAGGACGCCTGTTTGCAAGGGCTAATAGGTCAAACCTTACTGACTTCTCCCCATCCAGGCACCACTTGGAGAACAGACTCCTCTTCGAAGCTCTGTCTGAGTTAGAAGTATAAAATAGTTGGATCCAGGCCACAAAAGGCAGCCCATAAATTACATATCTTGGTAACTTTCAAAACTTCCCTTGGTTTAGCTAAGCAAATCAGCTCCGCGGTAATAACACCGTACGTTCTCAGAGGCCCCGAGGGGTTTTGGAAACTGCTATTTGCGTACATGCATAACAGTTTCCAGAGCTCTTTTGCATATATTAATCATCTCAGTTCATTCCTTGCAACAACCCTGGGAGAAGAGTACTAGTTCCTTCCACAGATAAGAAAACTGAGGTCCACGGAAGTATTTGGTGCTTCGTAAACACTACTGCAAGACTCCCACAAAAGAATTCAGATTCCGGAACTCAGTGCAGTGCCCCTAGGCTAGTGGTTTTTCTGCTTTTTTCATGTCCCTAGGGCCTGACCCAGCTCTCTTGACCCAGATTGAGGGCTTCTTTTCAGGCCCCAAGATGGCAACTCTCTAGAGACAATCTGCAGAATACTAGTAAGTACTCGGAAGATATATTAAGTTTCAACCATTATCATTTGAGTATGAATTAGTTCATAGCTTTATCAGGGAAGATAAATGGCAGAGTTATGTCTCTGTTTGTTTTCTGTGCATTTCCCTTCTCCTCTTCCATCTTCCATTCTATAGGGAAAGAGAGCACAGACTCAAGGACACAGCTTGCCTCGGGCGGGACCCACAGATTCTTAGATGCACGCTTGCCTCCGTGGGCTGTAAAAGCCTATGCTGCAGGAAGGAAGGAGGCACAGGGATGAAAGCTGAAGATGGGGAAGGGGCAGAGTTCCTGCAGCGGAGAAAAAAGTAGGCACTCATATTAAAGGCCCAGGAAGCAGAGGGAAGGGACTCAGGCCCAGTTACCCCACAGCTCTGGACAACATTCTAAAGGGAAGACGAGGGCTCTGGACAGTTGTTTGGAGATGTGGGTGTTGAGAGAAAGACCTCATCCCCTACCCCAGATAGAGCTGAATGAAAGGAATGAGCTCTCCGTGCTGACACAGATGGGCCCCACGGGGATGGAATCTTCAAGGGTCAGAGCGGAGCAATATTTCTGTGTTTGTCACAAACCCTCGGGGTGAAACAGAGCCACGAGAACAAAACCACAGCGAGAGGCAAGAGCAGCAGCGGGGGGGAAGCTCAAAGTCACAGAGCTTTGGGCAGGAGCTTCCTGCCACGCAATTGGCCTTTGCCAAGGACACCCGGAAGAGGAGCTGGAGTGACAACTTCCTGTGGGCCCAGAACGGAACCAGGAGCAGAGGTAGAGGGAACGGGGCTGAAAGTTCCACACATTCCACTGCGCTCCTAGGCAGTCCTGGGCGCCTGGCCCTCTCTAGAGGCGGGGGACTAGCCCTTTACCCTCAGCCGTCGCAGAGCCCTCCCTGCCTGGGTGCCGGGGGGCTGCATAAACAGAAACCCCGTGAGAAGGGCCAGGCTGCCAGTCCGAACTCAGAGTCAGGCTGATGGAGGCTGGGGCCTTACTTCCCCTCCTCCTGGGGGAGGTGAAGGCTGTTCCCTCGCAACAGTAGTGAGCACTAAGCTAATAGTCATAACAAGCGATACAAATAAAGCAGCTGTCTAAGGAAGGGACGCTGGCATCGCCTTCTGGGCAGGCCAGGCCTCCGCTATGCAGTGGACTCCCTGTTCTGCCCTGCTTTGCTATCAGAAGCAGGGGAAAGGGAAGAGAGGCACTCTGTCATGTGTACCCACATATGACATGCCAAGGACCATGAGTGCCAGTGGTTGCGGTGAGGTTAACCCCCAAGGCAGTGACTGAGCAGGCGACAGCAGGGTGAAGTGAGAAGGGGACCTTCCAAGCAAAGAAAATGTGCCCCTGCAGCAAGGCGTCCAGAAGCGGACACCTGTGCCCATGAAAGCCAGCCATTGGATACGTGTCACCTAGAGGGCAAACGTCAGCCAGGGTTGGGCAGAGAAGTAGGGACCCAGAAGCAGAAAGACCCAACAGAGATGTGACCCTTTCTTCTCTAATCTCTCTTCTCTAATCTTTCTTCTCTAATCTCTCTTCTCTAATCTCTCTAATCTTTCTTCTCTAATCTCCAACACCAGAAGACCTGGAAATGACACAGGAAGATTTGGAAGGGAGGAGAAGCGAGAGCAGACCACACCACTCTCCGTTCCAAGAGCTCACAGAAGCCTGTGCTCAGAGGACAGGGCATATGTGTTAGGTTGAGTAAGATTCTGAAGGAGTTTTTCCCTCAGCAACAGTTTTCTTTATTATAAATGTTTTATTTATTGTAATTTCGTATGCATATATAATTAAGGTGATAATTACAGAACATTTTGAGACTTTTTACTAAAGACATTTTCAATCATGTTCAAAACAGAGACTATGTAACAACTCCCATAGACCCGTCACCTAGTTTCAACTATTATCAGCTCATGCTAGCCTTGCTTCATTTATACTCCTACCCAATACCCCCTCCTATCATTACTCATTACTATCATTACCTGGAATTAATTTAACCAAATCCCAGGCATAATTTCATTTTGTCTGTAAACAGTTCAGTATGTATCTCTAAAAGATAGGGAATCTAAACTAAAAATTTTTATTGGTCTGTCCTGGCCTAGACTGCATGGGATTTGCCTGAGGATACACACGGAGAATGGAAAAGGAAATTCCACAGATTATGACTGAGGGCCATGGTTGGAATATAATAAAACTGTTTAATAACATTTGCACCCCACTAAGTTTTAGACGGCTCCATAAAATTATTACAACTTGAGTATGAACTACTTTATAGGATTCACACAATGAGTTGATTCAGGAAGAAGAAGCCTGGAACTGAGGCCTGGACTATGGCAACATGACCTTGACCTCCAAGATGGCGGTGCCTGTGCTGGAGAATGGCAGGAGTCTCGGAGCAAGGCGAGGGCAGCTGAGACCACCATGCCCACCCGCAGGAAGACCACGGCATATCTGGTTTAGGTTGTCCTACTTTTTACTTTTGATCCCAAACTGACACTCGAAATGTATATAGACATAGCAGAATAACACTGTGGTGTCAGGAGAACCATGCCACAGGGTAAACCAGAAGAGGACAATGGATCCTTTTACTCCACTGTGAGCAGTGATTACACAGGATGAAGACTTCGAGGGATCTATAGGACTTCATAAAAACTTTAAGATTTTAAACTTGTGTCACGTTGATGACGGCTTTTAAAGAGCACCTAAATAGCCCTTTTCCCCCCAACTGGACTAATTATGTGTGTGGAAAGGAAAGGTTGAGTTTTAACAAAAAATTTCTTGGGAATGGTAATTCTCAACCTCAGGGCCTTGGGCCACTGAGAAACCTGTGACTTAGTGCAAAGAGACCTCCAATCCATATCAGCATCATCATTTTGGTCCTTATTTAAATCCAATAAAATGTGCAGCATGGATAACGCGTTTTGCGTGTAAAGCAACATCATCTATTTCATTCAACAGCTGCATTAGTATCGATAAGCAATCACATGTTTTATAGAGTGAGTCAATAATATCCTCTCACATAGTCCTGCCAATTCTAATGTATGCAGATGTAGTTTGGTTAATTTTAATATATGATTTTAAAAGCATTAGTGGATTGCTAGACCTTTCTCAATCAGTGTTCACTTAAAAGAACAGTTGCACCATGTTGGGGTCGACAAGACATTCTGACGTTTAAAGAGAATTCTCATGTCAAACGACCTGGGAAGCACCGAGGTTATCGTGGACTTTATGAATAAGCGCAGAGGGAAAAATGCCTATAGCTCAAAGTTCTCCATCACCAGAAAGCTGAGAAGTAGAGGGAACATGAAAAGACTGGATATGTATGTATGAGTACGTGTGCATACATATATACACACATATATATGTGCATAAATATCTACATTGTGCATACATACAGCAACATACACATACACATAAGCAGGCGCACACATATACCTATATACACGCATATGCACATAAATATACACCATACATACACCCGTGTATAGTATACATCCATGCACAAATGCACACACATGTACATGCACATAATATAGAAACACCATTCTTATATACATATATGTTTATATGTGCATACTTGCGTGTGTATATGTGCATACATGCACACATACATAAATATGTGTGTGCATGCACGCATACACACAAAGTGGTTAGGCACATGGTTCTAAAAGGAACACAGGCAAGGAAAACAAAGAAGTGGCAAACAGGGGTTTTCAGGTAGAACAGAGCTCACACAGCAGCTCAGAAAAATGGGGTCTCTTGGGAGGTTTGCTGCTCCTCCTCAGAGGAAATAAGGGGTGAGAAGTTCCAACGTCTGGAGGCTGTTGTCCAAGTATTAAGAGTGGTTCTCATTGGGTGGCAAAGACGTTGCATGGTGTTAATATCTATCTCTTTAATCTTGTGTTCTTTTTCTTATTTTACAATCAGCATAAGGCATTTAGGTAATCAGAAAAATCAATACCTCTATTTTAATTTTGAAAAATAATAAAGTTTCTATGGCTGATAGATTTGCTGTCACTCTTCAAAAAGAAGTCCAGGCCAGGGGTTGCTGCATGAGCCGCTGGACCGCTAAAAGAGCAAACAGAAGGAAACCCACACAGGCCAGGGACTCTGTGCTTTAAGCCTCAAGACCTCAGGGATTTTAAAGAAAATTAGATCCACGTATTTCTAACTTGTCCAGTATGAAATCTTCAAAATGTTATTTTCTTTAAGTGTTCTCTGATATCTTTGAAAACCATTGAACATTTTTCTTAAAATAGTTTTTCATTTCTGCTGACTAATGGAGGTAAATGGGTCTTAGCACCATACATTGTCAGCCGTAACATAAAGGGTTTTTTTTCCTTTTGACTGTAAAATTCGGCAGGCATTTTCTGTTGCTTTGTGACATGCCATTGAGAAATGAACAATCGTAGGCATCATATAGTGGAGAGAGCAGGGATTCAGAGGAAGATGGAGGGGCTTCAAGTTTCAGATTAATCAATTACGGCAGGTTACCGCTCCCTGAGCCTTGAGGCCCTCGTGTGAAAATACTTCCGGTCAGAGTGTTGCAAGGATCAAGGAGCACCATATGTGAGAGCCTGGGGACAGAAGGAAAGCTCTGCGCTGGTTAGGTCTCTGTCAGCTGCAAGTGCCGAAAGCCAACTGAAACTGACTTATGCAAATGAAGGAATTTGTTGACAAATCACAGCTAGAAAAGGAGCTGAAAGGACCCCATCGGGACTTCACTTCGGTCCCTCTAGCTCCTGGCAGGCGTGGGGGCCTGCAGCATTTCCAGGCTTACACCCCATCGGCTTAGTGAGTCCTCTTTTTCAGAAGCACCAAGAACAAGGTTCTGGGCTGGGCTCTTGCTGGCCTGGCTAGGGTCAAGCACCCACCCTGTGGTGTGGGGGTGTGTCTCTGGGGATGTGGAGGTGTGGCACTCCCATTGGTCAGCCTGGGGCATGTGCTCACCCAGTGTGCCAGGGGCGGGTTCATATGAACCAGGAGTGCAGAGGCAGCCGATGACAGTCAGCATGTATTAGCGGAGGGGAAGATGAATGCCGAGCGGATCAGGACACTAAAATATATTTCAGTTCTACAATAATAATTGTATACTAAGTATTGTTTTATTTTATCATTATTAAAAAACAGATTCCACGAAGCTAATGGAAGTTAGCATATCACTGTTATTAAAAATGTGCATTATTGTGGTCCAATACTCCTTGTGATGAGATGACCAAAACTATAGATGCAATGTCCTGCCTTTGAGAACTTAATAAGCAGGAATGATGCCCCATTTCCAGTCAGGGACCCCAGAAAGCACACTCTGTGATGGAGGTTTGCACGTGGGAAGCTTCTTAGGGTGTGTGCTCGGGATCCACAGCTGTGGGAGTGGAGGAAGCAGGACTGGTTTAAATCAGGAGTCAGCAAATTTTTCTATAAAGGGCCGGATAGTAAATGCTTTTGCCTTTACGGGCCATACGGTCTCTGGGCAACTACTTGGTGCTACTATTTTAGTGTGAAAGCAGACAGAGAAAATACATAAACAGATGAGCCTGGCTGTGTTCCAATAAATTTGCACTTAGGGACACTGACATTTTAATTTCACATAATTTTTACATGTCACAAAATATCATTCTCCTTTTGATATTTTTCAACCATCTAAAAATGTAAAAGCCATTCTTGGCTCTTGGGCGAAACAAAAACAGGCAGCAAGCCAGATTTGGCCAGTGGGCTGTAATCGTTAACCCCGGTGCACAGGAAGAAGTTGAAATGAGATGCAATTCACAACAGGGACTCCGCCTAGCCCTTGGGGAGCCCTGAGCTGGAATGGCCCTGCAGAGTTATTGTGAATCAGGGGTAAGTTGTGCTGAATTGGGGCCTTGGATGTCGCACGTCCCTGGGAAGGGAGATTGAGCTTGCGTGAGGTGGCTTTCTTCATCGTAGGACAAGTCCCAGAGAGGGACACAACTGTCGTCTATAGTACTCTTAGCAACTGGGGTAATGATCACCTCAGTCCCGGGGTCCCAGACCCCTTATATTCAACACCCACTGTAACTGATTCCACATTATCCACACTTTGATTACAAGAAAATTCCGTGATTATTTCCAGTGTACGGTTCCTGAAATTGACATGCAAATGACGGCCCCCCTCCACAGTACGCTACAAAATGAAATATCTTCTGTAGGGCTGTCATCTTTTTGAGTCACAACTCAAGTGAGTAGGGAGTGCTATTGAGAATGTATGGTTCCCCCCAAATTCAGCCTCGTTAATGTGGGTCGCTCCCTCTGTATCAGGAGTGCTGCTAGAGTTTTGACACACTTTGAGAAGATAGACTGGATTTGAAGTCTAGTCCTTGAAATAGGTATCTTGAGGAACAGACACCAGCAACAGTTTTATTTCTTCTAAATAGTGTTCTATTTCTCACCACCAAATTCCCGTTTCTTGACCTTTATAATGACAGGTTGGTTCAACTCTACGTTTTTTCCAACCACTTTCAGTCACTGGGAACAATACTCAATTCTGGAATTTAGTGCTCTTCTCTTCTCCTTTCCTTAACAAAGGCTGGAGCTGTGGTCAGAGTAGCGGCAGAACCAAGCTCCCCCTTAGCCTTTTCTGGGCACAAGTCCCTATAGTAGTAGGAAGTAGAAGAGAGAGAGAGGAAACGGATATGTCCCTCATTTGTGCTGGAGGAGACAGCAGTGGCCCCAACAGGACCCACTGACAAAGGGCTCCCTCGGTGTACCGTGCATCCTTGGTGACTGGGCTGCATCTGTAGTGGGAGACATCATGTCACGCCTGGGACTGGTCCCCCGAATCCCAAACTCTTCCACCATCCTCTGCTCATTTCAATATGATCCAGCTTCTAACCTCTCCAGAACTGGCATAGTTCTGGCCATTTCTGCACCTGAATGTCTATCAAAATGACATGTCCCCTCAATTTCCTTTGGGTTCTCACAACCTTAGTAACCCGGGGTCAGGTCGGGAGGTACACGGGCTAAGCAGTCCGACCAGGGGTGAAAGTCCTGCCTCCCTGTCTTGCAAGGACTCTCTTTTGGAGCGGTTCTTACCTTCATTCCTCCCAAGTTTACAGGAGGGGTATTAGCAGCAGCTCAAACCCCATTCCCAATGCAAGGATTGAGAGGAGAAAGTAGTTTTCACAGGCTCAGCCTTCCCCTAACAGCCTTCAGCTCTAAGGCCTCCAGTTAGAGTGATGGGGGGGAGGGTGGGGCTGCCTCTCTCTGCTGCCAGCTGTCTGCAAGCCTTCGGTGAGATGCCTGGCCAAAACTGCTGGCAGTGCTCTGAACTTAGCGTTTCAGGAACTTCGTACCAGTTGTCCATAATTTGGGGCTTTAACCGTAGTTCCTGCCAACAGGAAGCTCCCGTTCAGCATGCTCTGATATGTTTCGCTTTGTTTCATTTAGTTTGGGTTGGGTTGGGATGGTTTTGCTATTGTTTTGTTTTGTATTGTTGTTGCCTTAACAGGTAACAAGGCACTACTAGAGATTTTTTTTTTAATGAAACCACTCCCCCTGAAAAGCCTGTCTTTGCTTTTCTAATCCTTTCTTGGCAAATCCTCTCCATTGCATTTAATGGCTATGTTTACGGTATTTATCCTTTGGAAGAGCAAGGTCATATTTGCATAGCTGATAGCCATCTTTCAAAGCGTCTCATTTCATGATTGATTTTAAACTTCAAATGAGGTACATGAACATAAGGAGACAGATTCTTTCTTTTCAGATGTAACTTTCTCAGAATTCTGCTCTCCATATTCTACTTCTGAAATTGGCCATTTGCAGGAAGGCTGGTACCCTTTGTTAGAGAGTCCGTCTCTATTAGAAACTATACACAAATATCTGCTAAACAATGTCTATACTCATGAATTTGCACATACATGACTTCTATCATGTGTTTCCAATGTTACACTAACGTGCATTTAGTAGGAATGGGATGGAAGAGAGCTTCCGGTGGGATGGCAACACCTGTGGGGCTCAGCCAGCTTGCTAGAGGGGCAGTTTTCCAAGATGGGATCTATAGATTCAGACATGCAGGACTCACACTGCACTTAGAATTCAGACAGGCTGTCAAAGAGCTTTGATACAAAGTGGACATGCCACGTAGCAAGAGGGAGCTTCTGATCTTCCCCTGGCTGGTGGTGACACCTAGCAGAAACCCAAGCAGATGGCATTGTTTGTCACTACACTATTGAAAAGAGGGAGAATTCAGTCCTTTTCTTCCCTCATCTCTTCATTCACATGCAGCTTTGTCAAAGAGAAATTACATCCATGTTTAGCTTTTTTGGCAAAATTATTGCAAATTGGCAGAAAAAGGAGGATTGTTAAGGCAGTGAAATATCTCTGTTTGATACCATAATGGTGGATACATGTCACTATGCATTTGTCCATACCAATGGAATGTATGACACTGAGAATGAACCAGAAGGAAAGCTGGGGACTCTGGGTTATAATGACGTGTCAAAGTAGGCTCATCCATTGTAACAAATGTACCCTCTGGTGGGGGATGTTGATAATGTGGGAGGCTGTGCGTGTGTAGGGGCGGGGGGTATATGGGAAATCTCTGTACCTTCCATTAAATTTTGCTGTGAACCTGAAACTGCTCTAAAAAATTGTCTATTAAAAAATTATTACACAGACCTTCCTTTTGTAACATTGGATAAAGCAAAGCTGCATTTGATTCTGTCCAACCCACACTTAGCACAAGGAGCATTCTCAGTCAAGACGTGTCAAGGGTGGGCTTTTGCCAATAACACCTGGGATCTCTCCAGAGGATTCTCTGCTTTCCTGCTTGACGTCTGCGTCAGGTAATCCTAAGGCCCAGAGATCTAAGAAGATGCTGACACCAGCCCAGGAAAACAAGAAGGGGGCATGGGAATAAGTCCTACCCCTTAGTGTTCTCCTGGAATGTCTTTTTCTCCAGCCACCATATGGACTTCATTCACGCCCTGGAGAAGAGGGCCGCTGCTCCTGTCCTGCAGCTGCTGGGAATTTTATGCCTAATAAAGTCTTCGTTAACACACAGGGATGATCAGGCCGTGCGTGTAATGACTGAGAGGTCTAGAGGTTCAGTCTATTTTATATTTAAATATGCACATTCTTGCATTTCTGCTTTTTCTTTCTGAGGAAGATTAGCCCTGAGCTAACATCTGCCACCAATCCTCCTCTTTTTGCTGGGGAAGACTGGCCCTGAGCTAACATCCATGCCCATCTTCCTCTACTTTATATGTGGGACGCCTGCCACAGCAAGGCTTGATAAGCGGTGCATAGGTCCGCACCCGGGATCTGAACCGGTGAACCCTGGGCAGCTGAAGCGGAGCGTGCAAACTTAACCTCTGTGCCACCAGGCTGGCCCCACATTTGTGCTTTTTATAAAACAGGAAAATACAATGAAAAGGTGTCAATCTCTAAGCTGAGTCTACTTGCACCTCCTTGCAAATGAGATGCAATATCGAGGGCATCTTACACATAGATGTGAATTTATTTCACGAACAAGAATAAAAAAGTTGAGCGCCAAGTTCCATTAGTGTGGGCCTCTTTTTCCCCAATCTTTGACATTGAAAGTGGATTCTAGAGAGATGAACTGTTCCAAAGACACAATTTGTACACCGTGAGCTGCGCCTTAACAAGGGCCGGCGGCCTTAAGAGATGTCGACAATGTAGAGATGGTCTCAGCAATGACTTCATTCTGGGTCCCAGCGAGCCCTTCCACAACTCTGCCAATGCCTGCATTTTGGTTTCCTTGAATGGTTTGCCTCTCAAGCTCAGAAAGAGGATTCTTTCCCATTAGCTTTCACTCCCACCTCCTCATTAACCCTTCAACTTGGAAATCAAAGAAAAATTGGCAATCTCTGAAAACATTCTATTTGGGCTTTTGTATGGTACTTACAAGATGCCTAAATTAGCTCAGAGGACTCTTGGCTGACAGTCCTTATTACACCTATTGTTAGCTCATCAGTAGATCAAAACTGCATAAACCAAGTTTTCCACTCAATAATTAGCCAATGGTTTCATTTGGTGGTTTCTGCCATCAACTAATTACAGCCTTCAGAAGGATGATATCACTGCTTGGCTAGCAGAAAATTTAAGCTAGTCAAAAGCCATTTTCAGATATGACTGAAAGAGAGAAAATGAAATTAAGATATCAAAGAAATCACGCTGCCGTATTTCGGGAGACAGTGAATCTATAGTCTGGAAATCCGAAATTAATCTTTAACACTGTGCTGCCTTGACTAAGTTGCGGAAATATGGAGTTAGAGATATCAACATCCTAGAAGGAACGTTAGAAACAATCCACCCAAACTCCTAAGCTTTGAAACGAAAAGGGGAAGTCTGGAGATTACCATCACCTGCCCAAGGTCTCAGACCAGAGTGGAACTAAAACCATGGTCCCGCTAAGATTCTTTGAAGCTGTTAGTATAGAATTCTGTGTTTTAATCAAATGAAGTGTAGAGAAAGAATAATCTTACACTTATTCAAATATATTCCCAGTAATTTTTAAGCCTAATAGTCATTAAGGTATAGTAATTTGCAGAAGCGGCTCTGATTACTATAAATTTCAAAGGGCCGAACCAGATTTCTGTGTCTTCGTACACTGATTGGTTCTGTGGTACCCATCATCAGTGTAAATGGACTGTTTCCTTGGACCATTTGCAGATGCACACTCACCGTCACTCACCAGCCACTGACAACCTCAAGGTGGTGGCTGCCTGGCAACCCAGGCCTTTGAGTCCCGAATGAGCAGAGCTCTCTGCCATGCTTGAAGGAAGTGCACCATGATCCCGAAATACACCTTTCTCATCTAAGCCCTGAGTTTTGGGAATTATTTGATACACGGTAAAGATGGTCCAATCTTTTATTTGCTCTTTGTACATAGTATAATAAATCATTTTTTGTTCAAATATTATTAAAATATTCTCTTATACTTTATTTTAAAAGTTATATTGTTTTGTTCAATCTGGAATTTAGTTTTGCTTATGGAATGAGGAAGGACCTAATTTTATTTTTATTCCAGTGGAAAGCCCAATATTTTATTGCTTAGTCAATTTTTTCCTTGTTGGCTTACAATGCCACTTTCTGAATACGCTTCTCAAATGCATAGTGGGTTCTTTCTGGGCTCTTTATTTTATTCCATTGGCCTTTTGGTCTATCCTGGAACTGATATTACACTGTCTTAATCACTATTGCTGTGTAACAAATCTTCATATCTGGTAAGATGTGTCCCTCTTTATTTTCACTCCTGTTCAAAACTGTCCTAAATGTCCTTGACCATGTAATATTCACATCAAATTCAGCATCAACTTGTAAAGTGACAAATCATGTTGGAACATTATTTGGAATTACATTGAATTTATACATCTACGTTGGGAGAATTTTCATTGAGGCTTTCCTTTTCTGAAAATAAAACATAGTATAGCTCTCCGTTGATTTAGGTTTTTTTTATTTTTTTCAAAATTATTTTTCGTCTCTAGTTACCTTATAGTTTCTGGTACCATACTAATCATATCTTTTTTATTCGAATTTGTAATTATTTGTTGCTGACATATAAGCATATAATCATTTTTACACAAGGATCTTGTATCTAGAAACCTTGCTGAACTGTCTTATTGTTTCAAATAATTTGTGAGAAAAGGCAACTTTATTTCTTCCTTTTCTTTTTTTAATTGGTCCTAGTGCACTGCCTAGGACCTCAATTAAATAAGGAAAGGAAGTGGGAATATTGGACATCCTTGTCCTTTTCCAGGTAGTTAAGGAATTGCTTCTCAAGTTGCACGTTTCTGTGTATCTGTTTCAGGAGTTTGTGTTCTCTTAAATCCTTTATCAAGTTAAAGACATTCCCTTTCCGTTATAGTTGTTAGAAAAAGAGGGAAAATTTTCTGTAAATTTTTCAACTTACCAAAACCTGATTTTCTCAAAGCCGTGTTGACTCTCACGGAGACTGAGTTGCTAAAGCTTCGCTGAAGAGGTTTGCGTTCGCTTCTTCTCGGTGCCCCATGAGTATCCACCACTCTCAACCAGTCCTTACGTTAATGCCTTGGCTGGTGATTTTTCACCCCTTAATGGGTAGGATTCCAACTCAGGTGCAAACCCAGTGATTCAATTCCTCATAAGAATTTGTTTTCCACGTCAAATTCATGGCATGAATGTGCTTCTTTGTCACCCCTGTGTGTAAAGGGGGTTTATACCCACCTCTCTCCAGGGTTGCAGGTCTTTCATAGTTGTGGTTTTAAGCATTTTATTCTGGAAATTTTTGAAATAGCCTCAAAAGCAGAGAGAATAGACATGTAAATCATAATCAACTAGGTTAAACAATTACCAACGTTTTGACAATCTTGTTTTATCTTTCACCCTCACACTTTTTTTGAAGGATGACTGGAGTATTTTAAAGCAAATCCCATATTTTATATCATTTCATTCATAAGTGCTTTGTATCATTTTCAGATTTTTTTAAAAGATAACCACAGGACAATGATCTCACTTAACAAAATGAACAATTCCTCAATATCATCTAATAAAGCCTGGATTTACATTCCCCTAATTATCTCAAACAAAACATCACAGGTTAGTTTATTTAAATCAGAATCCAAATAAGGTCCATGTTTTGCATTTGGCTAATAAGTCTCTCAGGTTTCTTTTCATCTCTAACAGTCTCCCCTCCCCCAATTTTCTTTTATCTCATTTATTTGTTAAAATAAACAGATTGTCCTGTTGCATTTTGTACATTCCAGATTGGGAGATTGCTTCCTTGTGGTATCATTTAACACGTTCCCCTACTCCCTATATTTCCTGAAAACTGAAAATTAGATGAAGAGGCTTGGTTAGATGCTGGTGTAATTTTTTTTGCCAAGAATACATCATAGATGCCCCATTCTGAGTGATGCTAGAGGTCAGCACTGAGTCAATGTGTTCCGGCATGGTCAGTCTGGTCCAGCTGAGTTCCCCATCGACCTTCACCTAATGGTTTTAGCAGACAGTTTTGATGGTTCCCCATGTCCACTTTCTTGCAAAGGGCTGCAAAATGGTTATCTACTTCTATCATTCCTTTTGCTTTTATTAGATGGAATATTTCTACAAATGTCACTCTGAAATATAGTGTGTACTCCCAAGAAAGGATTCATGCTTGATTCTTACACCTTTATTTACCAGTTATTCAGAATAACAAGTGGTGCCCCAGAAACTTCAAAGTGACTAACTTTGTTAACATCATTTGAAATCACGTATTTTTACATACTTAAAGTGTTTCAAGCCATTGTAGTCACCTGCAAACATCATAAGGTTGGATTTCATTTCTCTATAAATTCATCTAAGAGCTTTTGTCTCTTTTAATTATTATTGAGGCCATAATGGTTTGTAACATTGTGAAATTTCAGGTATACATTATTATTTATGAGTTTCTGTATAAACTGCGTCATGCTCACCACCAATAGTCTAATTTTTATCCATCACCATATATATGTGCCCCTTTACCCCTTTTGTGAAACTCCCAACGTGCTTCCCCTTTGGTAACCACTAATCTGTTCTCTTTGTCCCTGTTTTTATCTTCCACTTATGAGTGAAATCATGAAATCAGGTGGCGTTCAGTCTTTCTCTGTCCAGCTTATCTTGTTTAACAGAATACCCCCAGGGTCCATCCACGTTGTTGCAAATGGGATGGTTTTTTCTTTTTTGTGGCTGAGTAGTATTCCATCCCATTTCATTCCATTGTCACATCTTCTTTATCCATTCATCCATTGATGGGCACATGGGTTGCTTCCACGTCTTGGCTGTTATGAATAATGCTGCAGTGAACATAGGGGTGCATAATCTCTTTGAATTGTTGATTTCAGCTTCTTTGGATAAATACCCAGTAGTGGAATTGCTGGATCATATGGAATTTCTATTTTTAATTTTTTGAGGAATTTCCATACTGATTTCCATAGTGGTTGTACTGGTTTGCATTCCCACCAGCAGTGTATGAGGGTTCCCTTTTCTCCACATTCTCTCCAACATTTGTTATTTTTTGTCTTGGGAATGATAGTCATTCTAACAGGTATAAGGTGATATCTCATTGTGGTTTTGATTTGCATTTCCCTAATGATTAGTGATGTTGAACATCTTTTTGTGTGCCTGTTGGTCATCTGTATATCTTCTTTGGCAAAATATCTATTCATATTCTCTGCCTATTTTTTGATCAGGTTGTCTGGGTTTTTGTTGTTGAGTTGTTTGAGTTCTTTATATATTTTGGAGACTAATCCCTTGTCAGATATATGATTTGCAGATATTTTTCTCCCAGTTGGTGGGTTGTCTTTTCGTTTTGTTCCTCGTTTCCTTTTCCTTGCACAAACTAACAGCTTTTCTCTTTTAATGAGAAGTCCAGACCGTTCATGTTCAGTGACTTATCAGATAAGTATAGTTTTATTTCTCTTTTTTTTTCTCTTTGTATTCTCATTTCCTTTTTCTGTAGTTTACTTTATAGGTCATATTTTATTTACAAGTATTTGTTTAGAGTTTCGGAATGAAATATGATAGAAACTTTTGGGATATCTTCTCAGGCCATGCCCCTTTGCCTAAGGATGTTCCCCATGAGTGAGCCCTTGGCAGCCATCTTTGGATAATATGCCCCTACAACACTGGCCTTAGTCAAGAGAACTAAGGGTAGACATCAGACTCTAACTGGGCTGATGAAACTCTCTCTCCCAGGGATTTGGAATCGGGACCTTACATGTGCTGGTCAGTTTGGAGTTCTCTCTAGAAGTCAGAAAATCTCTAAGCCAGAGTCTTCGCACCTTTCATCGTGGAAACTGGGAAGACAGAACAGAATGAAGTAGAAGAGCAAATATACCTAAAAGTATCCTAGAAGGTAGAGCAAGAGAGGGCCAGGAACAAAGAGAGGGTGAGGGGATGGGGAGAGGGGTACCTGCCTGAGCTCCTGGGTTGCCTGTGGCTCTTCCTCCCTGAATCTAGCCCTGCGTGGGCTCTGCTGCACCTCCTGCCTTAGATGCCGTGAGACATCCCAGCCATACTTCACTAACACCAAATTGGTGTTGGCTTCTGGCCATGTTTCATGATTAAAACAGCTCTTTGTTTCAGAGGTGACATGTGGCCACTTCCAAGAGACTCATCATCGCTGCAGTGAACTGACATAGACAATACATCCTCAGATGGCTGGCTGCATCCTTCTCTTTGACTCCTGGTTCTCCTGCTGCCCACAACCACTCAGACATTCTCCACCGAAGTCCCATCACCTCTCATGTGATTGATGACAGTCATCAGGGGGACCAGGAGCTAAATGACCCTCTTCATGCCAACGGTTCAGGCTTCCTGGTGGAGTAGAAGTGGGAATGAGGAGAATGTAAGAAATTTTTTCTTGAGATCTCAAAACGAAAGCATCCTTATGTTATAAAGATGTCAGATCTCCAACGCTCTGTAGGCCTGTGAAGTTATGAAGACCACGTTTAGTTCAAAGTCATGTAAATAAAATACAAAATGTGAGCACCTTCACTTCCCAGCATATCACACCCGTGGCTTTCCTCCTGAGCAGCAGATTCACTCAGGTCCAGCTGTGGTACCACAGGAATGAAAGTGCTTCCAACACACAGTCAGCTTCTTCTTTCACCCCATCACTTCCAACTAGAGTTTCCCACCCAACCCCTGTTCTGAGTTAAGCTGAATAAGTATATTTGATATTGAAATCATCTTCTCCCCTTTGTCTTCCCCCTCGCTCTAATTTCCCATCTCAGTCTCAAGTCATGATAAATACATACATAATTCATCATGGAATAAATTTGCCTTCTCCTTTTCCTACTTTTTCTATTTGCAACTTCACAACTTCCTAGTGCCTTCCAGCTTTGAGAGAAAATTATCTGCCCCTTCCCACCCCCATCCAACTCGCTTAACAGTATGTTTTGTAAGTTCTGCCAAGTAAGCTGATAAAAGTCTAATGTTCTTTTATTGGCTGTATAACATTCTATTTTACTGATATTTCAAAATTTCTTCAACCCTTCCCTTCATTAGTTCATACTATTTCCAAGATATTTGTCATTGCAAACAGATCTGTAATCAGCATCTTTGCTCCATATTGTTTTCCCTATTTATGGGATAGATTCCCAGTAGTCAAATGCTGAATCAAAAAGTATATCTATCTGGGCTGGCCCCGTGGCCGAGTGGTTAAGTTGCGTGCTCCACTGCGGGCGGCCCAGTGTTTCATTGGTTCAAATCCTGGGCGCAGACATGGCACTACTCATCAAACCACGCTGAGGCAGAGTCCCACATGCCACAACTAGAAGGACCCACAACAAAGAATATACAACTATGTACTGGGGGGCTTTGGGGGAAAAAAGGAAAAAAATAAGATCTTTTAAAAAAAAAGTATGTCTATCTTCAATTTTAATAGATATTGTCAAATTGCTTTCCAAAATGTGCTGAAACAACGTACATTTCCAACTGCAGTGGATGAAATCCTTTTTCCCACATCCCTGACAGTAGTAGGTGTTATCACTTTAATTTTTACCAGTCTGATGGTTATAAATACTTTCTGGCTGTTACCTTAATTTGTAATTTCCCTGACTATGAAGGAAGTGGAAAATATTTTCATATGCTTGTTGGATTTATTATTTGGATTATTTGATTTATTTGGATTTTCTGTTCTATGAAGTATCTAGTCATATTCTTTGTCTATTACTGAGTTGTGTCTATTCATTATCAATATAAAAAGCTACTTTTGTAATATGGAGATTAACTTTTAATCTGCTGTTCATATTATAAATATTAGCCCTATTTAACGTTATTTATAGACAGCATATCTTTTCTATTAAGTGTTTAAAATTTTATTTGTTTTTCATTAAAACATGCTCTCTTTTCCGTAGTATATTTTTAGCATTTATTTAATCAACTGGGATTCATTCTTTATGCAAGATATGAAATGAGAAGTTATTTTCCTTTTTTGTAAAGCATTAAGTAACTCGTTAGCAACATTTGTTGAATCGTTTTTTCTGTCCCCACTTATTTGTAACAGTACTTTAATTACAGTCAGAATTTTTACATATTTTAGGGCCTATTCATGAGGCATTAAGATAAAGTGAGTCGGCTATTTTTATAACAAATTTTGAGTATTCCAAATTTGGTAGGATTTCTTCCTCTCCTCTCCCACTTCATCTTTTTTGAAAAAAAAAAAGATATAGGAAATTCTATTGTGCTAATTCAGACAAATTTTGGAATAACGTTTTCAAATTTCACCATTTTTATTAGAATGGCATTACTCAGATAATGTACACTAATTTAGGGGCCCTCAACATCTTTAGCCTTTAGGAATGAGACTAGTCTATTTAGACAACCTGTAATCAGGTCTCAAGTTCTTATTCAGTTTTCTTTATATTTCTTATTAGAGTTATTCTTACATATTTTATATTATGTGTTGTTTAGAGAATCAAATCCTCCTACTTTTTAAAGTATGCTTAGTTATACTCTAAATTTCAGAGAAGTTTTAAAGGAAAAGTTAGCAATGATTCTATGCTATGAGGCTGTGAAGGAAATATGACTTAGGAGAGTTTGGGAAGATTTCAAAAATTAAATCCTTGGAAACTGTAACAAATGATTCCAACGAGAAATCTGTTTGAATGGGGCAATTGGCTAACAGCCTCTAGTGTATTCTCCCTTGATGTCTCCCCTAAATATCCATGAAGACACATGAAAGGTTGAAAACATAAAATGAAACTGAAAACTAAGACAGGCAGCTGCCCTAATATTAGATTCTGAGAAGAACTGACACTAATTATATGTCAAATGATACAGGATTGAGAAAAAGACAATCAGGGCTTATCTCATGGAATGTCTTGGCTTTGTTTAATGAAACAGAAACTGCTCGAGCAAAGAGAGATATTTTGCATCTCCCCCACCAGGATCTCGGGAAGCAAGGATTTAGGACTTGAACCAAAAAGGAAATGTACCATCGTTCTTCTGCTTCCAAGATGCTGATCTGGGAGCTGACCAGCAATCCGTCTCGTCTCATGCTTCTTTCCCTGTCTCTCTTACCTTTATTTATCTACTGATTCAAAGACCTAGAGAAAGATCCAACCAAATCAAAGATGACCAATCGTTCCTAGCCCTCAGGTACCACTTTGTGAGGCAAGCTGACGCTGTTTCAGTACCCCTCTAACCCAGCCATCTGGTCTCGCATGCTCATCTTTCTATGTTCCAGCAGAGATCGCTCTTTCTGTGTTGTTGGACAACAGGTGCGGAGGGGCGAATTCATAGCGTACTCACATGGTTGTCCAAACAAGACCCCTCTCTTGCACTACTCGCTTATTGATTTATCCATTCCCCTGTATTCCCCATCCAATTCCCACTCCCTTGGGGTCCTCTCTTTGTCAATAGACATCCTTAAATTTTAGATAATAGCGTACATAAATTTTTCCCTATTGTTTGTACTTTTGGCATTATGTCTAAGAAGGCCTTTCTAGACACCCGTCTTGAGTGGACTGCTATCAACAACTGCATAAGCTGTAGACAACAACAACAACAACAAAAACTGCTTACAAGTTTTGGCCAACGACCAACACAGGTCTATAATCCTCGAGAAGTGAGAAGCACATGAGGTGAATTCTGCATCCACTCAGACTTTCCCTCTGAGGGCATTTTTCAAACCATGGCAGAGGAAAATGAGGCCAATCCATAAGTAGCAATCTCATAGAATGCAAGAAACAGTGGTGAGAATTTAGGATTGCTAAGGTGACTTCAACATGACTGTGATTAATATGCTAAAAGAAAAAAAGCACAGAAAGGATGGATATAAATGATTAAAAAGAAGGATATCTTGGTTCTCAAAAAGAACCAAATGGACACTTGAGAATTGAAATATCTAAAATTAATGAAAACCAATGAATGAATTAAAAAATGAGTCAACAGAGCAGAAGTGATAATTAGTGAATTCAAAGGCAGGTTGATAGAAAATAGCCAAATGGAAGTATAGAAAGAAAAAGAAAAAAAAAGTAACCATAGAAACAGAAGCCATGTGGAACAGTCAAAAGATCAAACGTAAGTGTAATTGGAGTTGCAAAAAATGAGGAGAGAAAGAATGAGGAATTAAATTAAAACTAAAAAAAGGAAGATAAACAGAAAATCTCAGAAGTTAAAGAACGCACACGCGCACACACACGCACTTGTAAATGACCCATAGGCCAAAGACGCAATTGTAATAGAAATTAGTAATTATTCTGAGATGAAAGATTATAAAAATACGTTTCAGAAATTGTGAAATGTAGTTACTTAGAAAGAATTTATAAGCTTAAATGCATGTATTAGAAAAAAAAGAAAGCCTTAAAAACAATGATCTAAGTGTTCATTCCAAGAAGCTAGACAAGGAAGCAAATTAACTCAAAGAAAGAGTAAGAAAAGGAATAATAAAATTAAGAGTAGAAACAAGTGAAATAGAAAACAAACATATAATAGAGAAAATCAGCCAGGCCAAAAGTTGGTTCTTTGAATAAAATTTAATAAATAACTAGTAAGGCTGTTCAGGAAAAAAAGAGAGAATGCAAATTATCAAAATCACACATGAAAAAGGGAAGATTACCACAGGTCCTATAATATTTAAAGGAGGATGCAAGGATTCTATAAAAAACTTTATGCTAATAAATTTGAAAATTTAGAGGAGATGAACCAATTCCTTGGGAAAAACCCTAACAAACGAACACAAGAAGTAGAAAAATCTGAATATCCTATATCCTCATAAAATGAATGAAATATCTTTCTGCAAATAAAACTTCTGCACCAGGTGTCTTGATTAATTTCTCATGCATCCAGTAAAAAAATAATAGTCTTACATAAATTCTTTCTGAGGTTTAAAAGGAAAACATGTCTCTATCATTTTTATAAGACCAGTGTAATCTTGATATCGCAACTACATAAGGACATAACAACAAGGGAAAATAAAAGCCATCTCTCATGAATGTAGGTACAAAAATCCTAAATAAAATATTAGCAAGTGAAATTGGCAATATAAAAAATACATAGTACACCATGACAAAGTAGACCTTATTCCAAGAATAAATTTTTTTAACATTGTAAAATAAATGTAATTCACGACATTTACAGATTAAAGAAGAAAAATCATAAAATCATATCATTACATGTAGAAAAAGCAGTTGGTAAAATTTAACACTGAACATAGAACTCTCAGCAAACTAGAAATAGAAAATAACTTTTTAATTTTAATAAAGAATATATATAAAAATTACAGGTAATGATATAGTCAATGGTGAAATATTGAACACTTTTTCCATGATTTCAGGAATGGCACAAGGGTGTCCAATAACACCTCTTATACTCAACATCATATGAGAAGTTCTACTCAGTTCAATAAAGTAAGAAAAGAAGCAAAATATATACAGATTGGAAAGTAGTACAACAGTCTTTATTCTCAGGTAACATGATTGCATGGAAAATTCAAGAGTCTACATAAAACAACATTATTTCTATATGCTATAGACAATAGTAATAAACAATTAGAAAATAAAACAAAGTGGCCTTTATAATAGTATCAAAAATATGAAATATCTAGGAATAAATCTACTGAAAGATATGCAAGACCTCTATGCTAAACACTGCAAAACAGTACTGAAATTAAAAGACCTAACTAAATTACATAATAGTGAACTGTTGCTGTGTACAAAATTACCACAAACTTAGTGACTTGAAACAACACACATTTGTTATTTCACAGTTTCTGTGGGTCAGTAATTTGGGTGCAGTTTAACTAGGTCTCTGCCTCAGGGTCTCACCAGGTTGATATCAAGGTGATGATGGGCATCATTCTCATCTGGAGAGTTGACTGGAGAAGAATCCACTCCCAAACTCACTCATGTTGTTAGCAGAATTTGTCTTGTGGCCATAGAAGTGTGACCTTCTTTGCTGGCCGTCTGCTAGAGGTTAGGCCAGCTGCTAGAGGCTGCCTGCAGTTCTGTGCCAGACAGCCCTCTCTGTAGGCAGTTTACAAGAAGGTAGTCAGATTCTTCAAGGTCAGCAAGAAAGCAGAGTAAATCTGATAGCAAGATGGAGTCTTATGTAATATAACGTAATCACAGAAGTGAGAGCTCATTACCTGTGTCATATTTCATTGGTTAGAAATAGGTTCTAGGTCACACCCACTCTCAAAAGAAGGGGATAATAAAAAAGAATGAACTCCAAGAGGTGAGATCATGTAAGTCATAATGGTAAGACACACCATGTTCATGGATTGGAAAATTCAGTATTGTTAATATAGACGATTATCCTAAAATTGGTCTATAAATTCAGACCATCACAATCAAAATTCCAGCAGATTTTTTCCTGTAAATTCACAGAATTCTAAATTTTAAAATTCTAAAATTATAGGGAAATGCAACAGCCCTAGCTGAGCCAAGACAATCTTGAAGAAAATAAAGTTAGGGAATTTTCACTATCAGATTTCAAGATTTACTATAAAGCTACAATAATTTATATACAATGATATCGGCACAAAGATAGACAAATAGCCCAATGAAACAGAAATAGACTTAAACATATACTATCATTTGATTTACCAAAATGGCTCTCCTGCAATTCAGTGGGAAAAGGATGATATTCTCAAAAAATAGTGCTGGAGCAATTGCATATCCTTATGAAGAAGAAAATGATCCTTGACCACTCACTTCACACGATACTAAAAAAATTAATTAATGGTGGAGAGGAGACCTAGATATTCTCAAAGAAAACATAGAACAATATCTTCATGATTTAGAGGGTAAAGGTATCATGAAATGAATCCCACAAGCGCTAAACATAAAAAAAAATAATTTTGACTTTGATTATAAACTTGTTTTTCAAAACATGTCATTAAGAACATGAATAGGCAAATCACAGATTACACGAAGATAATTAAAATACAAATATCTGTCAAAGATTTCATATTCAGATTATATGAAGAAATTCTACAATCAAAAAAGAAAATACAGATAATTCTTTATTAAAAGTAGAGAAAAGCTTGAATAGGTACCTCATAGGTGAATATTTAAATGGGCATATTCAAAGGTGCCCAACCTCATTAATCGTTAAAGAAATGCAAATTAAAGCCACAATGTGGAGTTTTTTGTTATTTATTTATTTTTATTGAGGTCACATTGGTTTATAACATCATATAAATTACAGGTATACAGCATTATATTTCAAATACTGCATCATTTTCGCCACCAAAAGTCCAGTTGCCACCCATCACTATATACATGTGTCTCTTTACCCTTTTTGCACTGTGCCCACCCCTTTCCCCTCTGGTAACCACCAATCTGTTCTCTCTATCTATGTGTGTGTTTATCTTCCAAGAGTGAATGAAGTCCTGCAGCAATTTTCTTTCTTCACCTGACTTATTTTGCTTAGCATGATACCCTCAAGGTCCATCCATGTTGTCCCAAATGGCAAAATTTCATCTTTTTTCTAAGTAGCATTTCAGTGTATGTGTGTGTGTGTGTGTATACACATGGTATATGTGAGATATAGATAGATAGATAGATAGACAGATAGATAGATAGATAGATAGATAGATAGATAGATAGATAGATAGATAGATGGATAGATAGATATACCACGTCTTCTTTATCCGTTGATGAACGCTTGGGTTGCTTCCAAGTCTTGGCTATTGTGAATAACGCTGCAATGAACATAGGGGTGAATATATCTTTTTGAATTAGTGTTTTTGTGTCCTTTGGATAAACACCCAGAGGTGGAAAAGCTGGATCATATTGCATTTCTATTTTTAATTTTTTGAGAAATGTCCACACTGTTTTCTGTAGTGGCTGCACCAGTTTACATTCCCACTAGCACTGTACAAGGGTTCCTTTTTTGTCCACATCCTCTCCAACTCTTGTTATTTCTTGTCTTTTTAATAAGAGCCATTCTTCCAGGTGTGAGGTGATATCTCATTGTAGTTTTGATTTGCATTTCCATAATAATTAGTGACATTGAACATCTTTTCACGTACCTGCTGACCATCTGTATATCTTCTTTGGAAAAACGCCTGTTCATATCCTCTGCCCATTCATTGATTGGGTTGTTTGTTTTTCTGTTGTTGAGCTGTATGTGTTCTTTATATATTTTGGGTATTTATACCTTATTAGATATACGACTTGCAAATATTTTCTCCCAGTTAGTAGGCTGTCTTTTCGTTTTGTTGATGATTTCCTTTGCCTTGCAGGAGCTTTTAGTCTGATGTGGTTCCATTTGTTTATTTATTTGTTTGTTTCCCTTGCCTGGTGAGACATTGTATTCAAAAAGATATCGTTAAGACTGAAGTCAAAAAGCACACTGCTGATGTTTTCTTCTAGGCATTTTATGGTTTCAGGTCTTACATTCAAGTCTTTAAATCACTTTGAGTTAATTTTTGTGTATGGTGTAAGAAAATGGTCTACTTTCACTCTATTGCATGTGGCAGTCTGGTTTTCCCAACACCATTTATTGAAGAGACTTTCCTTTCTCCATTGTATTTTTTGGCTCCTTTGTCAAAAATTAGCTGTCCATAGGGCTGGCCCCGTGGCCAAGTGGTTAAGTTCGCGCGCTCCACTGCAGGCGGCCCAGTGATTCGTTGGTTCGAATCCTGGGCGCAGACATGGCACTGCTCATCAAACCACGCTGAGGTGGCGTCCCACATGCCACCCCTAGAAGGAACCACAACGAAGAATATACAACTATGTACTGGGGAGCTTTGAGGAAAAAAATAAAATTAAAAAAAAATTAGCTGTCCGTAGATGTCCGGGTTTATTTCTGAGCTCTCAATTCTGTTCCATTCATCTGTGTGTCTGTTTTTCTGCCAGTACGATGCTATTTTGATTACTATAGCTTTGTAACATATTTTGAAATCAAGGAGTGTGATACTTCCAGCTCTGTTCTTTTTTCTCAAGATTGCTTTAGCTATTTAGGGTCCTTTGTGGTTCCATGTGAATTTTAGGATTCTTTGTTCTATTCTGTGAAAAATGTCATTGGTATTCTGACTGGGATTGCATTGACTCTGTAGGTTGTTTTAGGTAATATGGACATTTTAACTGTGTTAATTCTTGCAAACCATAAGCATGGAATACTTTCCATTTCTTTATGTCTTCAACTTCTTTCAACAATGTCTTAAATAGCTTTCAATGTACAGATCTTTCACCTCCTTGGTTAAATTTATTCCTAGGTATTTTATTCTTTTTGTTGCAATTTTAACTGGGATTGTGGTCTTGATTTCTCTTTCTGCTAGTTCATTGTTAGTATATAGAAAGGCAACTGATTTTTTGTATGTTGATTTTGTACCCTGCAACTTTACTGTATTTGTTAATTATTTCTAATAGGTTTTTGGTGATTCTTTAGAGTTTTATATATATAGAATCATATTATCCATGGATAAAGACAGTTTTACTTCTTCCTTTCCAGCAGATATCATTTATTCCTTTTTCTTGTCTAATTGTTCTAGCTAGGACTTGCAACACTACGTTGAATAAGAGTGGTGAGAGTGGGCATCCTTGTCTTGTTCCTGTTCTGAGAGGAATAGCTTTCATTTCTCAGTGTTGAGCATGATGTTGGCTGTGGCTTTTTCATATATGACCTTTATTATGTCGAGATAATTTCCTTCTATACTCATTTTATTGAGAAATTTTATCATAAATGGATATTGGATCTTTTCAAATGCTTTCTCTGCATCTATTGAAATGATCATGTGATTTTTATTCTTCATTTTGTTGATGTGGTGCATCTCATTGATTTATTTGTGGGTGTTGAACCATCCCTGCATCCTTGAAATAAATCCAACTTGATTGTGGTGTATAATACTTTTAATATATTGCTATATTCAATTTTCTAATATTTTATTGAGGATTTTTTGCATCTATGTTCATTAGTAGTTTTGGCCTGTAATTTTCACTTTTCATGTTATCTTTGTCTGGTTTCTGACTTTGGGCTTTATTTATTCTTCTTTTTTGAGATCTTTTAGGTGTGGTTTTATATTGTTTAACATCTTTCTTTTTTTTTTTTTCAGGTTGGCCTGTATCATCATATACTTCCTTCTTAGAATCACTTTTGCTGCATCCCATAGGTTTTGGTATGTTGTGTTTTCATTTTCTTTGTCTCCAGGTGTTTTTTTAACTTCTTTGATTTCTTCATCAATCCAGTAGTTTTTCAGTAGCATGTTCTTTAGTCTCCACATGGTTGTGACTTTTCCAGTTTTCTTGTAGTTGATTTCTAGTTTCATACTACTGTGGTTGGCAAAGATTCTTGATATGATTTTAATCTTCTTAAATTTATTGAAACTTGTTTGGTTTCCCAATATATGTTCTATCTTTCAGAAAGTTCCATGTACATTTGAGAATAATGCATATTCTCCTGCTTTTGGATACAATGTTCTGTATATATCTATTAAGTCCATCTGGTCTAATACTTAATTTAAAGCCAATGTTTCCTTGTTGACTCTGTCTGGATGATCTATCCATTAATGTTAGTGGGATATTAAAGTGTCCTGCTGTTATTGTGCTGCTGTCAATTTCTCCCTTTAGGTCTGTTAATAATTGTTTTATATACTTTGGCACTCCTATGTTAGATGCATATATATATATTATGTCTTCTTGCTGGAAAGTCCCTTTTATCATTATATAATGCCCATCTTTGTCATTTGTTGTCTTTTTGGCTTGAAGTCTATTTTGCCTGATATAAGTATGGCTACACCTGCTTTCTTTTGGTTCCATTTGGTTGGATTATCATCTTCCATCCCTTCACTCAGAGCCTATGTTTGTCTTTAGAGCTGAGATGGATCTCCTGGAGGTAGAATATTGTTGGATCTTGTTTGTTAATCCAACCAGCAGCTCTGTGTCTTTTGATAGATGAATCCAACCCATTTAAACTTAGGGTGATTATTGATATACGAGAGTTTAATACTGCCATTTTATCTTTTGTTTTCTGGTTGTGCTGTATTTCCATTGTTTCTTTTTCATTGTGTTTCTGTCTTCCATTTCAGTTTGGTGGTTTTCTATGTTGTGTTTCTCAGTTTCCTCTTTTTTATGTTTTGTGACTCTGCTCTGATTTTTGGTTTTGTGGTTACATGAAGTTTGTATAAAAGATTTCAAAGATGAGATAGTCCTTTTCTGCTGATAAGCATCTTATCTCCATTTGCCTATGCAGGTTCTGTCCCTTTCCTTTTCCCCTTTTATGTTTTTGTTGTCACAAATTATCCTTTTCTGTATTGTGAGTTTGTTATCAAATTGAAGTGGTTATAGTTCTTTTTGATGCTTTCTTCCCCTTTAGCCTTTGTGTTTTAATTGTTTACTAACCTATTCTGATATGGAGTTGCAATTTTCTTATTCTCTCTCTCTATCTATCACCTTGCTCAAAGCTTTGAATGCCTTTGCTTTTTTGTTTCAGGTAGGAGGGCTCCTTTCAACGTTTCTTGTAAGGCAGGCCTAGTGGTGATGAAATCTTTCAGCTTTTGTTTGTCTTGGGGAGGCTTTATTTGCCCTTTATATCTGAAGGATAACTTTGCTGGATAGAGCATTCTTGGCTGATCAGTTTTTTCTTTCAATATTTTGAATATATCTTTCCACTCTCTCCTAGCCTATAGAGTTTCTGCTGAGAAATCTGCTGATAGCCTAATGCAGGTTCCTTTATAAGTTATTTTCTCCTCTCTAGCTGCCCTTAATATTATTTCTTTGTCATTGACTGTTGACAGTTTAATATATTGTGGCTTGGAGAAGGTCTTTTTGCATAGAGATAATTAGATGTTCTATTCCTTCCCCAGGTTTGGGAAGTTCTCAGCTACTATTTCTTTAAATAATTTCCCTGCTCCTTTCTCCCTCTCTTATCCTTCTGGGATACCCATTATCCTTATGCTGCTTTTCCTAATTGAGTCAGATATTTCTCTTAGAATTTGTTCATTTTTTAGAAAGCTTAGTTCTCTCTCCTCTTTCACCTGAATCATTTCTAGATTTCTCTCTTTCAGCTCTGTAATTTTTTCTTCCATATTGTCTGCTCCCTTTCCAGTGCTTTCTACTTTGTTCTTCATCTCATTGTGTTCTTCAGCTTCAGAAATTCTGTTTGTTTCTTTTTTTGCAGTTTCAATCTCTTTGGTGAAGTACTCCTTCTGTTCATTAATTTTATTCCTGATCTCATTGAACTGTCTTTCTGAGTTTTCTTAACTCATTGAGTTTCTTCATGACAGCTATTTTGAATTCTATTATCAGTTAGATCACAATCTTTCATGACATCAAGTTTGGTTTCTAGAGAGTAGTCATCTTCTTTTTGTGCTATCATGTTACTGTAGTTTTTCATGGTGCTTGATGAGTTGTTCCTCTGCTGGTGCATTTGTGGTAGCAAACACCTGTCTTATTTGGATAAGGCTTTGATTACTTTGATTCTGAGTTGCTTCTGGTTGTATTCAAGGCCCTGCACTCTCCATCCTCCACTACCTCTGCTAGAGATCCTGTTGGTGCCCTCTTTGTGCTGCTTGTGCCTCCAAAGTTGCTGGTAACTTGCTGCTTACAAAGACACTGCTGTGGAGGGTGTCACCACCAGGGTCACTACTCTGTGAGCACCTCTGTTGCTTCTGGGTCACCTGAGTCTTGGGTTCCCCCACTACAGCAGGTGTAGAGGGAGGAATGGGGTGGGAGCCAGGGTCATGGGCACCACTGCTATGTTCCGGTTTGTTGGGTCTGCAGGTCCCACTGCTTTGAAGTGGAGGGGCCAAAGTTGTGGGCACCTCTGCATCTGGGCAGGACTGGGGTCATGGGCTCCACCATCTCTGTTACCTGGCTCTCCACACATCTCCATGGGCTCAGGTGCTGCTGCTGTGTGACCCATCTGCGCTGCTGCTCCCATTATCTGGGGGTACCAGCAATACCACTGCCAGGGGTGCTGGGCTCACAGGTGCTGCTGCCACCACTGCCAGGGGCCTGGGGTCTTGTATGCAGGCCCCACTGCTGGTAAGGCTGGTGTTGGGGTGCTACAACTGGGGCTGTGTTGTGGGTGCCACTGTGGCTCCTGAAGCCTCAGGTCTTGGGCACCAACCCAGTTGCTGGAATCTCAGGTCAGGGGCACCACAGCTGCTTCCGGGGGTATCAGGGTCTTGTATGCAGCACCTGCTGCTGGGAGGGCCAGTATCAGAGGTGTCACCCCTGGAGGAGTGTGAAGGGGCTGGGTTGCAGGCACCTCTATGTGTCCTGAAGCCTCAGGTTGCAGGCACCTCCCACCACTTCTGGGGCAGGGGGAGGGACTGAGCTATGCATGCAGCTACTGCTCCCACAGCCTCTGGTCTCTTGGGCTGGTGTACTTTTTGAAACCACAAGTATTTTAAGAATAGTTTAAAGTTACTACTAAAGAAGCAGTTGAAAACTAATAGTAAGTAAGTAGTTGAAAACTAATAGTATTTTAAAACTACTACACACCTGCCAGAATATCTAAAATTAAAAAGAGTAAAAATATCAAGTATTGGTGAAGATACAGAACAACTGGAACTGTCGTGCATGGCTGGGGGAAGTGTAACTTTGTTCAAACATTTGGAAAACTGCTTGGTACTCTAATAATATCACATGTGAGCCTACTCTATGGCCCTACACTTCTACTCCTAGGTAAAATCCAAGGGAAACAAGTGCATATGCCCACAAGAAGAGACGTGCAAGAATGATCGTAGCAGCTTTTTCCATAATAGCCCAAAACTGGAAGAAAAAACAAAACAATGGCAGCTGGAGAAAGAATAAACACATTGCTCAATGTTAATGCCACGCAATACCACACAACGATTAAGAGAACACACTCTGATACACACAACATAGCTGAGTCTCAAATCATTTTGTTAAGCAAAAGAAGCCAGACCGTGAGAGAGAATATATATTGTGTAATTACGTTTACAGAACATTCACAAATAGTGAAAGTTAACCTATGGCATTAGGCATCAGAATAGCGGTTGCCAGAATGATGGTTCAGGACGGCTTTTCTCCTGGGAAAGAGCATGAGGGAAACCTCCCCAGTGAGGCAAATATGTACATTTTGGTCTCTGTGGTGCTTGCACAGTTGCATACATGTATGAAAATTCATCAAACTGTATACTTATGATTTTACACTTTATGTGAGTTATGTCTCAAATCCTAGAAAAAGCTTAAATTAAGAGCATTCTATACTCAGATTTCTCTTATTTCTTTTTTTTAAAAGATTTTATTATTTTTTTCCTTTTTCTACCCAAAGCCCCCCAGTACATAGTTGTATATATTCTTTGTTGTGGGTCCTTCTAGTTGTGGCATGGGGGACGCTGACTCAGCGTGGTTTGATGAGCAGTGCCATGTCCGCACCCAGGATTCGACCAACGAAACACTGGGCCACCTGCAGCGGAGTGCGCGAACTTAACCACTCGGCCACGGGGCCAGCCCCTCAGATTTCTCTTATTTCTTACTCTAAAGAAATTAATTTTTGATAATGTAAAAATAATTGCGATTAATTTAAGCAAGCACATAGAGCTCTGCTCGGCAGGAGCGTACACAAAGAAAAAGACTTGATCCTATCCCAAAATTGTGGCCAATGAGGTACACAAGTTTTAAGTAAAATGCTAATTTGTAGTATTAAAAAAACAATATTTCTACCCCTAGGTCATAAAGATATATTTCTTGTAACAATTTCTATTAACATTTTAATTTTTTTCTTCTACTTATAGGTCTTTTATCTTTCTGAAAGCTACATTTGTACACCATTTTAGGTATGGATCCAGTTTTATTTTTCTTTGCATACTGATGACCTTCTCTGCTCCTTGAAATAATTTTCTTCTTTATCATGCCTTAATTTCCATTTATACATTTATCTGAATTCCCAGTTCTATTCTATTTGTTTTCACATCAGGCTTATACTGTTGCTATTCCAGTGGCTTTGTGGTATGTCTTAACACCAGGGAGACCAACTCCTGCTTCTTAAAGTTATCTCCTAGCTCAAGTTAACTTAGCTATTCCATAGATCTTTAGCCTTCAAAAGACATTTAAAATAAACCAAGTTCTTTATAAGACTTCCAGTCAGAATTTTGACTGGGATTGCATTGAATTATGTTTATTATTTCAACTCTTACATTTTTTATATTTTATACTTCATTGGGTTCTTTTTATGACTTCTTCCTACTTCATATTAATAATATCCTCCTTTATGCCTTGGAAGTATTATTATGCTTATTTTAAATTCATCCCTCATCTGATCTAATAATTCTTCTTTTTCCAATATGTTTTTCGCTCTCGTTGATTTTTTTTTAAGTGCCTGTGTTCTTCTCCTGCCCGTTCTTTCGGCCTGTGACTTTGTTTCCCTGGGAATATCAGCTCCCCCATCCTGTAAGGTGCACCGGGGAAGGGTCAAAACACACACTCCAGTTCTCACCCTACTAGATAGTTTAGGGGAGAATAGGGGTGAACCCACAGAACTCCACTGATCACCTTCTCCTTGCTGCCGCTCCACCAGTCAACTCTTGGACCAAGAAGCCATCTATAAACCCATCCAAAGAAACAGCAATCGAGCTCTGAGATTTGGGAGGGGGCTGGGGAGTTCAGGATGTTAAAGGCCTGAGAGGGTTGACACACCAGTTTTCCTCAGCTCTGCAGGGGTCTTACAAGGCATTGATATTTCCCTGCCGATGTGGGGTGTCCTAGGGCAATAGAACCTGCAACAATCTTCCAGCTGAAGGGGACAGGCATCAACTTCAAATCCTCTTGACGCTCCACATCCTGATTGCAGTGTGGTTTCCATGGGGCACACATTTGTCCAACTCACGGACTGCACGCTTGAGAGCTGCACATTCCACTTTGTGAACATAATAGCTAGGAATGACGGGACGTCTACTATCATCATCTTTTCTTACTATTATTGAACACTGATCTGGAAATGCTAGCTATTAAAATAAGCTGTAAATCTCAGTAGAAATTATAAATATTAGAAAGAAAGACGTAATATTATATTTGTTAGCTCTTATTGTATTTCCTCTGCAATTCTCAAAAACTCATTGAAAAAAATATTAGAACTACTGAGAGTCTAGTAAGATTGCCAGTTAATCAATAAACCCACACTGATCTATAACTGGGGTCACAGTTCAAATGCTTACAGCGTTTTCACGTAATGAAAACAGACGAAAGAAAATAAACTGTTTGGAAGGTAGCACAAACTTTTTATTTTATTGAATTTTGGTTTAAACAAGTGATATAAACATCTTTGATACTAAAGATTATATTTTAAATTTGAAGTAGAAAAAAATACGAATTGATAGACCAGAACAGTTTTGTTGTATAATTTTTTTCTCACTTGGAGAAGCTGATTTAAGCCTGAAAAGAAATGGCACATTTTGTATTAAGGTATCAAGTTTTATATTTCCATTGTAGTCTGCAGAGCAGAATTCGACCTTGAATCCTTTAACTGGGAGCAAGATTTTGTTTTACGTGGCTTCAGATTTCATAAAAGAAAACAGCTGCTCACAAATATAGGAAATACCTAACCTAACAGAATCTTTGTATGGTTTTTCTATTTCTTGCAATCATACCCCAGATATTTGCAGAATTATGGAATTCTGGCATAATGCTGTAAACATGTACTGCAGTGCTATTCATTTGTGTCTCTTCAGTTAGTCTTCCTCTGACAAAGATGAAGTGAGCACCGCTGGCTACTTTTCTCACAATGTGAAATCAAGACCCGATAGACAATGTGGACTGCGGGCTTCATTGACCCTGCCACCAGACTGCCTGAAATCTGTCCTGGCCCCAGCGCTTAGGAATTGTGACCTGGGGCCAATTTCCCAACCTCTCTGAGCCTCAGTGCATCTTCTGTAAAGTGATGATAATTAGGGCACCTAAATCAGAGGGAAGATTAAATTACCTAATACATGCAAAGCTCTTAGAACAATGCCCAGTGCATCGTAAGCACCTCGTATGAGTTATTACTAAGAATCTGTCTTTGAATTCCATCTTTAACACCACTCTTTAGGGAATCTAGTTCACGTTGGTATGTTTGAGTTTTTGGAAACTGATTGCAATGTCGAAAAGTGAGCCAAGGCCCAATTTCACCATGTCTAAGGGAGCCAAATCATAACTGGGTATCTATCTTATAGGCTTTTTTGTAGAATGTTTTCAAAGCATGTAGGACTACTTGTCAAAGCAAAGGCCAGGTCTTTGATTGTGTCTTCTTGTGAGCTGAGGTGAGCATTTTCCCTGGATCATCTAACAAGTCAGTTCATTCCCAATGTACTGGTAGGCCACTGACCTCCATGCGGAACAGGAGACTATTGTCGTGTGTATCCAAGTCATCGAGGGCAGCATTGAACCTTCGGCCAAGGGTCAGGCAAATTGAGTATACTGAGGCTACAGTGTTAATTACTCCACATCCATGCTATATTCCATTTCTAATTGTTTAGCTCAGAGTGAGTAAATGAGGCAGCAAATTGATGAAATGTTTTTACCTTAGATGTTGATTTCCCGACAAGAAGGGAGCTACCACCCAGCAGGAAAGAAGCATCACCTGTAGATGGGCTTACCAATTTCGACAAGTCATACTGAAATTCTTAACACATAGTTCAACCCACAGAAAAATAAGTTATTTCTTCCTTTTGTGCTGTCATTGACACTGTGTCCAAAGTTCCCTCTGGTGCATAAAATTTCTCATTGACACCATAAATTAAAACAGCTAGCAGGATTGTATTAATATTTTTGTCTTCTTATCAGCTCTGATAGAAAATGTCATGAGTGATTTAAAATTTCATGCCGGTTGTTCTATAAGTTCTCAGTCATATTTTCAACATGCTGAGGGTATTGAGGGAGAATTTAAGCTACTGCAACAAAATACAGTAGCATCAAGAAAAGTTCATTTCACTTTCGTGTGATACTTTCAAGGTGTGTGGGGTCCAGGTTGGCTGGGTTGCTCTGCTTCGAGCAGCCACTCTGAAATCCAGGCTCCATCTTATCGTTCTTCCTTTTCTTAGGGTGTTTTCCTTGGCCACGTATTTGAAATGGGGTTCTTGGAATCCACTCACAGGAAGGGAAATTGCTGAAGTACAGGGCAAGCATTTTTCTTAGCAATGATACAGAATTAAAACCCATCCCCTTTAATCACATTCCATACATTGATACATTGCACAAGTGTCCACTTAATCACACGGACACCATTGCCGCAAAGGAAGCTGGGAAATGTAGTCTCTAGCATGGTTTCCACGTAGTATTTAGCAGAAAACTATCAACCTCCACCAGAAAGAGTAAGAGTCTTTCCCATTAGTTTTATATTTCTAACTGACTATTTGTTAGAGGCATACAATTTTTTTTTTAAGATTTTTATTTTTTTCCTTTTTCTCCCGAAAGCCCCCCGTACATAGTTGTATATTCTTCATTGCGGGTCCTTCTAGTTGTGGCATGTGGGACGCCGCCTCAGTGTGGCTTGATGAGCAGTGCCATGTCCGCGCCCAGGATTTGAACCAACGAAACACTGGGCCGCCTGCAGCGGAGCGCGCGAACCCAACCACTCGGCCACGGGGCCAGCCCCGAGGCATACAATTTTTGCTGCACTGAATAGACACTCTTCCATAAACTCATTATCTATAAAGTGTTTTGACATCTAGACAGTTTTTTCCATTTAACATATGACCATGTTACTGTTGCAAAACTATTTTTTATTCAAATTCTGAAATTAAGATTCTGATCTTTTATTTCAATTTATTCAGATTTTAATCACTTATCTTTTCCAAATATAGGCATACATATTGTACACACACAATGAACTCTGATTTGTTATAAAATGACATCTTAATAAAATTTGTATATTACACTTGAAGTGACATTCTTCCCTTCCATAATTATTCTCTCCTGTTCTTTTAAACGTGTATTCTTCTCAGTTTTTCATTTTCCCAGATGTTGATATCAGAAATAGTTGACTTTTACATAACTTTAGGATAAGAAAAATACCATTACAAGTGTAACTGTAAGTGGTAACTGACATTCAGCCTCGGTGTCTAGGAAACCAGAAGTGGGGCGGGCGTGTGCTGCCCTGGAGCCTGCACAGTCCAGCTACAAAGAGCTGCTGCATAGCGCTGGTGGGGCATGGCCATGTGGGAATGGAGAATCTGGAACTCTGGATTTCTGTTGCAATTTCCTGATGGAAAAATATATATGTATATTTTATATATATTATATATGACCATATACATAATATGCCCATATATTATATTATATATTCTATAAGACCATGTATATATATATGGTCAATTCACTCAAATTAGAAAACAAAGTAAAATAAAACAAAAGCAAAGGCACCATGCTGCCAGGCCATAAGTGTATGGGCCCCCAAACACATCTGTGGGCTGGCTTGTGCTTATGGGACACCAGTTTGCATCTTTTGATCATCATGGTGACAACAAAAACTTTGTAGAGCCCTCGGCCTCTGAAAGAAAACTCCAAAATCTCTTAACAGAACTCAGACCAATTCCTCTGAGGTGAGCAACACAGCAGAGTCCCCCAGTGCAGCTAACCCCCGGTGCCCAGCCCCTGGTCTCAAGCTTCGCAGCCTCCTGGATATGTCACTGATTGCTGCTGCCCCCACCACTCAGCCATAAAGGACAGGTCTTAAACTGGTTGAAATCCCTGTTCAGGCCCTAGAGGGGGAAGCCCGGAGAAAGACCAGAGTCCACCTTTCCACTGGCCAGTGTCCCTCCTTCCAAGCTAGAGTGTCCTCTCTGAAGACCCTCCCCAGATGATTGGCATCCTGGAGGAAGCCCACCTCCTCCACAGGAGACCTCCCCTCTTCGCTCACAGCAGCCTTTCCCATCACGGCCTCACTGGAATACAGCCCAGGAAGTACAACCTCCCTTCAAGAAATATCCAAAGACAATACACGTGGTGGGAGGAGGTCAGAGGCAGGATAGAATAGCCTTTAGAGGGTGTGGGGAGGGGAAGCACCACATTGGAGGGGGCAGGAAATGAGAGACATGTGATGAGTTCACACGTGTGTTGTGGGAAGAGATGCAACTGCCTTACTCCCTGGAATCCTTCATATCTGCCTTACCGCTGCTACAGGAGAAAAACTAACCTCGGTCTGGCCTAGCAGTTCCCAAATTTGTCTGAACATTAGATCACCCACCATCTTAAAACCCCCCGCAGCCCAGGCCTCACCCATGCCGGTTAAACCACAGTCCCCGGGGCTGGGACCCAGGCAGCAGTGGAGTTGGAGCTCCCCAGGGAACACCAGTGTGTGGACAGGTTTGAGAACCTCAAGTCTAGAGCGGTCCTTCTCGAAGTTTAGTGTCATCCACATCCCCTGGAGGGCTTGGAACACCCACAGCGGGCCCCATTCTCAGCGCTTCTGATTCAGCAGGGCTGGGCTAGAGCTTGAGAATTTGCATTTCTAACGAGTGCTCAGGGGATGCTGGTGCTGCTCGTCTGGGCACCACACTTTGGAAACCATGGATCTTTATTGTATTTAAAAGCTTAGTTTTAGTCAATAATTTAAAATTACCCTTGAGATTTAATTCACCCACTAGGGGGAAAACTGTTCGGTTTTTCAGAATCCTCTCTTCTGTGGATCACGATGCGTGGGTTGGAGGAGGGCTCCCTCCTCCATCGGGTCCTTGGGCTTAGTGGCTACTGCCCTGTACCTTTTGTAGACAGTGCTGGTGGCCAAAGCTTCTGTCTGCAGGTGTCGAACTTGGGATGCATCCTGGGCTCGCTCAGAGCCTGGTGGCCTCCCTTCAGCTCTCACCACTCCTCACACACCCGACTGGACCTGAACCTACCTTTGCTCGTGGAGGATCACTTTGTCCCACCACCCAGGGCCCGTGGCTGGCTGACAGGGAATGAGGGCCTCCAGGTCAGAGCCTCTCCCTGACCTTGCTGCTCCACCTTTTATGCTCTGCGAGGAGGCCCCGTGCCTCAAGGGTCCTCCGGGTTTTGAGTGCTGGAGCAGAGGGATGAGAGCACCCCTGATCACAAAGAATCGCTGGACAAGAGGGAAACTCCTTCAGGAGCTCCAGGGCTCTCTGATGGAGGGGTCTGCAGAAGCCAGGCCAGCGCTGCTGTGCGATGTTCTCTCCGCTGTCACTCATGGCACCTGTGCTCCGGCTCAACTCTCTCCTGGTTGACTCCCCTGTTAGAGCTGGCTCCACATCTGACTCATAGATTCCATAACATATTCCTGTATCCTTTCCATGAAGTGTCTCTTACTCACCCATCAGATCAGCGTGTGGTCAGAGGGATGTGTACATCCGAATCACCTGGGCGGCTTATTGGACGGTGGGTGGTCAGGCCAACTCCAGACCCAGTGAACAGAAACTCTAGGGGTGGGACGCAAGGGCCCGCACTTCAGCAGGCACCCAGATAATTATTACGTACACTAAATTTGAGGACATCTGTCCCAGGCTGCTAGCTTCTGAGGATAGAAACTGTGGCGTTGACAAGCGTGTCTTCACCATCTGGCACAGAGCACACAGTGGTCACCAGGCAGAGGGCTGGATTCCAGAGTGGGGGAGGTGGGGAGGAGACAATCTTAGGTACAGCAACACGATGCTCGCAAATTGTGTATGTGTGTGTGTGTGTGCGCATGTGTGTATGTGCATGTATGTGTGTGTGTCCTCTTAACACCTCCTGAATTCTCTTCAGCTTTGCAGTGGATCTCTGCTTTTTTCATGGGCACACATTGCCATCCTCCTGAATCAAGTCAAACCGGAAGACCGGGTACAAACGTCTCTGGAGACAGAAGGCGCCTTATACGCTAAGGCACATTCTCTCAAGCACGTCTTGTGCCCGTGAGGAATTGGCCGTCGGACAGATGGAAATAACTTCCTTTTTGTTTGAAAATCACAAAACGAAACCTCATAACTCATATTTAGTTTGCTTCCTTCTGACTTTGTATCACGTTGAACTCAGATGGAATTTTGCTATCACGAGTCATTGTAAATTTTATAGCTAACTAAACACCCAAATTGCAGGTTCTACTACGTGGTCAAGGTTGGACGTAAACATGAGAAACTTGAGTGGAATTATTATAATACTTACCTGTTTGTATTTCAAGATGGTAAAAATTCCACTTAAAGTAGTACAACCAACACACCATTAATTTATGTCATAATCATTCTGCAACATGCACACGATTTGGGGGCCTTCCACTGATAATGATGGATAGTTTCAATAATTTGTACCTTTTCTAACAAAACTAGACAGTCCGTTTGGCTTGTTAAAATGCATAGTGATTTACAATAGTCAAAAATACATTTGGCAGCAAGTTATGTTGACGACAAGATAGGTAGGAAATATTTTTTTGATTAGATAATGGTTGGTTGAAATTCCTTCCAGCTTGTGTGAAACAAAAGTTAGCAATTGAAAGCATATCAGATGATACATCAATTTTCCATAAGCAGAAGACTGGGCAACTACTTTATTGAAAAACCTTTATGCGGAGCTAGATTTAATCTCTCAATTTGAGAAGCAGTGCCATGAAATAAGATGTTTGCATGCAAAATCTCCAGATTTCCAATGGAAATATAAAACAAAGAAGCGCGCCATTCCCTTGGGGATGGCACCTATCTTGGATTCGCTTTTTCTCTGATGTTCTTGCATGGTTTTATCAGTGGCTCCAGGGAAGTGAACCAGCAGTTTGCTTCCTGAAGAACAAAGGCTTGGAGAATTAAAAAAAAAAAAAAAGATAATACATTAAGAGTACTTTCTCTACTGTCCTTTTTATTTGTTATGGATTTCCTGAGGAGTACTCATTGTTTCAAATAATTTGTCTTTTAATGATTTTAATACTTAATCTGGCAACTAAATATGAGCTGAGTTTGTGCTTTGTTTTCTGGTTTTTTGTTTTCCTAAATCACACATGAAAATGTTTCTTGAAGTAGGCAAGTTTTAACCACATAAAACTGAAAAGAGTACGGACTTAAAAAACATATACAGCAAACTATACATTTCCCATAAATGGCTAGTTACTCTGTCAAAAAAATGTGAACTGTATTAGCATCTTTAAATTTAGTTGGTAATAAAGTATTTAGCACATGATACATGCTTGGTTAATGAATGAATGACAAATAAGCCATGGTCCTGTGGTCAAATTCCAGCAGAGTCGTTGTGTGTACTGGTGTATATTGCCAAGATGGTGCCAACAGAGAAAACACCTCCCTTCCGGTATGTGCAACCATATTAGTTTCTTCCTTTTGTTTCTATAACAAGACAGGCATTTCACATTGTGTAATATAGCTATTTACTGATTTCTGTTTTCTATTGTCAAATGTTCCAAAGTTTTACCTTCTTATTTGAAGCACTGCCACTAAAATGTCAAGATTGTTCACAGCGTGTTTTTAACAAACCATCTCTCTTGACAGATTTATTTGTGTTTTAACAAGCAATCTTAGGTAAAGTAAGCATAATTTTGTACCAAAGCAATTTAGCCAAACAACGGGTTAATTATCTGAAGCCATAAAATTATGATGTGCCTAGATTGCTTTCTCTAAATATTGCTTCCCATGTAAGGGAAACAGGCATTCTTGGAGAAATCTCCGATTCCACATCTGATTCCTTCAGCTGGAAATGTACTAGATAAGCCTGCAGCATCTTGAGATTGTGTCAAAAGGACACAGGGCATTTAAAGAGGCTTCTCTAGGTAAGAGGGGGACAATTCAGCACCAAAAGGCATCAGTATCCTAAAATAAGTAAATAAAATAAGCCAAGGAAAAAAGTTAGGTACATATGCAAAACAAATACAAACAGCAATATGAAAGTCTGAGGTCTAAATAATAATTCAAGTTACAGGGAGTAATGAGACATCAGGGTCATTTTAAGTTTTTAAAAGTCCAATTTACGATAAAGGTATAGCAATCATAAAGATTTATGTCACAGGGGCTGGCCCTGTGGCCAAGTGGTTAAGTTCCCGTGCTCCGCCTCCACGGCCCAGGGTTTCCCCAGTTCAGATCCTGGGCGCGGACATGACACCGCTCATCAGGCCACACTGAGGCGTGTCCCACATAGCACAACCAAAGGCACTCACAACTAGAATATACAACTAGGTACTGGGGGGCTTTGGGGAGAAGAAGAAGGGGAAAAAAAAAAGAAGATTGGCAACGGTTGTTAGCTCAAGTGCCAATCTTTAAAAGAAAAAAAGATTTATGTAACAATCTTATGTCTGGATATTTAAATTAAAAATGGAAATAGAAAATATGACAAAAAAATAATAGTAGAAGAAATGAACATATCTCTCACCCTTTGTAAAGCAAGTAGACAAATGTTTTAAAAAACTATAAGAAATTTTGTTAATGCAACAAATAATTATTTAAAAGATGAATTTTTAGCTTTTTACCTTATAAACAGAAAGTATCACTCACTTTGTTTGCAGCGTTCATGAACAGTTTTTAGAAAATGGTCTTATTTTAAGCCACAGAGTACATCTCAACTTATTTGAAAAAACGTGTTTTCTGTCTTCAAGAAAATAAAATTAGAGATAATGGTAAATGTTTAAATAAAGAATTCCTCCAATTAGAAATCTTACAATGGCCCTTGGAATAATTCCTGGGTCAAAGTGGAAATAAAAACTGCATTTAATTTGTAAAAATTAAAATGCCAATTCGAGAAAGCTACACATTAAAACTTTGAGAAGATGTTGAAGCTTTGCTCAGAAGGAATTACATGTCCTGACGGTTTCATTAATCCCAAGACATAATGATGGAAATGAATGTATTCTTCAAAAACTCAAGAACTAGAAAAAGAGTAAACAATGAAAACTGAAGAAAGGATTCAATAATTATAGTTTGAACTTTAATAAATAGATAAACTACCATCATATCTAATCAGAAAAATACAAAAGTACACTATATTCGGCACAAGAGTGAGGATATAGAGAAATATAGAAGAAAACCTTAAAATCACAGACTTAAAAATGTTATAGCCATACCTCATAAAATATATCATTATAAATTTCTGATATATATATCAATATGTTATATAAATTTTTATATAAAAATATATAAACTATAACAGTGTAAACTTGTATAAAATATAAATTAATTTATATCAATATAAATTAAATATATATTTAAATATTTTTAAATTACTACAAGAAAAAAGAAAACGTTTATATTAATATCGAGCTTAGATGGAGATGAACTTTCTGAGCATTACGACAAACGCAAAACTCAAAATGTTAAATTTTGGGAGATTTGGGAGTTTCTCTGCAGCCAACAGTGGATGAGTACAGACAGGTTCAGTAAGTGAGGGGAAGGGAGCGAGAACAAGAGATCCAGTGTGAAGGGCTGTCTTGGGATGTTCCACGCCGGCCATTCCATTGCGATTGAGATGGGGCTCTCATACTTGCCTGGATTTGGTGGAGGATATTTCCATCACTGCTACTTCCAAACACATAAAGAGAAACACTTACGGTCAAAGCAGGATGTATTTCCTAAGAGCCAGCCAGGTCATCTGGCTCGGACCCACTGGGTTTGAGCAAATGCTTGTTTGTTTTAATAGACTTTATTTTTCAGAGCTGTTTTAGGTTCGCAGCAAAATTGAGTGGAAAGTACAGAGATCCAGGGGTTCAAATGATGTCACCCAGACGTGATCTGACTCCCTCCGTTCTTGGCTCTGCTTTCCTCGGCGTTGGCTTCGTTTTGAGGTGAGCTCTTCTCACGGATGGCAAGCGTGGCCCGGGGTAGCACTAGGTACATTGTGCCAGGTCTTTCCTCCTGTAATCCTGCTGTGGTAAGGAAAAAAAGAACCTGCTTAAGCAAAGCAGGAAAACTCCTTTTAGAGGAGAAAGAAGTCTTTGTGGAGCAGAACACCTTGAAGGGCCTTACGGGTGTGAAAGGGCAGCCTGGGGCCATGGCCAGTTGGGCTGGAAGTAGAGGGATCATGTACTTTATTACCCAAACCAGAACACTTTGGACGGCAAGAGGGGGCACTATTAACAACTTCACTGGGACAACAGGCCTCATTTGGCATTGTTCCCTGTAAACCTAAGCATATGCTGCCCTTCTGAAAAATGAAGCCGAGAGGTAGCTAAACTGCTGCGCTAAAAAATAAAGAAGAACCACAATGAGATGGTTAAATTTAAAATGACTGACCATACCCAGCATTGGTGAGGATGTGGGGCCACCGAAACTCACATACATTGCTAGCGGAAGTACAAGATGGGACTGATAGGCTTTACCAGAAAGAGGTGAAAGCACAAAACCCAAAGACTTGTCTGCGAATGTTCATAGGAATTTCATTTGTAGTAACCAAAAAGCAGAAACAACCCAAATCCGTAAGTAGATGAACGGAGAAACAATCATCAAACAATCTGTAGTGTATCCATATAATGGAATACTACTCAGCCATACAGACAAATAACTATTGATGTGCAAACAATGTGGATTAACCTCAAAATCATTATACTGAGTGAAAGAAGCCAGGCAGAAAAAAAGAACATATTGTATGACTCCATTTATAGAAAACTCCAGAAACACAAGCTAATCTATACAGAGAAAAAGCAGATCAGCGGTTGGCTGCGGATAGGGGTGGAGGGAGGAATGGATTAAAAGGGCAGGAGGAAACTTTAGGGAGTGATGGAAATGTTGTTTGAGAGGTGATGGTTTCAAGGGAGTATGTATGTCAAAACTGATAGAATTGTACACTTTACATATGTGTAGTTTTGTGCACTTCAATTATGCCTCAAAAAAGTTGGAAAACTTTCTTTAAGAAAAGTAGATATTTTTTTTGGAAGAGGGGTTTGAAGCGAGCCAAGGTGGAGAGGAGGAGGTTAAGGGGGAGCGAAGGGGCCCAAGAAGAAGCTGAGTCTGCAGCTAGTGGAAGAGAAGACCAGTGCACATTCCCCAGCTGGGGTTGGGGCCCCAGGAGCAGGGGTCCCAGAAGGCTGTAAGACAAATGACGTCTGACGGTCTGCTTTATCTGCTGAGCTGTTCTCTGTTGTAACCCCGACGCCTACACCCTGAACCCTTAATAAGAAATGTATGGCCTTGGCTGAGTGCTATTCGGGGAAAATGAAGAAGCTGCCTCTCTCTGGGCCGATTAGGATAGAGAGAAGAGGACAGCTGAAATACGCAAGGTGGGAGAAAGATCCAGGATTCATTGGAAGCAGAAAATCGGTCTCAGATGACCCAGTGAAATATCTGACTTTCAAGAATCCCCATTGACATCTGGAAATTGGCTCAAACCCCCATTCCAGTGCCATTTGACTCTCAAAGGACATTAGGGCCTGGCTGACATCTGCGTTACATGATTCTATCAAAGGGTAGTGGTCGCATCATTCTGGCTGAGCACCACTTCCTGGGACCAGAGCTCCTAATAACTGTTCTCACCCAGGGCGGTGGTCAGAGAGGCCGAGGTCATTGGCCTTCTGCACCTTAGTCAGCAGTTTCAAAGGTAAACGGTGATTCAGGGGAAGAGAGAGGGGCTAGAAGCTAAGAAGGGAAAGCAGTTTTCAATTTTCAATTTCAACACCCACAGTGCTGGCGCTGGAGATACAGTGATGAGCAAGATACATGATTCCTCTATTCCTGGAGCTGATGGGCCAGCAGGAACATAGCCGTTAAATCAGGAAAAGCAATGCATGTTAGAATAAAGGGGAGAGGAAGGGAATTCTGGTGTGAATTAAGAATAACTAAGGGGCCGGCCCAGTGGTGCAAAAAAAAAAAAAAAAAACCAGAATAACTGAGTCTAGGGGACTTCCCTGGGAAGTGAGGGTTAGGATGAGATTTGAAGGATGAGTAAGGAAGGTTGCCCCACCCCCTCAGTCCTTGCAGAGCAGCTCTCATTTCCCCAGTCAATGTGGTTCAGCCAGGGTGCTGACAGCTTCCCTGGCACCACCACTTGTGCAGTGGCCAAGCTGGATGCTGTTCTGAATATTGGTGTGACAAAGCAACGTCTCTTATTGGTGTGATCTCAACAGTAGACTTGTCACTCTCCACCACAGTAGGCTCCTGTGTTCCCAAACTGATGAAACACCAGGCATTGGTAGTACACTTGAACATTCTAAATGAGACCCTGCCTCCCTGGGAGTCACGGCATGCGATGGCACAGAATGACCGCAGATGGACGCCACAGACAATTGTAATGGATGTACCTTCAGCCTCCACCCTTAGTCATGGAATTCCACTTCTTCCTCTGCTCCTGTATAGACACTCAGCTATGAATCCCACCATCGGGAGCATTTTCGTTTAGCTCTTTAAGTTACACAGCAGTATGCCATAGACTGTTACAGGGGTGGCCCCCAGTGCATCATGCCTCCCAGTACCCTTGTCCCTGTGTAATCCCTTCCTACACTGACTCTGGGCTAGGCCATGTGACTTTCTTTGGCCAGTGGGACATTAACAAGAGTGAGGTAAGCAGGAGTTTGATGAGCACTTGGGTCTTGTCCTCCCAGAACATTTCCTCTTGGAACCCAGCCGCCATGCTATCAGAGGGTTCTGGCTCTCCCGTTGTGAGCGAGGAGCCACATAGAGAGGAACTAGGACCCCCCAGCCCACAATCAGCACTAAGGCTTCAGATGTAGGAGAGAGGCCTTCCAGAACCTTCCAGCTCAGCCAGCCACCAGCTGGATGAACTCACAGGAGTCAGCTCAGCAGAGACCACAAGGAGCAGAGAAACCAGCGAGCTGAGGCCAGTCAACCCACGGGACCATGAAAGAGAATACACTGTTGTTGTCTTAGAAATACTGAAGTGGTTGCCTCAGGCAACATTTACCACACAGATGTGACCCTCAGGCCTGTTGCTCCAGCAAGAAAAGCCAACACCACAGTTCAAATGTAGCTTTACAACTCATTAACATTTGCCCCAGTCTTAGGATGGTTTCACGAGGGTTTGATTTCCCTCAAGGGAAGCGTTTTGGTGATTTTGGTTTTTTTTTCCTTCAGTTGGGTCAGAAGAGAATTTTGAAAGATACAGGGCCCTCCTCTTGTCGAGTGGCAGGTGAGTGTCTTGTGACAGCTGTAACAATAAAGCAGGGTGGGTTTTTAAAATTATTATATTTAAACAATAAATTAGCATATCTATAAATATGTGTGTGCATATATATATATATATATATATATATACACATAGACTGTGTTTGTGTCCACAAAGCCATTTCCCCTCCCCACAAACACAAACACAAGACGGAGAAGAGCAGGGGAGAGGAGAAGTGCCCTATGGGAAACAGTCCCATCTGGGAAGTTCACCCCGGGGCCAGCCTGCAGCTCGGGCCCCCACCTCCCCTCTTGTCTCCCAGCTGACTCCTGGCAGTCCTTTAATCCCAGCAGATATGTTGGAGACTGCTTTGGAAGGCCCTGGAGGGGCCAGATATCTTCTTATCTGAACCCCGTGAGCGAACGGCAAGCAGGTTGCATACCGCTGTCCTCCAGTGCATGAAATCCTTGAGCAGAAGGGCCCAGCACATGCAGCAGTGTGTACTTCTTTCTAAGCTCCCACCCGCAGCTGTTTGCATCCAGCACCTGGACAATCTCCTTCACCGTCTCTTTGGGTTCCATGGAGCTCGCGAGCTTCATGTAAGTTATGCGGGGAGCGCATGCGACCTTCCGACTGGCTTTCTTGTTTATATCACGGCCTCGGCTACCCACTCTCTGAGGTTTCTTCTTCTCTGCTCTGCTTTCAGCTTCGTGCCGGTTCTTTCTGGCTAACCTGAAACACAGGTGTCAGCAGATGAAGGTGACGGACCTCCCAGTGGCCCCCGCCGGCTCCAGCTGCTGCCAGAGGGAGAGAGGCTGGGGTCACACCATGAGGCAGATTCTGCTGGTCTCCCACCTGTCCAAACTGCCCATCACGGAGGGAGTTCCTTTGGAAGATAGACCCTGGGGGAAGGTGATTCTGTCTGGGGCTCCAGCACTGCTGCTGGTGTCGGGAGAAGAGGAGGCCACAGGGCCACTTGGGGAGGCTGTGCTGGGGTGGTGTTCATCTCCAGACCAGATAAGAGACGACGGGCAGGCACTTTGGCTGTGCTGCTGGCCTTTCATCCTAACTCCTGGTCCTGCTTAGGCTGCTGATTTTCTGTGCTGCCGCTCTGACTGATCTCAGAGTAGGAATTAAAGGTGCGAATGTCAGGCTTGCTGAAACTTGGCTGCTTTGGATTGGCGGAGACCCCGTGATCCATGTTGCAGGATGGGGAAGAGAGGAAGGCGGAAAGGGGCCGGTAGGATCAGCCGAAGGAATGGGCTTGGGCGTGGTGGTGTAGTCCTCCAGCTCGGATCTCACGTAGCCCAGGAGCATATAGGTGGCCATCATGTTGTCATTCTTCTGGCCCATCTGGTCCTGGATCCTTTAGGCATTAGTTCCTCCTCAAGGCCTGTGTTCATCCTCGGATCCTTCATGATTTCCTCTAAAGGGCCTCTCTTGCTGCTTTGATGAGGAGGAATTTCTTGGGCAGGTTTTCACACTCCATGGACATGTAGAAGGAAATGCATATTCCACTCAGTACCCGCTCCAGCATCTCCTTAAAGTTCTATCCACAAAAAGGCGGGGACCCAGTGACCATTATATAGAGGATGACTCCCAGGCCCCTCTTATCCACCACGGGTCCTTCAGACTTTCCACCCTAGCAGTGTTCCTGGGCAGCATAAGAGAGACTGCTACAGAAGGTACCCTACTTGCTGTCAAAGGTGAGGTCACTGCTGAAGCCCAAGTCCACAATCAAGACGTTCATGTCAGTATCCAAAAGCAGGTGATCTGCCTTTAGGTCACTATGGAAAATAAACTTCTGGTGGCAGGTGGCAGTACTGCACAGCAGACCCCATCTGGTGAAATTTGCCTTGAACCTCTTTTTCTTTCATGCTACCATAAGCCAGTAAGTTCTTGAACACCTCTCTTCCACTAGTGTACTCCATGAGCAGGAAGAGCGTTTTCTTGGTCTCCATCACTTCAAACAATTTCACAAGGTTGAAGTGATTCAATGGCTTAATGATCTGGACTTCACAGGGTAGTCTCTGGAGGCTGGAAGTTTCTTAATGATCTCAATGGCCACCTCTTTCCTAGTCAGGATGTGTCAGGCCAACTTCACCTTGGCAAAGGTACCCCTGGTGGTGGTCTTGAGGAGCCAGCAGCAGCCAAAATTGGTCTTCTTCTCAAGAGAGATGGCTGCAAGCCCCTGCAGCATATTGCACTTACTGCTAACAATACTAATCAACAATATTAACTGAAGAAAGAAAGAAAAGAATAAGAGAAAAGAATAAAGAAAAAACAGAAAAGACAAAGGAAATACAGCAAAATGAAAAAAGAAAGGAAAAGTAAAAAGCTACGAATTTCTGTTTGTATTTTTTTCGGTTTTTCTAGTTTTGAAAGTTTCTATTGACATATTGTCCAGCTCAGAGATTCTTTCCTCAGCTCTGTCTAATCTACTAGCAAGGCCTTCAAAGCCGTTCTTCATTTCTGTTACAGTGTTTTGATCTCTAACACTTCTTTTTGAATCTTTCTTAGAATTTCCATCTCTCCTATATTACCAATCTGTCTTACATATTGTTCGCTTTATCCATTAAAAACCTTAGCATATTAATCATAATTGCTTTAAATTCCCAGTCTGATTATCCAATATCCCTGCCATATCTGACTCTAGTTTTGATGCTTGCTCTGTCTCTTCAAACTATGTTTTTGAACTTTCCGCATGCCTCGTAATTTTCTGTTGAAAGCTGACATGACATAGTGAGAAAAGGAACTGTGGTCAACAGGCCTTCAGTACTGTGGTGGTAAGGAGTTGGGGCAGGGGGAGCATTATGTGGTCCTGTGATTAGGTCTCAGTCTTTTAGCGAGTTTGTGCCCCCAGACTGTAAACTCCACACTTGGTTCTCAGTTTCCCCCTCCTTAGGTGGAACAAAATGGCTAGAGGGAGCTTGAGTTGGGTGTTTCCCTTCCTCCAGGTCAGTTAAGCTCTGGTAAAATAGTTTCTCTGGATGTTGGGTCCTTTAAGAAGAAAAGAACGCTCCGGTGTGTTTCAAAATGGTTACTTTTCCTCTCCACTGTCAGAAGCAGGTGTTTTTTTCTGATGTCCACTATGAGACCTGGAGAGCTCTGGGAGGTAAAATTCACAGAAGTGTGGGTGTGCCCTCTTACACTGGGTCCCCTGGAGTTCCTACCTCTCTGACTCGACCACGCTGAGCCTCCATCAATTCTTCACTTACACTTCCGGTTTTCCTAACCCAGAACTGGTTCCCATGAGGGTTTCTGCTCAAGGGTCCCCACCTTGGTAAGTTGGGATTCTCTATATCTGCCTGTCTGTGTCTCCAATTTTGAAGGCAGCAGTCTGCCCTGTGACCTCAATTCTCATTCAGAGGATGGATGGAAAAAGCATAGTTGATTTTTCATTTGTTCAGTTTCTTACTTGTTGTCAGGATGAAGTGACAACTTCTAAACTCCTTCTGTGCCAGATTGGAAACTGGAAGTCAAACACTTGGTTTTTAGTTCAGAGGATGGTGTTTCTGATAGACACTTTAAACAATTTGTATAACATATTAATAGTTGGCTTTATTTTTTTTCTATTGCTTTTATTCTTAGAATGATTTTTCTAAGGCTACTATACCGCTGGTGCAAGTTTGGGAGTTGATCATAGCCTCCACCTGTGGCAGATACCTGCCAATTTTAATTCTACAATTGAAATTTTTTCCTGCCACAGGAATCCACAAGGTAGGGTGCTCTTCCAACAGATGCAGTATCTCCCGGGCTGGCAGGTGATGTCTTCAAGTAAAAGTGATCAAAGCACCTCCATTGCCACAGTACCCACACAATTCTCCCACCTAGAAGGCCTCCGTTATAAGAGCAAAACAGAACTAAGTACAGCTGGCTTCTGTCTCTTCACCTCCCTCAGTTCCACTAGATGGGATTGGTGGCTATGATAAGGAAGTGTGGAGAGATTTGACCCATTCTTTATTTCTTTATTTGCTTCACTCCTGCCCTAACTGATTCCATTGATGAAAAGTAGAATCTCAGAATAACTATAGAAATAGAGGTGTTGATGGTAGCCATGGCTTTCAGCGATGGGATGAAATGATTCGCATTGCTTTGGAAAACAGAATTTTCACAGTAAGGAAAAGGTACTGGTTTTATAGAAGTGCAAATTTAAATACACCAGTATATTAATTAGAGTAATACCAGCTTCTTCAAGAGATAAACCCAAAATATCAAATTAACACATGAGAAATATGTTTCACACTCACATCCAGTCCATTTGGCAGTTAAGTAAAGAAGGGGCATAGATCGTCATTGATCTGTAAGTAAAGACAGATTTATTTCTTCCTTTCCAATCTGTATACCTTTTTTTCCTTTTTATTCCATTATTGCATTGGCTAGTAACGCCACTAAACAGCTTGAATAGGAGTGGATGAGCAGACAGCCTTGCTTTGTTCATAATCTTTGGGTAAGATTTCCTTACCCTATCTTTACAATCTTTCATTAAGACAATGTAAGAAATATCAGCTAAAAGTTTTTCCTACATGCCTTTCATCAGGTTAGGAAAGTTCCTGTTTTTTCTCAATTTGCCAAGAGTTTTATCGTGAATGGATCTTAAAACTGTTAAATTCCTTTTGTGCATTTATTGAGGGGATCATATGGGTTCTCTCTTTTTTTAGGCTGTTGATATGGTGAATTACATTGCCGGGTTTTCTAATGTTGAACCTTGCATAACAGGGATTCTCAACCTGTTTCCTAATCTGAAAGGCCTATCCTTGGTTCCCAGGAAGATGGTGTTCAGATTAGTTATGAACACATAATTAGTCATGATTAGTTATGATTTATTACACAGGCTTCGAGTTTCATTCAGTCAGTCCTTCAACAAGTATCTATTGAAACCTACCATTCTCCCGAATTAGGTAGTTAGCGAGATCTGTGCGTGGCTTTCTAATGAGATGGCCCTCATTCTACCAGTTTTGAGCTATACGACCTTCAGCAAGTCATTTAACTTTTCGAAGCATCATTTTTCAAATTCACCAAATGGGAGCAGTAATTATACTCACCTTTTCCTGGATTTCCACAGGCTCACTTCTTTCAGTCCTGCTCTCACGGCACCATCTCACAGAAGCCTTCCCTGACTACCCATGAAATTATGGCCCTCCCCTCACTCTCTTACCCAAGCTTGTTTTCCATGACATTTGGAGTATGAATTTATACTTTCTGAGCCCCGCCAGTATAATATAAGTTCCACAAATTCAAAGTCTTCTGCTTTGAGCACTAGTTCCCAAAGCCTAGAGTTATGGCCAATAGGTAGATATGATCAAAATATATGTCGAATGAAGAGCAAACTAAATGAGATGGTACATTAAACTTTATCTAGCCCAAAGCAGACATTCCTTAGAATTAACTGCTAATATAAATATTTATTCTTCACTGTGCTTTCTCATCTATATTCCTACCATGAATTGTCAGGTCCCAGCAGATGGCACACTCAAACAGAGTATTTAAGGAGAGTAATAAATGGATTCTTTACAGAACTTGACTTGGGTAGGGGAGGTTTTAAGGGAAACTAACAAGGGAAAGTGATACCCCTGGGACTAGCAACATCAATGAGGTCTTGTCACCGAAGGTCTAAGGAGCAAGGGGGGGAGTGGTTATGTATTGCAGAAAGAGCATCTGTAGCTGGAAGACAGGAGCAGCAGCCTTTGGTGGACGAACCCCTTCACAGAGAAAAGAAATACTCCAGCATCACTGTTCTCCAACCATTGGCTGAGCCCAGAAACCAGAGCGCAGGGGAACCCCAGTGAGGCATTCCTTAAAGGTCAGCCTCTGAGGGAACAGAGTGACAAGGTATAGAATAGATCTGGAGGGGAACGTGGAAACTGTCCAGCGCCCATAACACACAAAACAATTGTATGAGTTTAAATTCTCAACATCCGGGAAATTTTACAAAGTGGTACCCTCCTAGGATACCTTCCAGAAATATCTTTTTGCCCAATCCTTTCCCTCCTTGACCTACAGGCTCCAGAAAGGTTGCTTGGCTGGGATGTTTGTCTTGGGTGAGAATGCTTTGTTCCTCTAAGATTCTATGAAGAACACTTTCATAAGGACTGTGGTTAGTGCTCCAGGCAATTTCCTGATTCTGTTCTCTTGATCTGCGTCTCTTGCCATACAAAATAAAAGAGGGCTGTGAGCCCGGCGGCCTCCCGTGTTCATGCTGCGGTACAGTATGTCTGTACATTGTTAAGCAGCTGCCACAATTTCCCCCAGAGGTTGCTGCATTTCAGAGCTGGATGAGGTAATGGGGATATTTAGCCCAAGTTAAGCTGTAAAAGTGCTTTGGGAATCTTTGGAATGAAAAGAACTGTGCATACCCAAAGAGTTTGCTATTAATTACACAATTTATGCCCAGGGTTGGAAAAAGATCTCTGCATGGGTGTCTCCCACTAGTAAATATGACTACTTCTTTCATGGACAAGATTAATCCAAGAGCTGAAATGCAGTAAAATAAACTTTAGGCAGTGATTAGTGGTGGAAAAACATGAGATCACTTTCCTACCTACAAGATGGGAATACTGACGATTGCTGCATCATCAAGATTAGGGGAGGGTGTAATGGCAGTAACATTTACGAATTAATTTATGGGGAGTTCTTTTGAGGAGTCAGATAAGGTTCTTGGAATGGTGGCTAGATCATTACAAGGGTCCTTATAATGCAAGGCTGGTTATAGAGCCATCCTCTTACAAACCAAATGGAACTTCTCCCTCCGTCTGGGTTAGATCTTGGAACACAGCCAGGTATGACTCAATTAATTGAGTGGACTGAGGGGCCTGAAGACAGACTCAGGAAGGGCCAGGACCTTAAAGGCAGTCCTTCCCTCCTGGGGTGGGACAGGTGGCAGGCAGCTTGACCCAGCTGCTGACGCTTGGAGGAAGTCCAGCCCAGCAGGCAGAGTTTAATATCCAAGAAAGAGGCAAGAGAACAGGCCAACAGTTGATTTCAGAGGGTCTAACAAGACATGTCTTCATGGGGTAGAAGAGCACAACCAGAAATGGCGAACACACAGATGACCCTGCAGGCCAGAACCACGATGGACATCCCTCAGCAGGGACTGTGGCCACCAACACGGGACTCAAGGTCAGATTTTCACTCTACAGAAGGAAGACTAGCCATTGGAAGCCAGGGACTGGGGTAAGAGGCAGGAAGTCCATGGAGAAAGACAGCTAGCGCAGGCAACAGGCCCAAACCAGCCATGATCCAGAATTCCCACATAAAGTGTCTTTGGAGAAGGCAGCTTGGTTGGAAGGGGAGATGTGAGGCTGTGTTTACATAGAACTTTACATAAGGTTGATAAAAGAAGTTTTCCATATCACAGAAGGTAGTAATTATAAAAGAAAGGGAACGAGAGCCCTACTCACTCACACACACTCAAAGGCTACCTCTATGCACTTCTATGAGCCAAAACTAGCCATCAGAATTGAAGTCCCAAATTAGGGCAGACAAGCAAGCAGCAAGAGTGGGGTCCATATCTCAGCCCAGGCAGCTCTGCCAAGCACCAGGTGGTGCCTAAAAGCCATTCCTAATATGCTTCCCGTGTTTCTGATGTTTGCTCCTGATGGCCCTTTTCACTCGCCTGCACAATACGAATGAAAGTCTTGTAGAATTACCATCTTCGCAGCATTCCCCAAGGCACGAATCCATCTGTACAGTAAATGATCAATAAATATCTGAAATTAGATACTTGAGCAGGATGATGCATTCAAGACTCTTTACATGCAGTATATCCCACCAACTTTGTCCCTTTATCACTTTCCCCAGTAATCAATGTCTAAAACGCCCTTTCGGCCTGAGGATGTTTCTTGAACCCCATTCAGTCTAGGGGTTTCTGGCTTGGGATCACCTAGGCAAACATTTTTGATCTCAACCTCTTTTTTCACAGATTCAGCCAGTTGCACGCACAAGAGTTTTGGCTGAGGATCTAAATGCTGAGCCTCGAGAAGTTAGAAAACCCCAAGTCCCATTATAGACCTTGTGACAATGACTATCGGCACCATCTTCAACAGAATTTTCCTGAGCTCCAATAGGACACTCCAGTACAGCCCCAAGCCATGGACTGTGCCCGGGCATCAGGATTACCTGCGGAGTTGGTGATAAATACAGGTATCCAGGCCCATCCGTGGAGATCCACTCGTTGGCAGAAGTGCAGAAATGCAATCGGTCAGATTCCAGATGACAGCTATTTGGGAATGAAAAAGATTTCTGAGTTCCAAGACAATGTATTCTTCCCCATGAAGCAATTAAGTGAATTCGAATCTAGGGACAACAGGTCTTTCCCACCATATTCTGTTCTATATGCAAAATCGTACAGCCCTCCACACCATTGCATGTTCTCCGGGCTTTTCTCCTTCATTGGAAAGCCCAGCACCACAGATATGATTACTGTCCGTCAGTGGCCCAGCAGAGGCACTCCTCAACCAGCAGTGCTACACAAGGAGCCTCTGGCCCCGTGTTGTGTGTGGATCTTAGAGATCTGTCCTGAGTGTCGACTAAATTCACCTTGACCTTAGAACAGATGTTTCCACTTAATTTTTCTGCGCTATAGATGGTAATCAACTTACAGCAAATCTCTGTCTCAGATACAGCCACCTGGCTTCCCAGGGCAAAACCGGCAGCGTTTCAGCAAATCTCTGGGTGGAAAACTTTGAGAAAAGCAGCGAAATGGAATGCTTTGTAAACACCAGGCATTGTAGGTGCCCAGAAAGAAAAATTGATTTAGATCAGAAAGATCGCAAGATACATTCTATAATCAAGGACCTTGGCAGCCAAACAGGATTTGCACATCAGGATCCCCTTAGGAGATAAAGCTCAGACGCTCTGAGATAATGTTTAATGTGCGTGAAAACCACCTGGGCTCTTGTTAAGATGCAGATTCACATTCAGTGGCAGGTCCTGAGACTCTGCATTTCTAAAAGTGTCCCACATAATGCTGATGCTACAGGTCCAAGGGCCACATTTTGGGTAGCAAGGTCCAGCAGCCAGAGGCCTCTGAGTCAAGCTCAGTAGACAAATTATCAGCTTTGGTGAATTATCATCCAAAGGCCACGGTGACGCTAAGGCTGAAGGGGAACTTGACCTTCATCAGGTCATCTAGGGGACAATGACCTTCTCAGCCATTGAGATGCAGAGTAATGTTGTATCCTCTCTCTCCTGCTTTCTGAGAGGCCTACAGAACCTGTCATGTAGACACTGATGTTTTGCAAACGTGAGTCAGTAAAGGTGATGCTAAGATGATTTCAAATTTGGAGTAAAAATTAGGTCTGTTTCTAGGCAGCATTTAATGCCAGCTCTCACAGTTGATTGTTTTTGGGGGGGGGGGGTGGAGTTTGGATTCAACGTCATCACTTTCACCCTTTTTACATTGGAATGAAGAGTTGGATTTTAGCAGGAACTGGGTGAATGTTCTGCTCAGTGCCTCTGCCACATTCTTTCCCTCAGATCTTGTGACAAATACGGCTGGCTCCGTTTCAGACTGCTGCCTGTGCTCACAGGTCCACATGGGGATTGGATTCATGACTGGGACTCATTAGCCAAGCCATGGTAAAGCGACTGAGCAATCGGCCAGTGAATGTGACTAAAAGGGAGAGCGAATTTGGTTAAGGCGCGGTCTCCAATCCCAGTGTTTAACACTACCCAAATATGACACACGATTGCCCAACCCATTCCCTCGAGGGAGAAGCACGGCTGCCAGGCTTGTATGCCTATCTGAGCCTTCCACTTCTCCCACTCTGACAACTCACATGGCTTTATCCCCCTTACCATGGTATTTTTGTAAGTCAAAGTTTAATATATATTTGTTTGACAACTTTCTCACTGTAGTCATAAAGAGGAAGATGATTCTTTCCGAACAATTTGTGAATGGAATATGGAATTAATCAGAATCAAGCTTGTGGAACCTATCGTGTGGCCCATCCCCCTGCTATAGACATGACTAATACTGAAATATCCCAGATTAAGACCTTTTATGCTACTTATAATAAGCATTAGAGAAAAGAATTCTATAACCTTCTTAAAGAATGTCACTTACAGTTAAGAACACTTACAGGAAGGAAATTCTTCTGCCACTTGATTCTATTTCTTTGTACTGAGAGTTTTAAAAGAAAAAAAGAAACAAAAGATCACAACCCAACTACCGTGAATCCTGCTTCCGCCATCACACCTGTGAGCGCACATCTTTTCTAGCATATTCCCTCATAGGTCCTAGAACAGAACGAGAAAACCATTCCTTAGGACCGCAAACAAACAAGTCTGGATGAGCAAAGCCACCAAGTTCCCAGTCCTGACAGTTTCCAGGTATTCCTCTTTGACCAAAATAAATAAAATGTCTTTTTTAAAATCTATGTTTATATTGAACATATAGGCTTGCATATTCAAAGAAAAATAAAGACCCCGTGCAGCCCAACTGGCAGCCACCAGCCACATGTAGCTATTTCCATATACATCTAAAATTTAATTCATTTTTACTTTAATTAAGTGAAATTAATTTGTATTTAAATTAATTAAATTTATATAAAAAGTTCAATTCTTAATTCGAACAGGCCACATTTCAAGTCCTCAATATGTATGGATAGTAGCTATTGTATTTTAAACAGCGCAGACATAGAACATTTCCACCATCAGAAGAAAGTTTTGTTGGACAATGTTGGTCCTAGTAAAAGGATGCATACCAGATGGTAACTACCACTAATGTCCCAGATTAGTAGTGGTAGTTACCTCTGGAAATTGAGACTGGAGGGTGACAGGAAAGTTATTGTTTTCTAGTTTATATGTTTGCTTACTTCAGTTGCTTCAAAGAGTGTGAATTACCTTTTTTTTTTAACTGGAAAACCCTGGAAACCCTGAAGTTTGATTAAATGTGCTTCTGAGCCACATTCAATGACCATGTCCTGTTTCCTTATGTGCCTGTAGGAACGAAGCTCTTATGAAGTACATATGGAGTATGTCCACGTGAGCACTGTCCCATAATCAAAGCAGGATCATTCTTACTGTTTTTTCCCATTTCTATTTTATAGATCAAGGAATGAAGGAATACAAGCTTGGAAGCCAAATTCTGAGTTGAGTTAAGCTGAGTTTTACTTAACAAATATTAATGGAGGTTCTATTGTGCTCGGGCCGCATGTATCTGAGTGGAAGGGGGAATGTGACCTCATATTCTAGCAAGAAGACAGATCTACAAACAGATGATGCCAAGTGAGAGGGGCAGGTGTGATGACGGAGGCGTGGACTTTAAGTGATTTAGGAATCCAAGAAGGGTCATTAGCCCAGGCCTGAAGATCAGAAAAGTCATAGTTCAACTGACTTAGAAAAGGATGAGTGCATATTAATGAGGAAAACAAGAGATTCGGGGAAAGGGAAGAACTCCATGCTTGGAAAGCAACATGAGCAAAGAAAAGGGCTTAAAACACAAGGGAGGTGGTACAGTCCTCAGGCAGGGTGGCCCCAGTGGGACAGGCCACCCTCTAGCTGAAAGGCTTATGTTCTTCATGACTCTGGAAAGGATGGACATTGTACTCTTGGTGAAAACAGCATGAGCTGTCATGTCCAACAGCCCAAGTCTGAATCCTAGCCCCTTTACTTGCCGGCTAATTGAATGTGGAAGCCACCTTACTAATGTGGGCCTCCTTTCTCTCTGAACAAAATGCCCAACGATACCCAACTGGCAGGATGGGATGAGGATCAAGCAAGGTAAAGTACATAGAGCCCAGCACACTGCTGGCCTTGAGGCCCTACAGTGCTCTATCACTTTCCTCTTTTATCCCAATTTTACCATCTAATAAAGTGTTTCCTTCCTGGGAAAGTGTATTCCTTCCTAAAGTGTCTTCCTTCCTAATAAAGTGTTTCCATCGAAGAGATGGAATGATGCTATTAACATCACCAGTATCAATAGCTGCCTTATACTGAGCTCGCTGTGCTCACCATCCCTGTGCCAAGAGCAGTCAGAGTACCTGTCTCCAGCCACCAAACAAACCCTTGAAATAAGCACTATTTCCTCCATTTTGCGGCAGGGAAAGCTCAGGCTTGGAGAGAGGAAGTAACTTTCCCAAGCTCCTGTCATCGACTAGTTACCTCAAGGAACTCAAGGGTGGATCTGGATATTTTAACTTTTTCCAGATTGTTCTTTTTCCTTTCGTTATGTTAAAGAGATGCAATCGCCAACCACCCTGAGCCAGACCAGGCCTCACCACGAGAGCCATGCCTATGACCTTGGTCTTATTTTTAATGCTAAGATCCCTCCAGAAGGAGCTGAGGCCTTATTACTGTAACCTACATGTATGTGGACGCATGTTTCCAAATGAGCCTGCGCAAGCGAATACCCACCTCTCCCGTTTGAATATTCATTCTCCCTCTGAAATAAATGTCCCTGCTTCCCTTCGTTCAGGGACGCCATGACTCTGGAAATGATTCCTCATGGTCTCCTATTTGCCACAAATATACTTTCCTTTGTGAGACAACTACTCCTGGTGGAGAGTCTGATTTAACTCACCAGGAGGGCCCCACTTTGGTTTTGGGAGCACTCCCACACCCGGCTGGAAGCCCCATAACTTGCACCAAGGTCTGCCTGGCTGCCAAGCCTGCCTGGTGACCTCTGTACCCTGTGCTTCTCCAAGGGGAGCAGCCAAGAGTTGTTCCTCTGCCACTACTGATCCGCTTTTCAGAAAAGATTTTGGAACTAGTGCGAACAACAAGGAATTGTCATTTGCAATCTCAGTTTCCTGAAGGACCGCACACAGGTCTCTGTTTTAAGAGCACAGAGTTTCTCTTAGGTTAATGCGCCTGCACAACTTAATTTTTTCCTCAGTCCAAAAAGGCAGCCTGATTTAGACATTGGCGCTGGACAGCTATGCTCTAGCAGGTCCGGGCAGGCTTCGAGTCACCCCGTCCATTTCTCCCGGGGCTCTAGGTGGCTACAAAGTGGACTCTAGGAGACCTCCCTCCAGACCAGAGCACTCAAATTCAGATCAAGGAATAATTCAAATAATAATAATTTAAATGATAACTACAAGCAGTTTCTCCATTCATTAGTAACCAACACAGGCACGTCTTCAAACCTCCAATGCCGAGCCTCAGGCGCTGACCCAGGCCAGGTGTTGGCCACACCAAGAAGCTGACAGGCTCCAGGCCCACGAGATCTACGACCCTCTTAGTCTCGGGTGGGTTGAGCCCATCTCCACCCCCTCTTCACCCTGCCCTCTCCCGGCACCTCCCTGAGGCCCTCTGCCTCTGGTCAGTTTCTTGTTTCAAGAGAACAGAGGGAGCCACAAACTGGCAAAGACATTTTTAATCAGTTACCAGACTCCTTTGAACTTCAACATGAGTCCCCTCAAGGTGTGCTTCAAATTTAGAGTGGAAGAGAGAAGCGGTCTGAGCTAATCCGAACCAGAGTGGCAGAGGCCAGGTCGGCATGTGTGCATCCGTCAGGCCCCAGCCGTGTCCTGCAGACACGGACATCACACACACACACTCCAGGAGCACCAGCTCTGCTCTGAGATCCACCCTGTAACTCTGCTAGCGTGAGACTGGGGAGCAAGAGGTCACCCTGCTGCCTCCCCATCGGGACCAACCCACTTCTGAGGCCCTGAACCCCGCGGATTTCTCATCTGCAAGCATGAAATCCTGGTTATCATCCTTAACATTATCATTTATTATTTGCACCCCTTACTAAACAATTCCTGTGAACCAACAAACTTTGTGCCAAGTCCTTTAGCAGTGGCACCCCATTTAACCTTCACAAAAACCTTGCAAGGAAGGCAGCATCATTCCCACTGTACAAATTAGGAAATTGAGGCTCCGAAAAGTTAAACAAATAATCTGCCACTGCATACACAGTCGTGCGTGGTGGGACAGGGTTACGCAGGACATGTTGTGATTGTTAGGAAATAAAAACTGGAGAGCAGAAACCTGAGTCTAGAGGAAGGGATGTTAATTGCCTTTAAGTGACAACTGTGCAATTAGCCATCACATCGAACGGATCTTAATTTTCTCTAGACCACAGATCTCCCGTCAGGAAAATGGGACTTATGGCTCTGCCTGTTAAAGACCACCTCACTAATTAATTGACTCGTCTATATGCCCCAGTTAAATCCATCCACTCACTATTTCAAAGAACACTTTACAAAAGGCGTGCAGGCTATATAGTGTGCACACCCGTGCGCACGTGGGTTAAAATCCAATATCTATTTAATGAGTGGTCACCAACTGAGGCAGTGTACTGAACACTCTGGAAACCAAGTTTAAATGATGGAGGAGGCTGAGGAGAACGTATCTCTTTAGGAAAAATAATGAGGTCTTTGTCTAATTGCTCATTTATCACAAAATTTTATCTCAGTCTGCCAACAAGCAAAAAAGGAAAATGTAGCAACTGATTTAGGCTGGTTCATCTAAGGCTTTAACCAGCATGTGCTTCTAATGAAGCCAAGACTTTCCGGGCTGGAGAATTTACTGGTCTAGAAAGTAACCGAATGTTCTATCACTTCCTCTAATTGAAAAGTAATAAAAACGTCACAAACGGTGTCAATTACCCATTGATGGGTTGCTTTCCTCCTACTTACCTTTTAAGACATCAAGAGGTTCTGGAAAATACTTTCCTCCATCTGCCCCCACCTCCCTGTAATATTTCTTTCGGAAGTGACAAGGAGAGACAGTGTCCCTTGTTGGTGTCTGGTCATTAAAATATCATCAGAATTCATGACTTAGGTTGGGTCCAGACATTTAGTCACAGAAGGGGGGGAAAAAGTCAGAATAACTGCAAAAAGTGAGTGTTGGTTAATTATGATCTGAAAGTTGATAAAGTCATCTGATGGCAGATTTAGGGGAACTCATTAGAGAGTGGAATTCAATTGATGAGACCTGCAAGCTGCTACAGCCCTGAAACCCACCCGTTTCATTAGGGTCTTCGAATGGGATGAGAGAAGTGCCTCCAGGGCCTGGGTATCCCCCCTTGGCAGCCTCCCAGGGGAGCATCTGTAAAGCGTTTCCAGAAATAAGTAAAGAGGTAAGTAAATAAGAAGATATCTAGGTACCCCACACCAGCTACTTTCTTCTCATTTCTCAGAATGAAGTCAAACAAACAACCAGCTTACTTAAAAAAAGCCAGCCAAACTTAAAGGCCATAATTATTTTTCTGGACATGGTGGCCGGCATCAAGCATTTGAAAGTCCCAGGCTCCAGGGAGAGCGTTGTGTGACCATTTTAAGTGTGGCTATTAATAGGAAAGCGAGTAGTGTTAGGCTGCGATAGACGGCTGTGAAAGCTCCTTGTGAACCATATAGAATATATTTGTTTAAGTGTGGAATTAGCCCTGCCTGTCCTGGAACGTAAGTCTGGTGAAGCAAAGCTATAAAACAGGCAATGTTTATCTTTGGTTTCTTACTGCCAGAATCCTCTCCGTTTGGGGGCCCTCTGCTCCCTGCTCATTTGTCCTCGTTGCTTAGGGTCATGCTCCTGGGTCCCTTAAAACTTACCTATCAATCTTTTATATATCAAGCCCCCATCTGGTGACACCTTGCTAGGCCATGGGGGGGGGGGGGGCAATAAAAAGATGAGCAAGTTATAATCTTTGTCTCCCAGGATCTGTTCATATGATTAGAGAAACAAAGAGATGTACTTTTCCATGCTTTCTGACAAGTATCCACCCTACTCTTTCTGAGGCATTCCCTACAAGAAAAGGGGCCTGTTCTCCCCACCTATCAGACAAGGTGATCTGATGTGAGCTCACAGAATCTGAATCTGAACATCTATACCCAGATCACTCTACTAAAAAAAAATGTAAAAGCAGCGTGAAATCAGAGCATTCTCTAAAACAGTCAGGCCTGAGGAAAGAGCAGAGAACAAGCAGTAAATTATCACAGTGAGTTCACACTGCTGGCTTTTCTTCCCTGCGCGCATCTCTGTTGTCCCGTCCCTGGGAGCCAGACTTTCTCTGCCTTAAAACACAGAAGTAAAGAACTGGAATCGCCTAATTCTCTGGAGGTGCTGGCTTCGCTTGAAGGTAGGGATGTCACAAATCCATAGGAAATAGATGGGCCCCGAAATGGAAGAAAAAAATGGGCAAAGGCAATTCAAAAAGAAGAAAGGCGTGCACTTGAGAAGAGACAAGAATTCGATTTTCTTAATAGTCAAGTACAAATTAAACAACTCTGAGTTGTCATTTTCATCTCTTGTTAGTGTCTAAAATCAGTGAGAGTTGGTGGAAAGGGCCCAGTAGTTTGCTGCTGAGTGGAAGTGTAAACTGGTACAATTGTTTTCTGGAGCAATATTCTGATCAGCAATCATAAAAATGCTCCTAGCCTTGGGCCGGAAATTCTCCTTCCAAGAATGTGTCCTTTGGAAAGAGGCTGAGATGCATTTGGGGCTCTGAGCACAAAACCGTGCCCCACAGCCCCTACCCCCTAGCAGGGCTGCCTGGCCCAGGCTTAGCGGCAGGGACGCCTCCTGCACCAGCTTCCTCCCAGGGAGCAGCTGACACTTTTCAAACACACTGAAGGAATCCAGATGTGCTCCTGACCTCCCAGTGGTCTAACCTCATGTCGGCCTTCGCTCCTTTAACCTGGGGCTATTAGCAGGTTTCTGCCTGTGTCTCTGCCACTTACTCCGTCTGCACGCCGCCCCTCTTTCACCGAGGGTGAGTCATGCGTTTGCCTTTTCTTTCAATTCCTTCTCGTCTCACAGAAATTCCCTGAGATTTGGTGTGCACATTTCAGCCTTCCCAGGCGTCAGCACTGGGTGCCGTTTTTTCTCTTATTTTTCTATCTATCGGTCATTTTAATGGGGATCTGGAAGGAGAGGAATTAGACATTTGTGCTGACATCACATTCTTACCCAGAAGACCTGGGTCGCTTTTCTAAAACAAAAGAAAATCAGAGGCAGAAGGAGGTGAGGAGAAAGGAGGGAGGGGGAGATCCATTTGCATGGCTCCCTTCATAACTGGAGATAACGCACTGCAAGTTCGTCTGTTCCTGTGAGTTATTTTAAACAGTTTGCCACTTGTCCGGATGTTAACGAACAGGGATTTGATGAAGAGGGGGCCATGAGCAGAAAGGGAAAGAATAGCAGAATAGCAGACTCTGGGAAAGAACAGGGTGAAGAGTGAGACGACAGTGCAGGCGGGGAATTGATTTGCCATTAAGGACTCTAGCATCTGAAGTCAAGATAACTGGCATCCTGAGAAGTCACAAAGAGAGCAAAGTGCACAAAAAGCAGAAGGGAGGGAGTTTTCTAAAAGTCTGGTTTTGTCCCCTTTGCCATTTTGCCTCCAAACATGGTGGTAGCAACCGCCTCGTAGACAACCCGGGAACCAAAGTTCATCTTGATGAATTGCGTTGACACGTTGGGCTGCAAAAAACCCATTTCCTCATAGAGCGTTTAATTTAGTTGGCTATTTTGAAAGTGAGTACTGGATAGCCACATGCTTTCAAAGCAGCGTATAGATTCGACAAAATACAACCCCCGTTGTATAAAAGCTGAGTTGGCATCACAAAGCCCGTTAGAACATACTAAACCACGCAGCTGTCTTTCCTTGTCTATTCATGGTCATCGGAGGTCTATAGGCCTCTTCTCTTTTCCATCTTCAACACGACCCATGTTGATGTCCACGGTTTTTGGTTCTATATGGGGCATCATAATGAATACACTCACGCAGACATGGAGAATCCAGGCTGGGTTTGCCTGTTATTATTTTTGAATCCTTGGGAACCTTCACAAAATCATCATTCAGTCCAACAAAATTTCTTGTCATAACATCGGTGGTGAGTGTGGGTGTGTGGGGGGTGCGTGTGTGTAAGAAATAGTTCTTAAAACCAGGCTGATTGTAACTGGAAAATGCTTGAGGAAAACAAAGCTGATCAAGGAAATTTTGGTGATGTTTAACAGCTGTTTCCTGGGTACATATCTGTTATATTTTTTCAACCACAATTAAATGTGATTTTAATAATCATTTGGTATTTAAATAATATACTATGATTGTCATGTGGAATTTTAATTAAATGCACATTTTCATCTAAAATATGAGGCGTTACCACTGTGAAAAGACCTTTTCTCTCCTAAGAACATTTTTTAAAAGTCATGTTCGCTGTGTAAAGAAAAAATTCTTTTCCAATATTATTTACCCTTCCACAATAACCTGGCACTTGATGCGTCTTGAGGGAATGAAAGACAAGAATTCTCAACTAAGTAAGTGTTCTCATAATCTCCTAACGAAGATAATGAAAACAGCACACAGAAGGGTATGTTCAAGAGAAAACACACTTCGAGTAAGTGGCACGTAAGGAGCGCGAGTTCCCTCGGCTGTCTCCGGTCAAGGCATTTCCTGCATGCCGCGTTTGTAAAGCAGTCACATTCCATCTTCTGCATCTTTGTTCTCATTTTCTTTAGGAAACCTTATATTTCATCCTTTCTTCCCCTCGGCATTCAAAGGCGATGAGCTTAGTTAAAAGCAAGCTCATAAAGGTAGCTGTTCAAATCTGCATCCATCCTTCTCAGCCTCCAGAAAATCAGTGTTTTGACGCTCCTCAAAGTTGCATCTAAAGACCTTTGGACTTTGTATAATTTAACAGAATCATTTGTCAAGTCTTCTTTTTCTGGTGTTATCCCCTTAGGACCACTGCTGTCTGTTCACCTGCTCTTACTTCTAGAAGGTCTCGGGGTCTCTACTTCACATGAACCAACCATGACAGGCCCGGGATCTAAGGACTGGTGTTAGCAACCAAACACCAGATGAATTCAGCGATAATTTAAAGATAAAAACCACAAAGCTCAACTGTGCGCCTCTTCCCGTCGTCAAGGACAACAGCTCCAGCGGCTGCCTTTTCCTCTTGTCCCTGTGTTGGCTTTTCATCTTCCTGGAAGTCCAAGAACTCTTCCTGCTAGAAGCACATTGACCGGATTCCAGCCTCATTTCAGGGCGAAGGACAGCATGCGATCCATGGGGTGAATACAAGACGACTACTGGTTATGCTTTAAAACCAAGGGGTATCATAAAAAGGGAAAACACGGAGCCTCTAGTTTGTGGGAAAATGCCCACAAATTTTGCTCAAATATATTGAACCTGTAAAAGCCATCAGAAGATCACTTTGGTTTCTAATATTTCCAGTCACCATTTTCTAGTGATTAAAGCAAGCATATTTCCTAAGGGTTGGGGGAGTTAACGTAAAATATAGTGGATTGACTTTCTGCCCTCAAGTTTCAACCCTTCTAGAGAGAAAGTATCATATGGGTTGAATAGACTATGACAGAACTAATATCTGATCACCAGCTGTGTTCCAGGTACCACGCAGGTAATCTCTTCCAGAACACGTCATTGGAATTGGGAATAACTACCGAATCTTTCTGCTATGGCTGGGAGGAGGGAGGAAACTACAAGAGAGGGGAGAGGGAACAGGAAATCTCACCTGGCTGGGAAGGAGTCTTTGAGCCCGAGGGGAGGTAAGAGAACGTCCCTTCCCCATGGCATAAGGAGCCTGACACAGGCTGAGCTGACAGAAAACGAAAAATTGAAGTCTGTGAAGCACTGAAGGGATCCCACGCGAGCCACCAAATGCAGCGGGCAGAGTGGTATCACGGGGTAGAGTATGGACCAAGGACTAGAGGGCCAGAGAGACACGATCATGGAATCACGCGCCAGAGCTCTCTAGAATGTTAGTCAGGGTCATCCGCAACGTTCTATAGTGCACCATCATGGCCACCAGGGCAGAGGGTAACTGCCCTGGTAAATACCCAGGACAGGTGCAGAGGGCAGGGTCTGGGATGCAGCAGCAAACAGCCAGGGGTGGGGGTGGGGAGGTATCTCTGGTACCTGTAAAGACCATAAGTACCATGTTTGGGGCATGGGCAGGTGGTACATAGATGTGAAAGGAGAGTCAAATTATCTCCTACTCTCATAGACTCCTCTACTGTTTAGGTGGGAAAATATGCTTCTAAAAGGGAGGAAATATATGAGAAAGAAAATCTAACACGCCCTCCGTCTTGGCCCACAGTGAAAATTGCTCATAGGTGACAGGGCTCTTTGCATAACAAAGTTTCAGAATTCTTTCTAACACGGCTTTCCAAGTTACTAACTAGTAAGAGCTCACACCCAAGTTAAAGCAACCTGCCATCTCTACTTCATGCTGCTCTTTGGCATGTGGGAAGGCAGCCCCTGCATCTTGACCACCTCCAGTTACTACTTGACTGCTGGCGACACAGTCAGCACAGCACTGAAACTGCCTCACGCCAACTCAGAAGGGCCAAGCATTAAATTTTCAATAATCTCGCAAGACAGCTGCTAATCACAGCCATTATTAATAGCTAAATTATATAAACTTACAAATAAATAAATTACATTAAAAACAAGTAGGGGATGGCCCAGTGGCGTAGTGGCTAAGTTCGCGCACTCTGCTTTGGCGGCCAGGGGTTTGCAGGTTCAGATCCCAGCTAGGAACATACACACTTGTCCCTGTGTTGGCTTTTCATCTTCCTGGAAGTCCAAGAACTCAAGTCATGCTGTGGTGGCGTCCCACATACAAAAAATAGAGGAAGATGGGCACAGATGTTAGCTCAGCAACAATCTTCCTCAAGCAAAAAGAGGATGATTGGCAACAGATGTTAGCTCAGGACCAAACTTCCTCACCAAAAAAAATTAAAAATAAATACTCAAAACTCCCCACTTCCTAATATTTTACTGTCACCTCTGCTCTTGAGGTTATTTACATCTATTGTATCTGTATGGTGGAAATACTATTTAATGCTCTGCCACCGCACATCTCTTGCTCACTCCACCATTTAGTGGCAACACTGGTAGTTTGAAACTGGCCAGGGTGTAAATATCACCAAAATAGGCAAACGCTATGAACCAGGGCTTGTTCTTTTCCCAGGAGAGCCAGTTATTAAACATTCACCAGCACACTATTGGAGACAGTAGTACTTAAAGGTGGGAAAAAAGTTGGAGGAGTAGAAGCCAGACATTTGAAAAGATGTCATCTGGGTGGAAGAGCACAGTGAGGCCCTCTGTGGGGACTGGCGTTTATGTGCTCATCTCGGTGCGCTCCGTGGGCAAACCAACAGCATTTACAGGGTCAGTGAGAGGGTAAAACAGTCAATGCCTCTGAAAGCACCATTCATCTTACCAAATGAAAAAGTGCATCTCAAATGATGGATTTTTCTGTAAACTGTCGAGGAGAACTCTTGAGGCGATCCTCACAGGAGAAATGAATACAGTACAGGCGGCCAGGAAAGGAATGGAAATTAATATAAATCACCATGAAGGCACTACAAGAGGAAAACAGGAATAGTGATAGCATCGATGATATAAAAAATAGATACGTGGAAGATCCCCAAAGTAAACATTTTAGGGAAATATTAATGCAAATGGAATGATCGAAGCCACGGCATTACTCGTTTTTTTTACCACGTTTGACAGGTTAAGCCAGTGGATTTCAACTGTGTTCCCCGGATGATCTGGAATTTAGGTCAGAAGCTACTAGTGGGATCAAGCTGACAGAAGACCAGTTTCCACTACCCTCTCATCAGGATAACTAATTTCCTCATTTCACATTGGACTTTCTAATAAGATTCCATTTGAAGAAGGGCTTCCTCTGCTTTCAAAAGATGGAGAAAAAAGAAAAACTAGGTTTCTATCCCTTTAATTGAAATGCGAATTTATAATCAAAGTTATTACAATAATACTATCAAGCATTGCCATTAAAATTGTTATTGAAAAATCCACTTTAATAACTCTAAATTATCTACCTATTCATGAAACTGTATATAGTGGTGTGTTTCACACAGATTTTTTAAAAGACTTTGAAACACATAACCTGATTAATAAATTTTTTGCCATTTGCTTATAACACTTGCTGAGGGACTGGCCCCGTGGCTGAGAGGATAAGTTCATGCGCTCCACTTTGGCAGCCCAGGGTTCAGCCACTCAGATCCTGGACACGGCCATGGCACCACTCCTGAAGCCACGCTGTGGCAGCATCCCACATAGAAGAAATAGAATGACTTACAACTGGGATGTACAACTATGCACTGGGGCTTTGAGGAAGAAAACAAAAAGAAGAAGATTGTCAATAGCTGTTAGCTCAGGGCCAAACTTCCTCACCAAAAATGCGTACAAATAAAATAAAATAATAAAATAACACTTGCTGATTTTTTTTAAGCAGGAATCAGGTGTGAAAGGCTAAACAAGCAGAAAGGAGACATTACATGTAAAGTCTTTAGAATCTGGGTCTGTTAGTTTAGTTGAGGGTGACGTGATTGGATTTGCCTTTTGAAAATATGTCCTGATTCAGTGTAGAGAGCAGATTCGAAAGGGCTAAGAATGGATATGAAATATTTAGGAAAAAATTAAAATGGTCCAGACTCTCTATGGCGGAGATGTGGACATGTACAAAAGCGGATAAAAGAGATACCGAGAAAGCAGAATGGACAGAACTTAGTTAAAAAGATGGAAGTGTAAAGAATGACTGTGGGGTTTCTGAACCAAGCAACTAAATGAGAGCAGTGAGTTGTACAACTCAGAAGGGAACTCTGAAAGAGCAACTCTAAGAGAGTAGGTTGATCGCGAATCCAATTTGGATATACTATCTTTGAGGTATTCAAAAGGAGATTTAAGGTGAGCAACTGGATATGAGGCCTCTGGAGCTCAGAAAGAGACATAATGCTCATATCCTATTCATATTCACATACCATAATTCACCCATTTGAAGTATACCATTCAGTAGTTTGCGGTATAGTGACAGAGTTGGCAACCATCACCACAAGTAATTTTAGAACATTTTCATCACCATGAAAAGAAGCCCTGTTCCCATGAGAAATCACATCCAATTTCTCCCTCACCCCATACATAGGCAACCACAAATCTACTTTAATATCTATGGATTTACATATTCTGAAGTTTTTTTTTAAGATTGGTACCTGAGCTAGCATTTGCTGCTAATCTTCCTTTTTTCTTCTTCTTCTCCCCAAAGTCCCCCAGTACATAGTTGTATATTCTAGTTGTGAGTGCCTCCAGTTGTGCTATGTGGGATGTCGCCTCAGCATGGCCTGATGAGCGGTGCCATGTCGGCGCCCAGGATCTGAACTGGTGAAACCCTGGGCTGCTGAAGCAGAGCACGCAAACTTGACTGCTTGGCCTTGGGGCCGACCCAGAACATTTTATGTAAATGGAATAATATGACATGTGACCTTTTGTGTCTAGCTTCTGTCACTAAGGATGTTTCCAAGATTCATCCATGTTGTAGCATGCATCATATATCATTCCTTTTTATAGCTGAATACTATTCCATTGTACAGATATAATGTATATACTGCATTATGTTTATAACCAGTCATCAACTGAAAGACATTTAGATTATTTCCAGTTTGGGGCTATTATGATTAATGCTGATACGAACATTCGTGAATGAGTGTTTGTATACACATATGTTTTCATTTCTCTTGGTTTTACTCAGGAGTGGCATTTCTGGGTCGTATGATAACTCCATGTTTAGCATTTTGAGGACCTTCCAAACCGTACTCTGTGGTGGTTGCACCATTTTACTTCCCAACAGCAATGTATGAAGGTCCCAATTTCTCCATATCCACACCAGTACTTGTTATTGTCTATTTTTTAAATTATAGTCATTCTTGCAGGTGCGAAGTGGCATCTCATTGTGGTTTTGATTTGCATTGTTGGTGCTCTTTAAGTTGTCCCACAGGCTTCTGAGGTTTTGTTCAGTTTTCTTCATTCTTTTTTCTTTCTGTTCCTCAGGTTCTGTTCCTAAGTAACCTCGATTGACCTCTCTTAAAGTTTCCCGAGTCTTCTTTCTGCTTGTCCAAATCTGCTGTTGGGCTCTTCTAGTGAATTTTTTATTTCAATATTTTTACTTTCAAATTCCAGGTTTTCTCCAATTCTTTTTGTTGTTTTATCCTTTTAGTGAAATTCTCTATTTGGTGAGACATTGTTTTCATACTTTCCTTTGCTTCTTTAGACGTGTTTTCTTTAGTTCCTTGAATCTATTTAAAATAACTGATTTAAAGTCTTTGTCTAGTGAGACCAATGTCCAAGAGTTCTCAGGAACTGTTTCAATTAGCTGCTTTGTTCCTGTGGCTGGGCCATTATTTCCTTTTTCCTTCCATATCTCCTAAATTTTTGTTGTTGAAAAACTGGACATTTTAAGTAATATTATATGGCAGCTAGAAATCTCATTCTTCTCCCTCCCCAGGGTTTGGTGATATTGCTGTTTATTGTGATTGCCTTGCTGCCACTGATTTTTCCACAACTTCCCTGAACTAATTCTGTACACTCCTATGGGATTAATGACAATAAATAAATAAATGTAAATATAAAATAACTATGATACCTTGGGAATCCGGTAATCTAATTTCAAGATTAATTTTTTGTTAGGGAATTAAAAATACCAAATGAAAAAGGAAGTAAGGCCTGATAACAGAGACAGACGTACCCTTTGTACATACGCTCCATTCACACTATTATATTTGCCCCATCTGAAGTCCAGGAGCCAGTGCACATCTTCCTTCCTGTGCTGTCATCTTTCTTTTCTTAATGACACCAAAACTGCCAGGTAACAATATACAGTTAAGAATTTGATCCTGTCCTCACTTCAGACATTATTTGGTTTCTCGATTTGGCATCTTTCTTACCCACACAGAACTTCTCTAGGATGTTTTTATTTTCATTCTGTGAAAGCATGTTTTCACCCTCTCCTCCTGTGCTGAACACTAATGAGTAAGGTTCACTTTTATAATGGGAACTAGAGAATATAATGTTAAGTCTGCTGTGAAAACATCACGTAGAAAAGCTTTATAACGATATTTAGAAAGTATATGAAGTGACTTCCTTAATGCCTTCCCATACAAAAGGCTCTCTCCTTTGCATCTTTCCCAGGGCTTGAATTTCTCATTCACGGAGCAGTTGAGAGTCGTTAGGGTTAAGGCTGGACGATATGTGGAGAGATAACCCACTATGAGAAGAGAACGGCCGCAACATCTACTGTCTTCCTCCCGCCAGGCTTTGTCCCAGGCCTGTATTTATGTGACCTCATGAAATCCTCACATTCACTAATACAAAGTTAGTATTAACGATCCTGTTTTTAAATGGAGGTACTATTGTTCAAAGAGCTTATGTAAAATTGCACGAGACGAACGGAAATGGCAGAAGCTGGCCCTAGGTCTGGCGGCCTGCCTGTTTCTCTTCTATAATACCAGCTAGATATATTCATAGGCATAGAGCAACATATCTGATTCCTCACAGACAACTTTCTTTTTGCCTGTTGAAGAACCGGACCCAGAAAGAATCAGATCTTTGCTTGAGTAGGGAAAGGAGATAAGAAAGGCAGGCTCATGCAGTGCCCAGAGCAATAGGCCAGGCTAAGAACCTGGAAAATTCTGTGCAGTAAGATAGGGCTTGTGGCAGACAAGCCTCCCCACCTACGTCCAGGGCCTCCTAAAAGCCACTCTGTGTTAGTCCTAAATTCGACTGATGATTTTGCAACAGTCTTTTCTACTTTCATAATCTGAAAAGATTAAAGATTCCAGAGAAGGTGGGAAGAGAACTTCAAAAGTTCATCTCACAACCCTTTCGGATCAAACGAATTTTATTTTCCTGGCAGTGAAGAACTGAAAGGTAAATAAAGAGACACAATATTTTATAGGGTTCTTCATTGATTGGCTATTCTTTAAATGCCAAGGAAGGAAACAAATAACACACCTGGCTGTTTAATTAAAGTGTGCACAAAGCCGCGCGCCGCTGTGTCAGAGGCACTTTCTCAGACTTGTTAACGAGCGGGTCACAGTGACGCAGAAGGGCACGTCTGCAGAGGTGTCAACAGTTACTCGCTACCTGCCTCCGCCCTCCCTCCCTTAATCGCCCGGACATAAATGGTAGATGAACAAACACAGTCACTTAATTTACCTACAAGATCACCCTGGAAGACAAAGTTAGACTTTAAAACAGCTCGTTCTGGAGGAGTGACAAGTTTCAGTGAGTGAACATATAGGATAGTGGATAGTGTGGTGAAGAAAGGAGAAATCAACACAGGGTCAGAGACGAGGCCCTTCAAGATCGGGCCCCTGCCCACCAATCTGGTCTGACCTCTGCCACCTCCAGATACACTTTTCTCCACTCTAAGGAGCTACCTGTGTGCCCCGAGCCAGTGATGGCAGTTAGCAAGCACTGCCTTCACCCCCAAAGTCCCTCTGAAATCCAAGGACGTGATTTTCTTCGGTTGATCTGCTCTCGTTTGTGCTCCCACCTTCTGAGAACACGCTGATCCCTGAACTGCATTTGCCTTGTCACTCTGACCTGGTGTCTTAACAGGTGGGACTCTTCTCTTCTTTCAGTCTCGTCGTTCTGGTCTTGTCCCTCGTGCCCGCCAGAGCCTGGTCCCACAACACCCTCTTCCCAGGAGTCTTACCTAATAAATCCTGTCATTTGCCTTAACCCCTCAGCCTCTGAGGACCCGGTACATTCTCTGTCCCACTCATATCGTCTCCTCTACCCATTTTTGCTCAGCTCACCTGCTTCCTCACTACAGGATTCAGGTACAGGCTCAACGCCTGTCGACTTCTCTGTGGAGGCTTTTGAGGGCCTTATGTCAGCTGTCTGTGACTTGAACACTCAAGGCCCTCTGACATTCTGAGCCCACATTTCTTCTCATAAAAGTGAACTGATTGTTAGAAATGACTAATAAAGTATTCTTTCTTCAATGATCTGATTGTGGGGCCGGCCCAGTGGCACAGTGGTTAAGTTCGCACATTCCACTTCTCGGCAGCCTGGGGTTCGCCGGTTCGATCCCGGGTGCGGACATGGCACCACTTGGCATGCCATGCTGTGGTAGGCGTCCCACATAGAAAGTAGAGGAAGATGGGCATGGATGTTAGCTCAGGGCCAGTCTTCCTCAGCAAAAAGAGGAGGATTGGCAGTAGTTAGCTCAGGGCTAATCTTCCTCAGAAAACAAAATTAAAAAAATAAAGTATTCTTTCTTCAATGATCTGATTGTGGTAATTTATAATCATAGTTGAAATGTTTGAGGTCTCATTACATTCCAGGTTGAAATGATCTGATTCTTCTTACTATATTTGCTTATGTAATTAATTTTGTTAGGCCCACATTGTTAGGTCGTTTTGGTAAGTCATTTTAGAAGGCAAGGGTTAAAACTTACAACAAGGGCCAGAACTAATAGCTATACTGAGAACCGATTCTATGCCATGCCTGCAGGAGATGCTAGGGGAGGAAAGGAGCATGACACCAAAATGCAGCTAGAAATGCAAGGGGGAGCCAACCAACAATACTGATTATGAGAACCAGCCCTGGTGGCCTAGTGCTTAAGTTCAGCGCACTCTGCTTCAGCGGTCTGGGTTTGGTTCCCAGGCACGGACCTACACCACTTATCTATCAGTGGCCATGCTGTGGCAGCAGTTCACATACAAAAAGAGGAAGATTGGCAGCAGATTTTAGCTTAGGGGAAATCTTCCTCAGCAAAAAAAAAAAAAAAAAAGGAAAGTACCTATTATAAATTGTGTTCCCCTAAAATTCGTATGTTGAAGTCCTCCATTACCTCAGAATGTGAATGTATTTGGAGATAGGGTCTTTAAAGGGATAATTAAGTTAAAATGAGGTTATTAGGGCAGGCCCCAATCCAATATACTGGTGTTCTTATAAGAAGAGGAGTTTAGCAAACAGTCACAAACAGAGGGAAGATGAAGTGAAGAAGACGGCCTTCTACAAGTCAGGGAGAGAGACCTCAGAAGAAACCAACTCTGCAGACACCTTGACCCTGACTTTAGCCTCCAGAACTGTGAGGAAACAAATTTCTGTTGTTTAAGCCCCGCAGAGTGGTAGTTTGTGATGGCAGCCTCGCAAACTAATACAATGCCCTTTCTGTTCTTTCAAGTTCAGAGTCCACTGAGAGACAGACACAGGAGTCAGTCATATCAAGAGGAAAACACAATGTTTACTCCTAACTGAGCAGGTGAAGACCATGGCTTTAGTTCTGTGGCTCAATGAGCTTACTAACACCTCCTTTTAAATCAGACAAACTTTCCCACCCCGTTACTGGTGTAGCCAGACAATCTCAGGCCACGGAGGTCAGATCCCTTACCATGTATCAGAGAACAGACCAGAATGTATGTCTCTTACAAACAGGAAGATCTGAAAGAGAAAGAAAGAAGGAGCTCAGCTCACTTTCTTCTAGAAAATTCATCACCGACATAGGACTAAGGCCAGGAGTGTCACTAACAGAAGTCGCTAGTCATGGAAGCATAAGGAATAGGGGATAGGCACCACTCACAACAGTCCCCAGAGTTTTTGCTCCCTTGATTCATTTGACATCAGCTCTAAGACTATGATCAGCCAAGGATATGACTGTCCCCGCTAGGAGAGAAGAGCAATCTAACATCATAGTCCTGATCCCATCTGGGTACATCTCAAGCCCCACCGATTCCATCAAACATCATGAGGGTTATCGGGTGAAAGGAGAGAAGCCAGAGGCCAGTTGACCAAGATGGACAGTCAGGAGGTTAACTGTGGAATTGTGTTTACCATATCTATGGTCGGGGGGACTCCATTGACACTACTCTCCCAGTGTATGGCAGCTGAGATGGTCCTGCTTTCTTACACAATTCAGAACTTGGTAACAATGGCATCCCACAGGCCCATGTTTCCTTTCTCTCCCTCTGCTGTATCCAAGACCATTAATGCCTATTCCACTGTCAGTTCTGTGTTTCTGGTCCTGAGTGTAGGCTCTATCCAGTGACCCTACTTCTTGTGCTTTCATTTGCTTAGGTCCACGAGCACTGCTTCCTGGGGTAATTTTGCTCTTGTCCTTAAATTTGCTTCGACTGGTCAATCGTCTCAGCAGATTCTTAAACTGAAGTGCTGTTGGTGTTTCTGGAGCCTCCCCCTCTGGAGGCCTAGGCTAGACAAATATCTCTGCCATGTGCACCTTAGTTTTTGATATTATGGTAATGAAATAACATCTATTTCTGTTAAACTTGTTTCTGTAGCAGAGTCATATGCACTCAGTGTCAATTTCCCCAGTGTCTTTTAGGATGAACTTTATTTGAAAAGCTGAATTTGGGCTGTTTTTTTTTTTTTCTCTATCACCTATAGTTAGCTCTGTTTGAGGGATCTAAGTGGCTTTTATTTTCTCCCTTTGCTTTCAGACTTAGACAATAGTTTTTTGTGTTTTTAATTAAAAAAAAAATGTTTCTTTAGATTTTCTTGTGAGAGGTCTTCCGAAATGAGAGAGATGGAATCAAAGAAGCCTAGGTCTGCCAAAAGCCAACCGTATTCAGACAAATCTTGCTCTCCTTCACTTCCCGGAATGAGAAAATAGAATGTAGGAAGTACTCTCCACAAGATCAAACATCCACTATCATTTTCTTGTCTTGGTCCCTTGACTATGTTTCGTCCTTCCTCTAACAGCCCCTAGAGTGACAGTTCCAGAGCTTTCTGAGGCACGTTGCCTCAGGACACGGGGAATCCCAAATCTCCAATTTCTGTAAAAGTGTCCCCATAAAACTCACTTCCAGTGATTGAAGTGTTTTATGCTCACCTCCCCAGTGTTTTCTTCTCAGACTTATGAATATTATTTGTAACAATTTGATAGTGTTTTCCCAGTTTTCAAGGCACATTTCTCACATTAATCCTCAGTTTAAAGCAAATTTCATGCAATTGATTCCTGAATCTTTCTGAAGAAATCAGCCTGAGCTGCCATTTGGGATCTTGTCTTCTTCCTCTATTCGATTTTTTTCCATTGTCTAAGAGCATCCATCTTTTACCTCTGTCCAGACCAGCCTCCAAGGTCACCTGTGGTCACTCACCTAAGAACTCCTTCTTTCTCCAGCTTAGCCTATGCTTCTAAATATTTCCTTTTTTTCTCCCATTAATACTGTTTTGACAGTAAAACTGGGGCGTGTCTTTCAAGTCACCCCAACTCCCCCTTTATATCCTGAGCACACCTGGTCTCTAGAGACAGCGCGTTCTAAGCTGAGGCTTTAGATCTTCTGAGACTTTGGGGTTGCGTAATTTGATTGAGTTATTTTTCCATCTCAACCCACAAAGATGACATATTCTCTTTATATTAAGGATACCAATTCTCTTGCAGTTGATTATTAATAAAATGACCCCTACTTCTGGGCAAAGCAACAGTTAGAATTTTGGAAACCTAAAGTTATGGTCAGAGGTTAGGTAATTAACAATTGACAGCCTACTTGAGACTACGTAAAAGAAATAAAATAAAAAATATGAAATACCAGATCAAGTGAAATTTAAAACATCCAGTTTTCCACATTAAGTCAGAAAGAGGGCTTCTATTCAAAGGCAACTGCAAGCCCAAAGAACTTGGGAGAACTTCTTCATTGGGTCAACCACGATAATAATCCACAGCCTTTCTATAGCAATGTCAACTCTGCATACAGGGAGAGCTGGCACTAGTAACCTCTAAATCCCGTCTGTGCTGGCATTTTATGACACAAGTTTAATATTGTGATGGAGGAGGAAAGGCTAAAAAATTATTAAAAGGTTATTATATTTAAGACAAAATGAGCTATTCATGTAATAAAAGTCTGACTAAAGGAAGAAGAGAAATAAATTAATGATAGCAAGTACAAACAAAAATTATATTCATCAAAAAAGAAAATTATTTAATTTCTATCTTTAAAATTAGATGTATTTTCAATTTGTTTATCAAGTATCATATAGGATAAGGTGTGATTACCTTCTTTCTTTTCTAAAGTTTTACTGAAATGAGAGTAAAAGTGAATGAAAGTGACTAAATCTATAAAAACACTGAGAACAGGAGGGGAGCAATCAGAAGACCAGAGATTTTTGGTCAATTTCTTGAAGATAGAGCTGTTTTGAGAGAAAGCGGTGGCTAAGAATATGCTTAGGAAAGCCTACAGTAAAGGTGGGAGACGTTAATAATCCTCAGTGGAACCAAAGAACCTCCAAGGCCAAAATCAGAAAGTTCAGAATTTAGATGTGAGCCATGTGGCAGGTAATTAACTAAAAACTGCCCACAGAACGGCTGGGCCCATTCTCCCATTCACAGCGCAGGACTGGAAACAGTAACATTTGTCCTCATAATGAAGCTGGACATTTATCCTGGAAAGACAGTGAGCCCTCTGCCCTGGGAAGTCTAGGACTCCTAATGCTGGCACCCCAAAAGTAAGATGCCCATATTTAGCACTTAGGAGAACGATCAGCCTGCCTGGACTTGCTGAATGTGCCCTGGAGCAGGGTTTCCCAGCAGTGGCATTCTTGACATTGTAGGCTGGAGACTTCTTTGCTGTGGGGGCTGTCCTTTGCACTGTAGGATGTTTAGCAGTATCCCTGGTCTGTACCCACAAGATGCCAGTGGTAACCCCATTTGTGACAACCAAAAACGTCTTCAGACATTGCCAAATATCCTTGGGGGACAAATCATCCCAAGTTGAAGACTAAAGATAAGCCCTACCCAGAAACACAAAACCGGAAGTTGGAATTGGAGAGAAGCTGGATGGCAGTCAGGAGAAGACATCTAAACAGCTGCAGGAAAACCCTTTCTTCCTAAGTGTGAATGGTCGATCAAGATCACCGGAAAGTTGAGGAAAATAAAAATAAAAAGACAGATAATCAAACACAATAACTGACCCCAGGAGAAACAGATATTATTATTCAAAGACAAGAAGAACAGTTTTCAAAAAATATAATTAACATCCTCAAAAAAGTTTGAAGATAATGGATCTATAAAATAAAAAGATACTTTATTTTTTAAAATGAGCACAGAGAATAAGGAAGAGTTTACAGAAATGAAGATACGATACTTCCGCTCCAAAAAAAACCTTACACACAGCTGAAGCTCTAACAATTGAACTCAAAGGAAGAGTTCTAGTTCTGAAACTAGAACAAAAATATCAGAAACAGAAAATACAAAAGAAGAGTAAGAAACATCAGGAATAAACCGCAAGATTTAACATTTGTCTAATAGGAGTTCTGGGAAAAGAAAACAGAATGGAGGAAATAAGGAGGAGGAAGAAGAGATTTCCCAAAGCCTGAGAAAGATACTAGTCTTCAAACTGAAAGCTAATCCCACTCTTAGACACGTCTTAGAACCACAGAGATGAAAAAAGATCCTAAAATCTTCAGATGGGGGAGGGGTGTCAGTGTTTATCCACAATGAACCGTAATCAGAATAGTAGAGTCCTTATGAAAATGCTGAATGGGAAGAGAGCAATTCAAGTTCTGGGGGATATGACTTTTGAACCTAAAATTCTATGACCAGTGCAATTGTCAGATTTTTCTCTATATCTCTTTTCTGAAAGTGTTGCTGAGAATGTGCTGTGGGAAAATGAAACTGAGATCTAAGAAAGAAAAGTCATGAGATCCAAGAAAAAGTGGAACTAAGCCAGAAGAGAAGTGAAAAGAAATTTCAGAGTGAAAGCTGTCCAGTCAAAACTGAAAATGACGTCTAAAGGTTCTGAAAGAGTTACTTTAAGAAGAAAGTGAATTCCATTCAACCAGTGGGTTAAGAAGCTCAGTGATCAAAGCAATACACCAAAAGATTATTTTTAACAAGTCGTCATTCATCAGCAATGACTGCTTTGTCATCAGTACAGAAATGATCTAAGTGTATGTGTGCATACATACTTTTATAATATTCTCTCTTGGTCCGTTTGTGCAGCTATAACAAAATGCCATAGACTGGGCAGTTTATAAACAACAGAAGTTTATTTCTAACAGTTCTGGAGGCTAGAAATCCAAGATGAAAGTTCCAGTATGGTCACATTCTTGCGAAGGCCCTCTTTCTGGTTCAAAGCTGGTGCCTTCTTCCTGCATGCTCACATGGTGGAAGGGCTAGGCATCTCTCTGGAGCCTTCTATGGGGCACTAATCCCAGTGCTGGCATGCCTCAAGCACCTTCCAAAGGCCCCACCTCCTAATACCATCATCTTTGGAAGGGGTTAGGATTGCAACATGTGAATTCGCATGAGGGGGACACAAACACTCACACCGTAGGATATCTGTAAGAAGTGTAAAACCTGCAGGTTTAAAAATGGATTTAAAGTGTTGAGAAAATGAAATGGCATGATAGCGCACAAAAGCAACAAGTAGGAAGGAAAGCTAATAAGAATTTCCATGTAGACATGTGGGAAAATAGCTGATATTTGTTGAGTAATTATGGCTTACTTTTAGTCACTGTGTAAGCTGTTTTTCAGTTATTATCAGTTTAATCCTCACAACAATATTATGAGTTGATGATGATTATCCCAATTTTACTTATGAAGAGATTAAGTAACTTGCCCCAGGCCACAAAACTGTAAGTAGGAGAATCAGCCTTCTCAATCAGGCCTGCTTAGTATTGTTATAAATTCTGGGCTTTTGTTCCTCCATTCCACCTGCACAAGGGACATATAAACCTAATTGACAATATGGAAGGTATCAATTACGACAGAGGAAGGTCATAAAAGTCATCTCAAACACTTCTTCAAAGACCTGAAGCCTGATAGTTGGCTCAACTGGGACATCCTCAGGAAAAAAGATTATTTCTCCTCCTTTGTACACGACAATAAAAGGTCATCTACAGTGCTTATCAATGTACTTCAAGAAAAACTTCATAAATCAGAGAAATTCCAGGAAAAAGCAATTAAAATGACCAAAGAACTAGATGCACTGTTTTATGAAGATAGACTAAAAGGATTGTGAAATTATTGGAATAAAAAATATCATGTAGACTATAAACAAGAGCATACTTACTCCTGCCAGAACACTAGATCAAGCAGACATCTGAAGAAGCTTTTTAAAAGAAAAATTTAAGAAAAAGTAAAGAAAGAAGAGTAAATAACCAAATTTTAAAATAGACAAGTGATTTAAGGAAACATTGTTCCAAAGCAGATATACAAACAGCCAGTAAGCCCATGAAAAAATGTTCAACATCATTAGTCATTATGAGAATGAAGCTGAAAACCATAAGAAGATACCAGTTCACACCCACTAAGATGGCTATAATCAACAAAACAGAAAATATCAAGCGTTGACAAGGATGTAGAGAAATAGGAACCCACATACATTGCTGGTAGGTGAAAATGGAAAATGGGGAACCCACTCTGGAAAACAATTTGTCAATTCCACAAAAAAAATAAACATAGCTACCATATGACCTAGCAATTCCGTTTTTAGATGTATACCAAAATGAAACTAAATACATCCACATACGGGCCAGCCTATGAACCACTGATACATGTTACAACATGGATGAAACTTGAAAACATGCTATGTGAAAGAATCAGACAAGACACTACATATTGTATGACTACATTTATATGAAATGTCCAGAATAGGCAAATCCATAGAGACAGAAAGTAGATTAGTGGTTGCCTAGGGCTGGGGGCAAGAGGGAATGGGGAATGATGGCTAGTGGGTACTGGGTGTTTTTCTGAGGAGATGAAATATTCTAAAATTAGATTGTGCATAATTCTGTGAACGTACTAAAAAACATTGAATTGAACGGTTTAAACAGATGAATTTTATGGTATGTGACTTACATCCTAATAAAGCTTTTTTAAAAAAATGTAGGGGCTGGCCCAGTGGTATAGTGGTTAAGTTCGCATGCTCTACTTCAGAGGCCCGGGGTTCATGGGTTCGGGTCCCAGGCACAGACCTACACACTGTTCATCAAGCCATGCTGTGGTGGCCTCCCACATACAAAATGGAGGAGGACTGGCACAGATTTTGGGTCAGCAACAATCCTCCTCAAGCAAAAAGAGAAAAATTGACAATAGATGTTACCTCAGGGCCAATCTACCTCATCAAAAAAAAAAAGGTAAAGAATAATCCTTTAACCATTCATGATAAAATTCTCAGCAAAATGGGACAAGAGAGAAATTTCCTCAACTTGATAAAGAATACCTACAAAAAAACCTGAAACTAGCATCGTACTTAATTATGAGAAACGACACTTTCCCATGAAGATCAAGAACAAAGCAAGGATATCCCTTCTCACCACTCCTTTTCACCATCATACTGGACGTCCTAGCTAATATGATAAGAAAAGAAAAAGAAATAAATGATATGCTGATTGGAAAGGAAGAAATAAAACTGTCTTTGCAGATGACATGATTGTCTATTTAGAAAACCTGACAGAATAGACCAAAAAACTCCTGGAACTAGTAAGTGATTATAGCAAGGTTGCTGGATACAAGATTAATATATAAAAGTCAATCACTTTCCTATACACTAGCAATGAACAAGTGGGATTTGAAATTAAAAACATAATACTATTTATGTTAGCACCCAAAAAATGAAATACTTATGTATAAATCTAACAAAATATGTACACTATCTAGATGAGGGAAACTACAAAACTCTGATGAATGAAATCAAAGAAGAACTAAATAAATGAAGAGAGGAAAACTGTATGACATTCTGGAAAAGGCAAAACTCTGAAGACAGCAAAAAGATCAGTGGTTGCCGGAGGATAGTGGGGAGGGAAAGGTAAATAGGCTGAACACAGAGGATTTTTAGGGCAGTGAAACTACTCTGTATGATCCCATAATGATGGATACTTGTCATTCAGATCTTCCTCAACTTGCAATAGGGTTAGGTCTCAATAAACTCATTGTAGGTTGAAAATATAAATCCAAAAGGCATTTAATACACTCAACCTACCCACCATCATAGTTTAGCCTAGCCTACTTTAAACATGCTCAGAACACTTTTGTTAGCCTACAGTTGGGCAAAATCATCTAACACAGAGTCTGTTTTATAATAAAGTGTTGAATATCCCATGTAATTTGTTGAATACTGTCCTGAAAGTGAAAAAGAGAGTGGCTGTATGGGTGCAGAATGGTTGTAAGTGTTTGGGTTGTTTACCCTTGTGATCGCATGGCTGGCTGGGAGCTGTGGCTTGCTACCTCTGCCCAGTATCATGAGACAGCATTTGTACCATGTATCGAATGCCTGGGTAAAGATCAAAACTCAAATTACGGTCTCTACCGAATGCAAATCGCTTTCACATCACCATAAAGTCAAAAAATCCTAAGTCGAACCATCATAAGCCAGGGACCATCTGTATACATTTGTTCAAACCCATAGAATACAATACCAAGACTGAACCCTAACATAAACTGTGGAGTCTGGGTGATAGTGATGTGTCAATGTAGATTCATCAATTATAACAGATGTACCCTCTGGTGGCGGATGTTGATAGTGGGGAAGGCTATGCCTGTGTGAGGCAGGGGTGATATGGGATATCTCTGTACTTTCCTCTCAATTTTGCTATGAACCTAAAACTTCTCTAAAAAATAAAGTCTATTTAAAAAAAAAAAAAGGAAAGGAAGAATCATTTTATACATTTTATGGAATTCTTTTTCCCCAGGAAGTGATAGAGGCCAGAAACGTGGGTAAGTCTAAACGTAGTGAGGCGACAAATGGAGTATAATGTGTTATTAAGGAAATTAAGGCTATTTGGAAGATGTCCATAATCTTTAGAAGATGAACTTCCTAAACAGCTCATCATGATCTCCCACGAAATGTTTCCTTTGTGTTCGTTTTATGAAACAAAATATTGAGCAGAGTAGACCATTAGACTGAAGTTGGATAATTCCTGCTCTCTCTCTTCCTCCTCACTACCCCCAAAATTTTCCCAGTAGAATTAAGAAAGTTTACTAATTACAAGGATAGAAAAAACAAAGAATAGCTTTTTTTCTTCTATGGTGAACCTAAAAATGATATACTACAGAATAGCAAAGGACCACAGGACTCCTGAGAATTCTGAAAGTTCCTACATGCTTTGTAGCAGACTTTGCGGCAAAATGAAATATAATACGGTGCAGGTAATGGAGTGAAAGGAAATATTTTCTCCACACTGTTTACACTCTTTCACTCTCTCAACAAAAACAAAACTCCCAGAAGCACACACTCAAGACAAATCTTATGTGGATGGAAAAACAGTTGTTCAAGGGTTTTTTGAAAGTCCTTGCAATACTATTGTGTTAAGGTTGGAGGATGATGAGCAATTGTTTGTTCAATGAACATTTAAATAGCAGAGTTTGCCAAAGATTCTCACCACAGAGTTTTATGTGTGCAGCACAGCTCGAAGTGAAAATGCACACAAAAGACAAAAAACAAGCCACTGAGTTATTAGGCTGAGACAGTAGAGTAGCAATGAAACCGGCCTGGAGTTTTTTTCCTTTTCCACATAAAGATACCATGTGGTTGAATAAACAATGCATTCTTTGCATTTAAATAAACTTAATTTTAAACAGCAGAGGGATGAGGGGAAATGAAACTAAACCAAACATAAAACGAAACCAGAGATCATCAAGAAAAGAACTTCAAATCAAATTTTTATTTTAATTAAGACAACACCCAACAATGGAAATCAGGGAAGGAGGTTGATGCAAGAAACAAAATCTTTTCCTTCAAATTTAACTAATGAACTTAGGTGGACGGCATCCATTAACCTATACAAATGGAAAAGATCGTAATACGCCCCAGTGGGACGATGCCGCAAGAGAAACCTTTATTGCTTACAAGATGTGGTGGTTACTTACAGAAAGCATAAAAACAATGTGTGCTTCCCGTCTCTCTAACTCATAACTAGAACCCAGGAGGTTACAAAAACAAACGCTGCATTCTTCTGAGCCTAAACAAACTCCTTTGAAGTATCTCCTACCATATGAAATGCACCTCTGTTCCTTCTACAAAGGGAGCACAGGAAGATTACAGAAGGAACTCCTCTGAGGAGGGAGAGACTTTCTTGCATATTTTAGAAATCTGTGGCTGCCTCAAGGGACATCCATTATCCTAATCTTGCCAAACTCTCGACTGCTTCTCGAGCTCAGGCCGAAAGGCAAAGCTTCTCCACGTGTTCTAATTATTGGATTAATCTTTGTTCACTCAGCCTTTGTTGACTCATCACCTTCTTTAGTACAGAATACCAGTGCTACCCAGAGCAAACTACAACCACAATCCTCCTCTTTTACCTCAAGGAAATGTAAGTTTCAGAAGCGAGACAGTAGGGGATAAACAGGAAATGTGACTGATTTGAAACTGGCAGGTGAAGGACTTCCAAGGAGGGGCTTAAGATCTTCATGACAGCCCCAATCCCTCTAGCAGTGAGAGGCTAGATTTGGCCCGAGAATAGCAGTACTCAGATTTCTCTTCTTTGTCTTTTGCTGTACGTATTTCTTTGCAGCTTTGAGGACTGGCAAGAGCAAAACGTGATGGCTCTAAGAGGTGGAGAGTTTCCTGGCAACAGAAAGCCAGGGTCTAAAGAACCGATGGATTCGTGAGTGATTTATTTCTAGAAATACAGACTTTATCGTCGCCTCCTCAGGCTCCATGTACCTTTCTCTTTCACTCTTCTAACACTAAAAGAGGGGGGAGGAGCTAAGGATTTTTCAAATTAATTAATGTGTTTTATATATCTTTTAAGAAGTACAGGGGCCGGCCCCATGGCCAAGTGGTTAAGTTCGTGTGCTCCGCTTAGGCAGCCTGGGGTTTCGCCAGTTCAGGTCCGAGGCACAAACATGGCACCGCTCTCAGACCATGCTGAGCCAGCGTCCCACATAGCACAACCAGAGGCACTCACAACTAGAATATACAACTATGTACTGGGGGGCTTTGGGGAGAAGAAGAAGAAGGAAAAAAAAAGATTGGCAACAGATGTTGGCTCAGGTGCCTATCTTTAGAGGAAAAAAAAAGAAAGAAATACAGAAATAGTGGAGGATTCAGTAATTTGAATCAACTTTCGTGATGAAAATAATTAGAAACGAAGTTCAGAATATCATAAAATAATTATAAAAGCAGTTCAGAATATATTTGAAAGCATCAGAGAGCTAACAAGTTAATGAAGAACCACCATGCCAGGATCTGAGGGAGGAGAAAGACCCAGGAAGGTAGACCCAGCATTTGGAAGCATTTTTCCTTGGGAACATTTGCTGAAAATGAAGGGAATGGCTTAAAGGCTAAGTAGCATCACAAAATTTATAATAGCTTCACAAAATTAGCAAAATAGAGATTGGAATGTAGGGCTCAACAAAATGAGAGGCCCTGGTACACTCGCAGTGCTTTGCTTAGGAGCTGAAAGAGTTGATCCTAGAATTAAGAATGAATTGAAACAGTCAGATTCTTGCAGGGGATTCAGCTCAGCTTTGAATTGTCACTGGACTAAGGTGATCCCATTTTCCTAAAGTTTCAGGCTTGCTAGAGTGATGGTAGCCTCACATATCTGACAGAGACAAAGATAAATTCTCTGTGGGGAAGGATCATCTCATACTAGGCTTCAAATTATTTTCATAAAACTACTTTGAAAATACAGTGTCCAACACGGACTTAAAGGTAAGCAAGCACACAAGGACACAAGGTATCATAAAAGAAAGGATTCAGAAAAAAAAGATGGATAATAAAAATAGATTCTGTATATTGGAGGTATACAAACTAGGTTTTAAAATAATGCTCCTTACTGTGTTTAAGAAGATAGTAGTCAACACATCTCAATTTGTCTGAGACTTTTCTAGTTTTGGTAATGAAAGTCTTGTGTCCCAGAAAATCCCTCACTCCTGGCAAACCACAAGGGCTTGTCACCCTTGAAAAGACAATACTGAAAATTTCAGGAAAGAAGTAGAAACTATATTTTAAAAAAAGTAAATTCTACAAATGAAAACTGCAATAAGCTAAATTAGAAACTCAATAAATGGGATTAATAGCATAATAGACACACTAGAAGAGAGAAATAGTAAATTTAAATTAGGTCAGAAGGAAATATCTAGAAAGAGAGAAATATCCAGAAGGAAGACAAAAGGAAATAACTTACAAAAAGGAGGGTAAGATATACAGGGAATAAATCAGGGGGCCTAAAATACACATAATTTGAGTTCCAAAAGAGGAGGAGAGACAAAGTGGGTCAAAATCATTATTTTAAAAGATAACGACTGAAAATATTTCAAATGTGATGAAAGATATCAAGCTATAGATTCAAAACTCATGATGGAGCACAACAGAAGGAAATTTTAGGCTCATCATAGTAATAGTGCTGAAAACTAAGGAAAAGAGAAAGTTGTAAAGTTGTCAGAGGAAAGTGACAGATGACTTCCTGTCAATAGTGACACTTTGACTGACATCTAACTTCTAAAGAGAAACAATAAGATCCAGAAAACAGGGTAAATACATCCCTTAGGTATCAAAGGGAATGATCTCCAGAACTTCTGTAGGATAATATCAGACACTGAAATCTGAATCTCTTCACAAATCCTTCAGAAACTATACAGAACTACAAAGAAAGCAAATTAAGCCACCTGTATCTATACCTAGAGCATGGCTAAGAAACAAAGAACACAACAAATATAAAATTCCATGTGAGTAAGAAAACAAACACTTCAGAACCAGCAGAGCCAGCTCCAGTGCATGTGCTGGAGCAGCATCATGGAAGCCTGAAAAAAAATAAAACAGGAAAGTGCATCATGGTGTTAACAGTGATGACTAAGGATTAAATTGCATTACTCCCCCACTGCAAAAAAAATGAATTCAACCCGGAATAGAAAAATACTTACAGTACGTCTGAGACCTAGCAGATTTCCCTGACACACGGGTAATTAAGAGAAAGAGAAAGAGTGCAGGACCAGAGGCTGGGGGCTCGGAAGGCAGCACTTCTGGGGCTGAGGGGGCTCATTTGGAAGTGGTGGGAGTACGTTATAGTGTTGGTGGTCGTGGGAGAGAAGGAATTTCAAGCAGTGAAAATTAAGAGCCCACAGAAAAAGGATCACAAATTCAGAAGACACACCAACTTCTCCTCCCACCCCTGCAAAGAAAATGGAACTATCATTTTTTTTAAAAGTGAACTTCAGGGGTAGGCCCCGTGGCCAAGTGGGTAAGATCCCATACTCCGCTTCGGCATCCCAGGGTTTCGCCAGGTCAAATCCTGGGCGCAGACATGGCACCACTCATCAATCCATGCTGAGGCGGCATCCCACATGCCACAACTAGAAGGACCTACAACTAAAAATATACAACTATGCACCAGGGGGCTTTGGGGAGAAAAAGGAAAAATAAAAAAAATCTTTAAAAAGTGAACTTCATTATACCAAAAGAAAGGGGTGTTCTTGAACTAAGAAATCAAGTAAGCCACCCAAACCCATCATATCTTCTTACAATTGTTTATCCAGAAAAAATAAGACATTTCAAAATGAACAGAAAATAGCAAACATCCATACAAGCTAGTAATAGGAGAAAACAGAAAATAAGAATCAAATATTTCAGCTGGGGAAAATTCTCACCATAAAACAATCATAAAATATAATACCCTAAACTGAAATAAATATCTTTAGGCAAGAATTTCACATATTATATACATATATATATTTAAGTTCTAATGAAAATAATTAAAATGAAAAAGGACATAAATACAGAACCATGTGAAACAGGAGTTCACATAACTCAAGAAGAAACATTTTTTAAAAAGACATTAAATCTTCTGGAAAATGAAAATATAATTAGAAGATATCAAAGAGAGAATAGATTCAGTTGAAAATATAGTAATAGGAATTGAGGAGAAGAATGAAAACAATCAAGGGGGAAAAAACAACAAAATCAGAGGTAAACAAGATCAGAGTGGGAAAAATGGATATAAAAAGACAGGCAAAGAAGAGCCAACATACATATAATTGGAGTCCCAGGTGGTGGAATGGCAGAAAATGAAAACAATGGAACTGAATAAATATTTAAAATTATAATAAATAAAATTTCCAGAAAGAAAAGAATCTTAATCTACATATTGAAAGGACTCACCATGTACCCAGAAAAATTTATCTGAAATGGTCAACTTCAACATATACCATAATAAAATTATTAGACTTGAAAGATAAAAGTCTTTCTGTACCTGCAGGTAAAAGATCAAGTCACAAAGGAAAGACATACAGGTTAGCAAAAGACATTACAACAGAAATACACAAGGTCAGACATCAGTGAAGCAAATTTTTCAAAAAACTTGAGGAAAAGAAGTGTGAATGAAGAATTTTATATCAAGCTCTCCTTGAAATACCAAGGTATCTTATACATGCATAGTCTCAGGAAATATTGTACTCACAAGCCATTCCTAAGGATGGCAGTAGAGCGTCAGCTTCACCTAGTCAAGAGATAACCAGGTAAACTTCAGCAAAAGGGCTGTCGAGGATAACTAAACACATTTAATTATAGAGCTAAGACTAAAGCAAAAGTGGGAACAAGGAAGGAGGGATAGCATGTAAATGTTATACGTTAAGACAAAGGATTCCAACTAAGATAAATGGAAAGATAAGGGGTGGGCCAGCCCTGTGGTGCAGCAGTTAAGTTCACACATTCTGCTTCAGGAGCCCAGGCTTCACTGGTTTGGATCCTGGGTGCAGCCCTACGCGCCACTTATCAAGCCATGCTGTGGCAGGCGTCCCACATATAAAATAGAGGAAGATGGGCATGGACGTTAGCTCAGGGCCAATCCTCCTCAGCAAAAAGAAGAAGATTGGCAGCAGATGTTAACTCAGGGCTACCTTCCTCAAAAAAAAAAAAAAAAAAGGAAAGAGAAGGGAGAAAAAAAGAGGAAAGTAGAAAAAAATCTAATTTACTATTGCATATAAAATACGTGGTAGTCAAAGAATATCTTTTAAACAAACTAAGTCATAGAAGCCTAAATAAGGAAAACTAAGTACTAAGGACATTATATAATGTAATACAGTCATACACTGCATAACGATGTTCTGGTCAATGACAGACCACGTATATATACAATGGTAGTCCCATAAGATTAGTACCATCCAGCCGAGGTTTGTAGTAGGGTATCCCACCCAGGTTTGTATAAGCACACTCTATGATGCTTACACAACAATGAAATCGCCAAACAATGCAAACAATGATACCTAAAACTGACAGAGATAGCATAAACAAAAGAATCTACAGATAAATTACTAGAAATAATACTTGAGGTAAACAGAGAAAATGTAGTGGCACTTCTATAGATCAGCAATCAAACTTGTAATATCATTTTTAATAACATCAAAATTATCAAGTCACATAAGAATACATCTAACAAAGAATGTACAAAATTCTAACCAAAAAGCTATAAAAATTATTGAGAGTTTAAGAGAATGAAAGATAAACCACAGACTGGGAGAAAACATTTGCAATACTGATCTTATAAAGGATATGTATTCAAAATATACAAAGAGCTCAAACTCCGTAATAAGAAAGCAACCCAATTAAACAGTTGGCAAAAGATCTAAAACCTCAACAAAGAGGATATATAAATGGCAAATAAGTATATAAAAGGTATAACAACATCATATATAATTAGGGAATTGCAAAATAAGACAACAATGAGATATACTACACAGCTACTAGAATGGCAGAAAATCCAGAAAATAATAGCAAATACTGGCAAGAATGGGGAACAGCAGGAACTCTAACTCATTGCTGGTAGGAATGCAAAATGGTACAGCCACTTCAGAAGACAGTTTGGCAGTTTCACACAAAGCTGAACACAACCTTACTATATGATTCAGCAGTTGTGCTCCTAGTTGAGTTGAAAACTACGTTCACACACAAACTTGCTCGTGAATGTTAAGAGCAGCTTTCTTCATAATCACCAAAATCCGAAGTAACAAAGATGTCCTTCAATAGGTGAATGGATAAACAAACTATAGCACATCTACGCAAAAGAATATTATTTAGCAATAAAAAGAAATGAACTATGAAGCCTCAGACAGGCTTGGAGGAACATTAACTGAGTACAGCTAAGTGAAAGAAGTCAGTCTGCAAAGGCTATACTCTGTGATTCCAGTTATGAGACATCCGGAAAAGGCAAAACCAGAGATAGTAAAAAAAAAAAAAAAATGAGTAGTTGCTGAGGATTCAGGAGGAGATGGGGAGCACATGAGATTCTGAGGGCAGTGGAACTATTCTGTACTATAGTCTAATGGTAGATACATGATATTATACATTTGTCAGAACCCATGATAGCACTATATGAAACAAATCTTAACGAAGCTCTGGATTTTGGCTGATGATAATGTATCAATGATGTTCATTAATTGTAACAAAGGGCCCACACTAACGCAAGATGTTAATAATAGAAGAACCTGGGGGGTGGGGGTAGGAATATAGCAATTCTCTGTACGAGCTCCTTCACTTTTCTATAAATCTAAAACTGTTGTAAAATATTAAATCGGTTAACTTTTTCAAAACTATAGTAAGCAAAAAATAAAGACCGAAATAAATATTCATGAATTAAGATTGAATGATAGATTCAATGTCATACCCATCAAAGCCTAACAGTTGTGACTGTTTTGGGGGTCTGTTTTGGTTTGGTTTGGTTTTACTGGTACTTCAGAATCTGGTTCTAAGTGTGTGTGAAAATGCAAAGGGTCAAAAGTAGCTAAGACAGTATTCAAGAAGGAGGACAAGTTAGAGGATTTACTCTACCAGATAACAAGACTAGTTGTAAATCTATGGCAACTAAGAGAGTGTGAAATTTTGCCAAAACAAATAGGCCAGTGGAATAACATATAGAGTCCAAAAACAGACCCACACATGTGTGGATATGTGTTTGACAAGAACGGTGGCTCTGCAGAGTAGTAGGAGAAAGATGTTCTTTTTAGTGAGTAGTGTTAAGAAAACTGGAAATACACGTGGAAAAAAAAATGAAACTTAATCCCTACTTCACGCTAGAACAAATACCAGTTCCAGACAGATTGTAGTGCTGCCAAAAATAAAGCCACAGAGCTTCTAGAACAGCTCCTAGCCTGGTGTCTACAGGCTACGCAAGAGTCTGCTGCTAGGATTCAGAAAGTTCACAAATTTGAATGGGAAAAACAAAAATGAGTGTGAGTTTTACTAACTTGTAACTCAATTGACTATTTCCTTCAGTTATGAACATGAGCAATAAACCGCAGCACTGCTGGCAGTACCTGTCGAATTGGCACCAATAGCAATCACAGATATTTCCATATTACACTATAGATTTGACGTATATCTTGACATCATTTATGCTTGTCCCTACCTCAAAATTATTGTACTTTTGAGACCTATTCTTAGGTTTTGTATTTAAGGTATGAACAAAAACTAAATTACTATATAAAAACTGTTTTTTAGATATTTGATAACTATATTTCAATAATGGCTTCTTGTTTAATCATATATTTTATTTTATACATTCAAAATGTTTTTCTGAGAAGGTGGTCATAGAATTTGCTCAACTAAAAAAGACTCCCATGGTACAGAAAATATTAAAAAATAATACAGAAGGCAATCTTCATAACTTTGGAGTAGAGAAACCACCAACCAAAGAGGAAAAGGATGATAAAACCAAAAAAAACATTCTTAGAGTCAAGAATTTCTTCTAATCAAAAGATACCTGAAAGAAAGTAAAAAGGTAAGCCACAGAACCGAGTGAGAGAAAATATTTGCAATACATATAATCAAATGAAGTTTTTGCCCAAAATATACAAGGAATGCCTACAAATCAATAAGAAAACATGGACAACCCCAGAGAAAAATAGACAAGAGCCTTGAAGAGACATGTCACAAAAATAGATAATTCAAGCAGCCAATAAACTTGTGAAAAGATCATAAGCCTCCTAAAAAGTCATAAAAATTAAAATTAAAATCACCACAATACACCATTATATACTACCAGACTGATTAAAATGAAAAAAAGACAGAAAAACGATGAGTTAACACAGGCGTGGAACAACAGAGACTCTCGTTCATTTCTTGAGAAGATTGAAAATTGGTCTATTTTGGAAAACTCTTTGACATTAACTACTAAATTTAAAAATACGTTACCCCGTGGCCAAAACACTTCACTCTTGATTATACATCCAACAGAAATGTTACTCCAAGAAATACGTGCAAGAATGTTTATAGCAGCAATATTTCTAATGCTCCTAAACTGCAAACTTAAATATCTTTTAACAGTAAATATATAAATTGTAGCATATTCACACATTGGAATCCTGTACAGTGATGAAAATGAACAAACCCCAGCTACCTGCAGCAACTCTGATGAGTTTCACAAATGTAACGTTGGACAACAGAAGCCACACAGGAAGAGTACCTACTACATTGATCCATTGGCATAAAGTTCAAAATGTGTGTAAAACTTAACTGCAATGCTTTGTTATTGTTGTTTTTGATGAGGAAGATTGTCCCTGAGCTAATGTCTGTGCCAACCTTCCTCTATTTTGTATGTGGGATGCTGTCACAGCATGGCTTGACAAGCAGTGCATAGGTCCACACCCAGCATCCGAACCCATGAGCCCCGGGCTGCTGAAGCAGAGAGTGTTAACTTAACCAATATGCCACTGGGCCAGCCCACAATGCTTTGATGGGAAATAAAAGTAGACAAGCGATTATCGTGGTAGTGAAGATGGTGGTTATCTCTGAGGGGAAAGGAGGGTACTGATTGGATGGGTGCACAGAGTGGCTTGCAGAGTGCTAGCTGGGTTCTATTTTTTCCTCTGAGTGGTGGCTGCATAGCTGCTCACTTTGGGACACATCACTGAGCTGTACTTTCTCTGTTTTGTACAAGTTATGCTGAGAAAAGAAAATGATAGACGTAGAGCTGACAATTTAGTTCGCAATAAAAATATCAAAATAAAAAGTTGTATATGCTTTTGATATGATAAAATTCAAGCATTACCAATGGGTATATGATGAAAACAAAATATTTATCACTGGAGACAACCACTGGTACCATCTCCTGTGTATCTTTCTAAAGTTTTCTATATGTAAGCAGATGAAAGAAAGAAGGAAGGGAAGCGAGGGAGGGAGGAAGGAAGGAAGGGAAGGGATATATGATAGAGAAAGAGTCTAGAAGATGGATGGATGGATGGAT